>NC_139892.1:12338209-12951959 GCF_905171665.1 Trachurus trachurus | reverse complement strand
TCAGATTTATCACACTGACTGTTGATGATCAGAGAACTGCTCTCAACACCAATGAAAATCTCAAAAGACAATGTATGTATTGTTTTATTTGTTCTGAGTCTCTTCAGATTTCCCACAATAATAATAAAAAAATTTTATGTTTAGGGATTGTTGTGAGATATTAAGCCCTGGGAAATCTCATCACAAAAGCAATGAGCCCTGTGAAGGTTTTCAGTCATCCAGGTCGTATAGTTCGTGAGAAAGTTGAATCTAGGTCGACAGGACTTTGTTGCGGATTCCAGTTACACAAACCTTCAAGAATCTACAAACAAGTCGCCGGTCGACCCAGATTCAACTTTCTCGGACGCCCAATCAAGGTTGAAGAGTCTCGATTTGTTGTGTGTCCAGCAATCGAAGGAAACAAGAGACAACACAGCATCAGTTAAAAAGAGGACATCGTTCAAAACAAAAAGGGAAACAATCACCACAGATTGATTAAAAGTTTGATAAAAGAGGGTCGGCACGGTCACATCAGTGTCATTGATGGAAACACTGACAACCGTTCTGCCTCAAAAATCTTATTAAAGGACAATTTATAGTCTAACTGTCCCAACATGCTCCTCAGACCGGCCTTTGATGATTGTTGCTCTCTAAAATCAATAATCATATCCTTTATTTTGGACATGTTTAGCTCTAAAAAAAAAAGAAAAGAATCATCACCTCAGCTGATAAAATCATTAATAACTGGACTCTGGCTGGACTCGTTGAAGCAGACTCTGTATCGTCTACAAACTTCAAAATATGCCTGTCACCATCAAACCCAGAGAATAAACATAGAATGAAACTAAGTCTTTGTGTGGACTTTATAAAGTTACTCTGGAAAACAAATCCATTAATTTGACAACGGCGTGCAGAACAAAAGTCAACTTTCCCCATAGGACATTTTAGGACTGTTATTTCTCATTCTGTTGATAATCTCCGTTCATTGAAAGTTTGAAACTAAAAATACTTACACATTGTCCTTTTTAACTGACATATTTCTCCAGATTTATAAAACAAGATTCAAGGCATTCCTGCTGTTGTCTGTTGATGGAGACAGTGAACAGGCCTGTTTTCACCCAGCTGGATCAAATAGAGCCATACTCCTCTGTCTGCATTAGTCTGGCTTGGTTGGACACGAAACCTCGAAAGACCACGTTGAGTCTTTCTGAGCTGAACTGCTCAAAAACCAGGAAATGTACAGAACCAACATCTGCACACACACAAACACAGCTGCTGACCTTAACCATAAACAAACTAAATGCTTAACTGAAACCCTTAACCTTAGATAATTGTTTGAAATAGTAAAGACCTACCAAGATCACAAAGAAACTGTGTTTTACACTTTGATCTGATTGGACAGTCGTCATCCATCTTGAAAATCTGACTACACCTTTCAGGATCAACGACAGTCCAATCAGATTTAGTTCTTTTGTTTTCATCTATTTCATCAAAATGATCACTTTTTAGTGATTCTGCAACACCATGAGTTCAATTCAATGTATTCAAATGTGTTTTGACTGACCTTCCCCCCGAAAATAGTGTTTCAGTCCTAGTCTAATCTATTTTAATGTAAATAGGCTCTTTGACTAAACTTTGTGTAAAAAAGAGAACAGTATTCAACTTAAGGCAGACCTAAGTTAACAATAACTCCTATAACTTGCAGAGTTCATGGTAGGGCTCTCAAACTTTGACACAACATCCCCTCATTTGTCCTCTACAGATAGCAATGACTAAAACTTCTCAAACTATATCACAGAATTCACTATTTGATGTCAAATGCAAGGAGTACCACTGTTACAACCTACCACAGTACCAGGGTAGGTAACACAACCTGGGGTAAATTGTAACAGTGAGATTGAAAACTGAAAACTGAGACTACACCACTAAATATGCATCTATGTAAGTTTATTGTGCATGTTCCAACACTAAAGCATCTTCCCGGTTCAGTATGAAGAAAAAGAACTCATCACGGATGGCTAAACGGAAAACAGTGTCAGTGGTGTGGATCATAACATTAGAAGAGATTTCTATTACATGTATGAATGGAAACCTTCAGCAGGAGGTTGGAAGCAGTTCATAATAAATAAATAAACCCAGGCAAAACTCTGGAAAGATAGTTGACACAGTCATGATAAAACAACAAAGTTGGTGTTAAAACAATCCCCACCCTTGTCAATCATTGTTTGACTAGCTCTGCCAACATAGAGGTTTGAAAGAAACATAAATGAAATGACTCATATTTTACCTAAGAACCTGCTCTTCAGTCTTATACAAGTTACATAATTCAAACTTCAACGGTATCAGTAATCAAAATATAGACTTGGCCCAAAAGATTAGTTTCTCACCTTCAAAAAATGTTTTTTGGCTGTAAAACCTACACACTTCTTCATACATCAATGCAAATCCACATGCAATGTCACCGAGGGAGTTGACAGTTGCTATCTAGTGATCAATAAAACAAACAGATGTTCAAAAACGGCACAAATAATAGAGTAAGTGCTCTGTAAAAAATGTTTTAAATTGAGTGAACGAAAAATGTTAATTTAAGAAGGGTAGGCAAAATAAGCTGATGCTTCAGCCTACACCTTTTCGGTCAAAGTAAATTGATTTGCTTGTTGTGTTTTTGTTCTGATTTATTTTGTTTTGTATTTATACCTTTTATATTTGTCTACTGTATTTGTTTTTATGAGACCGAAATAAACATACTACTACTACTACTACTACTACTACTACATAAGCCAAAGTTATACTTTCTAGCTTCTCCTGTCTTCTCATTTTTTCTACCTCTTCCTACCTGTATGCGAGGAAGAGGTTGGACGAGAGTCTGGTGTAGAAAACAGCGACGTTACGACCACGCTACTAGTTAAACTAGTAACGCCGCTACTGCCCAATTGCAATTAAACAAGTGTAAAATCGGTGTGTAAATGATCAATAATCAGTATTATTGGCAGTAACAGGGGGCTCCAAAATAAAATTTTGCTCTGGGCCCCGTGGAGGCTTGGGCCGGCCCTGCAGGTATGTATTATGTATATTACATAGGTAATTTTCTCACACAGCCATGGTCTGGAAGAGTTTCACCACTTCCTCAAGATAAGTTAATGTAGGCCTACCATGAATTTTTAACAGAAGGCGAACAACCCCCAACAACGTGCATGCGCCGGACTGTTGGGAAAAACATCTTGGTCAGTCAGCATGTCTTGTCAAAACACCAGCTGAAGGGATGTGACTTCATCAACCCACAACGAATCCTTACACCTGAAAGATTAATTTCTGTTTAAATAGTGACACATCCTGACATGAGGCGTGTTGTCATTCTCACAGACTCACACAAACAGCAGCTGCAGCAGTGCATGAGGAACAAGATTAGAAAACAAAACATCACATTCATTAAGTCTGTTTTAAGACAGATTCTATCTAAATCACAAAATGCAGGAATTATCTTGCTCTTTTTTTAACTAAACCCCCATATCAACAGTTATTAGGAGCCATGGTGAATTAATACAAATAATGACATACAAACTCAAAGTGTATAGACTTGCTCGGAAATGTCAAAAGCTGACATTAAAGGTAGGGTTGGAGATCTGAAAAACACAGGTAGGTACTTGCAAACTGAAGTTTAATAACTAGGCAGGAACAGAACATCATGACAACAAACATTATACAACAGTTAGTTCCGACCGGTCCCAACCGAGCAATTTGATTGGACAAGAGACGTTCCATGAGTGCTGATATACAGTATAACAGCACTGCGACTTTTTACAGACATTATCACTCCGCTGTTCAGCTGGACAGGAGCTAAGTCAGAGCCACGCTCCCCATACAGGAGCTGCCCTATCTCTCTGCTGCTACTACAGTTAGAAACGGACCTGAACATTAAAGGCCCCATGCTGTGCACTTTTCTCTGGGTTTATTTACCTGCTGATATCCCTAACAAGATGTATCATTGGTTTTGAGTACCTGTGATCTGCTAAATATGGTTTCTACTGCCCCTTTCTGTTGCCTCTTTCTGGAGCTCTAGCAGGCACAGGTCATTTGGCCAATCAGAAGAGAGAATGAGAACCTCTCCTCTGATTGGCTCACTGTTTTTGAGTTGCATGTGGTCGGGCCAGTCACAGGCAAGTAACTGAAACCTAAGCTGCATTCATAAAAATTGAAAGAAAACAACTGGTCACGGTGGGTGGAGTTACCTTGTGTGTGACATCACAGAAAGGAGGAACTGCTATCTGCTCGTCTCAAAGAGAATGTTCCTACAAATGGGCGGTGTGTGTTTCTCCGTTTATGACCAGTTTGATGCATGGGGCAGTATATACGTGGCCCAGAGACCTCCCCAAGCACCAAAAAATAACAAAAATCACATTTTTCATGCCATGGGGCCTTTAAAACCCGGAACTGACCTGGTCCGTCTAATTGGCGATACATCTCTACTAAACACGGCTGGAAAAAAATCGCCGCGGGGCAACTACGTTTTGACGGCGATGTGTTTTGATATTAGCGTTAGCTGTTGTTAGCCACGTAGCTCAGCTACGGGAGCGTGCCTATGTTCCCACAGCCCTATGTTCCCTCTGGACTCTCTCTACCTATCTGGACTCTCTCTATCTGGCCTGTCTAGCCTCTACCTGGTCTTTTTACTAAACTTAACCAACTCCTTTCTTCATTGCCTAAACCCAACCAATGGTGGGACCGAAGGGCTGAGGGAACATAGGGCCTAATTTTCAGTGACAACAAAAGTTAGAAATGAGGGAACATAGGGCTGTGGGAACATAGGAATGACCCTCTCAGCTACTTAGCTTCAACTGTGTTTATATTGATTACATAGCAGATAAACAGATGTAATACGGTGTCGATAACGTCTCTGTGTCTTCACGCTGGTCCTGTTGCTCCGGTGCTAATCAGACACGGGCTCAGAACCAGAACCAGCCCTGGAAGCAGCTCGGTGGAAAAGCTTGAAGCTAGTAGCAAGCTAGTAGGACATGTTTATGTGTTGCCTGGCAACAGCCTTGTCCCTTCCAGTTGCGGAACTATTTCTGTTGGCGGAGCCAAAGAAATTATTAAAGGGATAGTTCACCCTAGAATGATATTTCGCTCATTATCTACTCACCCTCATGTTGACTAAGGGCTGGAAGATCGCGTGATTTGCGCCGGCGTCAGTGCGGTTACTGCGAATCACGCTGTTGCATCTTCAATAAAAAAGAAGGAATGTCCACACAGCAGGAATGCAGTTTTAGCGGTTTCTTTTACTTGACCATCAACAGCATGGCAGTACACAACATGGGCTTCACTTCCGGAGTGTGACTTCTTCTAGTTAACACCAACCTTGACCTATGCTAATCCACATACGCCCTCTACTGGACTCTCAGGTACTACAGCCGCAAAAGGTGTCAACTGCATATAAACATGTAAACTACCTGTGACTGCAACTAGGTCTCGGTGAGGAACAAATAATAATTTCCTACTATACCACATCTCCTCCCCCTTAGGTTAACAGCTCCTACATGTAAATGGATACTGTATCATACATACAAACATTAACATATGAACATTATTTTTTTTTCTTATTTTTTTTTAAACCTAAACTAGGAAGGTACGTCCTTCCAGTGAGATCAGAGCGCATTGTAGCTCTATTCCAGGAAAGATCTCACTCTATCTAACAAAGTCTTTGAGACGCACAGGTGGATGTCTCTCTCTCTGGGAACGTCGCACCACCGGCGCAACTGAGCCTGGTTGAACCTGAGTCTCTGGAGCAGGCTGCAAGTCCTGTGACTCAGACGATGGAGGTTGTGGTGTCATGTCCATCAATGAAGGCAAGAGGCCCTCAGAGTCCGCTTTTTCTTCAGGCAGCGGCTCCAACCTGATGTCCGGTTCGCTGGGAACAGTGTCTGCCAATCCTGCTCTAACCTGATCCACGTGCCGCTTCAAGGTTTGACCATTCCCGATGGTGACGGTGTATGACACTGGACCTGATGAGCTTGCGATGACAGCTGGTATCCACTTTGGACCATAGGAGTAGTTTCGGACAAACACATTGTCTCCTGGTGCGAAACTTCTCAGTCTTTTCTTGGTGTCATGATTTTCTTTCTGTTTCAGTTGCTTTCGCTGCACTTTTGTTTTCACATCAGGCATGAGAATGTCTAAAGCTGATCTAAGTCTCCGTGACATCATCAACTCTGCAGGTGACAAGCCTGTTGTTGTATGCGGCGTGATGCGATAACTGAACAGAAACCTTGACAGTCTGGTTTGTAGTGTGTCACCTTTTATTTTCTTCATTCCTTCCTTGAAGGTCTGGACCGCCCTCTCGGCCAGACCATTGGACGAAGGGTGGAAAGGTGCTGACCTCACATGATCAATGCCATTTTGTTTCATGAAAGTTTCAAATTCAGTACTGGTGAAACATGTTCCATTGTCTGAGACTAACATTTTAGGCAGGCCAAACACACTAAAACTCTGTCGCAATTTCTCAATGGTCGCCTGTGATGTAGCTGATTTCACAGGGTAAATGTCCATCCACTTAGAGTGAGCATCGACAATGAGCAGAAACATCTCACCAAGGAAGGGCCCTGCGTAGTCGACATGGATCCTGGACCATGGCGCCTCCGGCCACTCCCAGGGGTGTAACGGTGCAGTGGGTGGTGACTTGTGATGTTTTTGACACTCCTCACATGACTGCACTTCTCTCTCAATGTTCTCATCCATACCTGGCCACCATACATATGACCTTGCCAAGCCTTTCATCTTTGACATGCCTGTATGAGTCTGGTGCAGGAGTTTCAGAATTTTGTCTCTCCCTTTTGTGGGGATGATTACTCTGGCTCCCCAGAGCACACACCCATCCCTCACACTCAGTTCCATTTTCCTTTGTTGATATGGCTTGAAGCGAACATCTGTCTGTGCGGGCCAACCTTTTAATGTGTATTCATGGACTTGAGACAGGATGACATCCTTAGCTGTCCAGCGCTTGATTTGTGTGGTGTCAACTAGCGTGTCATCCAGTACATCCATCATTAACACTTGTTCAGTCATTTCTTTTTCAGGTGCTGTCTCTGACAGCGGCAATCTGCTGAGCGCATCCGCATTTGCATGTTGTTTGCCTGGCTTGTACACGATGTTGTACTCATAGGCGCTCAGTGTCACAGCCCATCGTTGCACCCTCGGCGAGCCCATCTGAGGTATCGGCTTTTTAACATTGAAGAGAGAGATCAGCGGTTTGTGATCTGTGTAAATAGTGAACACTCTGCCATACAGGTATTTGTGAAATTTCTTGATGCCAAAAATGACAGCTAAACCTTCCTTGTCAAGCTGAGAGTACCTCTTCTCAGTAGGCGAGAGTGTGCGTGACATGAACCCCAGCGGCCTTTCACTGCCATCGTCCATCTTGTGTGACAATACGGCGCCCACACCGTATGGGGATGCATCACATGAGAGAACTAACTCTCGGTCAGCAGAGAAATGAACTAACACATCCGCTGAGTTCAGCAGGTTCTTTGATTTCTGGAAAGCTTCTTCTTGTTTCTTTTGCCATGTCCAGCTCACATCATGTCTTAAAAGTTCATGCAGGGGAGCTAACAGGGTTGCCAGGTTGGGAAGGAATTTGTTGTAGTAGTTTAATAAACCCAAATATGCTTTGAGTTCGGTGACATTTGTGGGAGTAGGGGCATCCATGATGGCTGTAACTTTCTTCTGCACAGGATGGAGCCCCTGTGCGTCCACTATGTGCCCTAAGTACTCCACTTCTTTTTGCATGAAAGCACACTTACTTCTTTTCAACCGCAAACCAGCCTCCTCCAACCGTGACAACACCTCGTCCAGATTCCGCAGGTGGTCTGCCTCATCCACCCCGCTCACCAAAATGTCATCTAAGTACACTACTACCAGAGGTATCCCTTTTAAGAGGCCTTCCATTGTCCTCTGAAATATGGCTGGTGCAGATGCCACTCCAAAAGGCAGTCTGTTGTACGTGAACAGCCCTCGGTGTGTGTTCACTGTCACATACTGTTTGGATTCATCATTCAGGAGTATTTGTTGGTAGGCGTGGCTCATGTCCAGTTTGGAGAACTGCTTTCCTCCAGAAAGTGCTGCAAACAGGTCCTCCATTCTGGGTATTGGATACTGTTCCAGGGAAGCCACTGTATTTACAGTAAGCTTGTAATCTCCACACAGTCTTATAGTACCTGTTGGTTTCAGAATTGGCACAACTGGCGCCGCCCATTCAGCGTATTTCACCGGCGAGACGATGCCTTCTTTCAACAGTCTGTCTATTTCTTCGTCTACCTTTGCTCGCATGGCAAAGGGAACAGATCGTGGACGGAAGAAACGTGGAGGGGCATCATGTTTCACGTGAATGGTAGCTTTGGTGCCTTTCAGGGTGCCCAACTCTTCTTTGAACACATCCTCATGTTTATTTAACATTTGCTGTAGTGGATTTTCTATTGTGTTGACCTGGTGCACTTTTCTGGCTTTACGACTGTTTTTTATTTCTCTCCAGTCCAGACATATTTCTTCCAGCCAGCCTCGACCTAGCAGGCTGGGGCCGTCTCCTTCGACCACAACAAGGGGCAGATTCCCTTTCTGCTGCTTGTATTTGACTCTGACGAGTGTTACACCAACCACCTTAACAGGATCCCCTGTGTAAGTTTCCAGCTTAATTTTCATGGATCTCAGACTAGGGGGTTTGGTGTGTTTCCATGTGTCTTTGAATGTCTCTTCATTCATTACTGTTAAACAACATCCAGTATCAATTTCGAAATTGACAGCTTTTCCTTCAAGATGCATATTTACAGTGTAGGGGTCTACTTTTCTCAGGTGCACCACACTTCGACGCCCTAATCTGTACAGCTTGCTTTGATGCTCTTGTTTGCACTTGATGCAGTTCAACGTGAAGGGGTCCTCTTCTGAACTATCACTCCTTGTTACATCCTCTGTGTCATGTACTTTGTGAGAACGATAATGTGAACTCTGCTTTGTCTCCTTTTTTATTTTTACAAATCCACTCTTCTTAGCTTTGCTCCGACAAGCTCTTGCTAAGTGTCCCACTTTACCACAAGCATGACATTTTTCTTGTTTGTACTTACAGTCTGCTGCTGTGTGACTGGTTCCCTTGCATCGATAACACTCTCTGCTTTCTCCTTTAAAGGTGCGAGTCTCCCGCTGCCCTTTGGTTATGCTGAAGCATTTTGCTGTTGCGCCCGAGGTCTGCAGGTCCTGGGCATTTCTATTTGCAGTCTCCAGTGACACGGCGATTGACAGAGCCTTGTCAAACGTGAGCTCTGCTTCTGACAGGAGACGCCTCTGGATTCTATCATCGTTGATCCCGCAGACGATCCTGTCTCTCAACATCTGTTGCAACGTGTTGCCGTAGTTACAATCCTGAGCCAGACGACGCAGCTCCGCCACGTAATCCATGATTGTTTCATTGGGCTTGCGGGTGCGGGAGTCAAATTTGTACCGTTGCACAATTTCACTGGGTTTTGGATCAAAGTGATTTTTCATCAGGTGTACTAGCTCTTCGAAGGTTTTGTCTTTGGGCTTGGCCGGACTGAGCAGGTTACGTATTAGGCTGTAAGTTGAAGCTCCGACGACGCTTAACAGTATAGCTCTTTGTTTTTCCTCCCCGTCAATTTCATTGGCCTCAAAAAACTGCTCGAGTATTTCAGTATACTCATCCCACGTCTGATTCTTGGGATCAAACGCTGCTAGCGTGCCAATTGTAGCCATTTTTCTTTTCTTTTTTTTTTCTTTACCTTCGGCTTTGTTTTCTCCTCGTCCCAGCTAGCGTTCCTCCCTCTTTTCTTTTCTTTAACGTCCGTACGACGGCTTCCTTCCTCCAAAAGTTTCCTCGTCGCCAAAAAGATGTTGCATCTTCAATAAAAAAGAAGGAATGTCCACACAGCAGGAATGCAGTTTTAGCGGTTTCTTTTACTTGACCATCAACAGCATGGCAGTACACAACATGGGCTTCACTTCCGGAGTGTGACTTCTTCTAGTTAACACCAACCTTGACCTATGCTAATCCACATACGCCCTCTACTGGACTCTCAGGTACTACAGCCGCAAAAGGTGTCAACTGCATATAAACATGTAAACTACCTGTGACTGCAACTAGGTCTCGGTGAGGAACAAATAATAATTTCCTACTATACCACACACGCGATATTTGGACGGACCAGGAAGAGGAGAAGAAGAAGAAGACGAGAAGCTTCCGCTACAAACAAGCTTAAAATATAGACTTATTTAATTTTTTTCGGGACAATTACGCAATTTGGGGCTTCAGCACAAGACGGACATTACATACGAGCATCATGGAGGTATTTGGATGTTTTTTTGTGTGTGTTTTTTTACGAAGAGCTCCGGTGTCCCTTTGCAACCGTTGCATTGAAATTCACTGCTACGCCGAGACCCCCTGTAACTAAGAGAAGGGACGGTGGACTCTGATAATTCTTCCAGCCCTTAGTCAACATGAGGGTGAGTAGATAATGAGCGAAATATCATTCTAGGGTGAACTATCCCTTTAAATAAACAAACAAATCATAATCTTTTGTAGTTTATTACTGTTCTAAAATGCGCTCGTAGCACTGTTGTGTAAAAACAATATCACACTCGAGGTCATGCTGTTGCTGATTATCTGCGGCACTCGGCCTGCGGCCTCGTGCCTACGACTGAATCACACCCGTGCTGATATACAGTACAACAGCACTCCCTCTCGTGTGATATTGCTTAAATAATCTGACAAGGAACTGAAAGACACAGAACAGAACTAATCAAAGCAACAGGTGAGGAGACAGGAGGGCAAAGAAACCTGATTGGTGGAGACACACAAGGAGCAGGGCAGGGCTGACGAGGTGAAACACAGGACAGGTGTGCAAGGAGAGTGAGGAGGGAAAACACAGGACGTAACACTGGAACCAAATGCACAATAACAGAACTACAAAATAAAACAGGAACTGAAGAAAACAAGAGTCCAAAACAACAGAAAACCAAGCCACTAAATGGCGGCAGACCCAGGGCCATGACAGTTAGGCCACATTTTGAAAATGAAAAAGTCAAAAGTCCAAGCCCCTTTGCTCAGACTTCTCTCTGAAGCCTCCAGAGCTCAGGATCAAGGTGAAGCCACGAAGGTGTTGCGCCAACCCAATGTAATCCCACTGTGACCGATGCAGCTTTCCGATACTGTTGTGTGTAACTGTCGTGTGTTACTGTGCAGCATCACTTACTGTGTTATACAGTTAGTTATACAGACCAGATATGGGTATCTATGCAGATGTGGGAGTTTGGAGTGACAGGGAATAAATGATATTTAAAAAATCCACTGTGATACACAATATTTTAGTGTTGGAAATGTGTCATCTCCTACTATAGTGAGTTTAAATAATCACACAACAATTTATTGTGATATAGTAGGCTATATATATTTATGTAATATGTGGAACTGTGGAAAAGAACAGGGAATGTCTTCATGTTGATCTTCCATTAGGAAATGTTTTTACCACTTGAAGCTTGTTGTATGATATTCTATATACTAATAATATGAGATCTGCAGTCTCTAATCTCTAAAATCAGGAAAGTCTCTCATACAACTATATATTTTGAACAATATTTGAGACATTAATTTCTTCCGAAGCAGTTGGTTGGGAAAGCCTCAGACATCCTCCTCAAATTACACTGTAGAGAGAGAGTTGGGGGGAAATATTAATGAGCCATCAATATTTTATCACTGCTGCCCTCTGCTGTGGGAAGCTGAACCCACATTTTAAATCACAGTGTTAAAGTGAGGATTTACAGTGTTTAACCGACCATATATACACATGAGCCCTATATAGCATCATAAAACGGTTCTTTAGGCTCATACCATCGCAGCAGCAGCCTTTATGGCTCCATAAAGAACAGTTCAAACTGCATTTCTGCTGCTGAAATCTTAACCACTGATGCTCCACACTGCTCACATGCTGCAGGGGGAAATGCCTTGCTCGATGGCACTTTGGCAGCAGTTTACTTGAGCCTGTAAAGTCTAATCTTCAGGATCCTCAAGCTCTCACAAACAGGTCCAGGTGCATCAGGGAGCAGATCAAGAAAAAGTTGCACAAAACCTCTTTTTTTCTTTCCTTTTTTAAATCATCAAGAAGGTTCTTGACAGTAATTTTCTTGGAAATTCAATTTTTTGTGCCTGGAGCAACAAGAAACCCTCTGGGGTAAAGGACGAAAGTATAACACTTGCTTTATATACAAATATATATTTAAAGGAAATGGAGTGAAACCAGAGGTAAAGTTTTCTTTTGACTTTTTCTTCTTAAAAGTTTTGCTTCAGTATGAGTTTATTTGAAGAGGTCATTTCCAGTGTCAGCTCATCCTCACTGACACCAGGGATTTCACAGTGTTTATGTCTATTTGCTTTGTTTGTTTCAGGTTTAATGATCTCAGGACCATAAATGCAGACTCTGATGTCGCTCAGAGATTTATTCAAAGAAGACGTCTCACCTCGATGGAGATACAAAATCCAATCTGATGCGGCAAGAAGTGCACAGTCCACCAACTGAGCAGGAAGCAAAATAAACCATAAGCAGGTGAGATGTGTCTAAATGAAACAGGAAGTAAGGTGAGATGAAATATCATAAGATTAAAAAGGAGATATATGCAGCTAATAACAGTCGAAGATTAGGGTATTGATCATGAGGTTCAAAACCAATTTGGTGCAAGTAACTAGAACAATAATGTATATTGAAAACACACTATACAGCCATATACTATACTGGACTCTGCGTAATAAGCTGCTTGCAGAGACGACCTATATACAGGTCATAAAGTCACAAGATGTCATTTGTCTCTGTACAAGTTAAACAAATGAGATAATGTTCATTAATGAGCTCATTAGTTCATTCACTGACCTCTGGCCGGCAGGTTTTTACACCTTTTGACACCTGCTCTGCCCTGTGACCAGTCTCAGAGCTAATCAGCTGTAGGTTTGCTAGATTTATTGCAGAGATATGAGGCTGATATCAGTTTTCACATCTAATTCTCTGGAGGAGAGTGATGATATATTACTACCTGTTATCATGGGAAAGGAGCAGAAAGTTTCCTGCTTTTTAACAATGGCTACGCACCAGACAATTTTTCAGAGCTTGACTGGTTTTAAAATCATGGCAGGACAGGAGATCTTGCACAATTTTTCATGATCAAATGTGACTTCAGAAGTCTTGGCTGAGAAAACGGTATAGCTGCTGTGGCCATGTGGGCTATCAAACATGTTTGATATTTACAATTGGAGATCGGTGAGATTCTGACTAGATCAGAAGCAGAAAAACAATCGTATCGACACATCACACTCAACTGGACCAATAATGGTTTGTGATGAGCCTCAAACTGGGCCACACCTTTTGATCATTGAGGGGCTAAGAGCCAATTGTTTCTTTGGCTCCAGATGTTATTCCAGTTACATTAAAGCAGAAGTAAGCGATCCAGTCGTTTTGGCTAATGCTGCGTTCCAGGCAGGCTTTTGAAACCGTAAATTACAGCTTCATGTCACAACTTACGACTTTGTAGCGTTCCAGGCAACCCACTCGTGTTTTTCCGACCTGTTTTACCTGTGAAAGTCACTATAACGGCCACTCGTAACTTCCGACTCGTGAACTCGTACCAGATCGAACTGGTATGACTTCACAGGTTGGAAAAACACGAGTTACGGGCTGCCTTGAACGCACCATAACAGTCCTCGTCCCTACGTCACCACATTCACGGCGTCCCTTGGCTGCACACACAGCCCTGCATGCCGTTCTCTCTCCTCATTGGATAAAAACTGTAGGATGCGAGAAAAGTTTTCTCCTCGGCTCAGAGCAGAGTGACTGACAGACCCGTGTTTCGGTCCAAACACTCTATGTAAGTGATTGCTGTCGGAAGATATAACTATTTAAGACTTATATTAACACAAATATATCGCTTACTTCTGCTTTAAGCTGAAGGAAAAATTTTTTTCCTCATTCAACCATTGATTTGTTTAAAACTCAGTGAGACCATCGTCATTATATTTCAGGCTATAATTATATAAATTAAGTAATGTAATGTTGTTTTAGCATCAATACCGGCTTAGTTGGAGGCCCCAGAGCAGAGCCTTGGGGGACGCCAAATCTCACTTCCATTCACTCAGATGTGTAATTAACATTTGACACCCAGCTGTTGCCAGATTAGTTCCGTGGCAGAAACAGCGACTGGAGTTGTAGCCAGTGTTTGTAATGAGCACAGAGGAGTTGTCTCGGGCTGGGAAAGCGTCCAGCTGGAGATTATAGGACAGAGTAAACAATAAGTGCTGAATGTGAAGGTAAACTCTCCGCTTGTCATTTTTCTCGTGGACCTCACAGGTGTGCAGTTATATAAACACCAGGCAGCTCCGAGCTTTACACCTGCAGACCCTGGACTGGCTGTTATTTGTGATGCAGCCTTGTAACGAACCCGAGGGAGAAGCTGAAGGTTTGCTTTCCTCAAGGACACTTAAGCCAGGCAGCAGACGTTTAGAGCGGCCGGGGATCAAACCTCAGATTTCCAACTCCCAGGTAATTGGCTGCTCCGTCCTCCTCATGCTCTCAGGTGGCCGGCGGCGGCAGAGATGTATGCACTCCACGTCCTCAGGTGTTTTCTGTGGTTACATCAGCCAGCCTGTCAGTGTCAGCGACGTACACCTTCAGGTTTCTCTTCATCTCCACCGTCAGAGATAAAAGTGCTTCACGTGATGCACCTTTCAGGAATCTTTATTCTTCCTTTAGTTGTTTTCAGCTGACTTTATAGGTCACGCCTCTTGACAAACGCTGCAGTAGCTGAGTTCTGTTACCAGCAAAAAAAAAAGAAAAGAAAAGAAAGAAACTCTCAGGTGTATTTCATTTTCATCGCCAGATATTAATGACAGATTTACTCCATTAGCTTAATTTATTAAAATACCTGCCTTTACATATGTATTTACATGCAAATGTGATCGATGTCAGTTGGGTGAGTCCCTCCTCCCTCGCCCTCTCTGCATCGCTTCCCTCCTTCTGTGCTCGTAAACCCCCAGAAGACTTCACCTCCTAAATCTTTTATGCAAAAGTGAAAATAATTACTTGAAGTTTCACAGCGAGCATCTCTGAACAATACACGAGGCCTCTACTTCATTAATCTGTTCACCCATTGAGATAATTAAATCCGAGGCTCTGAAACACTGACAGCTTTAACGTTACCCAGCGCCCTACTGCTCCTGTCCCACGAGCGTCATGTTTATATGTTGTGTTGTGTTGTGTTATGACACATTATGACAGAGTGTTTGCAGGCTGTAACGCCGCGCTGTGTCCTTGTGTGCGCTCGATGGAAAAGTCTTTCTCCTGGAAGAAGAAAATGTCCTCTGGAGTTTTATTTCCCCACATTAAACTAGACTCTGCTCCGCTCTCACATAGATCAGCAGCACAGGGAGCGAAGAGACGTCTCTGTTGGTTGCTCAATTTCCGCCTCTCCGAGCTTCAGTAGCCAGTAACAGAGATTTGTGACAAGTGTGGAGGAATGTATGCAGCTAGAGGAGTGGATTTACAGATGGGTAGATCAGCTCTCTCTCTCTCTGTCTCTCTGTCGACTCTGTGCAGGGGGCAGAACTGTTCACATACTGTAGAGGGGCAACAGGCCCGAGGCCGAGATGTGTTCACTTGCCCACAGATCCATGCGTTAATCTGGACGTGGTCGCTGAGCCGCCCAGAGCTGCAGAGGAAGGTAAACACGTCTGAAAGTTAAACACCTCCTTTTAAAATTCTCACTTTAAACTTTAATGTGAACTGAACTATAGCCATTAGAGCTGTTGAACATTAGTCAGGTGAGTGCAGGTGAGATGTACTGAGGAAATATAGAAACAGTAGATAGTAGATCAATAGATCAATAGATAGAACTAAGCTATAGTTCAACACCGTCTCCTACAAATTATATTTATATACTTATATATAACTTATTTGCAACATTGAAGACATTTATTGAGAGTAACACTAAGTGTATCACAGATGACCTGTTGGTTTTCTACCAAAATATCCAGATTTGCAGCACAACATCCATCTGTAGTGAGTGACAGCATCTTTTTTTTTTGTGATCAATTTTTTATTTTATTTTATTTCATTACATTTTCATTCATCCAGACCCCTTACCCACACCCTTGTCCCAGGGGGTAACATTAATTATGGACAATTACAGGGGAAAAGGAAATAAAAAATGAGAACAAAAAGTGACAGCATCATTTAAATTTTTTTTACTCTTATATTTAGGACTTTGTAGGCTGTTTAAAAAAAAAGAAAAAAGTTTAGGTTTCTGATGAACAATTTAGAAGCTCGCCTTATTATCTGAACCTGATGCTAATTACCTTCCAGCTTGCACAACAATAGGTAAAGAATGTTGAGCCTTAACATTGAGCCTTAATACAATTTAAATTAATGACTTATACAAAAATGCACTCCTTTCATTTGTCAGAAGTTCAGAAATTAAAAAACCTCCAAAGTGTAGCCAGTCATGCCCTGAGCTTGTTTTGGACTTTGGACTCTTGGTTTCTTTAGTTCCTGTTGTGTTGTCTTTTCTTGTGTGGTCAATTCTGTGTCTTGTCTTAGTGTCATGTTCTCTGTGTAGTTATTTCCTGTATTATTTTGTAGTTCGGTGTCCTGTTTTCCTGTTTTCTGTTTTACTTTGAAGTCAGTGTCTGATTCCTGTCTTCCTCTTAAGTTTCCCGCCCGTTTGATTACCTCCTGTGTCTCACCTGTGCTTGATTGCACCACCTGTGTCTCGTTCCCTCGTATATATAACCTCTGTTGTGTCCCAGTCTCAATATCCTGGTTCCATGTGTGTTCCTGTCGTCCCTGAGATCATTTTTGGTGAGATTAAAGACCTGTTTTGTTCATACCCTGCTCCCGAGTCTGCATTTGGGTCCAGCCTTCACCCTCAACCCTGACAGCCAGGTGCTGAGTTCAGGAAGGTAAAGGGACCAAAAGAGGGGAACTCGCCACACTGTATTCTCCCAAAATGTTAATGTTTAATGTTAATGTTAATGTTAAATTAGAGGATTACATGATCAAAGGACAAGGACAACGTTTCAAGCGTTTGGCTGAGGTTTATGACTTCTTGATCTTTAACTCCCATGGTGGAAAACGAAGAACACCTGAAAGCAATTGCTCTAATTGACTGACCTGACGAAGAGCCAAACCCTCAAAACATTGTCCTTGTCCTTTTGTCATGTAATTGTCTCATAAATGAACATTTTGGGAATCGATAATCATGCACTCTTTAGCTCATCCAAGTACTTCTTCGTACTCAGGATGCCCTAAATGTTTGTCCAATTCCAATTCTCTTTATATTTTGTTGGTGTTGCAAGTTCATAAATGGTGTGATGTTCTGAATACATCCACTCAATGTTCAGTCGCCTTCAATAACAGTTAAAGTCGTGGAACCACCAGTTTGTCAGTCCAGCCCTGAGTGTCATAAAAGCAAAAAGTTTCCCTCCTGCCTTCACCACAGATCACTTGGAGAATCACTTTCCCCCTCACTGATGGAATAGAAGGAGGATGTCTGTGAGTAACAAGAGGCGTTATTGAACACGACGGCGCTCCCTCCCAGCACGTTTCTTCTGCCAGCTGGACGAGGCATCATTCATCATTTCCTGCCGGGTTTATTGCAGCTTGTAACTCTGCTGTGCTCTCATCAGTGACAGCGGGGCCAAGATATGGTAATGTCAGACCGTCATTATACTCCTACCACACAGACACACACACGGTCATTATCTGCAGAGGTTGAGACGGGGCCGGAGGCTGGACGGCGAGGGGGCCCGTCTTCTCCCCATCATCTCGCCAACACACTGCCAAACACTGATTCACGACGAGGGTGGTGAAAACACGAGGAGATTAGAGAGGCGGGTGGTTTTAAATGTTTCCTTATCAGTGGCATGTGTCTGCCTAATGTTTCTGATTAAGTGGAGCCAGTGATGGATTTAATTATAGTTTCCAAACTTAAAGTAAGCGATCCGGTCGTTTTGGCTAACTTCTTGTCAGCCAATGGAGTTAACAGTCCCCGCCCTCGTCCCTACGTCACCACATTCACGCGCATCCCTTGGCTGCACACACAGAGAGGACCGCCCCTTTATGCCGTTCTCTCTCCTCATTGGATAAAGGTTGTAGGATACAAGGAAAGTTTTCTCCTCGGCTTACAGCAGAGCAGAGTGACTGACAGACCCGTGTTTCAGACCAAACACTCTATATAAGTGATTGCTGTCGAAAGATATAACTATTTAAGACTTATATTAACACAAACATCCCACTTACTTCTGCTTTAAAAGTGGCCATGAAAATAAAACAGACTTAATGATTAATACAAACCTGTCGCACAGTCAGGACACCTCTTAAAAGTTTATCTAAAAGGTTAAAGGTCCTTATAGCTGTTACTAGCAAAACTCATTTAAATCTGCAACTGAACTGTCGGTCGTTAAGTTGCATTAACGTAGGCACAAGAATATAAAATGCATATAGGATTGAAAAAAAATCTGCTTCTACGACAATTTTAGTTCAAGTAGCTATAATAAAAATCAATTGTGTTTTTGAAAATATCAGATTAACCTATGATCGTTCTTCTGTTTGTCCAGGGTTTAAATTGGATGTTGATATAACGAGTTAGCTGGAGTAAATAAACCATTTAGCAATTTACTTTTCTTTTTTTTCTGTTTTAATCCTGTTGTAGCCAACACTTGACTCGGCAGCAGATACGAGTCTGTTTGTTTTGTCTCCCCTTCCCTTTGACTGTAGATACGTTTCATCGCCGGTTAATTAACTCACACACTAATGAGTGAGAGCTAAAACAACCTGCAGGAGAAATGCTGTTATCCTACATATTAATGTAATTATGAAAGAGCCAGAGGAAGAGCACTGTAATTATTTTGTTCTCTTGCCTATAGAGATCCTCCAGAAGCTGAATGTTCGTCTCTTAGAGCTTTTTATTATTTCATTTCATTTTCATTTATTGTTTATTTGAACAGGACAGTGCATACTAATGTACAATTTGTGATGCGACATCACGTCATGTAAATATGCCGGATTTAGCTCAACGCTAGTTTCCATCCGTAGTCCTCACATTAAAAGACGGACAGACATACCATACAAAAAGACAACAATAGGAAGCTTCCTGCATAAGTATGGAGAAACATAATATTAGCAGCAGTTACAACAATAAGAAAACAGATAGCAACCTGCATAAATATAGGAGAGGACAGAGTACTAGCAGCATTTATATTAGTAAAAGATATGAAATAAGAAAACAGATAACAATGCCGTGCAGCGCTGCACGGCATTGTTATCTGCATAAAACATTAAAGGTAGCCTACCATCCCAGGTGGCTCATTTTTGGCAAAATTATAAAAACCCGAGTATATCTGGAAAGTATTAGACAGTAATCGATGACATAAGTGATTTGACATATCAATTACGAAATCTGGTCATCTGTGTAAGGAGCAGGGGCCAAAGTTTGTCCTACCATCAAATTTTGGTTGGATGGCCCGCCTGTCAGTCAAACTGCCAAATCATGCAGCACCATCTTGAGGACCCACCGGGGACCGAGTCACAGCTACGATCATAACCTGTCTGGGCTACGATGAAGGATGTCTCAGCCTTTATTTCTCCAAAACAACAGACTAACTCTACATTATCCCGCTTATGAGTGAAATAATTAATTTCAGACGTAATGTTGATCAAAATGTGGCTTTTATCGATTTACAAATTGCATCATTTAGTGAATCTGCTATTCCGGTCACTTCTCTGTTTTGCTAAACCTCCTCCTTTTGATAATCCATCATCGGATGATGATGAGATGATGAGATTACGGTTTACGGGACACGTTTGTGTCGTGGACTCGTGGTGCCACAGAGGAGAGCTGTGACACCAGGTGCGAGGCTCTGATCGCAGGTTTGGTTTTCAGCAGCGGTGTGGAAGGCAGAGAGCCTCCAATCTCCCACAACATTTATCTAACATCACAATTAGTCTGAAGCTGTTTTAAAGCAGTAAGTAAGCGATCCGGTCGTTTTGGCTAATGCTGCGTTCCAGGCAGGCTTTTGAAACCGTAAATTACAGCTTCAAGTCACGACATACGACTTTGTAGCGTTCCAGGCAACCCACTCGTGTTTTTCCGACCTGTTTTAGAAAGTCACTATAACGGCCACTCGTAACTTCCCACCCGTGAACTCGTACCAGATCGAACTGGTACAACTTCACAGGTCGGAAAAACACGAGTTACGGGCTGCCTTGAACGCACCATAACGTCCTCGTCCCTACGTCACCACATTCAGGCACATCCCTTGGCTGCACCCCGCCCCTTTATGCCATTCTCTCTCCTCATTGGATAAAACTTGTAGGATACGAGAAATGTTTTCTCCTCGGCGCAGAGCAGAGTGACTGACAGACCCGTGTTTCGGTCCAAACACTCTATGTAAGTGATTGCTGTCGGAAGATATAACTATTTAAGACTTATATTAACACAAATATATCGCTTACTTCTGCTTTAATGATGGTAAAAAATGAAACATAAGGTAAATATCCTGCAAAGTGCTTCTGCTCTGTGCTACTCTGATCAGAGCGGCGTCCCTAGCAATCTCTGTTTTACTTAGCAACGGTCCTTATCAGTTGTGTATTTCGTAAAATAATCCTAAATCCTGCCGCCTGGGATCGTAACTTTAAGTCTAAGAGTGTCGTGTGGACAAGACTTGCTATTTTTGACTTTAGAGTATAATATTTACATATTATATATATTATATATAATATATATATATATATATATATATATATATATATAATTTTTTATTTATATATTTAATTTTTTTTTTCTTATAAATTTGATTTAAATATCAGTTGGTTCCTAAATTACATAAACACAATTTTTTACCCAAAAAGAAGGAATTACTGACAGAGAAACTGAGCAAATAAAGTCTCTGGTGTTTACTATCTAATATTTTGACGCTGTGTTCACTTATATCAACACATTATCCTGTGCAGTCACTGCTGCAAATGGCAGTCTGTGTTTTAATGCAGATTAATGTCGATATTCCGACTGATTTACAGGGTTCGTTTAAGGTTAATTAATAAAATAAAGCACAGATTCTTTATGAGTAAAGTCCCAGTTCATCACGGACTCAATCCAGATCTCATTAAGCCTGATTCAGCAAAATTCAAAAAACCATAACAGGCTTCCTCACGAACAAATAAACAGACCTCCTATAGTCTAATGAGAGCAGTAACATGTTCACAGCTGAAAACACACAGTCAGTTTCATTAGAGTAAATAGCTTGTTGCTGCTGTGTAACCCCTGAGCCATGTTTCTAATGTTTCTAATGTATGAAAGCTATGGTGCAGCATTAGAGCCAGAGCTGTATACAATGACCAACACATACCGTATTCATTCCTTACACCCTATATAGCAAACCACTTACAATTCAGGCTGTTCAATTCCAAATGTCCAGAAGTGTTGCACTCTATTATTGTATATGAAGGTGGAGGGACAGGAGGAGGAGGGGTGGGGGTTCTGTCACTTCCACTGAGCTTATCGAACCGTGCAGACAGAGAAAATTATACCATATCTCCCTGTGGCAGCGGAGAAGAGAAGCAAAGAGCTTAAATATATTTCAACTTTTCCACTTGTTATCAATGCACAGTTGTATGGATACACTTAATGCTTTAACGTAGGAGGTGGAGGGGCTGGTTCTGGCGTTGGCGAAGAAGATGAACCAAAAACTCGGTTCTGCTGAAATTGGTCCCCAGAGTAAATCATAACCACTGAGAGCATGTGAATTGTTTTATATGCATTGCTTCTTCTTTTTTTTTTTTTTTTGCATCTATCTAAATTAAATGCAAATCAGCCAGGAAACCATAACACACACACACAGGTAGCTGTAGCTGAATGTCGCCAGGTGAGCCGTCGACAAAGAGATGCTGCAGATGTGATACGAGAAGCACCACAAGGAAGCTTCCTGTTCATTTCTATAACCCCCGACACCCCCGGTCCGGGACATTCAGACTCTAATTAGTGTTTATAGATTCCAGATTCCCATGCACCCCTGAGTCCTGATGAATTCTGCAACACGGTGTTTTGCTCTGATGAATCTGCTTGGGGTGGCGGGGGGCTGCAGCAGCTGGTTTGCCGATCCATGTGCTAATTGAGTGAGACCACAGAGGGGCAATACAGAGGTGACGCAAATTAGTTATTGACTTGTGTGCGCTCTGGGCTTCATGTTGTAAGAGCGCCGCCGGCGGTAGAAGAAGAGTCTCGTCCGCGTGAACATTAAAAGGCCCAGAAAACAATTAGAGCCTCGGCTTCACATGTTTATCAGCTGGAAACGTCAGCCGCCATTTTAATGAAACACACCACGGAGTAAAACTATTTTGATTGATGCATTATTTGTCAGATGTTCAGTCTACAGGTGTTCAAACTGCTCACTTCAGTGACCATCAGCTGGCTTTAGTAACTCTGAAGATGCTTGTGCTTCTACTACGCAGTTCTGTTACATTCAAGACCACATTTTCAAGGTCTTGGTATTGTCTTGGAATCGACTACAATTTTATTCAGTCTTGTGTCCGGAAAGTCATGAACTATACACTATTGATACCTGGTGACATGCTTCTTGTCTTTACCTAGCAATGCTAGGTTGTCATTACCTAGTAGCCTAATGCTAGGTTACTAGCACTAACATCTCTATTTTCAAGAATCAACTTAAAACCTTCCTTTTTAATAAAGTATATGGTTTGGGATCTGGGAATGTCAACTTCTCTTCAAGTTTTTAAAAATGTAAATATTATTTTTTAAAACACAATTAAAAATCTATGAATTTTTAACTTGGTTTTAACTCTGGCTAATTTGATTGTTAGTGTTTTATTGTTTATCACTTGTCTTATTGTTTGATGTTTTGTTCAAGCACCTTGAGGTGTGTTTTTTGTATGAAAGGTGCATATAAATTAAATTATTATTACTAATAAGCTAAGCTATAACCTTGTCTCTTTGAAATGACAGGCTACAACTAATTTGAAACACTTGAGATGTTTCATACAAATTTTCTGCCGGTATTTGGGAAGTTAAAACTATGTTGATAATGAAAATAACAGTAAAAGTAGCTGCTACCAGAAGTGTTCTGTTTGTTTTCCACCAACATTTCCTACTACAATATCCATCTGTAATGAGTCACACACTTTTGTACAGTCATTGTTTAGTCACTCACGCTCTTGGTTAAGCTGAGGAAAGATTGTGGTCTGGTTTAATGCAGAAACAGTTCACAGTAACGTCAGACTCCATCTGTTTATTTACATTTAACAAAAAACACAATTTTTGTTGAACCATGACCAAAGAGCTTCTAAACCACAGAAGGAAAACTCTGGTCTGAGGCGGTCGTCAGTCGACCCAAACACCTCCTCTGCTGCTGTTAATAAATGTGGCGTTTAATTCAGAAAAACAAAAAAGGAAAAAAAAAAGACAAAACACTGCCTCTGAACTCTTTAATTCCTCAACCGGCTTGGACATGCTGAGGTTTTCTACTGGAACAAACACTCATTTAATCCTGTCTTAAGGCTTTTAAGAGATTCTTAATTGCAGTGTAACATTTTTTTTTTTAAAGTCAGTCTGCTTCATCTTCAGTTTTCTCTCTGTCTCTGTCGGGAGAAGGAGAAGCAGCCGTTGTCTGCAGAGGCACAGAGTCATTTAGATTTTATATCCCCTTCAGGCCCCGTCCCATTCATCTTTCTTTTTTTTCTTTCAGTTTCGAAGCTCTTCGCTGAGGTGTTAGTTTTGACCACACTGCCTGCAGCTGTGTCACATTTAGAAATGTATATAAAACCACTGTAGCATGCTGATTTTAAAATAAGCACTCATCAGCTTTTTGATGTCCCCACATGCTGTAGATAATGTCTTAAACCCCCAAAACGCATTAAGTAAGAGGATCTGAGTAAAACAACGACTTTACTCTGCAGGAGAGAAGAAAACTGATCACAACCTCCAGGAAAAGGTTTATTGATCCAGAATCAGGTTCTTCTGTATCCTAATGTGACACAGTCTCTTTATCGGCCCCCAGGCTCTCTGTAAGACATTAATAAGATGAACTGACAGCCTGTCTGATAGTTTATTGTTTCTTTTTGGTTATTATTATGCAGTTACACATTTTGATAATCAGAGGTGTTCTGGTTTTGGCTATTTAACATTTAGATTTAGATTTAGCATTTAATATTTAGCACACCTATTGTTGTAAATGTGCTAGACTTTCAAACATACACCACTTTTTTTAAACATAGTTTGAAGCTAAATGTGACAAAATGTTGGTGTTATTTTCAGCATGAGCCGCTATACCCCATACCTGGTGTCTAAGGGTTAAGGTTTATATCTCTCCTTGTATTTCTTGTTTATATGCTGTCAAATACCAATTAAAGGCAGCAAAAGAGACAACAAAACAACAACAAAAAACAAAGAGTGGAAATTGGATATTTGAACATAAAGTTGTAAATACAAAGTTTTTTTGTATTACTTTTCAAACTCTATTTTAGGCTCTGTATCGTGCATCTTTCATGGGAGGCAGTTACAATATAATCCAGGACAAATGTAAACACAAAACAGACAAAACAGCTGCAGGAAATAATGTCACACATCTTGACAGAGTCAAGTTGAACAGCTGTTGAGTCGTACAACAGGATCACATGTTCACAGAGGACACTGATAATCTCATTAGAGCTTTTATTGTGAGCCCAGAACGAGTTCCAGAGGGGCACCGCGTCCTACAAATATTCAGAGCTCTTATGAAGTCAATAAGTTCTTATTAAATTAAGATCAAATTAAATCTAAATAACAAAGTTAACACAGTGTGATGCCTCCTGCTGTGTGTTGATGCGGTTCTCCAGATAAATTGATGCAGCAAACTAACAGGGACGACCTGGAGGGAAACCTGCATGAAACCTCACCACCTGCTGAGCATTGACCTCCACTCAAGTTCAAAACCAGAGCTGCACCAGGCAGATCACCTGCAAACTGGAAGCTCCAGACCTGGATAAATGGTTTCTGTGCAACAAGAGAGCTGCAGCGGTTTAACAAAGAAGAATGAGGAAGAAGAGCAAAGCTGACAGAGGCCCAGCTGCAACGTCTTCTTCATCCATGATCCACACAGACCGAAGCAGGAGGTTCATCCACTGACGACCAGAGAGGAGGTTGACCATCTTTTCATCTATTGAGTAGACACCAAACAAACCACATTAAAGCTCTTTAAAATTCAATCTTGTAAGAAGACAGACTTCAAAGGATCGTGCACTTCTATAACTGAAATATAACGCATCATTAAATTAATGAAGATAAAAAGAAGTGCAGTTAATTTATAATCCTTACATAAACGCTCATTTCCCCCGAAGGCTTCATAAACCAGTGGATGGAAGAAAAAAAAAAACACTTTAAAATCTAAAATCCTGATTTGTTTGATAAAATCAGCTGTTATATTTAAATTGGATATATAAAAATAGTCAGTTTCTTTTAGCTCCAACGCGCAAAGCAGGTGTTCACTCACTAACCTGAGGTCTTATAATAAACTTATTCTAAGAAGATTATTAAACACATCAGATTTTGATAAGTGTGTGATTAAAAAACCTCTGAATGTGATGAAACGTCGCTGCATGCGCACTTCTTGACGCGCACGTTGAGTCCGCTGCCGTGTCGGTGAATCCTGAAAAACCTCCCACAGGTGAAGCCTCCTCTCCTCTCTCTCCCGCTCGGCTGCCTCCCTCTCTTCCCCTCCTCCTCTCCTCCACCACCTCCTCCTCCATCACCTCCTCCTCCAGCAGTGCGCACAGCTCCTCCACTCCTCTCATCCCCGCTGCACCGCATCCCAGTCTGCCCCAGTCCCATCTCCAGACCGTGTGTAAGTGTGTGTTTGTGTGTGTGTGTGTGTGTGTGGTAGTGGGTGTTTGTTGAGTCCAGTCCAGCGGCTCTTGCAACATCTGCCCGGCATCTGGGAACCCGCGCGCGGCGTATAGGATAGGAAGAGACGCGGGACCGCACGCGGCGTGTGCAGCGGCAGCTCCCCGCATTGCTACAGACAGAGGATGATGCTGCTGCTGCTGCTGCTGCTGCTGAGGAGGAACATGCAGGCTGTTGAATGTGTGAGGAGCATCTCTCAGCTCTTCTCTTTTGTTTTTACATGATATTATCTGGTCACGTCCAGCGGTGAGAAGACACACACACGCACAGGACGAGCAGAGCACCTGGTGTCAGCTCTCATCTCCCTCTCTGGATTTCACTGAGGTGCGTTTTTTTTTGTGGATATTAAATGCGTCTTGAAGTTGGGATCTGAGTCCAGGCTGGGAGCTCAGACAGAGTCCGGAGCGGAGGAGTCTTCTCTTCACAGCAGCGACAGTCAAGTTGTTGAGGAGGAGAAACTGTTGTCTTGAATCAAACTTTATCTTTCAACTTGCTGGATTTTGATCATCAGTCCCGACCCCCCCTCAATCATCATCATCACCACCATCATCATCACCATCACCATCCTCCCCTCTTCCTCCCCCTCTCCAACGCACCCCAGCACCGGGAGGGTGAGACATGGAGACCTGCAGGTGACTTACCGCCGCCTCAGGAAGTCTACCGGGGGTTAACTGGACGGCACCGGGGGGGCTCACTACCCAGCGGCCCCGGGCAGGATGGTGAGTAGCTGCGCACTGCGCGTCCTGCATGTGTGTGTGTGCGTGCGTGTGCGCGTGTGTTGGTGAAACAATGAGTTCCATGATGATCTGCCTCCCCTGGTGTCTTCACGTCGCCCCTCATGGTCAACTTCCTCCCCTCCTCCTCCTCCTCCTCTTCCACGCACATACACACGCACGCACGCACGCACGCACGCGCATTCCATCTCGGTGGGTCACGGATCTTCTCCCTGTCACAAGATAGACGAGATATCTGCTCATCACATGACGCGGCTCCGCGCTTCACGCACATTGCATGCGTTTTAGCGGGAGACCATCATGTGGCCCAGCAAAGGGAAAAATCTCCCCTAATTTTTGTGAAGCTTCTACACACATACACACACACATGCCCACACACACTCACACACACAGACTGTTGGCACGATGCTGAACTGGCCCTGGGTGACCGGATCGCTCTGATCTGGTCGGTGCCCTGCAGCGGAGCAGAGCGTGAACACCGACTCCACAGGTCCTCAATGAACACTTCAGTGTGTTGAATGGCTGCACGAGGACCATGCCGTTACCCGTGTTGTACCACTAGGGGGCTCAGAGCTGTTATCTTTATTTCCCTTCAGTCAGTTTCCTCTCATTGTGTCTCATCTACCTACTTGTTGAATTCTTGGTTATCTGTTGTGTTTCTTGAAATTCCCACAGTGTGACGTTCAGTGAACTCACCATACCACGTGCTGTGACGATAGTGACGTTAGAGGTGTGTTCATTTTCTGAACAGGTGTTAACACCTGGTTGATCCCCTGCTGAGGTTTTGATGTTCCGTTTTTAAAACTAATATGCTGATGAAAGTTCAGAAATATTTCATATTGATACAGTTTGATTGATTAACTGTGATGCATGTTGATTAGACTGATAGAGTCAAGCAGCTGAAACAGCAAGTGATCAGCTCTTTTTTAAAGGACATGTGTGTCGTTATATAATAATAACATTCAGGTGTCTCAGGGTGGGGGGAGTGGTTCTTAAGACCTCCATCTATAGGTCACTTTTTATTTATAAAAATCATCTTTGTCACCTTTCTCTTTCTTATGAATCATGGCGGCATCCTTTAACTCCTGTCTGATGGCTCACGCTGCTCTTTGACACAATGAATATAGTCATTAAACCTATTCTGCTTTTTACTGACTCCCATCACCACACTGCTATTTTTTTTTTTAAAGTTTGTTTAGTCATCTGTTTGTTTTTTATTATAGTCTGAGTAGCTGCTGGTGTTTTTCAGTGACAACATCACAACTGGGATTAATACTCTAATTTGACAAAAACAAGAAATTCTAGTAAACACAGATATATTTTATGAAAAACCACGGCTTTAAAATTCATGACAGTGCTCACACAAGACAAAATCTGATCCGCAGAAAATTTGTTTAGTAGCTGGATTTGTGATGATTTTGGCAGCTGTCGACTTACAGTACGAAAGGACAGATCTTGTCTTCCTAGTTTGCTGTCAAGATGGATCTAGAAATACTTAATTGAGCACCCAAGGTTAAATTCATCATCAGGAAAAAGGAGACCGCAAACTAGTTAAAAGCTTTAATGTCACTCACACATGTGACGTCACATGTGACATTAAAGCTTTTAACTAGTGTGCTGTCTCCTTTTTCCTTACCTGTGTCTTTCTTGGTGGTCCAGCACCTAGACTTCAGTTTTTTGGGATGTGCGTGTAGCTGCCTCTGTTTTTACTAAATTCATCATCAGGCCTGTAAACACTGTATGACTGAAGAGAACAATTTGCTTTCGGGACATTTTCCAAAACCTTCCACGACGGTAAAACAAGAATAAGGTAAATCAACAGTGTTCAGCCTTCTTTAGTTTAGTTTTTCTCACACAGAGGTCAAAAGGTTAAGTTCAGAAAAACAGCGCCAAAAAGAGATCTCAGAGATTAGAAGAGAAAAAACAAATGAGAAAAACAAGAAATTGAATTAAAAACAAACAACATGAGTTGAAAATATGGAAGAAGTTGTGTCATTATTGTCTTATTGCATCAATGCAGAGATGCACATCACAACTTGCAAACATACACACAAACACAAACAAATACACCCATGCATATTTTTTCCACAGACAAATCCTTCTTAGTTTTCTCAATAAGAACTTTAAAACTCTTGATGCATAAATATTAGACTGTTCGCAGAATGCTGCTAAAAGATCTGCAGTCTAAATGAGCTTCAGTGAGAGCATCACTCACTCTTCACTCCACAGCCAAACTCGCTACATCTTCTCATCTCCGCTCTGTCCCTCGGGCTCCTTAAACACATTTCATTAACACTTTAGTTGACATTTAAGTGTGAAACAATTAGCGGAGGCAGCAGCCGAGCTGGCCAAGAGCCGCGTGAATCGGTCCCAACACATCCACCAGACTAATGGAGTTGTCTATCACCAAATAAACATCTTGTGTATCTGCGAACATGGCGCCCAAGGCGTGCCATGGATTTTTCTTTTAAAGTTCACCACTTGAGGGACGGCGTGTAGACTTTGTTGAGACAGGAGGGGAGGAAGGTGTGAGGAAGGGGTGGGGGGGGGGAGGATGGAGAGAGGTTGGATTGCTCCCAGTTTTTTAATATTGATCTTCGGATCGTGCCTCCTTCAACCCCTTGAGAGAGAGAGAGGATGGTGTTGCCAGACGTGGAGCGAGGTTGAGATCAAATCAGAGGTTTGGTTTTCAGATCTCGCTCAAATGAAAACTGCAGTCCGCTGACGGAAATGTGTGGGTTTTTTTTTTTATGAAAGTTAATCATCTCACGTCTGTGGGTGATGTTTTAGAAATCGGAGATTACTCTAAATCCATGTTGTTCTCCAAACAGCTCAGTCTGCAAAAAAAAAGGTGTGTGTTTCTGTGCGTGTCTGTGTTGTGAAATTGCTGCAAACATTCTTGTTTAATTAGTGCCGGATAATCATTTCCTTTGATTGTTTGTTCTCTCTCTGGGGCTCAGCTCTGATGTTGAGCAAATTACAGTTGTCGTGTTGTTGGTGATGCTCTGATGGGACAGTAACGACGTGAAGCACTGAGACTCACCGAGATCAGCTGCTGTAGTCAAGTTTAAAGGGATAGTTCAACATTTTGGCAAATTGGCCCATTGCCGTAATCCCTGTAGTCATAGCAGTAGGTTCGTTACCTTTAATTGTCGGTGCAAGCTATTTTTAGAACGGCAGAGCAGAGCCGTGAGCTGCTCAGAGCTATGCTACAGAGGCTAATGGGATTTCTTGGTTTCCCTCATCAAACTCATCAAATACACAATCCAACAACTCCAAAATGCTCTCGTGGACAAGTTGTGACCTGCACATTCACAAATAAAAGGTAACAAACCTACTCCTACTCATCAAGTATAGGGATTATGGAAATGGGCCAAAATGCCAAAATTGCCAAAATGTTGAACTATCCCTTTAATAAAGTCACACAAGATGAGACAAAGAACGGGATGAAGTTCAAGTCAAAAATGAGTTAAGAGCAGAAGATAATTCTGTCCACATTTTACTTAAATGTTAAATGTTGCAGAAGACTCTTTGTTTCTATAATTACTAGTTTACAAGACTACATCAGCTGCAGTCGAGAAGGAAAAGGAAAAGCGTAGCAGACAACCAACTCACAATGTCAGACGTGCACATTAGAAAATCATTTTTCTTACTCAAAACTTGGTGAAATAACTGGACAAATTGTCAAAAAAACAAAAACAAAGAAGATGTCATAAATAATAATTTACATGGTGTAGAGAAAATAAGAAATCGAGATGAAGATGAATTAGCCTGGTGATGTTGTTGGTGGTGTGGGTGTGCCACTCATATTGAGTAATATTAATGATATTATAATTATATGGTAGCAAATATATGAAAAACAATGTGATATAATATAATGTTGCTATTCTGTTTGTGTAGGGTGAGGCCACACTTGAATCTAAGCCTCCAATCCCTTCCCTCTAATCAAGGGGCTTTGATTTAATTACAAAAATCAATAGGCCTAATAATAATAGAATTGTAGACCTTTGTTGACAAATACATAAAAAAGTAATCTTGGCAATGATGCAGTGTTTGGTTTTTGTCAGTTAAATCTCCATAGTTGTTGCAGGATGAGGCATCTTCTGTGTGAACGATTTCATCTGAGGAAATAAATTGTGTCTCTACTTTTGTTTGCGAACTCTCTCGCCTTAAATTGTCACTTCAGGAGCGAACACAGCGTCGTGCAGCTCAGGAACCCCTCACTGTGAAATGTGCACTGGTTTCATTGTCGGTGCCGTCAGGTGGAACTGATGTACGACAAGCCAACGACAAGCTGTGATTGGTCGGGGTCCAACATGTTATTCGCCATGTCACAGCAGAGTTTATACCTGGATTGCTTCATTTGACACAGTGACCGTATCAAAACACAAAAAATGTAATTCCTTGAGAACAGTCTGAGAGGGATGTACTTTAGATGACATTTTATTTCTTGCACCTGAATCATTTCAGGGGTCACGTCCTTCGGAGGCTGAATCTGACAACCAAAGTCTGTCCCGTTCCCCAGGCAAAGAGAAAGTTCACAGTTCATAAGAAATCCTTAAAAAGAGACACAAGCTTTCTAATGACGACCTGACAAACCAGATCAAGAGTGAGCTTCAAAATTGCAGGTGACACAGCTGCACAAACTTATGGAGTTGAGACCAGACCATTGAGTCTGAGTCCGTCTTCATCTTATCAACATCACACTGCCAAAAGAAAATAAGTGGAGTAGCTATCTCTGCAGTGTAAGAGATCCAGACACCACATCCAGACAGAGTGTCTGAAGTCTGGCCAGAGACGAAGGACACCACCAGAAGTCCTTGCAGGTAAACAGAGGAAAGATGATGATGTCACACACATACACCTCAACCCACCAAAAAAAAGACAGGACAGGACATTTAAAATGTTAAAATGATAAATATCTAAATAGCAGACTCGTTTAATTTATCCCTCAGCCAAGGTGAGCAACAGTAATAAAATAAACTAATCAGAGTAGTTGGCTGCTCAAAGCGTGATGTCACAAACTGGAGGACCAGATGATTGGTGAGGAATAATAATATATTGATGTTAACCATGTTATCAATAAGTTTCTCAAAGTCATTTTGCTGAATTTTGAAAAAAAAAAAAAAAAAGTTACTGAAATCTGATTTACCAAGCTTTACAACTGCTCTGATAAATAATTTATTTTAATGATGTATCAAATGAAGGTGGTCAATGTCGTTGGAGTCGTTCATAGTTGTGAGTTAGCAGAAAATTATCACCCAACTCAATATTAAACATATTTTTCTTAGCTTCCTCTTGTTTGTGATTAGCTTCTCCACCCAAACTACAGTCAGAGTTAGCGACTTTTAGGTGAATATAGTGGAGGATGTAGCAGCTAAAGAGGCAGAAATTCCCTTATAAAGTTGATTAAAAACAGAACTGAAAGCAAAACACAACCCTGAATATGCTAAGGTACGTAGGTCTATTAGCCTACCGCTGGATTGATTGTTGGCTAGCATGATAGCCATAGCAACTTGCTAGGTGATGCTAAAGTGTTACTCCGTGTGAAGTTTGTAAACTGCTTTTTGTTTTGTTTGCAAGACAAAGGGTTATAATACGTCCTCAGAGCAGATTCAACATTAGAGTTTGGATCTGGGGACAGATGTTGGTGATTAAAGTAATGAAATCTGGACCTGTGTTTTTTTGTTTTTTTTTAATAGTTTAAAGTAGCTAGCTAGCTAGACAGCTGTTAACACAAATGATGTAGCTGTAGCAAAAGGCCTTTAAGCATCCTGGCTTTTTTATGAATGGAAAAACGCTATATTTCCAACACATTCCAACACTGGATATGTGATTTCAGAAATGATGAAGGAAAAAGCCACAGACACAACGTGACAAACTTTAATCTGCTTCAAAAATGTTTGAATAAATACAAATTTTTCTGCCTCTCATGCACCTAGCGACAGCTCCCAACACCGCCTGATTAAACCCAGCGATCCTTGCCTCTGATATCTCTTGTCAATAGCCTACATCTAATGTAGGCTACTGTAGGCCAACAGAGATAACAGAGTAGGCTATGAGATGTGTCTTGTCAATCTGATATGACACTTAAATATACATGTGCCAGCCTTTAGAAGTCCACATCAATGCCACTGTCGCTAAAGAAAACCAGACTGGAGAAAGCAGACAGAAGCACCAAGACACAGACAGACAGAGTAATGGTGACGTCTATTAAAGCCAGAATCTGTTTCCCCATAACCTACAGGCATCTTCACACCTCAGACCCGTCCATTGTTTTAAAAATACAACTCTTTGATGGTGAACACGAGTGCTCCCTTCTCTTCTCCCTTTGCCTCCAGACAAATATTAAACCGGGGAGCCTCCTCCAGCTCAGCTCTGAGACAGTGGGTGGAAATACGAAATAACGAGACTTGGTTTAAAAAATAAAATAAAATAAAAAATGGCCTCGACTGCCACATTTTACAGAGCTTGTTTAATTTTTAAACACCCTTGACTCCTGAAGCACTTGGGTTTCAATCGAACCTACTCACAGTGAATCTCAGAATATTTTAGTCTGGAGCGTGCAGGTTAAGTGATGACGACAGGTTGTTTTTGTGTGCACTCCATCAACCAGAGCCTGTAAGTAAGTTAGGGGAGTTCTCAGGTGCAACAGTCATTACTCAGATGGGGTCAAGGATTTATGGCTCCCAGCATAGAAATTACTTCCCTGCACAGGTGCTGCAGAGAAATGAAGCTCTTTCTGCAGACAGAAACCTTTAAGCAAGGGTGTTTGCAGATAGAACATGCACACGACGTAGATCGTTTACACACACACAAGGCCGTCAATGACTGAACATAGGCCTACAAGGAGGCTGTGTCTCCGCTGAGTGACACACACCACACACACTTTTCTGATTGATCAGACAATCTTTATTTCTTGTAACTGAATCATCTCAAGGCTTTTAATCCGAGCAGAGACCAGTCAGCACCTAAACCCAAGGTCACTGTCAGATGCACGCACAAAATACACTGAATACACACTGTGCACAATCTGCTGCCCGTCACTTTGCCATGTAAGCGCTGCACACACTCACACGTATACACACACACATATTGAAACAGGTGCTGAGAATGACAAGACATTCTGTTGGTGGGAAGGCAAAGCAGATTGAAGTCTTTGATCCAGTCTTTGTCTTTGCAAATGACTTAGACCCAGATTTTGCTGACACACATTTTTGACTGTTTAACTGATTAAATGGCTTAAGTAGATTTAGTCCAAAAACAAACAGAAAGAGAGGGAGAGAGGGAAGGTGCAACCACAGGGTTTTGTCTCATCCCAGTCTGAGATGCCAGCGATGTCAGACAGAGGGGATATGGAAAGTTTAGATGCAGTTTCTTTAATGTGATTTGACATTTTGTTGATAGGAAATTGGCCATTAGCCCAAGAGGCTACAGCAGTTGTACAGTCTGATGAGGAGCACCAAGGCAACTCAGGCAGTTTGGGTCAAAGGTGAAATACCTAGAAGATCACTAACATCCCTTATCAGACATTCAGTCTTATTAGTTTTCCACCATTATCAAGTGTTTTTACCATGCTAACAAGTGGATTTTTGCCATTAAATGAAGGCAGATATAGTGCAATGATATAGTACAACGGCCATTGTGCTTTAGAAAAAAAGCCTATGAGTTAATTTCCTTAGTTGTGAATTCATGAGAAAAAAGATCTGGGGACATTCTCTGAGATTATAAAGTTGTCCCTTTTTACGAGAAAAATCAGAAATTCTCGGAAATTAAAGTAACAAATTTTATAAGAAACAAACCTTGTTGAGGAAACATGTCGCTTCAGTTTGCCGGCAGGACAGGAGATGATCTAATGAAATGATTAAGCTTTGCAATCAGATTTAGCATGAAGGAAACACTCATGACTTTAATTCAGAATTGTCAAATGATCAGACGCATCCACACTTTTAAAGAGTCAGTTCTGAAAGGAAGAAACCAACAAATTACTGGTTAGATTTGTGCGTCAATGTGTGTGTAAATAAGAGAGAAATTGAATGTCAACCTTTGAAAATAATATTCAAATCTAATATCTGATATTTAAACAGCCTGTCACCTGCCCAGTCAATCCAATGACACTGTTTTGACCAACCGCCAATTAAATTATCAGTGAATCCTCTTTTATTTGTCAGGTACATGCAAGTGTGACAAATAGTTTAAATCAATTGTTTAATCATGAGTATTTCCCCTTTTCTAAATTAAATTGCAAAATATGATTTGATTAGGTTGTTGACTGCAGATGTAAAAACGTGGCACGCAACTGCATGTTTCATATTTTATAACTAACTGATGAGGACATCTTGTGAATATATTTTTTATTTGGTCATGTAGATAATGTGAATTTATTCAGTCAGTTATGACAGAAATATGCTGCATTACAGTTGCACAAACTTAACCATGGTCCAGTCTTCAGATCATCATCGATGATGGCCGATATGATTGGGCTGCAGATGTTGTCTTGACCTTTTCAAAGGCGAGCTCTTGCAGATTGTTCATCGTCCATTGGCACAACCCTGTATGAGAGACAAGACTGAACATTGGTGTCACTTTTAGTGCTTGAAGGATTGGACTTTGATGCCAAACTTCTCCTCCGGAACTGGTGAGAGTTGGAGGATTGCGGAAGAGGCTTCATAGGATGTCTGCTGGTCTCAGCCTTAGAGATAGGGTGAAGAGTTTGGAGCAAAGTTGCTGCTACTTCGTGTTCAAAGGAGCCAGTTGAGGTGGCACGGGACATCTTATGAGGATGCCTCGCTTTGAGACCCCAGGGCAGACCCAGAGCTCGCTGGATTCAGAGTCCCATCTGACCAGGGAACGTCTTGGGATGCTTCAGGAAGACGTGGAAGGTGTTGCAGAAGAGAGGTTCCTAAGTCAACCCTGGATATGTGGAAGGGACAGATGGCTGGATGGATTTATGGATGGATGGATGGATGGATGGCCATATGGTTGGCTGGATGGATGGATGGACGGCTGGATGGATGGACGAATGGCAAGTGAAAAGCTGATGATGCTAACGTTAATCAATCAGCCTTTATTTAACTATGTAGCAGTAGCAACATTTATAAAAAGCCCTTTTTTAAAATCACTTAAAGAAAACCTTCAATAACATCCAGGTTGAACACCGCCATTTTCCAATAAAAAACTAACTAACTGTAAACAGAAGTGTTTGTTTACATGAGGCCTCCACAGGGCAGCGTCAATAAAAACATGAAACTGTCAATGTCAGGAAGTCACTTCATTCACAGCAAACAGCAGCAGCTCTGCAGCTCAGGCACCAGTTGCACAGAAAATACACGAGTGAACCCATTTAAGAAAAAAAAAAAAAGACATGGCACAGAGATGAGACAAGACGAGACGAGACATCCAAGACACGACATACCAACAAATCAAATAAGATCTCAAATCTAATAATCTCACACAACTCATCATATGTGGGAAATTACAGATAGCCGTTAACACACAGTATAGTTCCTTCACTGCAACATAAACAGGAGAACACACAATGCTCTCCTGTCATACATCTGGCAAGGTGACAGCATCAGATTAGATTTAAACCCTGAGGAGCTTGTGCACTGTCAAATATAATCTAATGTAAACACGGACGAACCCATTGACCACTCCAATAACTATTTCAAGTGCCATGTATGTGTGCAATACAAAGTAGCTTTCAGTCATGCAAATTGCAAGGTGTTGCACGCTACAACACACACTGTGCTAACGACAACAGAGCCCGTCTTGTAACAAGTGTTGCGAGAAGAAGGTGTGTTTACTGTCAACTGTGCCTGCAGGAAAGGATCATTACAACACATTATAAGACACAACAGTGCTACTCATGGACAATAACTGTTAGCCTGCAGCTAGTGGGTAGCAGCTTTTACTAAGAGGAGATGCCAACATGGTAGTAATGCCCCATGGAGCTAACCAGTGCTACAAAATTTTATACAATGAATTTAAAACAGGCTTCCTCTGCTGAAGATGTGTCATTTCCCGCAAAGCCTGTGACGGGAGGGTTATACTGTAGGAAGCGCTGTGTGAACCTCCATGGTGGACCCCATCTGGCTCAGGGGGATTTGCAGGATGATTTATTCAGTGCAGACCAGGCGATTGAAACACGGCTTGTTTATATTTTGTTTTATAAAAGCCAGCAGCTAGGACTAATGACAGGTGGAATAAAGCAGGAAGACATCAACAAGTCATCAAACTCCACAACATCCTAAACAACCACATGGGTCTCTTGTTCCTACCTGGACTGTCATCATCATGGTTATAGTGCTGAAAACATGCTTATAATTTGATTTGAAAAAAAAAAACTACCTGGTTAGGTTTAAAGGGATAGTTCAACATTTTGGCAAATTGGCCCATTGCCATAATCCCTATAGTCATAGCAGTAGGTTCGTTACCTTTAATTGTTGGTGCAAGCTATTTTTTACAACGGTGGAGCAGAGCCGTGAGCTGCTCAGAGCTACGCTACGGAGGCTAATGGGATTCCTTGGTTTTCCTCATCAAACTCATCAAATACACAATCCAACAACTCCAAAACGCTCTGGTGGACAAGTTGTGACCTGCACATTCACCACACTGTAAGATAATAACAGAACGTTACGAGAAGGAGTTGTTTTAGAGGCAAATGCAGAGACTGCTTGTCGAAAAACTGGCCCCGACGGGAACGCGCATCAGCGTTTTTTTATCATGAATTTGCCTCTACTACTCTTTGTAACGTTACATTATTATCTCATAGCGTGGTGAATGTGCATGTCACAACTTGTCCACCAGAGCGTTTTGGAGTTGTTGGATTGTGTCGTTGATGAGTTCGATGAGGGAAACCAAGACATCCCATGAGCCTCCGTAGTGGAGCTCTGAGCAGCTCGCGGCTCTGCTCCGCCGTTCTAAAAATAGCTTGCACCGACAATTACAGGTAACGAACCTACTGCTATGACTATAGGGATTATGGCAATGGGCCAATTTACCAAAATGTTGAACTATTCCTTTAAGAAAAGACTGTGATTTGGGTTTAAAGAGAAGGTTTAGTTTAGGACTTTGGTTGTCATGGTTATACTAAGAAATGTTGTTAAGGATAATAATCAGTGTCACCAGTGTTCACACTTGAAAAGCGCAAGTTCAAAGTTCAGTTCATACAGATGAAAAAATGAATTAGTTCACATTCATAGTTCTTTTTTTTTTTAATTGTTCCATCTATTTTTAAATAGATATACTCTATTCATTTTCAAATCTGAACTCCCTCTACCATCACTATCACTGCCAAACAAAATGAATTACTGTAGGCTACCACTGGAGAATCAGAGACTTGAATTAGATCTAAAATGAAAAGAAAACATTGAGATTGAGAAACTACAGAGGCCTAGAAGAACCAATACACTTTTTATATTGTTTTCCAATTAATTAATAATCTAATATGTTTTCTTTCTTGAGGCCACAAGCTTATTTGTTTCATTAATTAGCGAACTGTACGTAACAGGTTTGTTTCCTTTTAGATCAATGAGAACGAAAACAGAATTAACCCAAAAATCTGAAGTTTATCAGCATATGCAGATTTATTTTTTCTTATACCCATTCAGCGTGTTCATATTGTCCATGCACAACACTATGTCACCCCGTCTCTCCGTCTATCCTCCTCCTTCTGACTTCCTCCTTCATGCCTGCCACATTTCCTACGGCCACTAAACGTTACAGTAAAACATGACCGTAGATTGTTAAACCTTGTGACAGAAAGGTTTCTGGTAAGTTATTTATGTGTCAACAGGTGTATTTATGGCAGTCTACAGATTTACCATGTTGTTACAGTATATACAGATGTGTTGTGCAGCAGATGTGAAATGTATCTGTGTGTGCGCGCCTTCATCCCCGGTGGCACCGAGTGAAAATGGAAGTCATGTAGTGAATGTTATCGAGAGTGCATCGATGTCTGACCTGAGTCCCACCGAAGAGAAACAGCATCATCCAGAAAATATCCACTTCAAGCTGTTCGTCTTACTGTAGCTTCACCCAGTGTGTGTGTGTGTGTGTGTGTGTGTGTGTGTTTTTATGCCCTCAGGCTGTTGTGAATGACTGGTAGAACCAGGCAGAGCCTAATTGGCGATGCATGTCATATATTACTGCAGATGGACAACGACCAGCTCTGTGTTGTTGTGCAGTTTGTTTGTGTACTTGTGTCAGTTATGTTGTACAAGCCGACAGGTGTTCACACTTCACACTGACTCACCTGCACATTGCGCAACACACAGGTTTAGCAAACAGTTGAGGCCAGTACATGGATTTATTTGAATCTATAAAGTTGGGTTTATTGATTCCTGAGGTCATTTAGCTTCTCCGTACTTTTCCCACAGATCTTGATCTGTGTGTGAATGAAACCAAAAGGACTCCAGAGTCTCTGCTTCAGCTCAGTGAGAAGAAACAAACTGTTTTATTAGAAATCCATCAATTTTACAAGATGACTTGATTTGATAAACTCTGACATCCGATAGGATCTCTCTTTTTAGTGGATGCAATCTTGAATAGAAGACCATGCTGTGTCCATAACCACCTGCGGATGTACTGTTGTACCAGTAGGCCTACATAGTGCTTCACCTGCACAGTGTGTGAATGAAGTACGCACAGCGAGCACAATAGATGCATCGTAGTTCGGCAAAGGAGAATGGCTTGGTATCCAACTATTATCACCATGCAGCGCTCTTTATCTCCATAGATTGTAGATTATGGTATTTAACCATTTACACACATTGATGCTCCATCAGGGGGGATGTTTTACCCCAGGATAAGTCTGTATTTTGCCCCAAGGATAGTTCCACATATGGACTGGAAGAACCAGGAATTCAACCACTGACCTTATGGTTAGAGGTCAACCACAGCTGCTCAGATGGAAGCACATAAGCTTTATGTTGGTGCCATCCTCGAGGTGTGTAGATGAAAACCGGGGAAGTTCCCTCAAGTCCAAGCTTTTGTCAAGAGTGACAGGCTGAATATGTGTACGGGTCTTCAGATCAAGTGAGAGGCTCAGATGCTGAACTTCAGAACTCCAGAACTGCTGGACGAGAACAGCATCAGCATCATGAAGTGGAACAGCTTTTTTGGAGTCTTTAGTCTGATGCCAGTCTTCTTAGGGGGGTTTCGCGCCTTCTTAGGCCCGAACTTTAAGACTTTTCCATTTGATCTGAACCAAATTTAAGGACAAATTTGAAGATTTGAAAACTCCGCCGGACCATGGTCCAAGGACCAAAAGAGGTGGTCTCGGTCAGGACCAAACTAAACCATGGTTTGGACTTTTGCAGTGCGAAAGCTTTTTTTTTTTTTTCTTTTTGCGATGGTTCAGCCTTTTGTACCTTTAACAGGAAGTTCCAGTGGTTAGCCTACCCTTACCCAAGCCTGCCCTGCCGACTGTTGTAGTTTTGATTGACAGCTTTGATCATGTGGGCACAGGTAACTGGTACTGTATGAGTTGCCACCAAATTTGAGACCCCAAATATCAGATAATATAACCTCAGTTAATCATATTCAGGTCAATACGGTACTTTGGTAGTATGCAGAATATACTCATTGACTATGTAGTTGCCTGTCTTGGTTTGCTGTACGTACATAAGGTATTTGGCCATTGTAAGAAGAAGGACATGAAAATAACTCTTTATAACTAGTGGGTACTTTTAAATATCTGAAAAAACAGAGCTGACTCTGATCTGAGTTGACAATATTGCAAGTCTTTGATTAGGTTAAGGTTACAGATTTGGGGTTTGGCCTGTGTTGGCTACAGTACAGTTAAAGTTAGGGAAGATTTCCCAAAAACAAAGAGTTGTAGAGGCAGACGTGGTGGTGATGATGATGAGAGCAGCAGACGGAGACACGGATGACAGAGTGAGAGCTTTTTCATTGTTTTATCCTTAAGCAGTCTGCAATTGATTTTCAAGGTTCTTGGAAAGACAGTGGCTCATTCATCGACTATCAGACTCGTTACGCTGCCAAGCTCTATATTTATCAATTCGATCTTTGTTGCAGCATCAACAAAGACACAAATCTGCCCAGAACATCTCTCTGTGCATTTCAAAGAGCTCAAAGAGTATCCACGCTGCCAAACTCTTTATAGACTTTACAGAATATACATCTTTAAAGTCTGTTTTACGAGCATGCATACAAAACTGTGCAGCGCTAAACCTCCTGTTAAAAGAGGTGACAACTCGCACTATTAATGTTTAAAATGATGACCACATTTACCACAGTCTCTTCTTATTTATTTGTGCTATGTTTAGTTCTGTGAGGACGTTTCATTAATCTGATATCAGGACCATTTCCTCAGTAAATGTGTCTCTTTTCTGCAACACCTTAATGATCGAGCTCCTTCAGATGAATACCAAGTTTTGGAAACTGTGTCAGCCAGTTCAAGGGCAAGGTTAATGGATTATTTGGGCAATTAGGTTTAATGTTCACTCTCATTTAGAGGATTAATAACTTCTTTTGATTTTCGAATTGTTTAAAAGCCATTTGGGTCTCTTATTTTCTGACCTCACTGGATTCGGAGTACTTACCGTATATCCACAGTCTCCTCCTTGTATCGTCCAGAAGAGCCAGGACCAGGCTTGGATGGGCTCTTATCTACAAACAGTGAAACAGAAGCTGTGGACTGGACCGGGACATTATTTTAAGACACTGTCCTGGGAAATATTGTGTAAGACTCTCACACTGTTGCACACTTTGTGGTCTGAGTCACACACTCTACCTTTTTAATACAAAGTCATGAGTCATAGCACAGCAGCGTTTTGCCAGGTGGAGTTAGGAATTCAGCTGAGGGTGTTGGACCTGTTGTCATCAGTTATATATAACAAGTCCAAATTCCCCCTGCAGACACCTAAACAGTATTAAATTAAACACCAATTGACTGTCCACCTGCTCGGCATCATTCATGTTTTAATTACTCTCAAACTAATACAAGCTGAATGAAGTTAGTTCAGGATTTCATTGATGTCCTGAGTTATTCAGAATATGAAATTGTATTAGATTTAATACAGATTCTGGTTCTTGGATTAACAGTGTTCGCCCAGATGTCCTCGACGTGGCTGCTGCTCTGCTGCACTTCTTCAGAGCCTCCAGATGGTCAGTGTGCGGCTGCCTGTGCTGTCTGATCACTGTCTGAATTATTAATCTTCTCCAAGGCTGGAGAAGTTCTGGTGTTCCCGAGAGTCCCGTCACACACAAAAAAAAGTCTTAAGAATAAGTTCAAGAAACATCATGGAAATTCATCATCATGGAAAATTAGATTAAAAAAAAAACTGGAAATGACGCCTGAAATTAAATGACTTTATACTTTTCTTGATCCATTTTTGTTCTGAGCTACTGAATTTTATGTTATTGTCTTTGACTTTTTTTCTTTACAAACTAAACTGAAACTTTGTGCTTTGAATCGACAGAAACAAACCAGTCGAATCAACAAACCTCTTCTGCATGAGATAAAACTGACACCCCCAAACCTCCATTATGATTACACACTCTCATGTTTTGATGGTGTTTCTAGTGGTTTGCTGACAACAGTGTGAGTAGGGGCCGTTAAAGACTGAGTGTTCTGCCTCCAGCCTTTCAGCCCGAATGATTTAAGTGGATGTAGTCAGGTTGTATTCTGACAACAATAGTCATGTAAATAACATACATATACATATATACATTTTGATATATAATGAATTTTAGTTATATTGTCACCAATCCCCTCATTTAAAGGTGTACAGAAATGGCCGTTTGTCCTGTTTGTGGCGCGACTCGCGCCGAGTTGTCACGAGCTGCAACACGAGTTTACCCGAGTAAGGAAAACGAATTTGATTGGTCGTTATCGAGCGGGCGGGATATTCAAAGCTTGGGGCGAGCCCGAGCTCCGTGTGTGTGTGCGTGTCTCAGACGTTTGAATGACGGATTACGGATCCAATGTCAGTGGCTGATGAATCGTGTACAGGCTGACGTATAATCCGTGCGCCTGCATTATCCAATGCGAAAAAAAAAAAACACACTTTCATCCCGGATTTACTCAAAAATAGAATTTTGCACAAAGTTTGGCCTACATCGTCTAAAAGATGAGTTATTACATTAATTTTATGATCCAGAGTGGGCTCAAATTCAATTTTCTTTTCTGTACACCTTTAAGACATATACACATACACATACATTTTGATATATAATGAATTTTAGTTATATTGTCACCAATCCCCTCATTTAAGACTATGACATGGATTATTACAAGTTACCAGAGAACAGAGTAGGAGGTAATGTATCAATGAATTATTAAATAATGAATACAATATGTCCCATATTTTACACTTTCCCTGTGTTTTCATATAATTGGGTGAGTATAAGAACCAAAAACCATCTCAGTGTAGTTTTCCATCTCCTCTCTCAGCTTCCTCTAGAGCTCTAGTAACAACAGGTTACTGAGTGATCGAATAAAAATAGAGCAGATTTCAGAATAAAACACTTAGAGAAACCAAATCCTGCAAGTGTTGGATGGTGGGTCCAGGTGGTGAGGGGGCGGAGCTTGGTGACTGCTTTTACATCACAAAGTGACAGGAAGTCCTGACGGCTGGTTTTAAGGCCCAGTTTCTGTGTGCTCAGGCTGTGTGTATTTCTCTGTGGACTGAGGCTTTGATACTTTCACAGTATTAATATAGAACCTAGAGCTGCTTTATAATCACACTACACATGGACATCAGCTTTAACACAAACGTCTACCTTTATACCGTATGGAGCTTTAATACAAACATCTACCTTTTTATTACAAATATGGGACCTTTAACATCTCTGAATCATCATATTGCTTTCCTGTGCCTGAGTCATTCCTAAATTAACTCTGAAAACACTTTGTTATCCTGGTCTTTTCATGGCCCACACTATTTGTATAAATTGTTAAAAATCATAATTTACATTCTCTGTAAATTGTTTAACTTTCAGACTAAGCAACTGGATTCATGTGCTGTGACAAGTGCTCATTTCTCTCCATCTTTTTTAAGCATTAAATGCCATCATTAGTCATCAACACTGTGTTAAAGTGAAGAGCCGCATGGAGCCCAAAACTCTGAGTGACACATGAATGTTTTTGATGTTTTGTGTTATCGTCACTTAAGAGGATGACAGCCAGCTGCTCAGCTGGCACATGAAAACACAGCAGCGATTTAAGAATAAATACTTCAGAATCGAGTTGGTGAGTTTAAGTTTCTGTGGTGAGGTGTGCGTGCGTGCATGTGCGTGCCATGGTTTTATTCATGTTGCACTGGTCGAACTCAGCAGCTCCACATCAGGTAGGATCCACCAGTCACCTCCCGAATCCCCCCTGAGAAAACCCTTCGTTCTTTTATTTCAGCTTCCATCAGTGTGTGGACAGAAACTAAAAACCCACGAACAGAGGCCGTGGGACACACACACAACAAAACACACATACAGAAACATATAGTATATAAACATTTTTCAATGTAGACATAAGTTATGCAAGCCTTTGGATGTTGCGATCAATAATTGATAAGGCTGTTAATGTGTAATGGCCTCGGTGTGCAGGGCCTGGGTTAGATCTGTGTGAGCTGGACTCAGTCAGTTCACCCTGAAGCCCCCGGCTGCCGATTCCTCATCCAGACTTCACAGGCTTTAATCCCACTGCACTGATGATTATCCTCCAGATTGACTTTCCTTGTCTTCACTCATTTACAGCCACGCTGATATTTGAAGTTTCTGGTGTATGGCCGCCGTTGTTTTCACTTGTGGTCCAGCCCATTGTCCTGAGCCTATGGCTGAGCAGGGAACCACATACAGTACTAATCAATCAATCGGGCTTCATTTCTATAGCGTTCTTAATACAATTAAAAAATTAAGCACAATGTGCTTTGCATAATAAAAAACACCATATCAAACTCTTTAACAGTTTTCAGCCTTCCTCAAAATCCCCGCTAGTCGGCACTGTCGCTGCTGGTTCATGTGAAATGCATTAGTAGCCGTTTAGCTTCAGTGTAAACATCAGCTTAGTAATGGTACACTAATTATTTCCTTACGTATGCCGTATATTCTGCAGCTTATACTCACTGAACTTGTAGCAGGCAGTATGTTAGTAGGTGGTTCACTGCACCGCCCACCTGCATATCAGAAGACAGGTGTTAAAATCCTACTGAAGCACTAAATGGTCTTTTACCCAAAGTCTACTGCAGCTCAACCAACAAAACCAGTTTTTTTTTTTAAAGTTTCTTCCTTGATTTCATGACTTATGTAAGTATTTTCTTTTAATTGCACTTTTCACCGTAACCCCACAACAAGAAGCTTCAGGGTGTTGGTTCTCTCCAAGTGCAAAAATAGGTTAATTTGCAAATGAACATAATGCAAATGTGAGTGTGAGTGTGAGGTTGTTTGTCTCTATATGTCAGACTCCAGCTCCCCCTGCACCCCTGCACAGATACTGTATGTGCTGCAGCTAATAGATGGATGGAAATGTGTTTTTATGGCTTTTAAATGCTGTTTTAATGCCATCTCAGTGTTGTATTTTAATGTATTTCCACGCCTCTGTAAGCACTTGGAATTGCCTCGTGCCTGATTGGTGCTGTATAAATAAACCTGCCTCACCAAAGGACTCAAAACTAACTCTGTGGTGGTTTCTGCTCCAGCTGCGGCAGAGGCTTTTATACCTTTTTAGGGGTTGTAAAATGATGTATTTGAAGATACTCGCAGCAGATTTTTTATTTGGCTTTTACAGAGTTGAAGTAGGTTTCACTGTCTGAAGGCCACGGGCTGTTGAGTGTGTTGTTGTGTCTCTACTGTATCTGGGGTATCTGTATGGATCCAACAAAAGGGGTCAGTGTTGCAGTGTTGCAGAAGCAGGAGTTCCCACTGTATGAATGAGCCTGATTGTTAGAATCACAGAGCATCACTGCCTCGTAAACTCCTCTGTTGGAAACGATCTGTTTGTCTGACGTGATTTTTCAACAGCTTTGTGAACTTTGATGCACGATCAGAAACCACAAATAGCTCGGGGATATTCGTGAGTTCTCCACATGGCTTGAAAGGAGACGGAGGAGGAGGAGGATAGGGGAAGTGGAAGCCTGAGAGATCGTGTCTGATTTTTGCTGCAGACATGCATATTAAACCACACACACAGAAAAATGAAAATACCAAGGCTTAAACAATCAACATCACATGCTTTAGCAGAGAGTAGGCTCGCATGAAACAAACAGAAACATGTGTATGCACAGACACACTCAGACATACCGAGAATAAATAAATGAAGTGGTGGAGACGGGGTTGAGGAGCGTTCAAAGTCCAAAGAGGTCACAAGGAGACGGAGGAAAGCTGCATAGAGAACTAATAACAATCAGCCTTTAAAGGGAAATATCAGTGGTTAAAGGAATGAGCGTGTGTTTACGTGTGTGTAGGTGTACGTCGGGACAAAAACAAATGTGAAAACAAGAGCTACTGATGTGTAATGATATAAATAAAGCTTGCTAAAAGCAGCAGCGTCCTCAGCTGTGAGGCATGTGGTTAAGAGTTAAAAGAAAAGCCTCTTTAATTGGTTTACCACACATCAGCCACTCATGAGGAACACAGGAACAAAGCCTGCAGGGATAATAACTCTCCGAGAAAAAAGTTTGAACTTTCCAGACACTGATGACCTTTGGTGGGGTCACGGTGAGGAAGAAATGAGTGTTTGTTTACCGCTTTCTTTACTTTCTCTGTTTGTGTCTAAAACTGATGGAAAAAAATATCTTAATTAATTAGCAAGGGAAGAACTCTTTTTAAATTCTTGGGAATGTTTAAAAAAAAAAAAAAAGGTTTTCTTGATGTCAGACAAGTAAACAAGGCCTTGCGTTACATTTACAGCCAGTTTCTCTGGCAGGTTTTATCGATGTTAGTTACAGTAGCTGGCTAACGTTAAGTTCCATGATGAGTTAAGGTGTAGCCTACACGTTGTCTCCAGGTTTCCAGCTAATGTTTCTTAAAATGATGATCCTGTAAAGGACGGTTACATGCTGTCATTCTGACATCCTACCCTTCCGACATGCCATCGCCCCCTCTTTCCGACAAGGGTTTCAATAGACCCTTTCAGAGAGTATAAACAAAGACAGGTGTTACCAAGGATACTAATTAAGGCTCCATTCTATTTAGTGTACCAGAGCGTTTTCTAATGAGCCACACCTGTCTTTGTTTATACTCTCTGAAAGGGTCTATAAGGAAATGTGCGTTACTCAACAGGTGACTCCTTCCTACTTATCTGGACTCTCTACTTCTGGACTCTCTCTATCTATCTGGCCTGTCCTCTAGCTTCTACCTGTCTTTTTACTAAACTTAACCAACTCCTTTCATCATTACCAAACCCAACCAGTGCAAAATCTTTTTTGGGAAAAAATTCGCTATTAAAGGAATTGTAAGAATGACAGAATTAAAAAAATATACCGTCATTCCCACCAGACTGGTAAGATGTCGGAATGGCGGTTGCCCCCCGTAAAGGACGCCTTTCCAATATGCATGATATCTTTCTTAAATGTTGTGACTAAAGCTACGCTATTGTAGCATCCTTAGCAGAACTATAGTCTCTGTATCATACAGTAGGTATCATTAGCTCGATCTTACTGTACATTTTCAGCTTCCTAACAGCAGGGGAAGTTATGGTCCATTGTGGTTTCAACACTATTTAAGGCTTTTAGTTGACAACTAAGAGCGTCTCATGAACATAACACTATGGTTAGCACGTTTTGACCCCTTTTATTTTTATTGCTACCTCATAAATCTGTTTGGCTTCCCTGCACATACTTGAACAAGCAAGACAGAGGTTTGTGATTTTTTTGGTTTCACCACTATTTAAGGCTTTTATAAGAACATTAAATCTGTTTGGTGAGCACAAGTTTGGCAGCTGCTGACTTAGTGTACACCCTGATATTTGCCCAATATTCCTTGGTACCCGGGTGTCACTTCCTTTTGGCACCTTGTTAATAGAAAGAATTTGTTACATTAGTTGGTTGGTTGGAGAAATGGATCCTTGGTTGGACTTGTTAATCTATTGTTTATAACACAATTCCATTAAAGCCAGAAACTATTCAAGTGGGCAGGTCACATACAGTACAGTAAAATGACTAGTACTGTAGCATTTAAAAGCATAGAAATGTCAAACAGTGGATGTGCTGATGGTAACTTTTGCAAATAAAAAGTTGTTGCTAGCTAAAGAACTACTATCAGTAGGTCTTCGTCCTATTTCACCACAGCCTGTGCACAGAAAACAGTTAAGTGAAGAACATAACGGCTCTAGTCCAAAAATAATCTACTGTCATTATGTTACACACAAAAGCTTGGTGATGTGATGATGTAACTCCTGGTGTTATAATGAGCTTCATTTGCACCAGTGGAAAGAGAGGCTGAACTTTGACAGGTCTAGTAGCTTGTGATTATGAAAACCATTTCCCAGCACGGTGAAAATGACACGTTGAAATATTGAATTTATACCTCCGCCATTACAGTGAGAATAAACAGCGTCAGACTGAGTCGCCTCATCTTGGAGGTGTGGTTCGTTTTTCTACCACTCAGGGTCGTTTGTTCTGCCCTTCACTGGACTGAACAGTGGGGATGTGACACAAATGATTCATGTTTCATTCATAATAAACATACTAAAGGCCAAGGGTCAGAGGTCAAAGGTGATATCTTCTTACTGGTGCACCATTGAGAAAGTTTACAGTGTTTGATGTAACATCCATTCACTCCTTTTCCTATCTATCTATCTATCTATCTATCTATCTATCTATCTATCTATCTATCTATCTATCTATCTATCTATCTATCTATCTATCTATCTATCTATCTATCTATCTATATTAGGCCTAATACGTTGTTTGTCCACAAGATCTGTGGAGGAAGAGCTTGTGTAATACCAAATAGATAAGAAAAGAATTTATGTCTGTAATCAGAAGGAATTGTATTTTGTGTCATTAATAGTAATTGTTATCAGTAAGTGTGATGATGTAAGATAATAGACTGGTGGAGGTGACAACATCCAACTGGACAGTAGTATGATAGGTATGCCATTGACTTTGGACTGGGAGGCTGGGAGGCTGGGCTTCAAAACATGTATGGTTTGTGAGAGTGTGAGAGAGGCAAAGGTTTTCTTATTGTGGCCACCAGCAATGGGAACCGAGACGCCAGAAACAAACATATTACAAATAAACCATTTTTGTGTGATTATATAAAAGAAAACTATGGAAAAGAAAACTGAATTGGTCCTGTCTTGCTAGATCAGTTACAGCATTTGTGAACCAAGAGTAAAACACAAAAACAATTGGCAGTACCAGAGGAATAAAGTAGAAAACAAATAGAGAGTCTTAATACAATGTGCTCAGCTATGCTCCAGTATTGAGAGGCAGCGGGGTGAGGGAGGAGGAGGCTGCAGGGCAGGCAGAGCTGTGAGGGGAAATCAAAGGAGGATTAGAAACAGTGAAGTGTGGTGGACTTTCATCCAGACACACTGATCCGTCCTGTCAACACAGCCCATGTGAAGAGCTGTAATCTGGACCAGAGCGGGACGGTCACAGCTGAGCGGCTCCTGTCAAGCAAAGGTGGCGGCCTACCTGAGCCTGACACACACACACACACACACACACACACACACACACTGAATGGCTTCCATTTGTGTCGATCTCTCTGGTCTCTCATTGACCTCCATTCTTCAGTAACCATTTGAGGAATGCAGCATTTCTATTGTGCAACACACTTCATCACTGAGTCAGTGTTTGAATTAGCTAATAGTTTATTGACTAACCACCACCACCACCACCACCCCTCAACTCCTCTGTCCCATATCATATTATTCCAAGTCTCCTTTGTGAATAAGACTGGAAATCTCACAAAGATTAGACCTGCCGACAAAACACATGTATAAACATCTTCATAAAAGACAAATAATCATCAATCGGTCACGGCTGCTTTGTTGTCAGACCTCTTAATTTGCCATTCTGTAGGTGTGTTTACTCCTGGTGGCCCTATCTGTCACAGTCGAGGCCTCCAGCAAACAAAGCTGTCAACACAGTCAAACAAAAGCCATTAGCTGTTGTTGTATTAAGCCGGCTGATTGATGGCGTTATCCAGTGACAAACAGGTTTTTTTTAATGCATCAAATGCAAAATAGAGGAATAAGGAAGTGAGAGCAGAGGAATATGTTTTTGCTGTTGTTACCTGAGGCTGGTACTTTTCCTTCTTTTACAGTACAATCATCTGTACTCAGTATCTGGATATTGGCCCTATTACAACATGCGGAAAAGCCCTCTGATTGGCTAAAGGGCAAAGTATCTCTACCTCTTCGTTTCCCAAAGAAAGACATTTCGCAACAGTTTCACTTTTGGTTTGTTTGGTTTTTACATTATTTTTGTCACATTTTTGCTTAATAATAGGCAATAAGATGCAGGCATAGGGCTCAGACCTTTTCCAGATGAGCTTAACTTCACCCTGCTTATATGTTCATGTTTATTGTGTCTATGTAATCCCAGCTGCAGCGGTCATTCAAACACAGGTGTAAACTGTTCCTCTGAACATTAAAAGACATGATACAAGCTCTGACCTCCAGCTTCAGAAGGACATTTCTCTCCGAAATAAGAGTCCAAAAACTGTGAGTGATGGGCAACAAAGTCCACCATCCTCATTCTGCAGGAAAAAGTTGTCAAACGGATGAATGTTGAAAGTTAATAAAATAAGACACTGTCTCAATATGTGTAACATGAGACAACAAGGGATGAAAATGCTGAAGTCCCACACAAAGCAGGACAATTTGAATCCCCAGCGTCTCAATTCAAAGTCAGTGGCGGTACTCACTGACCTACCTGGCCTCAGCTCCACTAAATTACCATCTGACATTGTCGCTCTGTGTTGCTTCAAAGTTGTGATAGAGCAGATTCTTTTCACATCTTTTCATCACAATGTGTTGTGTTCTGTGTCATTATTAGTAAGTAGTACTATCAGGAAGTGTAATGTAAGGTAATAGTATGGAGCCGGGTAGCTCTCTGGGTAATGCCATTGACTTTGGACTGGGAGGTTGGGGTTCACATCTCACTGATAGCTGGTACAGTGTAAGAAGAAGGTTTTCATTATCACCGATGATGAAAAGTCAGGGGGCGAGATTCCACTATTGTATTTTTTTTTGGGGGGCCCCAGAATTCCTCGCAACGGCCCTGGCTGCAACAAACACTGTGGATTCTGTCCATCACTTTCGCTGGGGCTGTATCAGTGGACAGAAGGAAAGATTAGACCAAGTTTTAAGGAAAACCAACCAGGAGTCAAATAAAAAGGCTTCCCCCATCAGTCAGAGCATTGTTCATTTCCACATAATTACAGGTTCCCATCAAAAACATAAAGTCAGAGTGTCATAGATTGATTCTTCTGTCTACAGTAGCCCATAGAGTTGAATGTACATCTAGCACCATCGGTTGGCATCAAGAGATCAATTAACAATTACAGTAAAAAGGGCATACAGGATTTAAAAAAAACATAGAAAATACACCTTTAACTCAACAAACTTTTTACCATGCCATCAGACTTAAGTAGAACTTAAAGTTGTTTTGTGCAACTTATCTTGAAGTTAAGGTGGTTTTTGAGACCTGTCCTGAGACCTTGGATCATCCTGCTGACATCATGACCTGGATCTGGATAATTGTGGGTAAATGGGATGGATGTTCTTGTTGAGCATCAGTGTTTGTCCTCCTCATCATGTGTTACTCCTCCAGTCATTTTCCACTGCGACGGGACCGAGCTGTCAAAGAATGTGGAGAATGTGAGTTCATGCATTAACCTTGAAAAAGAAACGTTTGACAAGACGTGGGGGTTAAACTACAAAGCCTGTCACTTTCAAACGGGATTCACACAAAGCTCAGGTGTAGTAATGATTAACACCAACATACACACACACACACACATGCACACACACTCTCTATCTCACGCACATTTAAATGGAAAAATATCCTTGCGAGCTCAAGTGTGTGTCTGTTTTTTTTGTGGAGCTCCATCTCAGGTCGAACTCCCCGCTGACAGCTATGAATAGGTTCCCTGTGTTTGTTTCACATCACTGCAAAAGAACATCAAACACTTCAGTTTCTCAGTATCAAATGTCCCGAAGCTGAAATTAAATCATAGCTCAGTTTGGACCTGAGCAGAGAAAACAGAGGAGAGGAGTTAACGTCTGGATATCTGAGAGTCTGGGAGGTTCAGCCGATATCTGTCTGGCTTTTATTCTAATGCATAATATTTATATATTTATATATATCGGGTGTTTTGTTTTTTGTTTTTTATCTCAGACTTTAACATTCTTTACCTCAGACATTTGATTGTGTTATTACATCATCATATCTAACTTTATTTCTGAATAAAAGTATCTGTGAGGTGAGGTGTGGACTGTGGACGCCTGTGGAGGGTTTGTCCACTAGAGGCGCTACAAAACAAAAGTTTTAGTGTGTCTCAGGTGTTTCATTTGAATGTTGGTGACACAACACAAGAAGTTGAGGTCTATACTGGACTCTGAGCCAACTGATGCCTGTATGATGGTATGATTGAAATACACAACAATAATATATATTCCTTAAATAATTGTGACAACATTATGCTGAAACTGATTAAATGTTGTAAAATAAACTAATCAGTACTGTCAGCCTTGTAAAATATGCATTTGCATTGTAATGATCAGGTTAGAAGGTTCCTTTCAAAATAAGTCAATATTTGTATGTACTTTTTAGTCCATACATTAGCACTAACATCGGTAATATATCACCCATTAAATAATTTGCAATAATAAAAGAGGCTTTAAGTAGTTAATTATCAATTAACATCAGTGTGGAGGAGGATCAGTTCAACACAACTTTTCAACTTTTCTCTAAACTATCATCATCACTATTTTTATTGTCTGAGGGAGAAATACAGGTGCAAATAAAAACTTTATTTAGCCTACATAAACATACAGATAGTTAAAGCAGAAGTAAGCAATATATTCGTGTTAATATAAGTCTTAAATAGTTATATCTTCCGACAGCAATCACTTACATAGAGTGTTTGGACCGAAACACGGGTCTGTCAGTCCCTCTGCTCTGCTCTGAGCCGAGGAGAAAACATTTATCGTATCCTACAGTTTTTATCCAATGAGGAGAGAGAACGGCATGCAGGGCTGTGTGTGCAGCCAAGGGATGCGCGTGAATGTGGTGACGTAGGGACGAGGACTGTTATGGTGCGTTCAAGGAAACTCGTAACTTGTGTTTTTCCGACCTGTGAAGTTGTACCAGTTCGATCTGGTACGAGTTCACGGGTCGGAAGTTACGAGTGGCCGTTATAGTGACTTTCACAGGTAAAACAGGTCGGAAAAACACGAGTGGGTTGCCTGAAACGCTACAAAGTCGTAAGTTGTGACTTGAAGCTGTAATTTACGGTTTCAAAAGCCTGCCTGGAACGCAGCATTAGCGAAAACGACCGGATCACTCACTTCTGCTTTAAAGCTATGTATTTGCTTTCTTTACCTAAATAAAAATAATAAAGGCCAACGGGTATCATTATGTGAAGCTAAAATAAGTTTCTCATACATATAAACAGCTATAGCCTATTTAACATATCAACCATTAAATTATTTGCTCTCATAAATAAAGTTATAAGTAGTTAATCATCAACATCCAGTGCAGTGGAGGATCAATACACCTGGACTACACCTCACTGACTTCATCTATTGATTTTTATTCTGAGTAGGCTAATGCGTAATGAGTATTTTTTTTATTATTATTATTTAGCCTATATGTCCAAACCGTGGAGAAATACAGCAAACACACACACGGGAGGTCAAGATGTGAAGTAACAGAGTTGGAGAGTAGTTCCTCCTGACTTTGATTGACAGCCAACTCCAGATGGGAGGGTCGATTCCAGCTGAAACCACCTAAGTCCCGCCTCGCAGTGTGGTGGATCTGACTGGGAGACTTGAGGCTATAAAATGAAGGAACTTACAGTAACCGGGACGCACAGTTTAGTTGGAGTTTCCTTTGTGAACTCCAGCACAGGAACTTAACAAATTAAAAAAAAAAAAAAAACTCAGTCCAATGATTTAATCACCATTCAACACTCCAGATCAAACCACACACGCACAGACACGTCGGGCTCCCTCTCACTTCCCAAAGCCGAAGAAAGCGTTCACCAGGCGGCCGCCGGGTGTTCAGATCAGACGCGGAGCGGAGCCGGAGCCGAAGCCGGAGCAGAGCGCAGCCATGGCGGGGGACGGCTCGGACCAGCGGGCGCTGCAGTATGAACAGACTCTGGTAAGTTTGACTTGTTGTCGCTGCTCTGAACTTTGTCCACTGACGGCGGTGCCTCCGTGACAAAACCGGACCGGACCGCACCGGCAAAAACTGTCACTTTACCGCCGCCTGGCTGCTTCATACAACGGGGAGCGTGGGGCCAAAAGTGGAAATTATGCAAAAACACACTCTTGTATTTGTGAAATGTGTGAGCCGAATTAAAGAGTGTGTAAGTGTGATGCGTTATATCTTACTTGAGTGTGTGTGTGTTTTGGAGAAAGCAAGTTATGCATGAGTTTCTATGTTTCTAAACGGAGTCTGGCCTCCTGTCCACTCACGTGAAAAGTGGCCGAGTGGAAGCAGCTGCGTGTGGTTTTAACTCTGATTTCCCCTTTTTACTTTGGGAACTTAAGGAAACTGAGCAGCAGCACGGGGCTGAATGTTGTTTATGTGGTAGTTTAACAACTGTACAGGCTGTCATAACATCTGGATTTGGCTGACTCCCCCCTCCCCTCCCCTCCCCAAACAGGTAGTCTAGTCTAGTCCTCTCCAGGTTGTGTCCAAACTCCACTGCAACAAAAAAAAAAAAAAGTCACACTAAAGAAAGAGGCGTGAACTGTCCTGAACGACTTTTAGTCTGTTTTGAATTGTAAAAAAATTGCAGTTTATGAATTATTTAATGAAGGAGGGAAGTTATTTTGCAGTCATCAGCTCTACCGGGCGGTAGGAGCAGGGTGAGGGCTGTAAAAGTTGACTTCAAGTGCTGCTTGGTGCTTTATTGATAAGCTGAATTTACAACAGCCTCCTAGTGATTTGCAAAAAAAGCCTGCAGTGATGTTTTTGCAATATGTATATTTTGTCAAAAAGCCAATTAATTATGACTTTTAATAGGTTTTTTTGCATGAAAATTCTGTCCATGCAGAGCCATGATGATTGTCTTTGCTGTGTGCAGCTACAGTAATTCATGCAGGAGGGTGATGTTATCTCCACACCAGCTGGCTGGCATGCTAAATCAGGAACTTAAAGTTTGTGTGGGCTGCATTGACATCAACTAACAATGCATCGATTCATTGTTGTGCTGGGAAAAGCACATGGAGAGTCTACTGTCCTATGTATGATGCGCCGTGGTGGTGACATGCACCTGACAGGTGTAGCTATGTGGTGCAGGTGCCTTTAAGCAGGAGAGTGTGAACAGTGATTTGAATTTGAGGTCAGACTTCATAAGCCTCCGCTCGGCTCATAACCACTGTCTAAGGTCGTTTCCTTTATAGCAGAGATAACCAGGACACAAAGTCGGTCTGTGAACCAATCAGGAGACAGAGGAGTTAACACAGCAGAGGGATCTTGAAGCTGGTGCTGATCTGGGCCCATGGATGCCCAAGTTGGGGTGGTTTTATCTTTAGCATCTCCATTAGAACTGATTTAACTCTGTATAGTGGCCCTGGAGGCTCAAAAAGCACCTGAACTTCAGAAAACACATGCAAAGACTCAAAGATCTTGAAATTTGACGATACATGTGCTGCAGAACCTGTTTCAGGGGACGCAAAAAAAGTGACAGACCCGGCTAAAGAGTAATGCTAAGCTAACAGTGCATATTTGGAAAAATATGTAAATTATTCAATATTGATTTTTTTTATAAACCTTATTTTCAAGCATCACAGCTGCACAAAGCACCCTTCAGCCTGGTCCGTCACCTTTTAGTGTCCCCAGAAACACTTTTTGCTGAGATTTTCTGCAGCACACATGTGTTGTGTTGTCAAGTTTCTGGATGTTTGTGTCTTGTGCTTGTGTTTTCCTAAGCTGCAGTGGTTTGACTCCTCTGGGCCACCGTAGAATTGTTTTGGTACAGTGAGATATAATTTAGAGAAATTACACTTCCTCCTCCTCCTCCTCCTGCTGCTGAACGACTCCCTGAGGCTCCTGGATCCCACTTGGAGGAGCGTGGGTTTACATTGTGCCCCTCAGAAGGAGTCAGGGTGGGGTTAGGACTGGGACTCTCTGTAGCCTACTCAGTGTGTGTGTGTGTGTGTGTGTGTGTGTTTGTGTGTTTGTGACTGACAAAACCTCTGTCAGGCCTAAAGAGTCTGCTATTTGAAGAGAGTAGTTTTATAGGCCGACTGGACCCATTCAGTGGCAGCGAGGCTTTAAATTAAGAAGAGCCACAACTGTAACACTTCTTTAGGCCTCTGTTTCCTTTTTCTTGAAGAACTTTCTTTGTAAAGGAACCCCCCCCCCCTCCCCTCCTCACCCTACTCACCCCCTCCCACCTCTCTGTGCACTGTTAATCTGTGTGTGTGTGTGTTTGTGCGAGAGATTACACAACGTGCGACCCGCTGATTCAGCGCTGGACGCTCTGTCACCCTGTGCGGGGTCTCGTGCTCGGCAAAGAGAAAGAGTCCAGGCACAACCTTGGACCTCCTCCTCCTGCTGCTGATCCCAGATCTTGCTGCTGCTGCTGCTGCATGTGGACGATTGTGAGAGTGTGAGAATAACCTCTTTTAGCATAAATGAGCTTGCTCCGTGCCCCCTCCCTCAGCTCCTCACCGTGGGTTGTAGTAACATGGTGTCTTTGTGTGGTGCTGGCAGTCGCGGTGGTTGTGTGGGTTTGTTGTGGGCAGTGGATGCTCAAAGAGGCCAGTGTAGCTTGGCTGTGAGAGCGGCTGAAAGGCTGCCTGTGCTGGAGCCAGGCAGAAGGAGCACTTGCAAATTAAACCAGCTTCAACATATTGTCAGTTACAGCGGAGAGATGCTGAATGCACGGCTGGTTGGATTATTTAAAAAAAATGGTTAAGCTGCTTTTTGTAATTAGAGTTGAATGACACTTGATTGTTTATACTGTAGATCACTAGTGTGGGATCGAAGTCATAATATGGTAAAGAGTCGTATCCAAATCACAGGAGATGCAGTTTTTCTGATGCATTTTGAACATTGTTGTGTATTGTGAACACCATTAGTGTTGCGTTGCTATAGAGACGCCCTCATCAATGAATCATCATCTTGAGACAATGTTAAGAGACAGGTTTGTTTGGTACAAGACCCAAGAAATGTTCAAGTTTCAATTTTATCTTTTGTTAAGTGAAAATGAAGCAGAAATGACCATTCACATTGAAATCGCAATATATTGTTTTTTGTATATTATGCAAAAATTATCTGATGGAAACAATTATTCTTAATTTATTTATGCAAAGTGATCGGAGACATGCAGATACATTATGATATCTGTAAAAGTTGAAGGTTACACAAATATTCACAAGTTAGTCAATTTTGTCCAGGATTTTAGTGTCATGTGATCAACGAAAGAATGAATTAATTGTGAAATCAGAGTTTCACGGCTTTGAGAGCCGTCTCTCACTGAGCCCAGAGTAACAACAAACTACAGCTGTTATCTAAACATACTAATGAGGATTAGTAACTAATCAAAATCTGATCAAAATTGCAATATGGTCACGTGCAGTATCCAAGATTACCTTTTTTTTTGTTTTTACAACAATTAAGTGAAAATCAAATGTAAACACAACAGAACATAAATGAATGTATTGGATAACATGTACAGAACGTGAGAGAACATGTTTGTTCATTTGTTTGACATCTTCATCAGTTTTTCTTTGAAAGTCTGCAAAAAAATCAAACATTGCAATATGATTTTTTTTTTGCATATCATCGGTTTGTTCAGTTGTGTCTTTGACAAAAAGAGAAAGTCACTATCAGTGACGACTCACCATTAGTAACAATCATTATCAATGGAAACCCATGAGGTAAAAGGTCTTGAATCATACTTTACTATGAGATTGTCCTGAAGGTACTTTTTTATTTTTATCTGTGAACCAATAATCTAAAGATAAGTTGAAATTCAATATCTTTTAAGCAAACTGAGCTTTTATTTTGACGTGAACATGAAAGTAAACGTGACCATGGCCCTGGGTTTGCCTTTGTTTTTGTATTTTTCCAGTCGTGACCTGTGGTATTTATTATGTCATTAAATGATAAAAGAGCCTTGTTGTTATCAAAGGTAACGTTTTATTAGTTGGCGTCAGTTGTTTCATAATCACAAGTTAAAGGCTGAGATTTACGACTATGAACAATGACAGGGGCGTTTGTTGTCCCGTCTTAATTAATAACTATGTGTTTACGACGTGTGTTCGAGTCCCGAGAGTTTCCTCCAACAACAAACCCTCCTCTGGATTTAGATGATGTTGGATTAGCACCAGGACTCGAACCCCTGTCGGTTGGTCCATGTGACCCACTGGACCACCGTCACATGTTTCAATGCTTGTTTGATGTAGCAGAGACATATGGGACATGAAGTGCCTTTAGTTAAACAGTGTTGACAGTGTCTTTTATTTGATCCTCAGCTCTTTGTTCATATCTGTAATAATTAACTTGATAATCACAACGAGTCCAAGTGCGACATGGAGCGAGGGGACGTGAAGCTTTAAAGGGACAGGACACCAGTTTAACAGATCCAGAGCAGTTTACAAAGTAAAGAAACAAACATTTTTTGTTACAAACTGTGGACAAGAGTTTAAAAAACAAAGGACATTTTCCAGACTGACGCCTTTGGTGTATTGTTTCTGGACCAGGGCTGCTTTTTAAAATTTTTGATTAACTTTAACAAAGAATTTTCTTGATTCATCGTTTCATTAGCAAAATGTTGGGAGAAAGTGGGAAATTAGCCTGTGACAAGCACTAGGCCTAAGCAATATCCAAGATTGAATCAAATTTTTTAAATATTTTGATACAATCCAGCTCAAATATCACTCAGTATGATATGATTTACAATTTTACTTGATATTGTTAAAGATATAGTATATGTGGGAATAAATCCATATTGGATATTAGTAAATATTGACCAAAAACTACAAGTGGTAAATTAATTTAGCTTATTTTGTCCATCCAACCATCAAAAACCAACAGAAATTAGATTTCACAGCTGTAGAAGACCAAGAAAAAACATATGAGACTAGACTTTTTTGGACCTTTTCTTCATGTCAGGTGGATTAATTGGTAATGGGTTCAGATGTAATTTTGATCATGAACAATATATCTTCCCTTAATACTTCAAGACTTCTTTAATTTTTGGCTTCTTATTTGTGTTCTTCGTACATGTCGTTAGACTCATTTAGCTGATGAAGCTAACATAGCTAACTCCCAAACATACGTCTGCGGTATAAGTAATTAGAGCAGCATCAGATAGACACTAAACCGAAACCAATCTAAAATATCTTGTGAGGAAAAGATCACAGACAGCGACACTGAGACGCCTCGCTGAGGAAATATCGACAGTAACAATCACGACGGCCCCTTCTTGTCATTGAACTCCTCATACAATAATGTGGAAACAGAGGACGGTTCACTTCAGTGTCACTGCCTCCTGCTCGCATCATTGCGCCCGTGATGCCCGACTCATCCCCCCCCCACCCCCCCGGGCGTCGTGGTCCGTTGCGGTTTATGTCCGTCCTCATCTCGTCGCCGCTGGACGGACGGCGATTGTCACGCCTCCTCTTCTTGTCTCGCCGGCTGCATTTGATGGCTTGTTATTGTTATTACCCGATAATATGAATGTGCTGGGTAATGGTGTGTGTGCGTGTAAAGTGACAAGGTGTGTGTGGAGGCTCATGACCAGGTATCCAGAGTGTGTGTGTGTCTGCGTGTGTGTGTGAAGGTGTTGCGTAAGGTGACTCACAGTGAAAAGATAATGTGTGATTTTAATTGGTTTATGGTCGTTCTCCACTCTGACACGTACATAGAAGCTGTAAAAAAAAAACATCAAAGGGTCCAGTGTTGATTCATAAAGAGATAAATTTGGAGCATCTTTCCGGAGCTAGGCCAATCAGAAGAGAGGAGGTGGGTCTGAGCCTCTCTTTTGATTGGCTGACCGTTTTCTAAAGTGATCCAATAAAAATAGAGCAGATTTTAGAATAAAACACTCAGAGAAACTAAAATCCTACAAAGTGTTGGATGGATGGTGGGTCCAGGTGGTGAGGAGGCGGGGCTTTGTTGTGACATCACAAAGTGACAGGAAGTCCTGACAGCTGGTTTTAAGGCTCAGTTTCTGAGTACAGTTTCTGTGTGCATTTCTCTGTGGACTGAGGCTTTGATACTTTCACAGTATTAATATAGAACCTAGAGCTGCTTTATAATCACACTACACATGGACATCTACCTTTATACTGTATGGAGCTTTAACAGAAACATCTGCCTTTATACTGTATGGAGCTTTAACACAAACATCTACCTTTATACTGTATGGAGCTTTAACACAAACATCTACCTTTATACTGTATGGAGCTTTAACACAAACACCTACCTTGTATGGAGCTTTAACACAAACATCTTTATACTGTATGAGGCCTTTAATTTCATGTTTTATAAGACAGATGCAGAGTTGCACGTGTCTACCTGACGTCTGTTCACCCTTAACTCACTTACTGTGATATAAAACTTTGGCTTTAGCCTCAGCAGAGTTGGATCTGGCTGTTTAATGTAAAGTAAATGTAATATCAGTCTCAGCAGGACTCCTACTGTAGTTCACTCTGGGTTTTGAACAAGGCAACATGGAGGAAAAACTCTGCAGCAGAAGTATGGAGTCGTAATAATTTGTGTTCGCCTCTTGTGTGTATGTGTGTGTGTGTGTGAGTGTGTGGGTGTGTGTATGTTGTGGCCATCTGTCTTGCAGTGACACGGGGTAATTTGTAACCCTGTGTTATTTGCCTCGCTGTGGTAATTAGGCTTTATGTAGCTGTGGCCTCGGCCGTTTGATGTCGGCTCCCTCGCAGCCATAGTGGAAATTTCTCCTTACACTTAAGCTCTCCACTCCTCTGTCTCTCTATCTATCCATCTCTCTATCACTTCATCACGCCTTGCTGCCAAAGTCTTTTCTCTTGCATGTGTGTGTGTGTTTTTTTAAAATCTTTTGCAACACAGGTCAACAGCTCCTTGACCTCCTGCTTTTTGAGCGTGCGGACAAAAGAGTATTTGCATAACACTTGTCCAGGGTGAAGTCGTGAATGGACTGAGCATCAAAAGCCTCCAATGGTTTTTTTTTCTCTCTCTCTCTCTCTGTTACAAAAGATTAAATTGTTTTTTCTTCTTCTTCTTTTGCTAAATGAACTTTTCCACCTTTTATTTGCTGTCTTTACAAACGGCTGTGATGGATTTCCTCGAGGTGTGGACGGATCAAACGCAAACGTTTGCACAAAGGCAAAAGAGTGAAGCCTCTTAATGAGGAGCTGTTTGTTAAAAAAGTGGATTTGGCACACACTCGACAAGACGGACGACGTGTGTGTGTGTGTGTGTGTTAAGGTGGAAACCAAAGGTGGAATGAGTTGTGGTGTGTTTTTGTTCTTAGATGCATTGATCGGGGCAGCCCGATCGTGTAGATGATTAATGAGTGAGAGGGAACCAGGGAACGAGCGGGAAGGGCCAGTAGATGAACAGATGTGTTGATTAGCACTATGCAATTATTTCTTCTTCCTTAATGAACATGGATTAGTGGAGAATAGATGGAAAACTGATCCCAGGCCAGTGGATGTTAAGTTAAGTGGTAACCGTCCTGATTAGATTAGATTAGATTAGATTAGGCTGCTACTCAAGGTGGATACAGGGTTTAAAGTAAAGTAAACAACAACACAAGTACATTAAGGCTTCAGGTTAATCTCATTATGTCAAAAATCAACTGTACAACTAAACACAGTTGAGTTATTGTTTAAGATTTACCAAAGCTTTCCACATTTTTTTTCATCTTTACCTTAAAATTCCGTTGACTTCCACTTATTTGAGTGCCGTTTGTGGTGTTTTTAAAAGTTATTTAATGATGTGTTTTGTCCATAAAGTGGTGTAAAAAATTCAAGTTTAAGCATCATTTTTCTCCAAATCCAAGATAACAAATGAGAAGATGTTGTGTTGTTTGTGTTGGAGCTGGTTTATCTGGGCTGAGTCGTCATATTGTTTGTTACTTAAGTTTGATTCAGCCCCGTGACACCGTCTGGAACAGGTCGCTATTGTCGGCTAATTTTAATTAGCTGCAACATGTTATAGCAGTGGATGTTGGTTAATAGAAACTTAAAAGTGGTTAAAGCTGGAGATGAGTTTTAACCATTAAAGGGATAGTTCACCCTAGAATGATATTTCGCTCATTATCTACTCACCCTCATGTTGACTAAGGGCTGGAAGAATTTTCAGAGTCCACCGTCCCTTCTCTGAGTTACAGGGGGTCTTAGCGTAGCAGTGCATTTCAATGCAACGGTTGCAAAGGGACACCAGAGCTCTTCGTAAAAAAACACACACAAAAAAACATCCAAATACCTCCATGATGCTCGTATGTAATGTCCGTCTTGTGCTGAAGCCCCAAATTGCGTAATTGTCCCGAAAAAAATTAAATAAGTCTATATTTTAAGCTTGTTTGTAGCGGAAGCTTCTCGAAGCTCCTCTTCCTGGTCCGTCCAAATCTCGCGTGATTTGCGCCGGCGTCAGTGCGGTTACTGCGAATCACGCGAGATTTGGACGGACCAGGAAGAGGAGCTTCGAGAAGCTTCCGCTACAAACAAGCTTAAAATATAGACTTATTTAATTTTTTTCGGGACAATTACGCAATTTGGGGCTTCAGCACAAGACGGACATTACATACGAGCATCATGGAGGTATTTGGATGTTTTTTTGTGTGTGTTTTTTTACGAAGAGCTCTGGTGTCCCTTTGCAACCGTTGCATTGAAATGCACTGCTACGCCAAGACCCCCTGTAACTCAGAGAAGGGACGGTGGACTCTGAAAATTCTTCCAGCCCTTAGTCAACATGAGGGTGAGTAGATAATGAGCGAAATATCATTCTAGGGTGAACTATCCCTTTAACATTTGGAGTTGCTCAGAATATCTCAAGGCAACATCAGCATTAAAAAGGACGAGGTTGATTTAAGATTATTTTGAATTAAAAAATAACATTAATGATAAAATTGTGATTTAAAAAAAGGAAATTTGGATTCTTCATGTTCTGTATTTTGATTAGAACCTTGGAGCTACAGAGTTTGGAGATTTTCAGTCGAGATCTCGAATATCAATTTTGTTTCTTTTACAAACAAAATGAACAGATTTGCAACTTTTATTTTGAAGGTACAATTTTCAGTTTAGTTAAAGATAAAAGTCAATGTTGCTGTTTTCCCACAAGTTTCCCACATGTTGAATATTAGAAACCAACTCCAAACTGAGCTCATGAAGGAAATTTGAGGAATTAAAAGGCCGGTGTGGTAACTGCTGTCTCCATGTTCTCCTGGTGCCTGCGTGGGCGTTTCCACCTGGTGTTGTGGTTTCCTGTCACAGCCCAGTGACATATGTAATATTAGGGTTAATTGATGACTAATTAATGGTAGTTTGTCTCTCAGGGATCGGCTGCAGCTCCTAAAGCAAAAGCAGAACAGCTAATGCAATTAGATGTAAGGAGAAATGAGAGAAATTAAAAGTGTAAATTCGACAAATCCAGGTCCTTTTAAGACCCAGTCATCTGTTAGAGATTGAAGTTGTGACATTAAGATGCAGGCGGACAGAGGCGAGGTCGCGACCTCCTCCTGCAGCTCCTGGAAACTCAGGGATTTTTGGCAAAGTGTCCGTGATCATGTGGACGGTGACGTGGATCAGAACAAGTGGTGGTTTAGTGACCTGGTAGAGCCGGGCGGTGGGAAAACAAGTGGTTTGTTCAGCAACAATAACAAAATCCAGCCGTGTTTAATCTAGGAGTCACAGGAACAATCAGATATTAGTTTATTAATAAGACCGTAAATCAATCTTTTTGAAGTGCTTGTGTGATTTCTTCTATTATTTTGTTTGATGTCCCACTAACGACTTAATGACACAGAGTCAGGCTCAACTAAAACATTTTGTTTCTTATTTGATAAACAGATGAATCAACAACAGTGAAAATCTTATTTTGAAAATCCAATAACATGTGCAGCATGTGAGAGCAGAAAACAAGTGTCGACTGTTTCATCTCAGCTCTGACTTTTCATTCTGACGCATTCCTCCACACACACACACACAAAAAAAAGGTCCAAGAAAAAGAAGAAGGAGAAGAAGTCTAAAACGCTGCTATTATGTTTTCCTCTTATTTCCAACATTAACATGGGCAGAGGTTCCTCAGCTTCTCCTTTTTATTTTGATATAAAAAGGAACAAATCAAAAGAGGGGAACAAAAAATCAGACAAAACTCATGAACAGTCACTTAAACTCTATATTTTTGTGCCAGTCACTCTTCATATTCAACCACTGTGATTGTTGGAAGTCAGAAACTTGGCTCAGTTGACAGGTGTAAATGCAACCTTTTAAAAGTAAAATGAATGTTCTTGTCTTAAGTATTTATTAATTGCCTTTAATTGACTGGACAGTTGAGATTGAAATGGTGAGACAGAGAGTGGGGTGAACGACACAGCAAAGGGCTGCCGGTGGAATTGAACCGGCACCACTGCAGCGAGGACTGTAAAAATTGTCATTCATTTTGCCCTAAGTCTAGTCTCTCAGGGAAAATACAAGTCAAACTTTAATGGGATCAGTACGAAATGAACAAAAGCAAATAGTCATATAATATCATAATCTAAGTAAATGGTGAATAAAGTTCCATTCATTCATCTGATATTCAAATAACATTCATACTTTTTATTTTAATACCAAACCTACACTGGGATCTGTTCACAGATTTATTATTTTTAGATAATAGAACAGCAATAATATGACGATTTCATTTATCAAGTGTTTTCAAAAGATAAAGGGAATTTCAAAAACACAATCAACAAGTTCAAGAGATAACGAATAGAGGAAAAAATGCATAATATGCATACACATACACATTTACTCTGGTTCTCACACTAAAACAAATTAAAGGACAAAACTCTCAAATAAAGGAAAGAGTTGATACCTCGTGTGTAACTCAAACCATCTGAACTGAGTCGGAGCCGAGTCACCTTGGAGCCGCGATTAATGCACAGTTGACACATCAGTGGATGTTCACCTGACTATCAGCTGTGTGTGTTTGCATTGAGATTTTCCACATCTAGATCTGCTTTTACCTGAAACACCAGTTTTTTTGATAAAAGTTGGTCTTGTTGATGGATCAACTGTGTCGTGAAAAAGATCCAGAATGTAAGAACGACCAAAGTTTCCTCTGTGAGAAAAATGAGAAAAATGAGAATATGCACCGGCTTTCCTCTGTACTTTTTAAAACTCAGTGAGTGACTGCCTAATTGTTCACAAAGCTCTCTGTGTGTGTGTATGTGTGTATACAGTACGTGTGTGTGCCTTTGTCTTCCTTCCTCTGCTTTTAACAAGGATACTTATGCACTTTCCTTGAGAGGAGATCGATAACAGTGGGCTGAGTAGAAAGGGCCCCGAGGCTTCACCATCCTTCATTTTGCTCCATCCTAATGGGTCATAACACTGATACGATGATCTCCTGCATTTTTAATTTCTGTCTTATGTCATGTTATTTAGACAGAAGAGAGAGAAGAGAGCTCAGTCTTAGTGCACGACTCAATCTCAGTCTCATCTCAGACTCAATCAAATCAAAGTGATTATTAATTAAAGCTCCATATTTTCTTCTTCTCCTTCTGTGTTTTAATTTGAGTGTTGAACTGTAAGAAGACAAATTTCAAGATCTAAAAAAAAATTCCCAATGTAGTTTTCCATCTCCTCTCTCAGCTTCTCTCTGGAGAGACAATCAGACAAGAAGAGCCTCTCTTCTATTGGCTGATTGTTTTATTCAATGAAAAAATGAGCAGATTTTAGAATAAAGCACACAGAGAAACCAAATCTTGCATGTTGTTGCATGGTGGGTCCAGGTGGTGAGGGGGCGGGGCTTTAGGTGGCTACTTAGCTGGTTTTAAGGCTCAGTTTCTGAATACAGGCTGTCTGCATTTCTCTGTGGACTGAGGTTTTGATACGTTCACAGTATTAATATAGAACCTAAAGCTGCTTTATAATCACACTACACGTGGACATCTACCTTTATACTGTATGGAGCTTTAACACAAACATCTACCTTTATACTGTATGGAGCTTTAATACAAACATCTACCTTTATACTGTATGGAGCTTTAATACAAACATCTACCTTTATACTGTATGGAGCTTTAACACAAACATCTACCTTTATACTGTATGGAGCTTTAATACAAACATCTACCTTTATACTGTATGGAGCTTTAATACAAACATCTACCTTTATACTGTATGGAGCTTTAACACAAACATCTACCTTTATACTGTATGGAGCTTTAATACAAACATCTACCTTTATTTTGAAGGAGCTATACATCTACCTTTATACTGTATGGAGCTTTAACACAAACATACTGTGCTGTATGGAACTTTAATATAAACATCTATAGTTTACTCATGCTTTTATTTTAGAGCCTTAGTTGCATTTCGTTAAATACAAATCTGTGTGAATCCTTGGGATTCATGTGGTATGGAAATGCTGAAGTGATTAGTCCAGTAATTGATTAGCTGAAGGGCAGAAAATCAATGAGCAGTTATGATGATTGGTTAATTACTTTAAAGCCATTCACGAGGCACAAATTACACTCCGATGTGTGGAGCTTTTGTTTCTCTCTGTTTCTTTTAAATCACTATCAAGTGAATATTATTTTGGTTTGGGACCATTAGTTCGACACAAGACGTTATTTGAAGACGTCACCCTAGATTCTGGGAAACTCTTTAATCTTTTAGACAAAAAAAAGAGCTGACTTAAAGAGGCACCTATTTTGTTTGTCTTGCATAACAAAAAACTGTGGGTTTGGGCCATTCACAGAGAAATGAATCACTTTTGGCTCCAATTGAGATTGATTGGCATTTTTCTGAGTTTTTTATATTTTTAAACAGAAATGTAAATGAAATAGTCAGTAACGACTAAGGTGAAAATCCCTAAATAAGGTCTAATATCTTCTATTATTACACACATCAACACATTTTCTGAAAACTAAATAAGGAAAATCATATGAGAAAAACCAAATGGATTAAGTTGTAGCTAAAACAGAAATAAATACCAGACACATCAAAGTCGTTCATGCAGTCCAAACATATTAGAATCAGCCTCACAGGTGTAAAAATCCTGGTGTTTATATATATTTAACATCTTGTACATGGGGTCTAGTTGCTGTGTGTTGTGGGCGGCTGCAGGAATAACCTCTCTGAGCTGACTATTACTCATGCAGATGTTTGTCACAGCTGCAGAAAGAGGACATGGTGTGGGGCTGATCCTTCCTCCTCCACTGGCTTCGTCACCGTCATGATGCTGTACTGTATGTGGTCTGACAGGGCGACGACCTCTGCTGTGGTCCGGCTCTCAGTCGCCTCCTCTCCCTGAGCTTCCTGGTCGTGGCTCGCTGCCTCCTTGCCTATGCATCCGTACGGTGTCATCAGCACATTGTTGTGAGTGTGTGTGTCACTGTGAGTGACCCTGATGTCACATCTGTGCTGATAAAAACCTCCTCCTGAAAACCAGAATCTATGATTAACACTGATTCAGATAAATTCACACCTTTTTATTACAAAACTATGTCTTGTAGGTGGTGGTTAAAGGATAAGGGCTAACCCTAACCCTATGATACATTTCTCAAAATGTTTCTCACTAGGAGCTTCAGTAAAACAAAAGGAAAGGTTTTGCTGCTGCAACATAGCCAGCGTTAGCATTAGCAGCTGTTGACGTATTGGTTTAGAAGAAAAGTTTTGTTTTTTTTGTTTGTTTTGTACAAAACTTAATTCATTTTCTCACTTAAAGCAGATATCAGCTTCACGGCCGTTTCGGCTAATGCTGCGTTCAAGGCAGGCTTTTGAAACCGTAAGTTACAGCTTCAAGTCACAACTACGACTTGGTAGCGTTCCAGGTAACCCGTAGCTCGTGTTTTTACCATCCTGTTGTCTGTGAAAGTTCCCTATAACGGCCACTCGTAACTTCCGACCCGTGAACTCGTACCAGATCGAACTGGTATGACTTCACAGGAAGGAAAAACACAAAGTACGAGTTTCTTTGAACGCACCATGAGTTAGCAGCCCCCGCCCTTGTCAGGCATCAATTGGTCCTCGTGCTACGTCACCACATTCACGCGCATCCCTTGGCTGCACACACAGCCCTTCATGCCGTTCTCTCTCCTCATTGGATAACACTTGTATCCCACAAGGAAAATTTTCTCCTCGGGTTACAGCAGAGCAGAGTGACGGAGAGACTCGTGTTTAGGCTGAAATACTTCATGTAAGTGATTGCTGACGGAAAATAGGACTATTTAGGACTTATATTAACAAAAACATTCCACTGATATCTGCTTTAACATCTGTCTCCAGATGTGGAGAAAGCAACTGTTCTATTCATGTCATGTATTTTCTTGTACTTAAATTTGCTTGCTAACCAGCGAGCTACCTCAACGTTGTAATATTTTTTACGCCTTACATGAAGCACTTTGAATGCAAAGCGAACAAAAACAATACAAAATGAACGTTTTAATGTATTTTATTCTGATTCCCGGAGAAGTCGGGGTAGATTTTTTTCTCCGACTTCGTTGATTGGGAGCTCCAACTTGAGGTGGCGTTCGATTGGACTTTTTCAAGTAGGAGGTCGGAAAGATCTGAGTTCAGACTGGTCTCAAACGCAGCATTAATGTGTTGGTTCATGATTCATTCAGACGATGGAGTGGCTTATTGTCTTATTCCCCAAGCTCCCTATTTGTTTTTATAATGTTTACTGTATCAGTTTGGTCTGTTAAAACACAAAGATGCAGTTAAAGCCAATATTAATATCATTAGTTTTAAGATAAACTAGGGAAATTCAATTCTTACTGCAGCACAGAAAATATCACAGTCTCAAGTAGAAAAATAACACAAGTGGCCTATTATATTTGTAAAGATGTTAACATAATGTGCATATTTTTCTGTCTATATAATAGAAATACTGTATATAGAATTGACACACAAAAAAGTATAGCCTGTTATATTGCACAAAGGCTTTGAGTAGCATTGTTAAAAAAATATATATATACACAGAACACAGTGTACTTTACATTACAAGTAGTTTTGCAGGTATTTTAATGGGATGTTTGGGACATTTCAGTTATACTGTAACTCAGTTTTCTTCCTCTAACTTTGGTCAGTGTCTCTGTGGCTGAAGCCAAACCCTGCTGCTTTATAACCAGACTTTTTGATCTATAAACAGTTGTACTATGAGCCTCTAATCAGTCCTACGTCATAAATAAAGTCCACCCTGCCGTATCTCTTTTATCTGTCTATGAATTCACTTTAAATTCCAGATAACCGTTTGATTATTGGTAAAAGGAGTTGTAAACATCACATCCTCCCTCCCTCCTCCCCTGTGTCGTATCTTTCCTGTGAAATCGCATCCTGTACAAAGCTCATCTTCAGCTTTGTCCTCAGTTCGTCAGCCCAGAGTTACAGTGCCCCCCCTCCCCTCCCGCCTGCCTCTCTAATTGCCGTTAGTTTAGCGTTGATGGAGTGTAATTAAACAGACGCTTGGCAGCGTTTAGCCGCTGATAGAGTTGATCAGTGCAGCATTTGGCAGCCGAGGCCCAGCGGTCCCCGCGCTGACAGATCGGGAGGCGAGATTGAAGGCGCTTTGATGCACCAAACACTGGTTATCAGCAGGAATTACAGAGCTGCACAGACCTGCACGCTACACACACACACACACACACACACACACACACACACACACACACACACACACACACACACACACACACATACTCATACAGGTGTGATTTAGACACACACTGCAGATCCCTCCTGTGTGACTGAGCTCTGTCTTAATGTCGCACACCTCGTCATGAGGCCACGAGTTAAAGCGGCGCTAATGAAGCCAGGGTCCAGAGCGACCAATCACAGCACGGCTCATTCAGCATGAGTACTGTGTGTGTGGGTTTTTTTTTTGAGTTAAAGCAGAAGTGAGTGATCCGGTCGTTTTCGCTAATGCTGCGTTCCAGGCAGGCTTTTGAAATCGTAAATTACAGCTTCAAGTCGCAACTTACGACTTTGTAGCGTTTCAGGCAACCCACTCGTGTTTTTCCGACCTGTTTTACCGGTGAAAGTCACTATAACGGCCACTCGTAACCTCCGACCGGTGAACTCGTACCAGATCGAACTGGTACCACTTCACGGTCGGAAAAATACGAGTTTCCTTGAACGCACCATAACAGTCCTCGTCGCTACGTCACCGCATTCACGGCGTTCCTTGGCTGCACACACAGCCCTGCATGCCGTTCTCTCTCCTCATTGGATAAAAACTGTAGGATACGATAAATGTTTTCTCTTCGGCTCAGAGCAGAGCAGAGGGACTGAGAGACCCGTGTTTCAGACCAAACACTCTATGTAAGTGATTGCTGTCGGAAGATATAACTATTTAAGACTTATATTAACACAAATATATCACTTACTTCTGCTTTAATGTAAATGTGGGGTTTTATCTGCCGTTCACCTGCTGTGTGTTTCCTTTAAACTCTTCACCTCCTCTCCTGCTGCTTTCTCCTCTGCCCCACACACACACACACATACACACACACACACACACACACACACACACACACACACACACACACACACACACACACACACACACACACACACACACACACCAGCAGGCCTCACAATCTCGCCTCCTGCCTGTTTCACCTTCACTCTTGTCTTTAGCTCCCTGATAAGCTGATCACTGCTCCTGTTCATCATGTAAACAGTGGATGTAAAGGAGCTGAAGGCCAGGAGCTCCGTTATGATGAAGAGATTTTATCACATCCTACACAAGTGTAGTGTAGATTTCACTTTATTTCGTGCTCAACCAGGTGCTCAGCTCAGCTCTGACTCCAGACACATTGATACTTCAACAGCCGAAATCAGCATCATCATCTCACTATCCATCAAGTCACTAAAGCTGCGTCTCATCTTAATCACAGTTACTTCTCTCCTTCGATTCACTTCTTTACTTGACCTGCTTGTGCTGATTGAATGGACGCAGTAGTTCGAACACGGCTGAGTTTGACTTGTACCGTGCAGAGCCATCGCCAGTAGCTCATAGCTTCGCTCATTTCAGGATGATATGGTCAATCAACATCATTTATGTATCACAAGACGACTTAAAACACTTCACATGAGTCACATTCACACGCATTTCCTAATATAGCACTTATTTTTACCACACACACGTTCACACATGATTTATCATAAAAACCTTTGGGGATTAGGTATCTTGTCACATGTCGACATTTAGGATCGAACCATTTACCTTCCGATGAGTTGGACAACCCACTGCACCTCTTTAACCACATTTGTGGCCTGATTTCCTATTGAGATCATATTTATCTACGATGACAGATTTGTTATAATATAAAATATGTTTGTCATCTTCTACGTCAGGGTCACAACGACAGAGGAGAAAGATAAATTGAGTTTATTTATTCATCAGGGGCTCAGTGAGATTCAACACTTTGCACCAAGTTTCAGCAATTTGCTAATTTTCATCTGCCATCTCTGGACACACAAACACAAAACATACATCATAATAAAAAATGCACATCTCTGTCACATCATATTTTATACATGTACTCAACAAACTCACATAAATAACATTTAAAGTCACCTAATCGCCCACATAGGGGAACGTCCTCCTACACTAACGTCACTTCACTCTCGGAGTCGCTTTGAATTAAATGTTCTGCCAAATGAGTAAATGTAATATTCTGTAAAGTCCAGAGTAGAAAGAAGAATCTATGAACCACACAGATGATGTCGTTACGCGTCTTTTAAACTCCACAGTCTGTGATTTTATTTTAGATGAACAGGACGTGCAGCAGCTGCTGCTGTTGGCTCCAGATTAAGAGCCACTCGCTCACTCGCTCGCACGGATTTGTAAATATTTGAGAACAAAGTGAAAGATATGAATCTTGTGATGTTGATTTTATATTAACAGGGTTTATTTTATTTTTTTTCTTTCTAATGAGTCCTTTTCCAGAAGGGCATGTCGACCGATTGTCAAGCAAACACTCGAATGTCTCACTGTGTTTAAAGTGGAGACGCTCAGAAGTCCACTTCACTGGTTTCCACCACGGACACCATGTTTTACAATGCAGCCAAGTGTGTGTGTGTCTGTGTGTGTCTGTACCTAATGTGTGTATGTTGAATGGATGGATTGTGTAATGTGATGTGACAGCAGGGAGAGAAAGGACAGATTAAGTTCGAAACTTGGCCTCCTCCTTTAACGGCTCAACTAAAAGACCCCCCAACACACACTTTCACAATTACACACATGAACCAACGATAAACACACACACACACACACACACACACACACACACACACACACACACACACACACACACACACACACACACACACACACACACACACACACACACACACACACACACACACACACACACACACACACACACACACACACACACATCTTCTGTCTTTATTCGCTGAACAGACCCTGTTTGTGGGACTTGTACAGTTTGAGTTGATGTGAATCCTCCTTGTGTTTCAGCATCAGTAGAAAGAAACCGTCTCTTTTTTTTTCTTTTATTCTGCTCGTTTTTATCTTTGTGTTTTCACAACTTGTTGTTCAGCTAATAGTTGTGCAGCACTTTGTGGCACTGTTTTGAAAAACGCTGTACAAATACAGATGGTTTATTTTTATCCATAGAACAAAAACATGGTGTTAGATAAACAGTAGAATAAACACTGATCAAACTGAACACATTAGGTCTCATTTAAAACAAACCAAATAATGAACACAAAGACATGAGGTACAGTATGGAACCAAAGTAAATAAGTCAAATTAATGCACAAAAAGCCAAAACAAAGAAAAAACAAGACAAAGAAAACAACATTTTGTTGCTCAGTTATACAGCTTATTTTATTATATTGACATTATATCTATATTTATAAGAAGAATCCAAACAATCCAATGTCTTTTTTTCCCTCATTACTTCTTTTTCTCTCTGTTTCTGTTGTTTTCTGTTTTCCACATATTCCGCAGCATTCTTTCTCCCCTGGGAGAACGGCTGCATGCCTTTGAACGCCCCTTTACGCTCTCGCCACAACATACGATTAGTCTTCCCACACACTTACGTACACAACATGGCAGGGCCTGGGCATATTGGTTGTACCCAAAGGCATGTGGACTCTCTCTCACACACACACACACAAACATGCAGAGATGTTGCAACATCGAGTGTTTAACATACACATTAAACACACACGCTGTGTGTGAGGACCGGCCCACTGGGTCCCAGTTGCGGGGCGAGTGTGTGACTGGATTTTTAACTGGTCGGTTCTTGGAGTCGATCCATTCATTTCACAGATAAACCTCTTCTCTTCTCTCCTCCTCCTCCTCCTCCTCCTCCTCCTCCTCCTCCTCCTCCTCCTCCTCCTCCTCCTCCTCCTCCTCCTCCTCCTCCTCCTCCTCCTCCTCCTCCCCCTCTCTCTTCCTTTTCTTCTTCTTTCACATCCATCTTTTTTCGCTCTTTATTTATTCATCTTCTTCTTCAAGTTGACCTCCAGAGTTCAGCACATGGAGACACATTTTCATCTTTTCTACCACTTTCCTCCCATGTATTTTAAATAAAACCCATATTTTACACTTTTATATGAGGACGTCTGGTCTTTAAAAGTTTAGTGTTTGTTAAAAATGGTGAAACAGATTTGATTGGTCGTTGTTACAACAAAGTAAATAAATTCAAATCGACAAATTTTGCGCAAAGCAGCAAACGCGTCTCACAGTTTCTTCCTGTTGTTACTGTAGGTGATTGATATTTTCTTACCGGTTTCCAGCTTTTGAATGAGAACAAGGTCTCGCCCCAGAGTTTGACTCGGGTCATGTGTGTGTGTGTCTGTTTTTATGTTTTTGGCTGCAGTCCGAGACAAATCTGCTGATTCCCAGTCTCGATATTTACCCAGGTTTTGATTAAACATGTCTGGGACTCATTGACACAACAGCTGTGTGGGACAACTTAATTTGGCTCAGTTTATTATTTACGAGCCACTTGATCCAATTACTGAAGGTTCTGGTTTGAAACTGTTAATTTGATGAGCGCAAATTACTGATGTGATGTGATTAGAGGTGAGAAGACGCAGCGCTCTGTGCAGCCGAGTGGAGGCTCTTCCCTCATGAAGGATCTTTGGCCGAGCGTCTGTATGTTATCAGTTGTGTCGTCTGCTTCGTCTCCTGGGATTGAACTTGACAGTCGTTGCATTTCAGTTTGTTGTTTTTTCTGTATCTGTGTTCTGTGGGGTTTTTTTTTTTAAAGGAAATGTTCAGTTTTTAAAGGGATAGTTCACCCGAAATTCAAATTTCACTCATTATCTACTCACCCTCATGTCGACTTATACCCCTTTCCCACTGGCCAAAAAACCCGTTTAAACCCGCTAACAATCGGCTTTTGGTGCCAGTGGGAAAGGCGCACCGAGCCGAGTCGACCCGCGTCGACGCGGGTCAAACGACTCGGCAAGCGACGCGGGTTAAAATCGCCTTTAATCGGCTCGGCTCCGAACGGCTTGCAGTGGGAACGCCAGACCCGCGTCAACCCGCTAATTTACGTGATGACACTGAACGTTACGTGACGCTACGTCATCGCGCCGGTCGCGTCTCATATCACGTACCAAAACAAAGCTCTGCTCCGCTCTGCTCTCATCCGAGACTGGGATCAAAACATCAGAGAACACTGACCAAAAACGATTGAAAAAAAGAAAAGAAAAGAAGCGACAGTCTGTTTAACTGACGTGTTGTGCCGCGGACGTCCGTCATCCGGCCGCAGCAGACTCTCTGTCCTCCGCGGTCCTGGTGCTCCAGGTCAGCCAGCCAGAGAGTCTGCCTCGGCGGACGGACACTCCGCGGCGGGCGGCTGTGGCATGACTGTGTAGTGTGTGTCTCCGCGGATGAGAGCGGGGCGACTGGTTTATGCTCTGTCTGATCCCTCAGCGGGGGGTCAGACTCGGCTCATTTTGGTCAATGGGAAAGGGGCCAAATGCCGATTGTTAGCGGGTCGACCCGCGTTTAAAAAACCTGCGTCGACCCGCTAATTTTAGTGGGAAAACGGCTTAAGGGTCCTCCGTGCCTTCTCTGAGTTAAAGCGGGGCTCCGTGCAGCACTGCATGTCCATATGACGGTTGCGAATGGGCCTCACTTTTCTTCGTCTAAAAAGACACACCAAAAAACATCCAAATACCTCCATAGTGCTCGTCTGTAATGTCCCTCTTGTATTGAAGCCCCAACATGAGAAAGTATAGGTTTTAAGCTTGTTTGCAGCGGAAGCTCCCAGTGTCTCAGTTCACTGCTTTGCCTGTGTCTGTTCAAATCTCGCGCGATTTGCATTGACACCCAGTTCCCGGCTCTGCAAATCGCGCAAGATTCCGGCAGAGCAACACTGGGAGCTTCCGCTACAAACAACCTTAAAACATATACTTATTTAATTTTTTTGGGAACAATTTCTCATGTTGGGGCTTCAATACAAGAGGGACATTACAGACGAGCACTATGGAGGTATTTGGATGTTTTTTGGTGTGTCTTTTTGGACGAAGAAAAGTGAGGCCTGTTCGCAACCATCATATGGACATGCAGTGCTGCACGGAGCCCCGCTGTAACTCAGAGAAGGCACAGAGGACTCTGAAACTTCTCCCAGCCCGTAGTCGACATGAGGGTGAGTAGATAATGAGTGAAATTTGAATTTTGGTTGAACTATCCCTTTAATTAAACTGTACATGTAAAAGTGAAAGGAATTAAAAATGAGACACACAGCTATAAACTCATTGTCCTCAATAAGTAAATAAATGATGAATCAATAAACTGAAACCACACAGATAAGAGGGCAAAGTTCCAGAGCCAATAATATTTAGATATTATATGTAATAAAAAAATATGAATAAAGATGATAATAGTGGTGATATTTACAATATAGTTGGTATAAAGCAGCAGTGTGACTCAGATGTTGCAGAGTTTTGAGTTTCTTGCACATGGAGCTGAATTTGAATGTGAATGTGAATGACACAATGACAGTAGCTGGACATGGTGACACATCTGTGATATCTGTTATTGATCAGTTTTAGTTAAACCAGCACCAAACGAACCAGGATGTGCAGCACAGGTACCATCCTCAGTGTTGAAGCCTGTCGAGCTAAACTCATTTAAAAATGTTAATTAATGATCAAAACGATGATTAAAGCTCAGATTAGTCTGAGGGAGGAGGTTGCATGTCAGAGAATATGTCATAATACCTTAACGAGTTTGAATCCTCGTCCTCAGATGAGCTTGTTGTCGTGGTGATAAACTCATCTGGACAAACGCTGTTCAGTCGTCATGTGTATGTCGAAGTGGCTGTGATTTGCTAAACCTGATTAAAAAGCCACATCAGCATCAGGTTGGAGCAGCGTACTGATGAAGACTGTGTGCGTGTGTGTGTCTGTGTGTGTGAGATGCACTGCAGTAATGATATCTGTGTTCATCTCTGACCCGTCTGGCTCAAACGCTCAGTGGACGAGCTGAGAGAGTTTGTGTGATGCAGCTCCGAGGATCAGAATCAAAGAGTTCAGCAGGGTGGGAACACATTTGGCATTCAAACCTGTGTGTGTGTGTGTGTGTGTGTGGCGCTCAGGTCTGCCTCCCCCATTCACTCCCAGACCCTCTCTTATCTCACATCCAGCTTTATCTGGCGGAGCATAATTCAAACACTTAAACCCAGAAAGCCTGAGTCTCCAGCCTGTTTATTTCACCTGATGGGAGGGGCGTGTGTGTGTCTGTGTGTGTGTGAAACCTCGTATTGTTCACCAGCTCCTGCATCTGCGGCATCTTCCAGCAACATCTCCCCTCCCTCCCTCCTTCCCTCCCTCCCCAAACTCTCTGCTGCGTTAAAGCACTTTGGAGACGACTGAGATCCCAAAATGACAAAATAATCTAATTCTTTCCAAACACAGAAGCTCTGGCTATTTTCAGAAAACGGGAGACCAAAAAAAATATGTTTTTAAATAAAGAACAGACTGTAAATAAAGATGGATGACACCGGCTCAGTGAGCTGCTCCACAGTCGCCATCTTGGCGGCACGTGACTCCGCCCCCTTAGCTCCTGATTAATCCATAAATGGGCAGATTGCACTCCGAGAGGCCGCGCCCCTTAAATTATGCAGAGTTTGAAGCCTCAATAAACATAAACAGGTGATTTCTATAATCAGTCACCATGAAGGAGAAAAGAGACCAAAACGAAGGTTACGATATTGTAACCCTAGTTATATTAACACAGGCGGAGCCCTCTACTGGACTCTATGGGTATATCTCTCCTCCAATCACGTACGCGTGATGGCCCACTGAAATTTGCATGTACGTAGCCGGCCAGTATGGCGTGCCTACCTTTCCCGCCCTTTAGCGGGCTATATAAGCAGATGCACCGCCAGCTGCCCTCATTCCATCAAAACTTCAGCGTAAGGCGAAAGAGCGGCAGGGCCCTAAGTAGAGGGCTCCGCCTGTGTTAATATAACTAGGGTTACAATATCGTAACCTCCGTTATATCTCACACAGGCTTCGCCCTCTACTGGACTCTATGGGTACAGTAGGCGAAGCCAGATTTATGTACTCCCTGCCGCGGGAGAGGCTCCGCCCACTGACCACACCAGCTACCGGTTAGGTACCAAGACCCAGTCACCACTTTATTAATCTTAACCACCGTATGGAGTGATAACGGGTCCAACTTCATCCCAGTTAGCAGCATCTGGCTAGGCTGGGTGAAGTTGTGGTCTAACCTCGCAGGGGTCTCAACCCTAGACCTCCTGCGCACCTCATTGACAGTGTCCTAGCAGAGCACAGTCCAACGCAGGTGCATGACACCCTGTGGGGATCAAGTATTTAAAACACTTGACACATCCTTCCTCTCACATGTCCTGTGACCCTACAGTGAGCACAGACCTGGAGAAGGAGCCTGATACATCCAAGAGATAGAACCTTATGAACGGGCAGGGTGAAGACCACGATGCCGCCGTACATATGTCCTCAACACTCGCACCACTGAACAGGGCCGTAGACGTCGCCACACTTCTTGTGGAGTGCGCCCGGACCACAGTGGGCGGCTCTCGACCCGCTTGACTGTAGGCTGAGAGGATGCATTCACACAGCCACCTCGCCAAGCGTTTCTTGGACAGGGCTCTGCCAGCCGTCCCGTCACCATAACACACAAACAACTGGTCGGTGTTCCTGACAGTGGCTGTTCGGTCGACATAGTATGTCAACGCACGCACAGGGCATAGGAGATGCAGTTTCGCCTCCCTCAAATCCTCATGAGGGGGAGGGTGAAAAGCCTCCAACTGGATGATTCTGGACCGAAATGAGCTCCTTATGTTCTTAGGAAGAAAGGAGGGGTTCGGTTTAAGGATGGCACCACTGCGGTCCCCGCGAAGGAGTAAGCAACTCGGGTGGACTGACAGGGCACACAATTCGCTCACTCTCTTGGCTGACGTCAGAGCAAGAAGCAACGCTGTCTTGAACGACAACACCTTTAAGGAGGAGCGTTCCAAAGGCTCATAGGGGTCCCTTGTGAGGGCCTCGAGCATCAGTGGCTAATCCCACTGTGGTACAGAAGTGCGTGCCACTGGTCGTAGCCTTCTGACCCCCTGCAGGAACCGTTTTACCAGAGGGTGGGCGAAGACTGGACCTCCGCCCAAACCCCAACACACTCCGCTGCAGTCGTCATGACCTACGGGAAGTTGAGCTTGATAGAAGCGGCGCCAAACACCGTCGAGCCGTCGGAGAGGGTGAGTTCATCCTCCTCGTCTCGTAGCGGCGGCGAGTCTGCAGCAGAGGCTGAGGCGGGTCTGAGCGGCGAAGCTTCATCAGGCGGCGTGGAGGTGGTGTACGCTGGAGCGGCGTCCTCCTCCTGCCGTCGCTGCTCCAGCCCGGCGGTGGCGCGCTTCCTCCCGAGACACTCGAAGCAGAGAAGATGTGGGTCTGCCGGGGCGATGATGCCGTTAGGGCAGGCCGGCAGAGGCGTTGTTCCTGAAGCGGCGACTCCATCCTTGGAGCTAGTGTGACAGTGGGCACTCGCCGACGCTGAATGTAAAAGGAATGAGGGCAGCTGGCGGTGCATCTGCTTATATAGCCCGCTAAAGGGCGGGAAAGGTAGGCACGCCATACTGGCCGGCTACGTACATGCAAATTTCAGTGGGCCATCGCGCGTACGCGATTGGAGGAGAGATATACCCATAGAGTCCAGTAGAGGGCTCCGCCTGTGTTAATATAACTAGGGTTACAATATCGTAACCTTCGTTTTGGTCTCTTTTACATACCAGAACTGAAAACATGTTTATTTCTGCTGTAACGTTTTACATTTCAACATGGGAGTCTATTGGAACTGACTCACTGCTGGAGACTCACTCTAGTGGTCATTAAAGGAACTACAGCTCCGGTGTTGACTTGATTTTTCAGCCCTGGATGTGGAAAAAAATTAAACGGATAGTTCACCCAAAATTCAAATTTCACTCATTTTTTACTCACCCTCATGTCGACTGAGGGTTGGGAGAAGTTTCAGAGTCCTCCGTGCCTTACAGGGGGGGTCTGCGCAGCACTGCATTGCCATATGACGGTCGCAAACGGAGCTCACTTCCACCTCCATACTGCTCGTCTGTAATATCCCTCTTGTATTGAAGCTCCGGTAGCCATGAACTGGGTGTGAGATTTGCACTGAAACGGTGAACTGAGACACTGGGAGCATACGCTACAAACAAGCTTAAAACATAGACTTATTTAATTTTTTTCGGAACAATTCTCATGTCGGGGCTTCAATACAAGAGGGTGGTGTTTGGTGTGTCTTTTTGGATGAAGAAAAGTGAGCCCCGTTCGCTACCGTCATATGGACATGCAGTGCTGCACGGAGCCCCGCTGTAACTCAGAGAAGGCATGGATGATTCTGAAACTTCTCCCATATAGTCGACACAGGGTGAGTAGAAAATGAGTGAAATTTGAATTTTGGGTGAACTATCCCTTTACAGTTGGTTTTCCTTGTTGTCCACAAGTCAAGAAAAAATATAAAGATTATGATTTATTGTTGATAAATAGGAGAATCACAATGAGAATCACCTTTACTGTTATTATATGTGTTGTATTATGTATTTAAGTGATATTATGCATGGGTTATTGAAGTTTTTAATGGTATATTTGTGTTTATCTTTTGTATGTTGTCATTATTTTGAGTCTGATGTAGATGATTTATATCCTGCATCAGATGTATTTTCATTAAATCTCATTAATACATACAAATATGTATATATATATATATATATATATATATATATATATATATATATATATATATACAGACAAAGAAATGTAGATAAAAAGAAAGAGAAACCAAATAAATAATATTAATAGGATCAATGATGAAAACGTCTCATTGACAAAATGTACAAAGTACTTAACTGATTGATAATAATAAGAGTGATAATAGTTTTCCATTGTGGCCTCTGAGGATGAGGTAGTGTGAGTGGACGAGCTCAGTTCGATGCCGTTGTCGCAGTGTGAGTCTGTTGTGGTGCGTTCAGGGACAATAGTGTGAACAGGAAGTCTGTGTGTTTCCCTCAGCACCTGACAGTGAAGTCATTCATCCATTCATCCTCCTCTCCTCACCTGTTCTCCTGGGAGGAAAGAGACAGAGAGGGATCGTCAGTCAGTCGGTCAGTGATGACGTCCGTGCTGCAGCAGACATGTTGGCGTACAGCATGGCGCTCTCTCTTTTCTCACTTTCACACGGGGGCTGGTGCATCATGGGAGAACGAGGGCCATTGTGCAGGTTGAGCTTTCTCTGCCACCTGATGCCACCCAAGGGTGACAGACGATAAAGGCCTCTGAACAAAAGAGTGTGAGTGAAAGAAAAGGTGAAGTGACGGAGGAAAGAGAGAAGAGAGAGTGACGGATCAACTGACATCGATGTGCAACAGAGAAATAGATAAAATGGATTAAAGTTTAATGTGTTTTCATCTTTAACACACAACCGTCCCATTAGATAAAGTAATAAAGTTGTGACACTTCTTCATCTTCAATCAGTTATTAACAATAAAAAATAAACTCACAAGTGATAAGACATGAAAGGTGATATAAAAACAGATAAATGGAAATATAAAAATATGGGTCATATTACTTTCTGTACAGTGATCTCTATTTACATCTGTCGACATAATCAAAATATATCTGTAATATTAAATCAGTCCAGTATAATGTCCTCACAGGGACATGTCTCAACAAAATAGCTAAATATTCAAAATGTTTTATAATAAAGTTATAAAGGATGTTGCTGTTCAGCTGCTCTCACCTGTTAAAACACAGGAGTGGAGGAGAGGCAGATTTATATTATAGCCAGCGCATCATTACACATGGGGATCATTCAATATACTGAATAAGGCATAAAAATAAAAAGTAAAAAGAACAACAATAAAACAGTGTGAAACACAAATTATGAAACAGGTCATATAAAGTGTGAGATTACATCATCATAAGAAAACAGTGGAGTTTTTAGTTTCTGTTTAAAGTCGGAGAGAGCAGCTTGTTTTATTCTCAAAATAAAACTTTTAAACATCCACCAACAGGTTGTGTTTTCACCTGGGTTTCGTTTTATGTGCAGGGTTTTTATACTGCAGTACACACAGTAGTTTTTGAATCACTTTTTCTTAACGTTGTAAGTTTGAGTTTTTTCCGGAGGTAATTTCTGAATCTAGATATATAACCTGCCTATAAAAACTGTTCACCCAACTTTGATGTCTTCCCCTGCTTTTTATAAATGAAGTCATGATCAATATAATTTGGCTCAATTATCTGGACCTCAGCTGAATTAGGTCAGCCATTTTTTTAAGGGGATAAATATTAATGCGATATCTATTGTATATTATATATTTTAATTAATTGACAGAGTTGCTTTCAGTTTGACATTAAAGAGTTGTTTTTGTATTGATCATGATTTCATTTATAAAAGCAATAAAAGGGGGAAACATGCAAACGGTGGATGAATACAGACCTTTTTATAGGCAGTGTCCATTTATGGTGTCGACTTCTTCTCTGACTTTGCAAAGTTTGTTGTTGTTGACCTTGTTCTGCTCCATTGACAGATAAATTTGTCTTATTATCTTGTGAACGACTGTTAACCGTCAAAATCACAACTTTATTTTCACAGTGATGTCTATCTGAATAAATATACTGTATATAACAGCTTCTCGATTGCAAGAGTCCATAGTTATTGCAGGACTTCCAGATTGTGTCCGCTGCAGGTTTTTAAAGGTAGTTATTAATACGAGCGGTGTATTGGAGTCGTCGTGTCCACGGTTCTGCTCTGTTGCTCTGTACTCGTTGTTCCACTCTGTCTCAATCTGTAGCAGAAATATCAGCGCTTTATTTTTACTGCAGGTGGGTGTTTGTGATTTTTTTTTTTTAAATAAGTGTGGCACCTACGACTGTGCTCACTCTCCTGTAGCCAGGACTAAGTGTGTGTGTGTGTGTGTGTGTGTGTGTGTCTGTCTGTCTCTGTGTGTGTGTGTGTGTGTGTGTGTGTGTGTGTGTGTGTGTCCTGTTCCTCCCAATCTCTGAGTTAGGACAGATATGAGAGTGTAGGAGGCGTCTCAAATTGTCTTTCCTCTGTCTTTGTTCCATCTCGTCCAGGTGAGACGCACACAGTCGAAACAGCTGATAGGAAGCTTTTCAATCTTGCTCCTGTGTGTGTGTCGGTGTGTGTGTGTGTGTGTCTGTGTGCACGTGTATGTGTGTGTGTGTGTGATGGAGAGGAGGAGTGTTTGTATGAGAGTCAGGTCGTCTGTTTTTTTGTTTTTTTGACTGTGTGCAGCTGGAAACAGTCTGTAGCTTTTGTTCAACTGCATTAAATCCCTCATGTGTTTATGACTTTGTTGTTATGCAGAGGTAATTAGTGCGTGTGTGTGTATATATGTATGTGTGTGTATGTGTGTGATGTATTGGTTGTAAAATACCGACTGGGCCGTTGGGACTCTTGATTGAGTTTTTTTTTCCTCCCCTGCTTCACTATATTCACGTTAAAGTTGAATCAATAGATGCTATTTTTAACCTCCCTCACTTTCTTGCCTCCCCCTCCTCCCTCCCTCCCCCTCCTCCTCCTTCTCCTCACTCCCCCTCCTCCCTCCCTCCCCCTCCTCCTCCTTCTCCTCACTCGCCCTCCTCACCTCCTCCCTCCCTCTCCTCCCGTCCACTCTCAGAAAGTGTGCACGCTGGCTTGTCCTCCCACCTCCTGCTGCCAGTGTTGAGAGCTCACACACATTGATCTCCCTCTAATAAGTTGGCCCAAGCCTCAGCAATTCTGCACCTCCCCCGTGCCTCCCTCCCTGACTCCCTCAGCAGAGGGAAGAGGCAGCAGGCAGGGAGGAGAGGAGAGGAGAGGGAAACCTGTTGGGCTTTAGCTCCCGTACAGTGCCGCAGGGCCACGCCATGCTACACTGCGCTAGGATCAGGCATGTGAGAGCTATGACTGATGCACACAGACAGCAGCGTGGGATCTACACACACACACGCACACTCACACACACATGCGCACACACACACACATGCACATACTGAAGCATTTTTCAGATGCAGTAACTGTCTGATACATTGTCTGGCTTCTCTGTGCTGCAGTTTAAACAACACAAGCTGTGATATGGCACACACATACAGTACACACACACACACATGCATACACGCACACAACCTTGGAGGCACCTTGCTGATGATGCAGTATTCCTGTGGTCTCTCACACACACACACACACACACACACACACACACACACACACACACACACACACACACACACACACACACACACACACACACACACACACACACACACACACACTGATATGGAGGTGGACGTTGGTCACTGTATCATTGTTTAATGGTGGAGCCCGTAGAGATTAGAGCCCGTGTTAATATCTCACTGTTTGGACCTGAGCTGCAATATGAGCTCAACACGGAGGCACATTACAGTTTAAATATGAACACACACACTCACACGTAGCTGCTGCAACACAACAGACAGGTCTGTGTCGGCTGGTATTATTGCTGCAGTGGGTCTGATCGAACCAGACCCGAGTGTTTCCCCCAGTGAAGGTGATAAAACAGAGAAATAAAACATATTATTCGCCTCGGTGTACGCTTGTGTACAGTGCGTTCCTTAATTGCTTTTCTTTCTTTTGTTAAAAAACAAACAAACAAAGAAATTCAGTTTGTTGTGTGTATACAAACAGGCCGGTGTTCACTTAAGATGTTCTCAGTCGCAGGTGGCGTTAAAAACAGGTATTACACCTTTTTTAATTTGGACCTAATCAGAGCTGCAGCCACAACAGCAGAAGTGGAAGAACAATATGTAGTTGAAGAATATGTAGTAGCAGAAGAAAAGAAGGAATATGAAGTAGAAGGAGAAGAAGAAGGAATATGTAGTAGAACAAGTAGAAAAAGAAGAGGAAAATGAAGAGGTAGATGAAGAATATGTAACAGTAGAAGGAGAAGAAGAAGGTAGAGGAACAATATGAAGAAATAGAAGAATAATATCAAGTAGTAGAAGATGTAGAAGAAGAAAATGAAGAAGTAGAAGAAGAAAATGGGGTAGTAGCCTACAATACTGTAAGTAGGAGAATAAGAAGTAGAAAAACAGTCGAAGAAGAATAGAAAGATTTACTAGGTTAGCTGAAACAACGGGTACATTTAAAGTGCAGGTTAAAACTACAGATCAAGATGTAGCGTATTTATGCTAACTGTAGTAATAATAATATTTTAAAAAACGAAAATGAAGCAAAGTTTGAGAGTTTGCTAATGGTTTAATTGTTAGCTTAGCCTCTTGAACACAGAGCACATTTCTTTATCCTATTGTGTTTAAAGCAGAAGTAAGCGGAATATTTGTGTTAATATGAGTCTTAAATATATATCTTCCGACAGCAATCACTTACATAGAGTGTTTGGTCTGAAACACGGGTCTCTCAGTCACTCTGCTCTGCTGTAAGCCGAGGAGAAAACGTCCTGTATACTTCCTTGTATCCTACAAGCTTTATTCAATGAGGAGAGAGAACGGCATGAAGGACTGTGTGTGCAGCCAAGGGATGCGCGTGAATGTGGTGACGTAGGGACGAGGACCAATAGATCCATGACGAGGGCGGGGACTGCTAACTCCATCGGCTGACAAAAAGTTAGCCAAAACGACCGGATCGCTTACTTCTACTTTAATGTATAGGACTAAGAATTGCTGTCAATGAATGGCAGTTTCAGTTATTTGTCGCAGGCCAAAAAAAAAAATTCCTATATCGACCTGTTAAAGCTAAAAAAAAATCTGTTGAGCACTTGTTAGCTTCTTGACATGATAACAGCAGCTTGTAGAAGATGTTGTAATCCATCTACAGAGAGACTGTTAAAGTTATGCAACAATGAGAATGAGTGATTGTGCCTCAGAGCTGCTGTCATGTGATAGGCCTACCTCACACCCGGCCAGTGTGTGTCTCTGTGTGTGTGTGTGTGTGTCTGTGTGTGTGTGTGTGTGTGTGTGTGGCCACATTCCTCTGTATTTTCCGGTGCAGCTCAGGTAAACTGATTGTGTGTCGATGCACATCACCGGTTGTGTTGTGGTTGTTTCCAGACACTGTGTCTTTAGCAGAGGTTGTTAAACACTGATGTAGCAGCTGCTTTGCACCACTGACACCTGACCAGAAACACACACACACACACACACACACACACACACACACACACACACACACACACACACACACACACACACACACACACACACACACACATTTCTGCAGCCGGCATATTGACACACATTCGGGTTAAGCTGTAATCCAATCGAGCGGCAGGTTATCAGCAGGTCACGTCGATCAGATCGTGGAGATGACGGAGAGAAGTGAGAGGAGTCAGACATGTTGGTTTAAGTTAAGTTAAGTTCAGTGATGAGATAAGATCAAAATACCTCATTAGATAATTGATGGATTAGTCAGATGACAGACTCGTTGATTAGGAATTAGTCTGAAACTTTCACTAGATAAAAGCTCTGACTAAAGCTCATGTTGATGATGATGACACTGGATAAGAGGTTACATTTACACATGTCAAAGTAAACACAGTCATTATGAGTCTAAGAGCAACACACAGACACGCACAGACACGTGTCCTTTGAACTCAATAACACACAGCTAGTTCACTTCCCATGTAAATGTTTTGTCTCAGAGCGTCATCTGAGACTGAGACACACTTGGAGAAATTATGTGATGTAACTGAACAGATTGATTAAAAAGAGTCAATTAACTACGTAGATTTTAACAAAACTATATTACTATATTATATAGCTAACTGCCGCCTTATTGTATATACAGCTACATTCACTTGTCTTGTATGCCTGAAGAAGGTCACAATGACCGAAAGCTTGTAATAAATTGAAATATGCAGTGTTTTCAGTGTGCGGTTGCTGTTTTGTTGTTTTCTAAACAAAACTATGTAATATTTAGTAACTCTAAAATGGATTCATATGTACTGATTATCTAGGTGAAATTAGTTTATATTTGCTAATTACCAAGGTGAAGCTGGTGTAAATTTACTAATTATATGAGTTAAATTGCTTTATATCTAATAATCTGTGTAAAATTGATCCAGATTTTCTAAATATCTGGAGGATGAAAATGATTTGGATTCAATAAATTAAATAAAATGACATTAGTTTATATCTTGACACTGCTGTTCTTATTTATCTGTACATAACTAATAAGTGAATGTCACTTTCTATTTCCAATCGGATCAATATAACACATCTTATTGTTGCCATAGTTTTAAAAATCTGGATGAACAGTTACTTATGGAAAAGTAAACATTTACAAAGTGGACGGCGATTCATCAAGAAGAGTGTTTATTCTGATAAAGCTGAAGTGTTGCCTTCAAGGACACGCGGCTGTTTGTTCCTTTGAGTGCTGGTTATCCAGAGTGGCAAGTCTTATTCCCATCGGTGTGTTGGTGACAGTTGTTTGTGGGCTTCATCGATTTGCTCTTGTACCTGTTAGCACACAACAACTCAACTAAGCTTGTCGACAAGATCCCCTAAGACACACACACACGCACACACACACGCACACACACACAGACACAGACACACACACTCTGAAGGTAAATGCATTACATATTCAGTGACTGTCCTCAATGAATCATTTAATCTTTTACTAAGCGTCCTTATGTATGCATATGTGGCAGCTCTGTCGGAGCAGCCGGTAATATCTTATTTATATTCCACCCTGTGCAGCCACACACACACGCACAAAGAACACACACACACACCACAAATGCAGATGTATCAGCAACAATCATTAGTACAAGTAGCTGGACTCCTCGTGAGGGAGTTGTGGGATTGATTCATTAAGTCTGTGTGTGTGTGTGTGTGTGTGTGTGTGTGTGTGTGTGTGTGTGTGTGTGTGTGTGTGTGTGTGTGTGTGTGTGTAGGCTTTTCCCAGTGACACCCACTTGCTCTGAGATAGATGAGCGTCATTAACTTTAAATTAATTATGACTCACTCCTCGTCCTCACTCTTCCTCCAGTAGAAGTGTGTTGGGATGTGGTCATGTGATCAGATGTTAGTCTCATCCAGCCCAGTCTCTGATGGAGCTTGTGCATTATCATCATCTCCATAATTATAAAGGTCCAATAGTTGTTGATATTAATCTATAAATTAGTATAAACTAACAGAAATAACATTAGAGAATAAAGGAACGTTCCAGTCCTTCTGCGCACTTTGAATTTTTTTATTTTTTAAATTTTATTTATTTATTTAAAAAGGACAATGGCAGGAACATAGGGAGGTAGAATAAAGTTTTACACGGTTGAAATAGAAAACACTGAAGCTCCTTAATTGGCTAATTTGACAATAAATTACACTTTTATTTTTAGTTCATCACATTAGCAACAGTTTGGAGGTCACTAGCCAATGGCAGTCGATGAGTTAAAAAGTTAATTTTACACCCTGGATGTATGTCTACTGTCAGCTCCTGTCATAACTGTGGTCTCTTCTTTAAATATAGGTCAGTGATGTAACACAGCTCCACTCACTCAAAGGTCAAAGGTTGTGACGTGTGACGACAAAAAAAAACAAAACAAAACAAAACAAAGCGAATGCCAAAAAAAAAATTGGGAAATTTTTCATGACCTCTGACATCATGTCAACGATTTTCAATACTCTTCAGCAATGTATTGACCTGATAAACCTTTGACTCTTCTTGTGTAACCATGGCGACAGCATGATGATTTAATATCACACGGTACATTGACCCGTAGAAGATGTTTGTCTGAAGACGGCTTTATCGTACATTGATCCACGACTGCAGCAAAAATATTTTTCTATCTTGAGACTTTCATTACGGAGCAGAGCTTCAGCCCTGTGGGGGGGCAAGTGTGTGTGTGTGTGTGTGTGTGTGTGGCACAAGTATTATTCACTCAGATCAGTGGGAAGCAGTGGGGGATTTTGACAGGGATCTCAGTGTGTGTGTGTGTGTGTGTGAGGCTCCAGTAAAAGGATCTGCAGCTGGAGCTACCTGAGTTTCTTTCCAGAGCAGCGGCCGGACGGACTTTGCCCCGAACACATGAACTCCTGTGTGGATGATGATGAAGCTGCTGCTGCAGCCTGTGGCCTTGAATATAATCAGCTCTGCGCTCGTCTCTCAGTCCGGACACGTCCCACAGTGGACGGTCCACATCTGTGAGAGGACACCCAAAGGGTCCCGGTTTGACATCAAGGGGAATTTATTCAAAGATCTGAGGACACTGAGGTTTAATCCACTGTCGTACACACTAAGCACCCGGTCAAAGGTGGATCGGGGAACAAACCACAGCTCCTGTTTTGGTTTTCTGCTCTAGTCTGTATGAATTAGAAAATGCAAACATGTTTAAAGCTACAACAGTTATAAAATCATGATAAATTATTATGAAAATGCATGTTTCATAAGATTAAATGCAAGAAGAAAATGATGAAGATAATGATAAAGATATTAAGAAGAAGAAGAAATGCTATAGGACAAGAGGAAGAAGAGACTTTATTTATACAACAGGTCTCATAAGATTAAATGCAGCTCAAACAGCTTTATATGAGGAGAATATAATACAAATAAACAAAGAAATTACACATTAAAAGCAGACGCAGCAGCATAATAAAAATCCCAAAACAAACAAAACTACCCCCAAAAAAACAAAATAATTAGTTAACACAGCTCCAGGGGACACAGAGGAAAAATGCAATTTAAAGCAGAAGTGAGTGATATATTTGTGTTAATATAAGTCTTAAATAGTTATATCTTCCGACAGCAATCACTTACATAGAGTGTTTGGACTGAAACACGGGTCTGTCAGTCCCTCTGCTCTGCTCTGAGCCGAGGAGAAAACATTTATCGTATCCTACAGTTTTTATCCAATGAGGAGAGAGAACGGCATGCAGGGCTGTGTGTGCAGCCAAGGAACGCCGTGAATGTGGCGACGTAGGGACGAGGACTGTTATGGTGCGTTCAAGGAAACTCGTATTTTTCCGACCGTGAAGTGGTACCAGTTCGATCTGGTACGAGTTCACCGGTCGGAAGTTACGAGTGGCCGTTATAGTGACTTTCACCGGTAAAACAGGTCGGAAAAACACGAGTGGGTTGCCTGGAACGCTACAAAGTCGTAAGTTGTGACTTGAAGCTGTAATTTACGATTTCAAAAGCCTGCCTGGAACGCAGCATTAGCGAAAACGACCGGATCACTCACTTCTGCTTTAAGTTTTTTTTTTTAATACTAATATCTTATGTATTATTTAGAAAAAAAATGAAATCTAATTTTTCATGCTCATCTTTCAGTCATTCATTATTCAGCAGGTCATAAACCAGTCTTGACCTTTGACCTATGTGCTGCCTCTGAGCTGCTCTAGCTAACGTCTGAATAAAGACAATGTAAAGCACAAAAACAAGAGTCATGGTGTTAAACCTGTGGTTAAATACCCGGTGTTTGTTTAATGCACTTAAATTAGATTGAATATTTCAGATCTGTGCGAGGTGTCTGGAATTTCCCTGCAGCTCTTGAACGCAGCGTCAGCCTTTGTGTGTCTTACATAACCACAGTGTGAGCGAAGGCGTCGTGTTATTGTCCATGCTTCACTCGGACAAACAGCTGCTGACCTCTGACCTCTGACCTCTGACCTCCTGAACTTCACCTCGTTCACTGGTTTGACTCGACACCTCGCGGCCCCGAGGGGACAGACATGACCAGTGAAAACTGATTATTATTGATCACTCATTAGTCATCGTCTCAGAAATGTTAGTCTCTGACAGTTTGATCATTATCTCGGGTTTAACTTTTGCTCCTGATGAGACTGGACTGATGTTTGATTTTCAATTTTAGGAACATTTTGGATCATTAAGTTGATATTTTCATCAGTTTGGAAGTTTTAGGGTCGACCCATCATTTCCACCTGTGGCTTTAAACACTCAGTACTCGAAAATATTAATGAATTTCTATTGGCTCAGTTTGATCAATGAGGAGTCTAATGATTCAGAAACCAAGGCTGCGTCCCATGACGACATTTTTGTTCTAAATCACAGATAATCTTTATGTAGACGAGTGTTTTAGCTCCTGATCAGAGACAATCTCTGTCCACAATAACACACCTGAAACACCCACACATCTGAATAATTATGTCGTCAGTCAAATCAAGACTGTGGGAACAACAGCCTGTGTTCTTTCAGCTTTCTCATCTCATTTCAACATCAAGTTTTTATTAAGTTTCTCTTATTTCTAATCAAACATTATGGTTTAAGTGTTTCCAGTTGACATTAACTTCACTTATTGCTAATTTTATGGATAATTTGTACAGAAAATACACATTTTTCTGATAAAGAATCAATATTTCTCATTTTAACACAACCAGATTTCATCATGGCAAGGCAATTTTATTTGTATAGCATGTTTTTACAAACAGTTTGTCTCAAAGGGCTTCACATAGCATCATAACAACATCCTCTGCCCTTAGACCCTCACACACACGCTAAGGGTGACTGCTTTGTTGTGACATCACAAAGTGCAAGGAAGTCCTGACGGCTCAGTTTTTTAAAGGCTCAGTTTCTGAATACAGGCTGTGTGCATTTCTCTGTGGACTGAGGCTTTGATACTGTATATGATATAGAACCTAGAGCTGATCAGTAGTAAACAAAAAAAAACATCTCACTTTATTCGATATGGGACCTTTAATATCCTCAAAACGCTCTGACGTAATTGGTCCAATAAGTGGATTTAGCCAAAGCGCCAGAGCGGAGCGTGCTCAAACCCCAACCCCCCATCCAAGTTCTTTAGCTCCGTGATTATTTGAGAGATTTAAATTTGGATGGGGGCAACAATCCCAAAACTATTCTCACCATGGCCGCACAACACTCACTGATGCCAGATCAATATATATGTAGATTAGCGTGGGGTTATGAAATAGGGATTATATCGGACTTCTTCTGGTTTTAGGGGATGTTACACCACAAAAGCTGCTCTTATTGCCTGCTCTAGTGTAAGATTTGTTCACCACACGCACACACACACACACATGGACACAAACACACCTAATAAACCTGCTAGTTTAATCATTTCAGTGTGCTCCCCTGTCCACTTCTTCCCCTCAGCTTTTATTTCAACACTGTTTGGCCAAATGCTTCCTCTGTCCCCTGTGTGTGTGTGTGTGTGTGTGTGTGTGTGTGTGTGTGTGTGTGTGTGTGTGTGTGTGTGTGTGTGTGTGTGTGTGTGTGTGTGTGTGTGTGTGTGTGTGTGTGTGTGTGTGTGTGTGTGTGTGTGTGTGTGTGTGCACGTGAAGTGAAGTGAGTAAACTTAATTGAGCTAATCTCATCTCGCGTGATAAAGCTAAAGGAAGTTAATCCCTTAAAATGGAGTAAAAGTCATTTCTGTGTGTGTGTGTGTCACTTGCTGTATATTTCCTGTGAGACCCCGATCCTTTAAAAAGCTTCTGTTTATATTAATAAATTTGTGTGTGTGCGTGTTTGTGTGCCATCATGATCCCTGACTAATTTGTATTGGTCCAGAGTCACAGTTACACTTCTAGGATCCAAAGCAATCATTCTTCCTCTTCATCCTCTTGTGTGTCGTTTTATCACATCCCTGTCCTCCTCCTTTCTCTCATCCTTTTTCTCTTCTTTGTCTTCTTCCTTCTTAACCTTTTTTTTTATACTGCCTGTCTTTTCCCCGTCATTCTCTCTTTTTTTTACCCCAACTTCTTTCTTCTTCCATTTTCACTCCTGCATCTTTCCTTCTCCTTCTTCTGCTCCTTCTCTCCTCCATTACTTCTTCTTCCTCTTCCTGTTGTTGTTCCGTGTAACTTCTCCATCTTCTTCTCCTACTTCCACATTTTCTCCTTCTGCTTCTTTTTTACACCCTCTTCTTCTTTTACGCCCCTGTGCACTAAAAATAAAAATATTTCGTCATTTCATGGAGATTATTTTTGAATCAGCTCCATTATTCACCCGATACATTATACGTATACTGTGCAAAGGTTTTAGGCAGGTGAGGAAAACAAGCTGAATGCTTTCAAAGATGGAAGTCTTAATTTTTTTTTGATCAATTAACAAAATGCAGTGAATAAAGAGACGAGAATCCTAAATCAAATCAACACACCATCACTTCCAGGACTTGTTGTTCTTCTTTATGCTGATTATACTATTTCTAAATGACACTGGCTGAATGTTTGGGGTTGTTGTGAATAAATTTGGGTCCAATCAGACGCCTCACTGAAGGTATTGCATGATGGATAAGCATTCTGACTTAACAGCATTTTTTCACGCCTGCCTAAAACTTTTGCACAGTACTGTATTTATATATATTATACATATATATTATAATTAATAAACTACAATTCAGACGTGTAAAAAGCAGCAAACCTGTTTCTGTTGTGTTTGGGTCTCGGATTTAAAACACAAACAGTTTAATAAGCAAAGTGAGAGGCTGTTATTAAAATAATTGGAGGAGGTGGTGGAGGTGTGCAATGCGGCTGTATGCTTGCTGATGGCTGCAGGTTTGACACACACACACACACACACACACACACTGGTTGATTGGATACTGTCTGAGGCAGCCCCTTTATTCCATTACAGATATTGACACAAAACTGGCACTAAGCTGTGGCCTCTTCCTCCTCCTCCTGTTGTCTGTGTGAAAATGGGTGTGTGTGTGTGTGTGTGTCGCTGCAGTCTCTGACTGTCTTCATTCAGACTCTGTTGTCGTATTATTTTCCTCTCACCTCGGTCTCTCTCTGACTTTCTCATGTGTTCTCTCTCTCTCACTCTTTTTTTGTCGTTCCCACACTCTGCAGCTCTGTTTATGTTATGACTCTCATATTTCGACCTCCTTCCCTCTCTCTCTCTCTCTGCATAATGTTTTCTCATGCTCTCTCCACCTCCATCTCTTGAGGGTTCACACCACTTGTCTTTTTCTTTCTTCTTTCTCCTTCATCTCTCTCTCTTTACTTCCTCCGCTTGTTGTTTCTTTCTGAACGACGCTCTCTCTCTCTCTCTGTTTTTCTGTCTTCCTGTCTTCGTCCCTGTCTCACAGTCGTCTGTCCATCACATCCTGCGGACAGTTATTGTCACAGCTGTGTTTTCTCAGTCAGATGACGGTGATACGTTTACTGAACAGTGTGTCCCCAGCTCTCTCTTGTGTGTGTGTGTGTGTGTTTTCATGAGTGTGTTTCTATGTGTGTGTGTGTGTGTGTGTGTGTGTAGAGTGTGTGTTTGGGGGGGTGTACAGGGCCGTGCCATGGTGGTGCTGCTGCCTTCCCACGTCCCAGCTGAGCACGTGCGAGATGCAGAAACCGAAACATAAACCGAACACTGGAAAGCATTGTGCGTGAATGTCGTTGTCTCCCCCCTCCTCCTCCTCCTCCTCCCCCACTCTCACCCGTCTCTCACTGGGACTCCATTGTCTCTTCATCTGAGATTCTCTGCTATTATATGAAAATGAGAAATAAGCTTCACACACATGCAACCCCCCCCCCCCCCCCTCCCTATTCCAGCTGTTTATTATCAGTTGCATAAATGTTGTTGTTGTTTTTTTTTTCCTCTCCGTCTTTTTGAGACATTCGTTCTTGATTTCACGTTCAGATTTCTTCTTATTCTTCCTCTGACTCGCTGCTCGAGCTCGACTTTTTCTCCGCACCTGCTCAGGAGCAGCACAAACTCTCAGATTCCTGTTAAAATCCACCGACCAATAGAAACGCAGGTCGGACGTCGGACAATGACGTCATCACTTTACCTCCTGCAGCGTCTCTCCTGGGTGGTCACTGTTTGACCAGGTGCAGCCGTCCTCCATGGTGGTAATTTAGCCTACATGTACAGTTGTATAAAGTTATATAAAGTTTTGTAGTGGTTTTAAGTGATCAGAGTCACATTTACTGTATGTAGATTCTGCATTAAGCCCTTAATTGATGAAATTTAATGAAATTCAATGAAAATACATTTGATACAGGATATAAATCCCCTACATCAGACTCAAAATAAACACAAATATACCATTAGAAACTTCAATAATCCATACATAATATCACTTAACAGAATAATCTGAAAATAATCCCCCACATTAATGCTGGGCTCGTCGATGGGCCTGTGGGTGTTAAGGGGTTAACTGCTGGAGGATGTCACCACCATCTTGGATCAGGCTGGAGCACAAGTTGTGTTGTTTTTAGGATAAAGAAAGCTCCATAATGTTTTTATTTTATAATCTATGTGCAGTAGGAATAAAAGTTTTATTTCCACTCACTTTGAATTGTGATATTTTAAGATGTAATCACTGATCTCCATAAAAAGCAGTGATTATCAATGGTTTGGAAACATTACATCTTCTTTATAGGGCGCTCTTGTCTGCTCCAATGTGGAGGTGACATTTACATACAGTATAGAGTAGAAATAAAAGTTTAGATAATTATCACTTTTGTTTTGAACATGAACTTATGTGGTAGAAAATAACTCATCATAAATAAATATTACTGTTTATCTGCTCCTGGTCCAATAAGCTGGTGATGTTTACACATCACAGCTACGAGCTTATGCAACTTCCATGAGACAAATGTGTTCAGGGTCCTACAGGGGGGTAAAAATTAACTCTGCCCTCGTATTGATGAGCGTCTGAACTTCCTCCACAGCTAAAAAATATTTATGATATGAATGAATCTGTGGTTTTCACTCGGCCAGCAGCAGACTTGAATATTAAGGCTTTTTCATCTCAACATGTTGGAAAACTGTGGGATGATTTTTAAAAACGATAGAGGAGCTGAGATGTGACAGATGAATCAGACGGCGGAAACAGACTCTGATTTATTTTCTTTACGTGACGTTTCATAGAAGGCGGAAAAAAAACATTATTATTCTTCTTTGTCACTTTTGGCTTCGACTTGTGAGTCTGACACTTGAGTTGAATTCAGCATCTGCAGGAAGTGACAGTGGGTTCATGAAAAGATGAGTGCTAATAGAGTGACGGTGGAGAAAAACCTACAGAAGATTGACGGAATATCAATGATCATAATAACTAATTGATCAGTGAGAGTGAACCAAACATGTAAACATTCACTTTTTTCCAGCCTCACAAATATATTAATTATTTTTTTATTTGGTTCAATGAAATAAACATTTTAAATATTTAACTTTAGGCTCCGGGAGCTCATGATCGGCATTTTAACGAGTTTTGACATTTCAGGGATTTTTCTGATTCGACATTTCGTGCAGAGAGATGTTCATCAATACTATCTGCTGAAATATAAGACATGGTGCAAATGTATGATACATTTTACTTGATTCCTGTTGTTATTGTTCTTATTTATCTAGTTTTTATTTATTACTTGCTCATTAATTGTTTTGTGTTAAGTTTGAAGTTGATACAGTTTTTTTTATTGCTTTATAACACTTTGTATGAAGAGATATTTTCAAATAAAGGCTGATTGTTTAATTGATATATTGACAGAAAAACACAAACACGATAGACTCATTGTGGCAGGTGAGACGAGTTGATGGAATCACACAGTTTTCCTAGAATTCCCTGCAACAAATGCGGAGAAGGCTCAGTCTGAAGTTAAATGATTAATCTGCTTCATATATTTATGATATTGGAGTGCTGACACTGACACTGAGTGTTGTGCTGCATTTTTTAAAAAAAAAAGAAAAAAGTTGGATAAAGTGGTGAAAAATTTCAAAATAAAGCGGGCACTTTAACTGAGAGTGGATTTTTTTCTAAAAGTTGCAAACACATGTTGCTTCTGTGTTGATGCTCGTGTTAAAATAAGCAAATCAGTCTCTTTAAACCTGCAGATAAGCGTCACCTCCGTGGACTGTTTGTAAACAGACTCCTTGGTGCTGTGGCTGGTGTTCGCCACCACCTCATGCAAATGTGCAGTTATTTCTGGTGTCTCAGGAAACTGTCAGGTCTGAGAGCATTTAGAGGAGTTAGTGTCATAATCACTGGAGCGCCGATGTGTGTGCGTGTGTGTGTGCCCGTGAGTAAATGCGAGTCTGGGGCCTAGAGGGAAACTTTTATGACTGTGTGATTTGCAGGAAGTGACTGACACGTCACGCAGCTTTTTAATAGATGATACCTGTGCATCTCAGCTCCTTAGCCTCCAGTTGCACGAAGTCAAACTCACACTTAGGCATAAACATTCAGTCGTGGAGCGTGAGCAGGGGTTGGGATGATTTTCTTCTCCCATTTATTTTTTACTCTGCAAAGCCATGATGTGTGTCTGTTTGACTGTGTGCGGCGGCGTTGAGCTGTTGGTGGTTTGAGTCTCGGAGCGCTGCTGTCAGCCATGTCACCTGAACAGCTCCACTAATGGGAATCTGTCCAGCACACCGCTCCTGTAGTGACACCACGCTCACTGCAGTGTCCTCATCCACACTCCCTGTGTGTGTGTGTGTGTGTGTGTGTGTGTGTGTGTGTAGGAATGTGTCTGAATCCTGGTTGTTGTTGTTTTTAAATCAGAGGTTTGATATGAAATTGGCCTCTTTACGACAGCTGCTGGTCTAATTGGTGCTGCATCATGTTTTGATTTGTGTTAAAGCTCCATATTTTACACATTTCCTCTGTGTTTTCCTGTGTATATTTTTCCATCTCCTCTCTCAGCTTCACCGTGGAGCTCTAGTAACAACAGGTCAGTCTCTTCTGATTGGCTGACTGTTTTCTGAGTGATCCAATAAAAATAGAGCAGATTTCAGAATAAAACACCAAGGGGCTTGGTGACTGCTTATGTTGTCTGCTTATGTCAGGTGTGTCCCTAAAACATACTCATTGCATTTCAGGCGACCTTTTGCAATGAGTTTATTCTGCCTGTTGACATCGCGATGACGATGAAAATACGATTAACGTAATTGTTTTAATACAAACATCAACCTTTATACATATGGGACCTAATGTTTTTTGTTTAGGACTGTAGAGGTCTTATTATCATTTGGCCGAGCTTTCTTGTATCTGGTGCCTCTGCAGCAGAAATAAACCAAAACTAAAGATAAGAAAACCAAATCAATGAGCTGAATGATGCTGAAACATAGAGCTGAGATGATTTGGTTTGTCACTTTCAGTGTCCTCCTTTTAGGTTACAACGAAATCCATTTTTATCAAGTGACACTTGAAAGTTTTACTGTGTCTACAAGAGTTTTCAGTTGAGGAGATGAATGAGTATCAACGTTTGGCCTTGAGAGAACAGCATGTGTCTTTTAAAACCTTGGACGGAAGAAGGACACACACACAGAGTAATGGAAGTGAAGTGAAGGATTTGGAAAGAGCAGGAGAAGGAGCAGTTTGCCAGCAGAGCTGAATGTGCCCAAGTAAATATGGGTTTTCTTAATGAGGCAACAGGAAAATGCACCTGCTGCTCTCTCTCTCTCACACACACTGCTCCACACACACACACACACACACACACACACACACACACACACACACACACACACACACACACACACACACACACACACACACACACACACACACACACACACACACACACACACACTCAAACACACACACAGTCCACAGGTGAATATCAGAGCTTGTGCCGGATCTGTGGCTTGTTTTTTTTTTTTTTTTTTTCTTTTTCTCCTTGTGGCCGTGTTCAAGACGTGGCTCCAATATCAATGTGCAGCTGCCAGCCTGCTGTTGGACCTGATTCCTGGAGCCGGGCGAACGAGGCAGCAAATGAACAGAGAGAGAGAGAGAGAGAGAGAGCTAGACAAAGAGAGAGATAGATTCATGCTGCCACTGCTCATCTGTCTGCAGCTGAGGTTTAAGTGTGTGTTTATAGTCCGTCCTCTGGGAGACTGAATAATTATATTAATGTAAGTGAAGCTGTGGAGTGTAATTAATGTGTGTATCGTATCACATCGCAGCGGCTGGAGCGTCTTCAGCTCTTTTTGTTTTTTCTTTTTTTTTTTTGCGGTGGTGGTGGTGCGTTCACGTGCGCTGTAATTCACTGCCTGTATAGCGCCGACGTTAGACAGGTGTGGAGCCTCCGTCATTAATCACTCGTCGTTCCTCCACTGTTCACAGCTGCACTCTTTCTTCCCTCCCTCCTGAATGCACAGTTAAAATCTAAATTCAGCTCACACTGTAGGATGGATCCTGTATATGGAGCCAAACTTCCCACACACACACACACAAACACACATTAACCCATTCTCTTTTCTTTTCTGTTTTTATGCACCTCTCTTTTCAGTCCGTCCGTCACTGTTTTCTTCAGACGCCTCCTGCAGCTTTTTCCTGCCTCCTTATTTTATTTTGTTTTTTTTTCCCCTGACATCCGTCCATCCATCCTTCCTTCCCCTTTCTTCCATCTGTTTGTCCAGGTCTGGGTCAGTGTGAGAGAGGCCCTCAGGGGTTGGCATGGCAGCCTGGCACAAGCACACAAACCTCCCGACTAGCACTGCCCCCCCCCCTCCCACCCTCTAACCCAGGGGGGGTCTTCTATAGGCATTCTGGGAAATCTCTATTTACTGTACATTTTTCCATATGTCGCTCCAAATCAATTTTACGAACACAGTCCCTGAATATAAACTGTAAAATAAATCTGAGTGTTTCACTTCTGCTTCTTTTACTTGACATCTTCCTCTACTTCCTCTTCTCCTTGTTCTTTATCCTCTTCTAATACTTTTTTTTTTTTTTTTTTACTTCCTCTTCTTCCACTTCTTCTCGTTTGTTAGGGTGACACTGAAAGGCCGAAGTAAACTGATTATACGGATCGGTTTGTTCAAAGGTGTTAATAGAGGGAATAGCTGTGTGAGCTGTCAGCTGCAGAGTGGCATTATGGGTAATGTGGGCACTGGGCACCAGATTTTAGCAAGGAATATGAGCGCATGAAATAAAACAAGGAAAAATCTGACTATATGTTGCATTGTTTTGTTTTTAAAGTTATCTTTTGGGCATGTTTGCCTTTAATGAATAGGATAGTGGAGACAGACTGGGGGAATGACATGCAGTACAGATTGGCATAGTCGGGAATTGATCCGGCGATCACTGCATTAGACATGGGACATGCTCTGGACCATTCGACCACCGAGCAGCCCATGTTGCACTGTTCTCGTCTATTGTGAGTCCAACAGTGTAGTGCAGTGTCAAGTGTTGGATGGTGGGTCCAGGTTGTTTGGGTGACTGCTTTGTTGTGACATCACAAAGTGACAGGAAGTCCTGACGGCTGCTTTTAAGGCTCAGTTTCTGAATACAGGCTGTGTGCATTTCTCTGTGGACTGAGGCTTTGATACTTTCACAGTTTTAATATAGAACCTAGAGCTGCTTTATAATCACACTACACATGGACATCTACCTTTATATTGTATGGAGCTTCAACACAAACATCTACCTTTATACTGTATGGAGCTTTAATACAAACATCTACCTTTATACTGTATGGAGCTTCAACACAAACATCTACCTTTATACTGTATGGAGCTTCAACACAAACATCTACCTTTATACTGTATGGAGCTTTAACACAAACATCTACCTTTATACTGTATGGAGCTTTAACACAAACATCTACCTTTATACCGTAGAATAGAATAGAAAATACTTATTATATTAATCCCTAGGAGGGAAATTCAGATCGTCCAGCAGTTTACATAACAATGATATGATATAAATGATATAAAATGATATAAAAAGTAAACGTATGGAGCTTTAATACAAACATCTACCTTTATACTGAAGGAGCTTTAACATTTTTATGTTTTAGGAAGCCAGAAAGTTCAGTGTGGGTGCAGGTGAAGGTGATGTCCTAGTTCATCCATTCAAAAACCAGACAAAGTTGCTGTGTTCAATAAAAGACTGTGAAACTAAATAACCAACAAGGATGCAGTGTTTCTCCTCCTTGCGGTGGAAAAGTCTTCACACCATCGAATTCCTCCCCCTGTCCCACACAGACTCACACAGTCCCTCCTTTAGATTAATTGCACAATGATTCTTTCAAACTCTCTTCTTCCTTCCTTCCCACATGAGTGTGCTGACACACTTAAACTCACACACACATAAAAAAGAAACAGTAGGACTCACTCCCCTCCGCTACACACACACGCACACACACACACACACACACACACACACACACACACACTGCTCTCTACCTGTTATTGTACAGTTGAATGTTTTGAAAAGGAAGGTTGATAAAGGGAAGAGGGAACGCCAGCTTATCTGCGTTTTGTCTCCTTTTACTGCACCACTGTGAATCTGAGTGATCGCAATCAATGGTCTTTTTCCATTATATGCACAGACACACACACACACACACACACAACTGGACACACATGCACACACCCTGTCGGGGAGCTCATTAGCTGAAGTGAGTGGTGGCATGCTGGGCGAGATCAGCGAGGCTCCTGGTCATTTGGGGTTGACCGCTTGGACTGCAGCCAGCTGTGTGTGTGCGTATGTGTGTGTATGTGTGCGTGCATGTGTGTGTGTGTGTGTGTCTGTGTGTGTGTGTGTTGAGCTCTCAAGTCTCATTCATGTATATTTCAGGTTTTTGTTCCCTCATTTAGGGTCCCCACTATACTTGTCCTGACTTGCTTGTAGTTGGCTTCGAACCACACGCAATGCTACAAAAGATAGCACACGCACACGCACACGCACACGCACACACACACACAGACACATAGACTTTAGCGCTCAAATACACACAAGCTTTTGTCTCAGTGGTGGCCCCACATTACCTTTGTAAAAACTTGACTTTGCCAATCTTTGTTCTCCTGGATTCTTTTAGTTTTACATAACAGTATTGTGTGTGTGTGTCTGTGCGTGTGTGTGTTTTATCAATACAGTTATATTTCCCTAGAAAAAACACCAAAGTTTTCCCTGAAGTTAAAAGTCAAACTGAAATCTCTTTTAGTTTTTGTTCCTGACTGACTTATGACTGACATCTGTTGAGATGCAGTGTTGTTGCTAGGTTACCTGGGTGCTGGAGAGCACCACAACATTGGATGTGACCTGCATGGCAATTTAAATGCACATTAAGCAACAGTCCAGTGTGTGTATGCAGTTTGAATCATTGGACAGGGATGTACATGTTAGGAAACAGAAAGGAAATTAAAGTAAGAAATGAAAGAAGCAGCTGAATAAGATCAGAGGAATCATATAATGAGAATTTGTGGAGCATCAATTTAAATGTTTTGTTCTTAAATGTCCTGTATTTTAAACTAAATAAAAAAATTATCTGTGGCAGCATTTGGCATTTAGGACGACTTATTGTATGGGTTAATTTATAATCCACTTTGGCAACAGAGGCTAATAGTTCCCATCAAACAGAGGAATAACTTTATCGTAAAATGAACGCTAATTTCCCCTATTGGGTTGTTTGTTGTTTCACATTAAACCTGCTCAGTAGGGATGCACGATAACTCTTCTTTTTCCCACCAATACCGATAACCAATAACATTTTTAACGGTTTATATCCACACCTGAGGTCAAGAAAGGCTAAGATGAAGTGAGTGAAGATTAATTTAACATTCGGCTGTAGCTCTGCCTCTGATTTAACACAATGATATAACCGACATCACTACTGTAATCACAACAAAAACAGTTATGACTCTTCAAAAGTCAACATTTATTATTGTTTCAAATCAACTCAGGGGGCAAATGGGCTGAATATGAGTGAAATCAAGGCAAAGTTGGCTGAGTGTATAATTGGCTCTTGTCATGTCATTATCGGACTTACCTGTGTATTTTGGCCGATAATTATCAGCCAATATCGGGCTGATATTGTGCATCTCTACTGCTCAGTCTTTGGCAGCTAGGAATTATTACTTTTTTTTAATATATTTTGCTGGAGAAGTCATTTTCCACTGATGTTGTGTCTGAAATGAATGTATTTCAGTGTCAGTGTGAGTTCTGATGCTTGAAGGACATTTGTTCCTGCTCTGTTTGGAGAAACTTCCATCACTCATGGTTTTTGCAAATGCATGGTCGTAAAATTGGAGGTCGTAAACTTTTAACTTCCTGACAATGTTAAACCTGAAACACTTTGACAGGCGACAAAATATAAACCTCAGTTATCTGCTTTAAGTCCTATTCCAAAAGGTGGTCCAAAAGATTCAGTCCTGACTCCTGACCCATCTCGGATGTTCAGGTGTTATCTCCGTCTTTTCCCTCCTCTGACCTGTTTTTTCGTAGAATTTCTGGAAGTCTCTGTTGCATTAACAGAAACAGGTCAAGGGCAGTCAGTCGGACTTATCTCCCCCCTCTATCTCACCTGTTATCTCGTCTGTTTTGAGGAGGTCGTTTGACCCTTCAGAGGTGTTGTAATTGTCGCTTGTTAATAACAAGTTTTCTCAGTTAATCTTTGAGCTGCGTTTCTTCCATCTGTGTTAAATGTTAATTGTGTGGGATCTTCCTCTTTCATAGTCTCTCCTTAAAGACAATTCAAATACCTGTCATAGTGATGCTGGAGTTATTTATCACCCGTGCCACCACCCCTAACCCCCCCCACCCCAACTCCCCCTTTGCCCCAGCGGTCGGTACAATGAGTCCAGGACAACCCGTTCATCTGGGATCAATTAACCCAGGCGGGCAGGCTGAGCCGAGTGCCCGTTTCTGACTATGCTCAACATAATGATAGGCTTTCAACCAGTAATGCCTTTGTTCTGGATGGGTCTGTTTGTTTTCTTCCTCTGGTCAGATGCGAGTTTCAAGGGGGTGCATCTGAGAAGGTCTATTTCTGCCCTCTTGTTTTCGGGTCTTTTGAGTTTCCATAGCGTTTGAAGTCTCCTTACTTAATTAAAACTTAGGGTTGGCGATCATGAATGTGGCCGAGAATGCCATGCAGAATGGCATCTTGGGTAGAACGGCGGTTGGAATTTGATGTCAGAAACCCCAAATCACTCCTCAAATGTTTCCCTTGTTGATTTTTCCTCTTTTTTTTCCTCCCCACTGTTTGTGTTCATTCCTTCTATTTACTCCCAGATTGAGCTTTTACATGGATCCCGTGAGGTATTTTGATACTTGTCAGTCAATTAATTATTTTCTACCAGTGACGGTTTTATTATTATAATTATTCAGAAATTGTTTTGAATCACAACCAGTTCCTTGTTTTTTTAAAAACAGCATCTCATGACAGCACTTTTTAAAATTCTTGATCCTGTTTATCTTGCCAATGCTGAACCTTTTGTCTATATCCCTGGTTATGAATGCATCTGTCTATGTGTATGTGTAATATTGAGCTGATGTGAGTCTGGAAACTGCTGCAAAACCATCAAACAACCTTGGACGTCCTCTGTTGTGCATGTATTTCCCCCCAGACCAAATCAGATAATGAAAACTGAAGTACAGGTTATCAACAAGTGCAAAACACTGAACATCCAGCTTAAAAATCAAAATGTTATTTGCAACATTTCCCCTGGTCTGGTCTTGCTGTAATAATTGGCACTCATTTTTGTAATTGAATAGCCCTGCCATATAAAGTTGTGTAGTCGTCGGTTTACCCAAACAGAGAAGAGGCCAATAATGAAATATAGTTCATGAATAAACTAATGTTGATATAATTGGAAGCACACAGAGGAAAATACAGTCTGAAATGTTCCGGTTATATACAGTAGTTACTAGGTGGCGGTGATGGATTTCAAACTTAGCTTAACTCAGTCTCCAGCAGATTTCTAACGGCCAGCTCAGTGAGAGGCAGATGGTCACTTACCGGATACACACTGCTTCCAATTTTCACTTCCGAAACTGTTATTGATTTGATGTACTGTATGGTCCATCTCGTCAGAGCCTCAACACTCATTAAATGTAAATGTGTCTGAAAGCTTCAAAATGAACGTGGCTGCACAAACTGTGTTTAGGCCTCGTTGGAGGCCACACTACAGGGCGGAGTGGGGCTGGAAGATGTTATCGTATGAATGACAAAAGTTGGGGCATTATTTCGGACAGTCTGTCGGCTGAGCGTTCAGAAAGTTTCACATACTGTAGATGCACAAATGAAAAGTGACAGAAAATCCTACTTAATTAATCTCTGCTTACCTTGTTAATTGCTGTAAGTGATCAGAAAGTTATGAAAATGTTTGATTAGTGTCCCTGTATCTCTCATAGGTACAGGGATATGAGATGCTGTTAGATCATCCAAGCATGCTGAGGCCTTAAAGTGACAGGTCAGGTTATTTGGAGGAGCAGCAGGAGCACCGGTACAGGAACTGAGCAAGGGGCCATTCGCAAAAATATTGTAGCCAAATTAATTTGAAGATTTTACCACTTAAACAGTCTTTGTCTATCTAAATCTATTCAAATATATCCTTAGTAACATTAGTTCTTATCATTAATTCTTTCTGAACCAACAATTAATCTGTAGAGCAGTTAGTTAAAGTGCATGCCATAAGAAAACAGTAGTTCAACGGTTCACAAACTGTAGCGCCAAAGGACGGATGGAGATGTTTGATGGCAAGGTGATGTGGCGAAAAAAATCAAAATAAAACAGATATTTAAAATGATATTTTTGACACATGAATTTGTGGATGGTCCCGTCCACATCAGCTCATTTCTCAGCTCCTGCTGCTTGTCTAAACTAAGAACACAATGACCTAAATCTATAACAGGTGACACAATGACTGTAGATAAACACCCCACACAACCCAAACTATCTCTTTAAGTTTATCGTTTCCAGGTGAATTTGTGACGACTTGGGGGGAAAGTAAATTGAGAAACAGTGTTTGAAGTAGATGAGTCACGTCTGCAGAGATTTTACAGGAATTTTATTGACTAAGCTTTATAAAAAAATACCAGGCGCGTTTGATATGGACAGAACTTGCACAAGACGAGGTTGTGGCGGTCAGGGGGTGGGGGAGGGGCGACAGCAGCAGTCGACCTTTTCTCAGCGTGGTTTGTGATAAACACTCATTCAGGCGCTTTTTGTCTTGACGTGAAGCCGTCGTCTCTGTGAACGACTTCCTGCCGTTCATTCAGGTGAATGCGCTTCATCCTGTGTTTTGACTGGAAGCTCTCTAACGTTGAGTCCCGCCCTGCTGTCAGTCGACCTGCTGTGATCGTTGACCCCAATAAAACAGCAGTGAACAAGTCGGTTTTACAGGCACACACACAAAGTTATGCAAGAGTGCGTGTGTGTGTGTGTCTGTGTGCGTGTGTGTGTGTGTGTGTGTGTGTGTGTGTGTCTGCGTGTCTGCGTGTGTGTGTGTGTGTGTGTGTGTGTGTCTGTGTGTGTGTGTCTGTGTGCGTGTGTGTGGCTAAAAATAGCCAGCAGGCCTCCACTTTGTGTGTTTTGCTGACTGTGTTTTATAAGGTGCCAAGTGAATATCTCCGTCATCGTTCTCAATTAAGCAAGTGCATGTGCATGTGTGTGTGTGTGTGTGTGTGTTGTCTAAACACTTTCTCCCATCAGGCCATGGGGGCCTCGTTCCGAGAAACACCAGACACCAGCGTCTGTTTCATCCTGTCGTGTGCGGAAATTTTAGTGAATCTGAACATTTGATGATTGAACCAGACGCAGGCGGAGAAGCTGCTGCTGCTGTGTAAACACGGCCGTGTCAGGGCTTTAAAAAGTTTTTAAAAAAGAGGAGGAAGCTGCACTGTTGTCACATAGACAGAGTCTGAGCTTTGTGTCAAGGTCGTGCCACTATTTATAGATCAAAACTGATGATTGTTCACATTGTGAGATATTCTGTAATTGACAGTTTTGATCCAGAGGCAGAAACACACAACATATGTAGAAGTGTTTAAATATCCTGAGACATGGGGTCAATCTGTCAAGTTATTAGACTTAATTGTTATTCTGAGATCATAATGTGAGTTTTACAGTAGTTACATTAAGTCAACTTCAACCTGTGGAAGACTGTATAGACTTACATTAATGGTTTGGTAAGAGTCCTAATTTACCATCTGTTTTATAGCTGCGGGGCCATATTATATTATATTACATTACATTACATTACATCACATTATATTATATTATATTATATTACTACCTTACTAATTATCTGACGTGGCTACAGCCCTATTAGCACTGTATTAAAGAAGAGCTATTGAGACGTTCATGCATGAATAGCTGACTACTTTCTTACTATTTCCACTTATGTCTCTGTTTCACTTTATGACCTTATAACTCCGACCCGAAGAAAGATTTTCAGGTGTCTGGACCTGAACTTATCTGAGAATCAAGCTCCTTCTCTCTGGGACAAGATGTCCCGTGTCCAGCCAAGAGCATCGGAGTGAAAGTGTTTTAATTATTGGGTCGGTTTGTTTTGGAGAAGAGGAGATGGAGATCTCTTTGGTTAATTAGGCTCCTTGGGGATATAAAAAACAAACCAACAACAACACTTTTCCCTAAACTGAGGATACAACAGCAGCAAAATACATCTTTTGTTGAAGGCTGAAGGCATAGTTTGATGTTAGAAGATAATATTAAATAGAGATTTTATCACATTTTGTTAGCGAATATTAACCACATTCATTAACTCTGTCAACACTTATCAAGCCTTTATAAAATTAATGACAACAACAACAAAAAATACAGCACCAGTAACAGATCTGATATGAACAGCATAAGCAACAGTTGTGGTTAAAGTGAGTCTTCTTCCTCCACTTCTACTTCTGCTTCTTCTTCCATCCTTACCTCTACTTCTACATATTCCTTTTTTATTCTTGTTCATCCTCCTTTACATATTCTTCTTATACATCGTCATATTCATTTTTCTTTTCCTACAGTATATATTTGTCTTCTTCTGTTTGAAATCTGATGCTGCAGCACCACAGTTCACTTGTGCACAGTGCACTTTATTTTTTGTTTTATCATTGTTACTAATGAGCCGCTAGATGTAAATTTCCCTTCAGGGGACAAATAAAGTCTAGATCCATCTAACTATTAAGACCAACGGCTCCAACATCCCCCACAAGAACAACATTAGCTCTTTCTGAAGTTCAATAGTTTAACACCATGCATATATAATAAGGACTGAGGCTGCAGCTATATAACACTTTAGACTTGAGGAGTAATAGATGTAAAAGCTTCAGGAGAATCAAACACATTGTGTGTGAAACATTGTCACAGCTGGATCGGTTTTGCATAAAACTGTTCTGTCAATAATCAAAGTTGATATATCTGTTGTTTTCTTTTCTTTTTTATTTCTTGCAATCTGAGGAAAACAATTCAGAAGTTACCCATCAAGACACCAATGTGGCTTCCTGTGACCTTTGCCCTTACGCTGTCTCTCATTGAGGTCCAGGGGTTAAAAATCTCCTGAGGCTGCATGTGTGTGTGTGATAATACTGATGTTTGATCCTTTTTATATCCAACATTTGCTCATCAGCAACTGCTGAAGTCGGCCCCGATGACCTTGATCGACCTGCTGAGGCGCGTTTTGTTGTGACGGGTGAACGAGAGGAAGTCATTAGTGGCCCTGTTCCTGTCCACCGCCCTGGAGCATTATGGGTGGGGGAGCCTGGTGTCTGGGCGGTGTAGAGAACTTGCCTCTTCCTGTCTCTTCTTGTACTGCTGACTTGACGTCTTTTTTTTTTATGTGTGTGTGTGTGTGTGTTTTGGGGTGAGCTTGTTTGTGTGTGTGGGTTGTTAAACTGGGGTCATAGTTAAGGTTGAGGTTCGGCCAGTGTGGAGCCACTGAGATGTTATTTGGTTTATTGCCGAGACTGTGAGACTGAGAGACTGATGTGATGTGTGCTTTTATGTGATGTGTGTGTGTGTGTGTGTTTTTTTTTATACGTGTGTGTGTGTGTGTTTCCTTGAAGGAAAAAGACAGGGTATTCCTCCACTCTGCCCTGCAGGCTGACCTCTGACCTGTGGGTTAGGGTGTGGGCCCTGATGATACAGAGGTTTTCCAGGTTATTATCAGTTTGAACAAAAGTAAAGCAGCCAGTCAGCAGCTCTGTGCCGTGTTGTTACATCACACCCTTTGTTTCTTTTACAAACACATGGAGACGATGCACAAACGCCAATAAAGTCAAATAAATTGATTGCACCTTTTTTCTGCAGCTCTCTGCTTTAATCTGCAGTAACCTACAGTATGTGCATTCAATTCCGAGGCTGATGTTTGCTGATGTGTCTGTTTGCAGATGTATGGGCGCTACACGCAGGAGCTTGGGGTGTACGCCAAAGAGGAGGCGGCTCGGCTGAGGGAGAGCGGGCAGCGGCGGTCGGTCACCGACCGGAGCCGGACCCTGGACCTGCTGGAGTACGACAAGGGACGCTGCGCAAAGTGTCGCAGTAAGTTTCACACCACGAGGTCGACGCTCGATGCTGCTTCTGCTGACAAACGGACAATCTTGATGGAAACTCTGTCGGTATTACTGATTGTTAAAGTGCGGTTATCAAGGTCGTACGGTGGTGTAGTGGTTAACAGGGTCTGGGTTCAATACCATCGGCTGTGGAGTGTGAATGTGAACGTGAACAGTTTGTCTCTTTGACGTTTTCCCACCTCTTGTTCTGACCCTTGGCGAAGGAGTAGTGTAGATAATGGATGGATTGATGATGATCCAGCATCTGCAATATGTGTTGTTATACAGCTAATTATATCAAATCAATCAATCAAATCAAATAAACTTCATTGTCCTGACAGAGAAATATGTCTGGGTGTATAGTGCTGCAGGCATAGAATAAAATAAAAAGCTATGAGAAACATATGTAGACAAACAATGTCTAATATAGACACAGTGGACATATCACACAACACAGTTTTAATTCGTTTTTCTGTATTGATCTGCTCATTCCTCTGATTTGGAGAAATCTTCATTCTTCATTCTTCAGGCTTGGAGCTGGTTTGGCTGAATTAAGTCAATATTTTCACATTTGACTTTGATATCATCAAAAAATGAAGAAAAAAAACATTACGTTGCTCTCAATGAAGGTCACTGATTGGCTATAAAACCATAATCAGTAAATAAACCATTAATTAAAACAAATCAAATTGCCTCCGACAGAACAGAACGTCAAGGAGCACCAACAGATCAAATGATGTCTACTACATCCACACTTATCATTTTAAAATGCATCTCTTTTGCTACGTCTTGACCTCCAGTCCACTTTAGTTGAAGATGGAGCTGATCCCATTTCGGTTTGAAAACTTGGTGGCTCGTTGTAGCCTGGACGGCAAAATTGGGGACCTTTGAAAACAATGACGTAGACGCTGGCGAACGCTCCATGATCAGGTCTTATCAGCCTCTTGTTGTCTTTGCTGCAGCTGTCGCCCAGGTAAATTCAGCATTTTAATCCCTCAGCTCTTTGCTGCTCATCATTTGTAGTATTTCAATCAATGGAGTAGAGAATCAACTATCCGGTTACGCCAACTCCTCATGGTCAGTAAACTGTACGTGTTTGGTCTGTGCTTGTTTAAGGTGTGTTGTAATGGACACATAGTTTCTGATACCGAGCCAAAACAGATCATTTTTGTTTCAAAGTGCAGTTTTAAAATGAAAACATAGTTGTATGGGTGGAGCCATCAATGGTCTTGATAACAACCCAAATTATTTATTAAGTAGATCTCCTCTGCAGTCAGAGATTTCATGTATCTACAGCCCAGTCCTGCTGGATCTGGATCTTAATCTGGAGGACCATGACCTGGAGAACTTGTCAATAAAAGCTTTTAGACTCAGTATTACACCTCTAGACGTTGTTGACATTTGATTTTTATCAGATTTATACATGGTATGTGTCAGAGCTTCATGTCGAGCCGACCCAGAGGTCAATAATCACGATGTCCTACACGTCCTCCTATCAACCATTCCTGCAGATTAGCAGGTTAAACAATAAACCAGGTGAACAGCATCAAAGCTTTTCTGAATTTGGAGGCGGCGTCTTCAGTTCACTGCACCAACGATCCACTCCAGCTGTTTGAGACTGTTTCTAGAAAGCACCTCTTAATGGACCGCGTCTGAGTTGACTCTGAGTCTTGTCGAAAGGTTTTAAAAGAACTTGGACCGAAAAAAGAAATTAATTATTTTCCCAAAACAGTTTCCGAATCTCCCCTCCGTCTACAAAAACAGGAAACCATCTCCTCCCCTAATGGTCTTCATGATGACTCAGTTGAGGAAATTCGTGCAATTTGACATCACAGCCGCGGTAGTGGTAAGTGTTGGGATTAGATAGTACATTATATCTGCCCCCCCATTAAAAGAAATAGTAACAGTATCCGCTTCATAAAGCAGCCTGAGCCGTCTTCAGCACCGCTGCCCAACGGGGGAAACATAATTTCTACATTACCTCAGTGCTGGAAATGCGATACCGACGGCACTTTGGCTGCTCTGAAATGGACTTAATGCTTTACTGCTCGGGAAGCATTGATCAGGCCGGACACTCGGAAAAGAGAGAGAGAGAGGGAGAAAGGAGGAGGGAAAGAGAGGGAACGACTGAGGAACGACTGGCTCAGCAATGTGTGGACAACACAAAGTCGGTGTATCCAGTCTTTAAACGCACGGGTGGTTTCATGAGCACATTCCCCCACCTCTGTCTTTGTACTGTTGCTAGTAATAATAATAATAACATGTGTGTGTGTGTGTGTGGGGGACAGATAATAATGAGATTAGATAACGCTGCGTTCAGGACACACAACAGGATAAAACCGGCTGTAAACACATGTAGGAAATGTCATTTTAAGTCCACGTCCAAATCTTTCTCCGTCTCTTTATTTCTCTAATCACATCTATTGTGTCTTATTAAGAGAATAAAATCATTACTAACAGCTTAAATCCCACTTTTATTGAGACAGCTCCCCCATTTTTCTTTTAAAAACCTGCAAATCAGATTAACACATCAAACAGTGTTTACAGGAAACATTGCTGCATATGTAAAGAACAGAATAAACATTTGTCCTTTTTTTGTCAGACAGTCACCTGAAAACTCAGCAATTGAGCCGTGTGCATGGGTGTTTGTAGCTGTGATAAAAATCAAGACCAAGGATTCACGCTGTGAGAAGAAGTTGCTGACTGATCCTGTGACTCCTGTGATTAATCAAATTAAAGGGCCGAGTCACAGCTCGTTCAGTGTGTGGTTAAAACAAAAGTCAGATGCTCCGATGAAAAAACATTAAAAAAGAATGATGCCTGTGGATGATCTCCCCATCACTTCTGGTGTAATTTGAGTTTTTTTTTTGTTTTTTTTTACATAGACATGTGATTACGGATTGACTACTGAGGAGGAGCATGACCCTTTCAAAATAAAACGCCCTCTTAAAGTATTAAAAATTTGACCCAGAAGCAAAAATTTTAACCACCACAGTTCTGCCTCTTGACAATAAAGGAGACTGGATGAAGTCGCTGCTGCTGAAGTGCTGCTGAGCATCTTCTCTCCCTCGCCGCTGCCTGTTCTGTGTAAACAGAGTGCCCTCTGCTGTTGACAAGTAAACAATGCACCCGGCACTCATCACTCACACTCTTTTGTCCTAAATGCTGCAGACCTGTGTTTGTGTGTGTGTCTGCTCTCATCTCAGTGATGAGATTTTTGCTCTTGTTTCTCTGGCAGCTGATGAGTCAGCTATCTGTCCCTCACCTCCCCCTCCTCTTCTTCCTGCCCCTCCTCCTCCTCCTTTTTCCTCTGTAAGGATCAGGACACCAAAATGCCACTGATCGAATTGATTTGTCACCCAGGAGGAGGTTTAAAACACAAGATGTGGTCTCTCACACACACACAAAATCAAATATAAACACACACACAGTGAGATAAAGGCATAAAACATGAAGGGACTGGCAGAAAATATATGTGAATATAAAAAAAACACACACAAACACAGACACACACATTCTTCTGTGGGTTATGACTACAGCTGCTGTGGGAGATACACTGATTCTCGCATCCACACACACATTAATGCACAGTGTCACCCCTGCTTAGATCGGCACAATCTCTCTTATTATTGCTCACTCGCCATCTTTTGTAATTTATATTTGCACACACACACACACAGAGGGGAGAAGCAAACATACACACACACGTAACATCCTCCTATTGGTTTGCTGCTGTTTAATGATGCTGAGTGTTGCAGCCAGCAGCAGCAGTATCTACAGCCCATCATCAGCATCCTCTGTCCCTGTAGGAGCTGTCATCATCTCAAGTGTGTGTGTGTGTGTGGTGTGTGTGTGTGTGTACAGTGAAATGTAATGACGGCCGAGCAGCTTGAACAACAGGTAGCATCTCTTTAATTATGGCCGGCAGTGTGTGTGTCAGTCACACGATGCTGCTGGCAGCTCAGTGCACAGTCCAGCCTGTTAATATGTATAAAGTGTCAGATTCAATAAGTGTCAGTTCTCATGGAGCAGTGTGACAAGTGCAGCTGTTTCTCCCCTTTAGGCTGGAGGGACTTAGAGCAGTCGATCAATATTACACTAATAAAGTGTGATTTTACAAACTTTTCTGATAAAACAAAACAACTGTAAAGTCTAATAGCCATCGACCTTCAGCATTGTTAAATAAAAATCTGTGTAGTTTACACCTTACAACAGAAAACCAGTGCTTTACAAAGCTAAAAAAAAAAATACAGTTACAGTAATAGGCTACTTATGTGGCTAAGACTAGAGTTAGACTTAATCATATTCATTTTAATATGTATATGTTTTAGTTAATGTTAAATAAATTTACAGTTGCTGAGGAGGGTTGAAAACCAAGCTGTCAAAACAAGACAATGAAATCTAGTTAAAATCTAGCCAGTAAGATAACAACGGCTAAAAGCTAAATTTACTTAGCTACTTTTCGCCACATAAATAGGACTATAGAAAACTAGAGCTAGCTAGTGAGATAACCATGGCTAACCCTTGGATAAACCTCCTACTGTTTACAATACTACTTTTGAAACCACATCCACATATTTAAATAAGATTATAATACATTTTTTATATCAGTTTCTATGATTTTTGAAGAATGTTTGCAGTAGCCTACTCTTAAAGTATCATCTCGTCTGTTAGCTACACAGTTAGCCTAGGCTAGGTGCGTCTGAATTCTTAAAAAACAAATTTTCTTAAATTCAGCTTTTTACAGTTATTGATCTACCTTCGAGAAAGTCATATTGTGGAAATGTAATGCACAGTTACACTAATGCATTTCAGGAGTAGGCCTATAGCTCCATTCAGATGCCACATCATCACCATTGCCTTTATCCTTTAATGAGTTCATTTATTGATATTTCAGACACATTGATAGGCTACTTATGTTTGCTTTTCTGTATTGTCCTGTTGCCTTTTGCACCACATCAGACATCAGCCATGTAGGTGTTTTTAAAAACCTTTCACCATCAAAAAAAAAAAAAGTGTTACATACAGTAGCAACAAGAAAGCACAACAGAAACTCTGAATATTATGCCACTAGGCTAATGAACTTTTGGTCAACTGTGGAAACTGTCACTTTACTCAAGTCGCTTTTCCAAATGTCCTTTAATCCAGGGTTATTCAAATGTTTAGTGTACATTAGAAATAGAGGTGGGACTCAGCCTCTATGATCAAAACACTTCAAAATACCTTCTTCCACATGCTTATAAGAGTCAAGTAACTTTATTCGCACTTGTCAAGCCCTGAAGTCTTTGACATGTCCACATAGCTTAATACAAAATACTGCAGCAAAGCTCACAACCTGAACCGGGATGGTGGTTTCTAAGCCCCGGATAAGACTTGTGAAGTTTAGAATTGATTTACTTTCCCTTTTTTTTTAGCTTTCAACTGGTGACTTTTAAGGCTTAACTGGTTCTTCCCCTCCAGCTATACCCCCACATCTATCATATACTTATAAGGCAGAGCCCAGCCTTTGCATCATCAGCCAGGACACCTTTGCCCTTTTTCAAGGCTGCGAAAAAAGCTGAGTGGGTCTTTTTCTGAAGAACTGTACATTCGCCCCAAGATCAGACAATCAGAGCAACTTGTTCTGAATCACTATTAGAAAAATAGACATTTATGGATGACTCACAACGCTGTGAAGGTGCTTTATAAATTCACTGATGTTGCTGTTCTTGCAGTTTCCCCCGCTGTAGGAGTATCAGCAGGTGAAAATTGCTGTATAGCTTTTTAACTTAAATCTTTAAGTGCCCACTTGACATAATGGGTCAGTGATGGTGATGACTCTGATCTTATGATACCTCGTGTCTAGAGGGTGAGAAAGGAGCTGTAGGTGCAGTTTAAATAGCCATTTAAGACAATTTAACTATATGAGGATGGTGGTGAGGTGACTGATATTAGGGAGTTAAGACACAGTATGAAACTTACAGTAAAGTTAATGTAGCGTTGAGTTATTTTCCCAGTTGGGATTTGTTCAGTGTCCGCTGATTAGAATCTAAATCACATAAAGATCAGAGATTCATTGATGCTTCATTGTGGACGCAAACAATCACAATGTTGAAAGATCTTAAAACTTGATCAAATTGACCCGTGGGCGGTATACAGTAGAATGACCAAATGACACTGTCAAATCATGATTAAAATCACATTTATCTAAGTTTGAGATTTGTCATTATTAGATATTTTAATGTAAGTTACATAAAAAAGCAATATTTTGGCATATTTTTGCCACCAAATGAATGTTATCACCTTCCCATCAATATTTTCCCATTAACTTTTTTAAACTGGAGTGATCAGAGTACAGTTGTTTCATTGCACAAATATATATATTCATATTATTAAATTGAAATTTACGTAAAGGCCTGTAAAAAGTAGACAAAAGCTGCAAACCGTTGTATTAACGATCTGTAGTTTACTTCATATGGCTGTCAATAAGTGTACTGGAGTCAAAACAACTGTATTTCCCTCCTGATTGTTGTGCAGATTCCTGTAAAATGACATCAACACGGTGCTTAGAGATTGTACTATAGAGTGAATGGACTCGGTTACTCTCCACTGAGTTGTGTTAATGAAAGTCTGGATAATGAACTGAGGTTTAAAATTTGGTTTATATAAGAATTAGTGGAGTTTGTCTGCTTGTAAAACGAGGAGCAGCAGCAATGGGGCTCCTTTTACCCACAATGCCTCCATTTGGATTCCATTAAGTGAAAAACAAGCGGCACAGGAAAGAACATACGGTGTTTTCACTCGCTGTTGGCTGTTCAACCACCCAGTACCGACCGTTCCTGTGGGAGGGGGTGAAGCCTGTTGTTGCATGAGTTGTCCAGCAGGGTGCAGCATCGAGCTTCACTGCAGCACAGTCAGGCGGCGGAAGCAGCAGCAGCAGCATCATGAGGCCAGGAACTGCAGCGTATAGGAGAGTGGTGGTGGTCGTTCTGTCTTCTGTGGTTATGCATGTGTGTGCATGTGTGTGCAATCAAGTGTGTCGGTTCTTGTTGCATGATCTCAGATAAATATTTGTTTATTCTTCGTCTTCGTTGTTAATTATTTCTTGCGTCAAGTCTGGTTTCAAATGAATCCCTGCACCAGACAGGGTTAAAAGGTAAAGATTACACAAGCAGGCTGATTACATTACTCTGCGTGTGCGTGTGTTTGTGCGTGACTGCAGCGTAACGAATTCTGTTAAAAGAGGTCAGCCATGAGAACGGACATAAAATATTCAGCTGACAAGAGGAACTACTTGCCCTGACACACACACGCACACACACACCGTGCAGCAGTAGAAGGTAACTCGCAGTGATGCACCAATCCAAATCCCAGTCGAGCTTCATTTACCCACAGATGTGACTTAGTGATCTGATGGCAGTTGCCAAAACAAATCGACATCAACTCTATCGGTTCTTATTCTTTTCTTTTCTTTTCTTCTTCTTTTTCTATCCCCCCAAAATCTGATCTGTTTTGCCTTTTTTTTGTATCTCTCCATCTCAATCTGTGTGGGAAGGGTCAGGTAACCTCCAGCTGTGACTGTGTGTGTGTGTGTGTGTGTGGCTTCAGGCTGCTGTCATTCACTCTCACTGCTGATGTCACGGGCTCCCACATGGGTTCCCAGCATCCTAGAAGGGACACACACACACACACACACACACACACACACACACACACAAAGCAGCTGTGTCCACAGGGTTGATGAAATATACACAGCTGTCTTTTTCTTTTCTCTTCCCTCCCTCTGTTTCCGTCCCTCCGTCCACCTGCACTGCTGCTATGTCATTTAATTGGGTCCAACACACACACACACACACACACACACACACACACACACACACACACACACACACACACACACACACACACACACACACACACACACACACAGACACACAGCATTTCGGTTCAACAGGTGTGATGTCAGCAGGAGCTCAGCATGGCGCCGCGTGTTGCTATGGTGACCGGCAGGCGCCTAGCGACCAACAGTTGCTCATATGCTCTCATTCTCTTTTCCTTTATTTGCTTCCTCTTCGTCTCCTTGTCTCCTCTCAATCTCTCCTTCCTCCCTTTTTCACCTCCTCCATATTATCCCTCATCTTCCCCTCCCTCCTTCCCTCTTTCTCTCTCTCTCTCTCTCTCCCCCTCCTGACTCACCCATTTTTTATTGAGATTGAAATGACAGAGCAGCGAAGCACCTGATTGGCTGATGGCCGGTCCAGGTGGACATTGGACACTGGACACATGTGCACACACTTTAATACTCCTTAACTATTGACACTTCCCATGCTGCCACTGGTTGTGTGTGTGTGTGTGTGTGTGTGTGTGTGTGTGTGTGTGTGTGTGTGTGTGTGTGTGTGTGTGTGTGTGTGTGTGTGTGTGTGTGTGTGTGTGTGTGTGTGTGTGTGTGTGTGTGTGTGTGTGTGTGTGTGTGTGTGTGTGTGTGTGTGTGTGTGCATGCATAAAAAATGTGTGTTTTCCTGGCCTGCTAATGTCTCCTGACATGTTGTCACAGCAGTTTAGGAAGGATTAGCAAAACAGAAGATGCAGGAATGTAAATTTTGAATCAGTCTAACTGGGCAGTGAAACCACACTGAATAAATATCCAAGTATTATCCACCCGATAATATTAAATTTGGCCTCATCTGCAACGATTAATGTGTTTTTTCTATCAATATAAGATGCACTAAGGAGACACAGTTAGGCTGAGAACTTGAATATGTATGATTAAGACTTGTCTGAGGGAAACAGAAGAGTAGAAACTCAGTTAGTTTGAGTTTTTTAAAATAACTTTTTATGGGAAAGCAATTTTTTTTTTTACAAATTTTAAAATGCCTCTTTAGGTGGACTTGACGTCAGTTCAAACCCCTCCTCTTTGCCCTTTTTTGGATTGGTTAGGGACAGAGTCAGGAGCTGCCAAGATGGCGATGGTGGAGCAGCCCAGCCTGAGCTTCTGGATTGACCTGCACTTGAGAAACCAGTCAGCAACATCACATATTGATTTGTTTATAATCTGTGGTTTGAACAAAAAAAGTAAAAATAAAGAAATAGCCAAGACCTGAAAAGTTTTAGGCCCTGATATATATATACTGTAAGGTCATTTTTGTTTTTACCGTCTTGTTTCTTCTTATTGAATGTGGATTTTCTGATCATTTTATTGGTTGAACCCCAGAGAATTTTGGTATTTTCATCCATCAGCCCTGGATAAACATAGTTAAGGACTCAAACTGGGGATCTCCACTAAATACTGCATTACTGTAAGATGACGTTCCTGAGTTGCTTGCACCGTCTTTATGATGCAATTTGCAAAGTTGGCAAATGTGTTTTAATGTTTATATTTCTTTAAAATGGTAGTGTATTCATTTTCTTTTCTTAAAACTATAAGGCGGTGATGATCTGTCCCGGAGAAGTTACAAGACACATGAAGTTTCATGGAATTCAGACAAAGCTTTGGTGAAATATCAAACCTCTACTGTAGCTACGTAGATATGTTGATGAATATTCATCAAACAGACTGCCGTACTGAAAGTTAAGATCAAGGTCATTAGTGCTGGAAGAACGGCAGAAATTGAAGGAGAGTGAAGGAATGAGACGAAGAGATTAAGAGGAGGATTAAAAAAAAGATGGATTTTCTTTCCTTCCTCAGTTTTATCAGATGTGTTTTAAACTCCACCAGTTGCTGTCGGGCCCAGAGTTTCCTCGCCGCCGCCCACCTCATCAATACTCATGTGGTAACACACACCACAGCTCCGACCTGCCGCTGATCCAACTGAACCAAACACAAATCAAACCACAGCGGCCGCCTGCAGACTTTAAAGGCTGAGCGGCTGCTGTGCATTTTACAGTTGAGTCACTTTACAGGAAAACAGCAGAAAACACTTCACAGCAGGTTGTGTTTCACAGAGTTCATTCATTCAACCTGACGAGCAATTAAAGCTCCACAAATCAATATTTTTACTACAACAATAGTTTCAACAATGGGTTTGTGATAAAACTGAAGTGGATATTGAGGCTCGGGTCTGCAGGGCAAATCTGAAATAATGTTTTTGTTTGTCTGTTTGATCTGAAACTGACGCATGTTCTGGGCTGCACAGTGCGCACAATAGTTATTTGCATGTTACACACAAAAACACACACACACACACACACTGTTAAATTGTCGCCTGTGTGGCTGAGTGTGTGTGAGGGAACTTTCACTTTAATATATCAAGTAACCAAGGAGACTCAGGCCAGTGATCAATATTTGATTCACTCAAGCAGATTGTGTGTGTGTGTGTGTGTGTGTGTGTGTGTGTGTGTGTGTGTGTGTGTGTGTGTGTGTGAGAAGCAGAAGAGGATGGTCTCGCATTGATTTTATCGTCTGGGCGACAGCAGGTTGAGCCAAGATGGCCACAGTAACGCTCACTTCATATTTAACTCACACACACACACACACACACACACACACACACACACCTGTCCCTGGGTCCCTAAATCACAGGTCCTGTGCTGACTCCAGTGTGTGGAGCAGGAGCGCTGCCAAACAGGGGACATTCAAGTCCAACAGAGAGATACACACACTGACTGTCTGTCTCTATTATATAAAGTATGTTTGATTCCTAATTTGACTATTGATTTGATTAAAGGCCAATGTTTGGTGAAATCCAAATTAAAGTTTCCCCTCAGAACTTTTAAACATCAAAACTTCTGATCTATCTATCTATCTATCTATCTATCTATCTATCTATCTATCTATCTATCTATCTATCTATCTATCTATCTATCTATCTATCTATCTATCTATCTATCTATCTATCTATCTATCTATCTATCTATCTATCTATCGTTCTATCGTTCTATCTATCTATCTATCGTTCTATCTATCTATCGTTCTATCTATCTATCTATCGTTCTATCTATCTATCTATCTATCTATCTATCTATCTATCTATCTATCTATCTATCTATCGTTCTATCGTTCTATCTATCGTTCTATCGTTCTATCTATCTATCTATCGTTCTATCTATCTATCTATCGTTCTATCTATCTATCGTTCTATCTATCTATCGTTCTATCTATCTATCTATCGTTCTATCTATCGTTCTATCGTTCTATCTATCGTTCTATCGTTCTATCTATCGTTCTATCTATCTATCTATCGTTCTATCGTTCTATCGTTCTATCTATCGTTCTATCTATCTATCTATCTGTCTATCGTTCTATCGCTCTATCATTCATTCGATCTATCTGTCTATCTATCTACGTATCTATCTATCGTTCTATCTATCGTTCTGTCTATCTATCGTCTATCTATCGTTATGTCTATCTATCGTTCTGTCGATCTATCTATCTATCTATCTATCGTTCTATCGCTCTATTTATCGTTCTGTCGTTCTGTCGTTCTATCTATCGTTCTATCTATCTATCGTTCTATCTATCTATCGCTCTATCATTCATTCGATCTATCTGTCTATCTGTCTATCTATCTATCTATCGTTCTGTCTATCATCTATCTATCGTTCTGTCGATCTATCTATCGTTCTATCGCTCTATCATTCGTTCTATCTATCTATCACTCTATCATTCGTTCTATCTATCTATCTATCTATCTATCTATCTATCTATCGTTATGTCTATCTATCTATCGTTCTATCTGTCTATCTGTCTATCTATCTATCTATCTATCTATCTATCTATCTATCTATCTATCTATCTATCTATCTATCTATCTATCTATCTATCCATTGTTCTATCTATCTATCGTTATGTCTATCTATCTATCGTTCTGTCGATCTATCTATCTATGCTCCACGTGTCTTTCCAACAAACATATTATAATAAAATGTACCTATACACCACTTTTCTAAACACACACTCTATAATCTAATCTATAATCAATAATAATAGTATTAATACGGTCATTAATAAATAAAACTCAGTATCTCTAAGCTCTGTTGAGTGAAGAGATTCTGTGTGAGACTCTCCTCCTGTCTGTCTGTCGGTCGGCTGAGAGGCTGAGAGGCGGCGAGCCGTCGTGATGCCGTCACTCAGGGACCGGTGGGGTTGCTAAAGTCATCAGGTCTCTGAGTCAGCAGGGAGCGGTTTGAGAGACCGATGCTGTTCCCAGATCAGTTTCTCTCCATCTCCGTCTGTGGCTGATGGTTTAAATGGAGGAGGAGAGTTACTTCTCCTCTCAGCCGTGAACAAACCTGAAGGAAATAAAGTGCAATTATAAAAAGTCTGTACTTCCTTCCTGTATCAGAGCGCTGAGTTGAGTAGAGACAATAAAAGCAGATTTATTTTGTGAAGCTGTTGCGTTTAGAGGTGAGTGTGTTCGCGCAGCTGCACGTGTGTAAATCACTGTGTTGAGTCTTTACTGCGACTGTGATCACACAGGCCAGAGTTTTATTAACGCCGTCGTTCGCTTTTATGTGTTTAGGATTGTGACATCATCAACATGTGGCTGTGACCGACGCCAAGGCTGCACGAGCTTTGTTCTTTTTTTATATTTTCAATTTATTGATATTCCTCCTCTGATTTCAGAGTTTGTTGCTTTTATTTCTTCTTCCTCGTCTTCCTCCTTTCTTCTCCTCCATCTTTCCTTCATTTTCATCGCATCTGTATCCATAAGTCTCATTGAACGTACTTGTCTTTTTCTGTGGTGTCTCCCATTTGTTTCTACTGTTGTCAGTCAATCAATCAATCAATCAATCAATCAATCAATCAATCAATCAATCAATCAATCAATCAATCAATCTGTCTTTCTTTTGTCTTCTATAGCCGATTTCTTTCTCTCTTTTTCTTTCTTTCTTTCTTTTTTAGCCTTTTTTTCTATCGATCTATTCTTTCTTTCTTTCTATACTTTTTCTTTCTGTCTTTCTATTTCTTTCTATTATAGCCTTTTCTTTCTTTCTTTCTTTCTTTCTTTTTTAGCCTTTTTGTTTCTATCGATCTATTATTTTTTCTTACTTTTTAGCCTTCTTTCTTTCTTTCTTTCTTTCTTCCTATCCTTTTTGTTTCTATCTTTCTATTCTTTCTTTCTTTTTTAGCCTCTTCTTTCTTTCTTTCTTTCTCCTCATATCCTTTCTCCACACCCTCTCCTCCTCCATCCTCTCCCCTCTTTTACTCTCCTTTTTCCTCTCCTTCCTCGCCCTCTCTTCCGTTTCCTCTCCATCCTTTCTCACCACTCAGCTCTCTTCACTTCTCCCTCCGTCTGCAATCCATCACCGCCTCCTCCGCCCCCTCATCGCCACTGGGTATAATCTGAAATGTATGTGTGTGTTGGTGTATCCCCCCCTCTCTCTCTCTCTCTCTCTCTCTCTCCATCCATCCATCTGAGCCCCATGTTCTGAGTTATTACTCTCTAATCATCAGTGAGCCCAGAGCTGATCCACAGCGCTCACTCACACAACTATTTTATTTCCATACTTTGCAGATTTGTATCCTCACTCGTCTTCAGAAGAAAACTTTTTATCTCTCCATCATCTTTATGAAGGGTTGGGAAGAAATCCTGTGGGAGAAGCAAATGAGGTTTAATAGTCTTCAATTAGTTTTTGCTCTTACTGTGTTTGTTGTAATGATCTCACAGTTTGTTCCTATCTGACTTTTATTATAGGGGCTGAAGATTTGATTGATCATATCTACTAACTGACTGCTCAATAAGACACTGTGAAAAGCTGAAATGTTGTGCCCTATAGCTAGTGTATGCGTTGATATGTCTCGTAGCACACATAGCTACAGTTAGCTTAGTTTTTCTTTATACCTGTTTTATTTCTTAAACCATCAAACCTTTAAATTTCATGCACAACTGTAAACAAAAAGCAGCCTCATAACTTTTTTGGATTCGGCGAATTTTAGCAGTAGCACCATGAAAAGTGGCTTTTAATGTTTCCAGATGTCTTGTTTTGGAGAGAAAATGTCTTAAAAACAGTAATATTGTGCTAAAACAGCAACAAAAATGGATGATAAAACAAGGCTACATGTAAAGTTAGCATCCTTGTTAGCAGATGCAAAAAGCAATGGAAACAGGATAAAACATCAGCAGTGTTATCATTTGAATGATATTTAGTCTAATATATAATACTTATGTATAAAATATATGTGTAAAATCAGAGAAAATAATACACTTAGCTGCTAATATTGGCTTAAATGCTGTTTTACTGACATCCTGGTTTTCATTCATGTTCCAGTCGTTAAAAAAAATACTTTTCTCAATATTTTTAAAATATTCTCAATATCACATGAATAAATATATACTATATAAATATCCTCACTAAATATTGTTAGCTAATGACCTGCCAGAAGCATAGTATGTCGAATTTAACAGCATTATTCGCCTTTTTTAGTAAATTTATATAGTCTATAGAACAGTATACTGTAGCTATAGAGTATATCAGTCTGTTATTATACGTAACCTCTCCTGTGACATAATAAATCATGTTATTACAGAAGTATTTCATTATTTTGTCACGTAGGCCTGTGTGTCACCTGTGGGCGCCCACCAGGTGAGTTAGTGCTTCAGCAAACACTCAATTTCCAGGAGTAAATATTCAGCCAATCTCGTCCATTATGATAATATATGTGTATGTGATCGAACCAGTAAGTCACCCTCATGAGAGCTATATCCTTCATTACCTAGACTTATTATAAAAGTGCCTGTCTTTTATGTCCTCTCCTCCTTTTATATATTCCTTCTTCACCATCTTATTTTTTCTCCATCCTTATCTCAGTCTCTCCCCTCTCCTCCTCCTCCTCCTCCTCCTCCTCCTCTTCCTCTCATCACCACTTTTATCCCTCTCTGTTTCAGGGTTTGCATTTTCCCCATCACTCTCTCCCTTCCTCTCTCTCTCTCTTTCTTTGCCGCCGCCGCTCGTTCATTTGCCGTGTTGCTGAGTTTGCACAGGACCTGCATCCATCACAAAATAATAATATTACGTGGAGAAATGGATGGATTTTTCTCCTTCATTTTACATTGAAGGGGGGGAAAAGAAACTTGTTTGAAATGAAGGATGGATTGTGCCGATGCGGAGCGACACTGCTTGTGTTTAACTATGTTATGTTATGTGGTCTTGTTATTTGTCCTCCAGGGTCAGGGTACCCGTATGTTCTGGAAGCCCCGGCCCACGACTTTATCTCTGGTAAACAATAGACAAAACATGTTGTGTATCACCCCCTCCCCCCCCCAGTCGGCTCCTGCAGCTCCAGCCCTCTGACACGCCCCCTAATAGCTACAGCTGCATCACTACGCCATCATTAATCTTTAATAAGTGATCATTAAGTGTTGCTCCAGCTTTATCAAGCACTTGAGAGACGTCCCCTCCCCCCCTTCTGCTTTCCAACATATTAATGCCGCCATCAATAATATTAAAATATTTATATATACATGTATATATCTTGTTTTTATGTCTATGTGTGTGTGTGTGTGTGTGTGTGTGTGTGTGTTTGTGTGTGAGGGCGAAAAAACAGGAAACAAACTCCAAGCCAAAGTCTGATGATCCTGCAGTTTGCAAACTAACGCCTGCACATACACACATGCACACACATGCACGCACACACATATTCACCTTGTGGCTTCATATTAATCAACAGCCAACATGAAAAATATCTGTATGTATGTGTGTGTGTGTGTTATTCCCACTCTGCTGTGTGTGTGTTTCTGTGCCAAAAAAGACTAACTCGCCCAGCCCAGCCTTATTACAGCAGCCTGCAGCTCTAATGGAAAGTAATAAAGGGCTCTGAACATCTTAGTTTAGCAGTGTGTTTTTTATATATGTGTGTGTGTGTGTGTGTGTGTGTGTGTATGTGTGTGTTTGTGTGTGCGTGTGTGTGTGTGATAGGGGAGATGAATGGTTCTGATTAGACAGTGCAAGCTGCAGACAAGCATGATGATCAATGTCTTCTTTCTTAGGGCTGCTTAAGAACAGATGAATGTGCCACGGCCACACACACACGCACGCACACACACAAACATAGATATATGCACACTTATGTAGTCCTTTTCCATCAGCTGTGTGCAGTGTGTGTGTGTGTGTGTGTGTGTGTGTGTGTGCATTCGCTTGCAACTTTTAATACTTTTTCTTTTGTTTCTCCTAAGATTGATGGTGTGTTTGCTTCATTTCTCTGCTTGCGTATGTATGAATGTGTAACCTTGTATGTATGCTGCTGTTTTGTGTGTGTGTGTATATATATATATATATATATATATATATATATATATATATATATATATATATATATATATATATATATATATATATATATATATATATATATATATACGTGTGTGTGTGTGTGTGTGTGTGTGTGTGTGTGTGTGTGTGTGTGTGTGTGTGTGTGTGTGTGTTTGGGTGTGTTGCTGTCATTTTAAATAACAGCAAAAAGGCATGTGCAGGGGAAAAGCTGTGAAATTGGTTGTGCTCGGGTGTAAAAGTGTAAATCAGTGCAGTTGTGTGTCTGCAGAGGACTGCATAACGGAAGTGCTGACTCGGCAGCGGCAGAGAGGGGCGGTTAGGATGGGGTGGGGTGGGGGGGTGTGGAGATGGAGATGGTGGGGGGGTTAGGGTGGGAAAAGTAGAGAGAGTAAGAGAAATGAATGGAGGCAGAGCGGAAATGGGAGGATGATTTGAAGGAGAGGGAAAACTTGGAGGAGGCAGAGAGAGAGAGATAGATAAAAAGACAGAGAGAGGGGAGGGAGGGAGAAATAAAGTGAGTGAAGGAGGCAGGGGGGCAGATGGATGGATGGATGAACGGATGGCAAAGGTCTGGGGATTGGATAGATGAAATAAATGGAGATGGAGTGAGAAAGGAGGAAGAGAGAAGAGGTGCAGAGCGTTAGCAGCAGGTCCCTTGGCTTTTGGTTCACCAGGCTTTCATCCAGGAAATGAAACAACTTACCCCTCCCTCGCCTTTGTGCACGGGGCTACACACACACACACACACACACACACACACATACACACACACAAAAGATAGAAATATGTTTCCCCAGCGCATTTATACTTTCTCACCCACAATTAAGTTGATGGACTGTTATTGTCATCATCACTGTCGTCTACCTGTGTGTGTGTGTGTGTGTGTGTGTGTGTGTGTGTGTGTGTGTGTGTGTGTGTGTGTGTGTGTGTGTGTGTGTGTGTGTGTGTGTGTGTGTGTGTGTGTGTGTGTGTGTGTGTGTGTGTGTGTGTGTGTGTGTGTGTGTGTGTGTGTGTGTGTCTGTGTGTCTGTGTGTCTGTGTGTCTGTGGCCTCTGGAGAAATCATACTGCTGCTTTCTGAATCATCTGAATCACATCATGGCAGCCTCAGTGTTGATGCAGAGCTAATTTTGTTCCATCATCATCACCACCAGTGTTTGACTGAGGATCATAAAACAGAAGCTCATCAGAGTTAATTAAGACATGAACTGTCAATAAGGTCTCTAGTGTCAGGACTCACTGTACAGTACACACTGCTGATCAGAGCCAAACTGATCGTTAATGACCTTAAATCATCAGAATATGTACATCATTAACGTGTAACACTTTTAATTAAGGTGACTCATCTTAACCCTGAAATATCCGAATGTTTTTATATCAGAAATATGTTGTTTTTTTTTAATTATGTGCATCATTTGTAGTGGGCGTACAAATAACACAAATGGTCCCCCATCACACTTGTTGCAAATGTAATTAATTATCACTATTTTCATTTTTCAGTTTCACTCACTTCACTACAGTGAGGTGTTCGTTCTCATTACTGACTGTCTCCTGATGAAGTTTTGACATAGACCTGTCCTTGATAATCAATCGATGCGTGTTCATTAGATCATAACTGAAGCCAAAATTTGATGTTAATGAGCTTTATTGACCATAAATATCCAAAATAAAGTGTAAACAGTTGCCATGAGTTGGAGTGAAGTTACCAAACCAGATGCAATTATAGAAGAATATTATGCCCTTATTTCTGGGAATACATAACTAAAGACAAGAGCAAAGCTGCCGTTTTCATGCATGGCACCATGTTGATTAAATATTTTTGGTGGTTTATAGTGCAGAGAGTTGATTTTTCACTATAAAAGTGGAGACATGTTAAATATCTTTCTTACAAAATCATCAGTTGTAGGCTTTAAAAACAGATTTTGTAAAAGAAACTTTTTTTTTTTTTGCAACAAGCCTGTCGTGGCTCTTTAATTTCAACTAATTAGTGTAATAAACTTAAAGTTGTTTAGTTTTTTTTTGTCTGGAAATCTGGAAGCACATTTAATTTTTTTTTTTTTTAAGTCAATCAGCCGACTGAGACTTTAGTTTTAGGGAATGTGGTGTGTGGTGGGACTATTTTCTGCAGTGGATGAATCCACATTTGGTTATATACTGTAGTTATTTCAGCAGGCAAGAGGAACGTGAACAACCTGTAGTATTGTACTGTAGGATGCTCTTGATTCAAACCAAGAAGTCAGCGAGCAGCTTCCTGATTCGGCTGGTTTGAAGCTCTGATCAGAGAGAGAGAGAGAAAATAAACCCAGTGACCCACGACCCTGATCAATTCATTAGAGGAGATGTCAGGACTGTGTTATTGATCTTTGAGTGTGTTCGGTTGAAGATGAAAAAGCACGATTGATCGAGGAGTTTAAAGTTGGAGTAAAGAGTTTGGCGTTCAGACTCGGACTTAGAAATAAATAAATAAATAAAACTAAGCAGTGAAATGAAGCGAGGACAGGAACCATCTGTTGTGTGCTGATATTTCTAAGGCTCCTCGCCTTCACTCGCTCGCCGATGCCAGTGGTTCACGCTGCAGAAATATTGGAGTATTGGATTTAAATATGAATGGGACCAATTTCAGAAGGTGGTGACAAAGCAACGGAGGATTGTCTTGCCAACTCGTTAAGCCGAGCTCAGACGACAGGAGCTTCAGGCTGATTAAACCCTGATTCAGCCTGAACGTTACGGTTCACCTTAGACTGAAACATTCCAAGATATTTTATTAAAAACAGTTTTTTAAAAAACCTAATTTCCATATTTCTTTCATAATCCTTCCTACCAAACTTAAAGGTTCAATGTTTTACACTCTCCGGTTGTTTTATTTTCTAGTTTTGATCCATGAGAAGATGTATTTGTGGTTCTTATGAGCCAAAAACCATCTCAGTGTAGTTTTGCATCTCCTCTCTCAGCATCTCTCTGGAGGTGTCAGCCAATCAGAAGAGAGGGGGTTCAACTGAGCCTCTCTTCTGATTGGCTGACTGTTTTCTGAGTGATCCAATAAAAAAAATAGAGCAGATTTCAGAATACAAAAAGTCAGAGAAACCAAATCCTGGAAAGTGTTGGATGGTGGGCCCATCTTGGGGGCGGGGCTTAGTGACCACTTGTGACATCACAAAGTGACAGGAAGTCCTGACGGCTGGTTTTAAGGCTCAGTTTCTGAATACAGGCTGTGTGTATTTCTTTGTGGACTGAGGCTTTGATACTTTCACAGTATTAATATAGAACCTGGAGCTGCTTTATAATCACACTACACATGAATATATCACTTTATATGGGAACTTTAAGTTTTTTTTTTTAGAGTGCTGCAGTACGATCGTGGTTGAAACACAGCAGCAGACAGGAACTAATTTCCTCCAGCTCTTGGCCTTCCTCAGCGTTTCTCTGACACATGTGGGCGTGACTCTTATTAAACAGCATCCAGGGACCTGCAGGTGATGAACGACCACACATGAGGTTCAACCTTTTGGAAAGCCCTTGCGGGTTTAAAACTAAAAGGGAACCAAGCGTCAGGATCTGTGGGCAACAGAGGCGGGGATGAGAAATCTCCTCGAGTCGGACGCTTTAATTCTGCGACTGACCGTGGAGTTTGCAGACTGTGGGTCACAGACACTGAGGAAAGGGGGGACGTCTCCAGAGAGAGCGAGACATTATTTACACACTGAGTGTCTTCAGGGCTGAAATAATGAGCTAGTTCTTTCTTGTTTCCTTATGAATAAAGGCAGATACTATTGAAGTAGACTGTATTCATTCATATTCTCCACATATGTAGATTTATTCATCATAGATTTGGTTGTGCCATCAACAAATTAGTATTATTTTTTCATATTAGTATTTAGTTATTTGTCACTGGCTGTGCACCAACATGTAGATATATGTGCTTCTTTTATTGGTCCCTGGGAAATCAATTTCAACTTAGTTTTATTCATGTTTATATCATTATTTATACAAAATATGACCTCTTGCCTTCAGAATGAATCTTCTGATTGCCCAGGATATCCTGAGAGTATAGATATAGGCTAGTCTATAACTTTATGCTTGATATTGTTGAATTGTTGTTTTACAAGCATTTGTAAATGCTTTTTTTATATACGTATTATACTATTTGCTTATTTGCACTTTGTCAAAATTGATGCACTTACTTTTTACTAGTCCATCGTTACCCAGCAACAGTATAGGTTAGCTTGCTGTTCATCCAAGAAATTAAAGTCATCAGTTTCATTTTTATCTTCAAGAAATGCCACAACTGTGATACTGTACCTGTTCATCATGAACAAAGAGGAACTGTTATCATTCGTGAGATTGACGTGACCTCAAAACAACCTGTATATGAGGATGTTTTGCAAATCTGATATTTAGGCCTTGTCCACACTGAAGCAGAGCTTTACCCAAAACAATCTTTTTCTTCTTCATTTTGAAAAAGTTTTCCATAAACACGGCATCATTTCAAGAAATATCTGTGTACACACAGATGCACTGAACATGACTCAAAACGCTGTAGTAACGCTAAACGCTGCCGCACATAAACACCAAAAACAGAGAAGATGGAAAGCTTCCCCTCTGTATCAAACTCCAAACGTTACAAGTCGACTAAATTTTCAATCAATCAATGATGATTATTTAAACAAGCTTGATTCAGCCGCAGTGTCCAAGGGACCCAACAGTAGTCGGCCATTGTTGTTGTTATTACGTCCATAGACCGTATAGGCCTATACGTCTAGCAGTGTGGCTCAGGATACAGGTTGCTTGGTCCTGTATCCATGTGGATGGGCTCTCAAAAACTGTCCTGAAACTTGAGTTTCAAGCAACAAGAGTCACCAGAACCTCCCCACATGAGCTTAATAAAGACCATCTAAAGTGAAATATGTCACCAAACACACAACAGTGAGGCCCCAACGTGAAGATAAAAACGCAATCTGACCTCAGGAGCATCGTCCCTGCTCGCCACCACCTCCTCTGCCTCGTTTGATTCACAGAAACAGTGCTGCTACATTTACTGTACGAGTCCACTTGATGATCCTCGATGCTTTGCTTTTTAATTTGGAAAAAAACATCCCAGTGGAGAGCGCTGGGATTTAGTGTCAGTGCCGAAAGAAACGTTAAACATACATCACACATTCTTCGGAGGCGATTAAAGGAGGGATAGCGAGGCTGTTTCTGCATAATAGCTTTAGTGATAGTGCTGGTCGGTTAATATGTGTGTGTGCGTTGTGTATGTGTGTGTTGGTGTGTGTGTGTTGTGAGGGGCTGCAGATACAGCATTACACCTCATTAAGCAGACATTGTACTGCAGCCATAAGAGAGGTGTCACAACCGTCGTTACTCAACGAGAGAACGGAGTGATTGAATGCGAGACGAGGCGCTTTGCCCGCTCGCCCGGGACCGCCGTTACAGCACATTTACATAAACATCACCTCATTTTACATCTCATTAGCATAGAGAAAACATCAACACGAAGGAAAAAGAGCGGAGGAGGGATGGAGAGATGGATTAATGAATGGATGAACAGGGATGAAGGGAGCGGAGGGTGAGAAGGAGATGCTTCAGTTGCAGCGAGCTGAGGGAATGGAGACGGTCGTATTAAGTAGGAGAGGAAACATTTACAGATGCTTTGTTGGTTTTATTACTCTGACGATGTTTCTGTTCTGGCTTAAGGGGCCAATTTGTCTTGTTAGGTTTTACTCTTTTTAGTTCTTCCTCTGCTGCTTTTGTCTTTCCTTCTTCTCTCACACTGCACATGTCAAGTTTAATAACTTTAATAAACTCAGTGTGGATGCTGTGAATCCACACTGAGCGTTTGAATAAGGCAAACTTGATCAATTTGTTCTGTTGAGCAGATGCAAACCATCTTGAAAGTGCTGGAATTTGAGTCAGACAAAGTTTTCATATAGATTATATCATGCAAACTACTTTTTATGTAAACTTGCACTGCTACAAGACACTGAGCTTCCTGGACTGGTGGATTCAGTTAACGTCCGTCTCAGGTGATTTAATGTAGGAAGTGTTCAACTCGTCTGGACCACATGTCCACATCACTGTATCAGAGTGAACGTTTAAGGACCGCCCACTGAATTGACATTATCTTAAGGACCACCCACTCTACTAGCATTCTATTAAGGACCACCCACTCTACTACATTCTTTAAAGAACCGCCCACTCTACTAACATTCTATTAAAGTCCGCCCACTCTACTACCATTCTTTAAAGAACCGCCCACTCTACTAACATTCTATTAAGGACTGCCCACTCTACTACATTCTCGGACCACCCACTCTACTAACATTCTATTAAGGACCACCCACTCTACTACATTCTTTAAAGAACCGCCCACCCTACTAACATTCTATTAAGGACCACCCACTCTACTACATTCTCGGACCACCCACTCTACTAACATTCTATTAAGGGCCGCCCACTTTACCACATTCTCTAAAGGACCGCCCACTCTACAAACATTCTATTAAGGGACGCCCACTTTACCACATTCTTTAAAGAACCGCCCACTCTACTAACATTCTATTAAGGACTGTCTACTCTACTAACATTCTTTGAAGAACCGCCCACCCTACTAACATTCTAGTAAGGACCACCCACTCTACTACATTCTCTAAAGGACCGCTCACTCTACTAACATTCTTACACGTCGCCCTCTACTAATATTCTATTAAGGACCGCCCACTCTACTAACATTCTACCACCCACTCTACTACATTCTCTAAAGGACCGCCCACTTTACCACATTCTCTAAAGGACCACCCACTCTACTAACATTCTATTAAGGACCGCCCACTCTACTAACATTCTAAAACACCGCCCATTCTACTAACATTCTATTAATGACCGTGCACTCTACTAACATTCTATTAAGTTGTCTACTTTTCGTTAACAGTATGTGATGCTGTCATACAACTTTAAAATGCTGTTCAGAGACGGCATCAGTTTTTTCCTCAACCAAAAAAATACAAGAATATAAAAACTACAGATATTACAGTTTGGAAATGGCCCAACTTTTAGTGAAGAATCAGCCACTTATCCCTTTATTGTGATCTGTACGTACAGTATGATACATTTTTCCACTATACTGTCCACACTGGATCTTTATCTTCCTGAGTTGCTGTTTGAAAAGCAGAAGAGCTGAATGGTCACTTTCTATCTATTTTAATGTTAATCTAATTAAGCTGGTGGTCTTAAACACAGCCAGGCATTTCTAATTGAATCTCCTCCTCTCGCATGAAGCTACATAATGAATGTGGGGGCACATACACACCGAACGGGGATAGGCCTCATTGGTATGACTGTGCAAAATTGAGGCATTAATGGTGGCGGCGCTCTTTCACCCTTTACACCCATATATAGCTGTCACCTTGCATAACAAATGAGGGGGTGATTTAAATAATTGGGTTTTAAGTCGGAGCAGCAGCAGGGAATCTGCACCGGTAGTGGTTTTCTTAGAAAGTGGAGGTGTGTGTGTTTCCCTTCGATTTCAGCATTATCACAGTAGAGGTAAGCCACATGTTGGTTTTCAGTTTCTGATATTATTCTATTAAATATTGTTTTTTATAGTTTCCCCTGAGATAATGAACATGGTGCAGTTTGATCGATCGCTGATTATTCAGTCAGGAGTGTTTGTCAGAGATTATTATTATATATACAGAACAGTTGTGAAGCTACATAACCATGTTGGTTTTTTTGTCTCTTATCTCTGATTTGAACCAGAGAGTTCTATCCAACCTTGGTCATCATGATGACAATAATAAACCCACAATGAAAGTGAAGTTCAGAGCGATCACAGTTGGATTAGTTTTAGAAAAAAAATTGTTGGTTCTGGGTTAAAGTGAGTTCAGGTTTAGAGCAGCTTCTCTGAAAGTGTACTCCAATCACCCCTTTGTGGTCTGTGAAAATGTAATATCAAATTTGAAACATTAAATTTTAACAATTTCATATTTTCTGGACTATAAGTCACGCTTTTTTTAGTAGTTTGGCTGGCCATGCCACCTATATTTAGCAGCGACTTATATATCAAAAATATACGCCATGTCATCTATGACGCCGTACAGTGTGGCGACTTTCTCGCTAAATCTGATGACTTTCCAAGGCTATTTGGTGCCGGCCTTTATTTGTTCATGTAAACAAAGCCCTGGCCATTATGTGAGACCCGGCTATTAATTAAATGTTTCAAAAAAAAATGCAACTTATAGACCGATGCGACTTACTGTATATATGTTTTTTTTCCTCTTCATGACGTATTTTTTGACGTTTGCGACTAATATTCTGGTGCAACATATAGTCCGGAATATACAGTAGTTTTTTTTCTTTTTTTTAACTGTCTTCAAATCGCCGCAAAGTCAAATAGTGCGTCATATGATGTGTTGTATGAAATATCTTGGGAACTCGTTGAGGGAAATCCTTCAGATTCAGAACAAATATCCGTTTGAAGATTAGTATTTGGAGGTCAAAGGTCACCTTTACTGTGAAATAATAATGTTCTGTGAAAAAAAAATGTTCAGTGCTGTCAAAGGAAGAGGAGATTTTAACTATATTTTCGTGATGGCAGAAGCACATACAATTTGTTCAAGTACATCAGTGTTACATTAGATTTGCAGGAAGGTACCTTTAAACTTTTATTAGCTCTAAATATCAAATGTCTGTAGTTTGAGTCCTAAGAAAAAAATGAAGAAACAAAGACCTGACGCTAAAGTAAAAACCAGCAGAAACACATATGTGCCAGTCTCCTAATGCTAGGCCAAGGAAATGGATGCACTGTGTAGCCACGGCAACCTAAATTAGTCTTGGCAGGTATGTGGGCATTACATCTCCCACTGAAGAGAGAGTGAACGAGCAAGCAGGCAACCGAGAATGAAGGGAGAAAGATGGGAAAGAAGAAGAGGGGTGATAAAGAAGAAAGAAAAGTGTGGAAAAGGAGGAGGAGTGCAAGTCGGAAGATAAGGACCGAGGGAGGGAGGAGGAGGAGGAGGAGGAGGAGGAGGAGGAGGAGGAGGAGATGAGAGGTAAAGTCAGAGGTTGAATGTGATTAGTAGGGAGCAGAGGAAGGGAAGTAAAAAAAAAGAAAAAAGGGGGGAGGAGGGGGCAGTGCAGTGAGGGATGATGGGATCAGGGAGGGGAGAGGGGGGAGGAGAGTGGTGCAGAGGGTGAGTCAGAAGGCAATGAGAGTGATTGGGAACTAGCATGCTGCTTATTGCATGCCAGGAAGAATAAAGTCAGCAACCAGTCTGCACGTGTGTGTGTGTGTGTGTGTGTGTGTGTGTGTGTGTGTGTGTGTGTGTGTGTGTGTGTGTGTGTGTGTGTGTGTGTGTGTGTGTGTGTGTGTGTGTGTGTGTGTGTGTGTGTGTGTGTGTGTGTGTGTGTGTGTGTGTGTGTGTGTGTGTGTGTGTGTGTGTGTGTGTGTACTGCAGAAAAACCTATTAAGCAATACCAGCACAGACGGAGCTAACTAAATTACATCTCCAAAAAGACAAGATTACACTTGCTGCTAGACACACACACACACACACACACACACACACACACACACACACACACACACACACACACACACACCATGTATAAAAGTAGGCTACAAAGAAATCATGTCTACACACACACACACACACGCACACACACACACTAACACCCATTTACAGTGACTAGTGTCTAGATGACAGAAGGGGTCCAAGAACACAGACGGCCCGTGGGTGAGATGACGCACAAGCACATTCACATACACACAAACACACAAACACACACACACACACACATGCTGAAATAACATAAATCTAAATATACACATGTACAAAGCCTGTTTCTTAGAATTGTCACATTACTGTCTGCACAGTGATGGAGAGCAAAGTGTGTGTGTGTGTTTGTGACAGTCTTTGCCTGCGTGTGTGTTAGTGTGTGTGTGAGACGGCTCTTGAAGGTGTTGATTGGAAGAATGTGATCATATGTGTGTGTGTTTTTTTTTCTCCATCCTTGCAGCATCCATCATCTCTCTCCCTCTGTCTCTCTGTCTGTCAGTCAAAGTGAGGTGTCAGTCTCGCCTCCACTTTCTGTGTTTTCTCGTCTTCTTTGCCTCCGTTTCATTTCACTTTATCCACAAAGTCTCTGGCGAATCTGTTGCATCACATGTTTAGCGTCACCGTGAACACACCACACTCACAGCTGCAGTGTGTGAGTTTGGTTTCTCCACAATCAAACGCTGCTGTTGAAAAAAAGTGATGATCAATGATTGAACGATGCAGAAACGAGAACAGGCCTGAAAGATGGTAGGAAAGGAGGAGGAGGAGGAGGAGGAGGAGGAGGAGGAGGAGAGAGGGGCATTATGGGTAATGGTGAGTGTGTGCACACTGCAAAGAGTCACTTTCGAAAACTAACTTTTTTGTCCCAGCAATTAGTCTTAATAAGTATCTGTGTGTATGCGAGTGTTGACTCTGCGACTGAGTCGTTGTGGTGTTGGCAGGTGAGTACAGTCGATCCGATTGTGACGATTGTTGTGTGTGTGTTGTGTTCTGCTTTGTAGTGCCTCCATTTTTGTGCTGTGCACTTAATATAGTCTGAGCGTCGTAGATCAGTGTCGTCCACTCTGTCGTCAGCCTGCTCCACTCGGTAATAATAATAATCTTAACACGAGGTAACGGCACAATCCGTCGGCTTGTGTCATAACAGTAACAGTTTCTGTTGTAACTTCTTGTTTTTGCACTGGTTTCTGCGGTTGTGTTATTTTTTCTAGTATTTTTATTCTACACCACAGTTTGCTGAGTTTCCATCCAAGCTTGAATTAAAAATAACAATAACAAGTAGTTGACTTAAATGATACGCCGATGACACTCAACTCTTTATGTAAAGATGTGATAGCTTGCAAAGGATGAGTAAAGAAGCAGTAATCCTTTAAAAGGGAGATAATGCTACATTGTATTGACTGTCCAGAAGAAAAGAAAGAAAGAAAACAGGTTTGGTGAAATTTGGGAGAGATTGACAAAGAAAAAGTTTAACAAAACAAAAACAAACCTCCAAATGTCCTAATTTTTGCTAACAAAATTGCTCATGTTATAGCATCTTGTATTATAAAGAAGACAACAGCTGAAACTGACAAATAACCCTAAAACCAGTTCACCTAAACTATAATTTGTAAGTTGTAGTTTTCAAGGAATGTGAACTTCTTTCTTTGAATAATATTGTATAAACTAATTAGCTTCATCAATAGAATAGAATAGAAATACTTTATTTAATCCCCGAGGGGAAATTCATTTGTCAATGAGGAGCAGTTTTCTAATTACTTTGAATAATCCTCACCGTGATCAGTTTTCAAGGAAACCTAACTTTGTTTACTTTTGATGGAAGAAAGAAAAGTTAAATAAATGTTTGTAACTTTCTTTTCTCAAAACTCCTCTAATAGCTTTATGTTACAAGAGCAGAAACACTTAATTTCATTGCACATAAGATGTTTCCAATAATAAGTAATAAATACAGAATAAATCTTTCCTTCTATATGGAGCACAATTTAAATGTAATTGCTGGGTACATTCAGCCCATTTTCAGCCATGATCATCATAAAATCAACTCAGTTTACCTTAAACAGTCTCAGAAGTTTTGCCTCTATCTTATCTGTAATTAGTATCAATCATGTTTCTCCCTGGGAACCCTCCAGAAAATTATTAGAAAATCACTGAGCCGTAAAAACCAAATTACCCAAATTACCCAGCTTTCATTGATCCTGCGTTCCTTCGGGGTGAAATGATAGATTTCAGCGTTTTCCAAAATTGCACTGACTCATTAACACGAGAGGCTTCGACTGCTGCTTCTCATCAAAACAAAAATGATACAGTATTTAGGATTTAATGGATTTCAGGGCAGGTGATGTGTTTACAGTTTCTCGGATGGAAACGCAGCGACTGTCGCTGGTCACCAGTGTTTTCCACAACCCCAGTGTCTTGTGGGTAATGTAGTTTGGTTTTTTTTGAGTGTGTTTTTGCAGCCCTAACATGTTTGTGTTGTTATCCTGCCCTCCCTGTAGTCTGCACGGTTCGCTGTCAGAAGTTCCTGATCTCGCGGGTCGGGGAGGACTGGATCTTCCTCATCCTGCTGGGACTCCTCATGGCCCTGGTCAGCTGGGTGGTGGACTTCTGCATCGCCATCTGCCTACAAGGTGAGGACCGGGGGGAGGACAGAGGGAGGGAGGGATGAAAATAGGTGATTTAAGAGAAAGAAACAAGAAGAGGAGGAGGAGGAGGTGTAGAGGAAAACAGGAAGTGGTGGTTCACTGACTGTTATATTTAGACTAAACTACATTTTACTGAATGAATAAATAAAATAAACTCGACATGAATGGACGTCAGGCCTGGAGGGGAGGATGAATAAAAATAAGAGGTTAGAAAATGTGTAGTGGGAGGATGGGATCAATTTTAAGCATTCATTTTTATTTATAACAAAAGTCCAGTTAAAAAAAAGACAGAAGAGTAGAAGAAAGAACGAGTGAATACAAGTGAAGTGAAGGAACATGAGCAGGAAGGAGAAGTTATAGAGGAACAAGTGAGAGATGAAGGAGGTGGAGGTGGACGGATGGAAGACAGGAAAAGGGATCGAAGGGGGATCAAAGGATGAAGGGATGGATGGTTCCTGTGTGTGTGTGTGTGTGTGTGTGTGTGTGTGTGTGTGTGTGTGTGTGTGTGTGTGTGTGTGTGTGTGTGTGTGTGTGTGTGTGTGTGTGGTACTCTCAAAGAGAAGACATCCTAGTGTTGTCAGTTTTGGTTATGATGTACAGTTCTTTTAATTGAGTGCAGAACATGACTCGACGTCACCTGTGACACACACACACATAGTCCCATTAGGTTTCATGTCTTTTTAATGTTTAATACTACATCTCTCTTGCATGTGCATGTGTGCATCACAGTTTCCCCTCACAGTACCTTCGCTGTCAATGTTATATATCTACACTTAACATGAGCACTAACACTCTTTCTTACTGTGTGTGTTTTGTGTGTATCCGTATGTGTGTGTGTGTGTCCACAGCACAGAAGTGGATGTACGGTGGTCTGGACAGTAACGTCTTCCTGCAGTATCTGGCCTGGGTCACGTATCCCGTCGTCCTCATCACCTTCTCCGCCGGCTTCACCCAGATCCTCGCCCCGCAGGCTGTCGGTACGACGCTTTGGACGGTTTTAGACAGTCCCACATCTGATTGGCCTACATCTCCTCTCACAAGTTGGACTTTGTAAAGCCAAGAGAAGCTGCAGACATCTTTGTTTACACTCAGACCGGTTCACCAAACCTTAAACTTTGTTGCTAATGCAGAAATCAGTGTGTTAAATTTGTTTTTAACGCATATTGATTTTTGAACTTGGTACATCATTCGTCCAAAAATATTTTGTTACATCTTTCAAGTCTTTAAACAACTTCCCTTCTTCCCCCCGACTACATAGTCAACTGAAATAAACAGGCGAGAGTGAGAGAGAGAACAAAAGAGAGAAACATACATAAAATATCAAATCAAAATATCCACCTATGCATATGTAAAAATAAGAAAAAGAGAGTATTTATGAATGTAACATTAAAAAGACAACAGAAGCAAATAATAATACAAAACCAACATAAATAGAATTTAATTAAAAGGAAACAGTCTTACTTGGAAGAAGTTCGATTTAAGGAGTTAGGAAATCAGGTCTTGATTCCAAAAATATGATAAATGAATTCCATGTGTCATGAAAAATGGAGCTTTGAAGGACAGAAGTCAGATGAAGACAACCATATGTGGTTTCTCTCTGAGCTGACACTGGTCTGTTTCTCCTCCTGCAGGTTCAGGTATCCCAGAGATGAAGACCATCCTGAGAGGAGTGGTGCTGAAGGAGTACCTCACCTTCAAAACCTTTGTGGCCAAAGTCATCGGCCTCACCTGCGCTCTGGGAAGCGGCATGCCCCTGGGCAAGGAGGTGAGGAACCGGCATCACCTGCTGCACAGGCCTTTTTAACCCTATGTTGCCATTTGTATCAAATTTGATGCATGAAAATACATGAGTTTTTTAGACCTCTACATCCTCACTGTGATTTTTTCCCCCTGAAAAACCTAATGTATACGATCAGATAATCCACCAGGGTGCAGTTATTTATGCACCAGCAGGCCTTCAATATGGCCGCTGTCAGTCAGTGACCCAAATGTGTTTTCTCATATTTTTGCCAATTTTGAAAAGGTTAAGGTAAGAAAAACTTTTTAAAAATGTTGCTGAAACTTCAATAGGAATAGTTACTGCATTGATGCAAAGTAAAACTACTTAATATTTCATAACTTATTTTATAGTAGAACCGTGTTGAAAATGTTTGTATCAAATCTGATATGCAATTTTTTTTTTTTTTTTTTTTTTTGGGGGGGGGGGGGGGGTGGATCTGGACACACTGTGCTGCGACTGCATGTAACACACACACACACTGCACAGTCCAACAGTCTCATCATCAGTCACCCATATGTGAATCCAAAGAGAGGAAGAAAGAGGCTGTTGAGTGAAAAAACCTTGAGGTAAATTGCTCACATGTGCTTTAGTGTGTGAGCACAAATAGATGTTCCAGGTAACATAAACTTACATCATACAGATCCGTCTCATTGTCACCGACACAAAGGTCAGAAATGGCCGGAAAACTCAAGTGCTGACCCACATTCAGCAGCCGCTGTAAGGCGTTCGGTAACACAGTTCAGTTCTAGTTCAGTTCAGTTCAGCGTGTCTTTGTTTGACAGAAAATTATAGAAGAACCCAGTCTGGCACCAAGCTGCCATCGGCTTACGCAACAACAACACATAAACCTTCAATATCAGAAAAGAACACCGGGCTGTCTGAGGCTTGAATCCAACTCATTATATATATATAATAAATATATTAAAAAAAACAGATTTTGAAGAGCAGGAGCGACTGGAGAACAGGTGTCTGTGGTGAATTGGGTTTTCCAGCAGCTCTGTTATGTCAGAAATCAGAGCACAACTTCATCAAAGGACAGGACCTGAGCGTCTCACTTCCCAACGTCCTCAGTGCTTTTAATTACAGATGATTCGTTAACGGCACCACCAAATAGCCACCGACGACCAAACTAACTACAGTACCAGTCATTTAAATGGCAATATCAACCAAATTGAGTTAAACTCACTGGAGTCCTGTGGTAAAGTTTTATAGATTTTCTTCTCTGCCTTTGGCATCGAGGTTACATATTCTATTTTACTCCGTCCGTCTTCTTTCGCTTATCCGGGGCTGGTTCAGGGGGGTAGCAGTCTATTTTTCTCAACTGTTTTAAAGTTTTAAGGTTATAATTTTATCTTCATCTTTATCCACCTCATTGTCTCTTCATTTTCTCTGAGCAACTTATACGTTATGTAATTTTCCCCCTGGGATCAGGAAAGTCTGATTCTGATTGTAAGTTATCATCTTTATGTAGCCTGCAGTTAAAAGTGCATGGAAGGACAATGAAGCATATTATTGTACTTCGTCTGGCATATCCAAACTTTAAAGAGGAACAATGCAGGATTTTTAGCTCAACTATGCTACATTTTTACCTTCATTAACCAGCTTCAGAGTCCTAGTGCTGGTTAAATCAATGACTTGTAACTAGTTCCACCTACTTCCACCTAGCGTCTCTTGGCTGAAAACCAACCTCGTAAGATCAGAGCCTCCGACCCGGTGTCCCAGCTCTCGTCTCTGCGACACCGCCACACAAACGTAACGCGCCCCGTAACCCGTAATCTGTTGTTTATGACAGATAAGGCTACACAAATATACACATGGTAACATAGTAGGTGATAAATAACGTTATCCACCACTTCATGGATTGATTTCTCACCGGCTTCATTGAAAACAAATGCACATGGAGGAGAGGAGGGTTAGCAACACAGAGGAGACCAGACTTGCATAGTTCCCCTTTAATATCTCAATATGGTCCATCCAGCTAAAATATCACTCTGTACAATATTATTATTATATATTATAAACAAGAGGAGATTTTCACAATTTTTCATCACATTTTTATGCTATTAAAAAACATAAAATAGCCTAACATAAATTATTATTAATTTCCACTCAGTACTAGGATATCATATAAGTAAAGGTGCACACACAATATGCTGACGTGCTCGGGTTCAGTTCGAGAGCAACGAGTGTGAAAACTGGAGACCATGAATACAACAACAACAACAAAAACAACAGTGCTGAAGGAAGGTGTGCTGTTGACTCGGGACATTTTGTAAAACCCAAAGGGAGCTAGAGGAATGTTTTTCTGGAGATTGTGGAAATCCCCAAATTCACAGCGCAGATGTTGTTTATGTCTCTCACACACACATGCATACACACATTTACACTCTGGTTTGTGTATAATGTTGAAGCAAAAACAGTTCCAGGTAAGTACAGTAGACTCCTGCCAAGCCTGAAGACTTGTTACCACACACACACACACACACATACATGGACACACACACAAGCCTCAGGCTTTTTTGGTTGTGTTGTTGTGGTTGTTGTGTATCTGCAGCCTCTCACTTCCTTCACTTCTCACTTTTAATCCCCTTAGTTCCACTTTGAACTTCATTCCCTGAATTTTAATGTTCACTCAGACTTTGTTGTTGCTGATGTGTTTCCCTGTGCCGTCTTCTGTGACACACAACCAACAGGAGGGCAGAGGGGCTTCTTAACATGTAATGTTTGCACCTGTAGTGTTTAATGTCTGTTTTTTTTTTCTTCTTCTTCCTGTCAGGGTCCGTTCGTTCACATCGCCAGTTTGTGTGCAGCTCTGCTCAGCAAGTTCATGTCTCTGTTCGGAGGCATTTACGAGGTAAACACTGTTTTTTTCCCTTCCTTTAACAGTTTTCTTCCCACTCTCTCTACATTTTGTCCAACTCCCTGCATTTTACTGGCAAAACTTAAAATTGAAACATCTATTATTCATTCTTTATCGTTATTATTTTTCATATAAACTGCCATCACATGCCATCCACCAGGTCTTTAAAGAAATACTTCCATACTCTAGCTCAAGTTATTTTCTGATTTATTTCTTGGAAATATGTTTTTTGTTCAGCTCTTATTGAGTGTTTTCTAAACTTTTTCACCCTCGGTTTCTGGTCAGGTTGTCTGCATATGATATATATATATATTTTCTTTTTTTATTACCGTTAGATATTCCCTTAAATGTTCCCTTGAGTGTTGTTCCAACACTCAGAGACATGAACATGAACATTGCCAATAATTGTACAGAGTAGTAGTACCATATGTATTTAAGCAGGTATAAACAATATAGAGTTTTTTTTTTTTGTAACGGGTTATGTGACAGATTAAATTACGGCCCTGGTAATCTGATTTTCATTCATTTGTTATTTACCTTTCTAGTTTTACTTTTACAAGACTTTAAGGTCAAAACCTCTGTGAAACACTCAGTTACTATTCTGCACACAGATAACAAAACAGTTAAAACTAATCAGATATAAGTCTGAACAGTGCTGGATGCTGTCTGAGGGACTGGCCACACACCAGGCGATTTAAAAATCTTTAAAAAAATTTAGGAGACCACAGACATTTGGACAGTTTTGGGTGATTTTTAACATTAAAATCCTCCACATTAGGTGATTTGGCTAAACTGTGACACCGCACACCTGCTGTTTGTAGTGATAATTTCACATTGGAGACTTCCCAGACTCAAGACCGTACAGAAACTGCACATTAACCTGTGACATCCCACCTGTGCTGCCCACACCTTTTCCTTATCCAGGAAATTAAACATTTGAGCAGAAGAGAGGGATTGTGGGTGGAGCTGAAGGATGATTAGTAAACAGCAGCTTTAAATGAACGTATGTAGGAAGAGTGTGTCAAAATGGTCACTGGTGACTTTCCATTTCTCTCTTCCTGTGAGGTTTCCGTGTGTTGTGTCAGTACAGTACATGAGCATTAGTTTTGTATTGACTCCAAAGTTGCGTTAAAGACAAAAAACAACCCCGATGTTGTGAGAAATGAATTGAATGTTGTCAAATGGAAATTACAGGTCAGAAATTCAGGTATCATCTCTGAACTCCGATTTTCCGACATCGTTAACAGTAAAATGGAACAAAAGTTTATGTTGATGTTTTCACACATCTTCATCTGCTTCAAAAATAAGCAAAAGTTGCTGCTGCATATAATTGTCATGTTCAGCCACAATATGCCGAACTTCTTTTGGGCATCCATGTTTTCTCTACTCCGAGTTAACCTGTAGGGTGAATGACGTCGGAAGTCGGAAATTTCCAAGTTGGAGTTTGGACTTCTTTGTTATTTCCGAGGTGTCTTGAACGCAACATAAATTTGGCCTATGTAATATCCAATAATTAGTATGAACAGAGGTTTCACAAGTTGAATTTGATCTGTAAAGTCTGAGCAGCTGGTGACGTCCACAGAGAGAGCGAGAAAACAGCGGGAAGGAAATTAAATAAAACAAAAGCTGAAACGGACACGAAATGCAAATGTTTTCTTATTTATCCTCAGGAATCGATTTCTTTCATCCCGTGTAAAGTCAACATCCAGAAATACCCTCAATTTATAAATGTTTTATCAGTCGGCTATTTGTCAACAAATTACATCTTTTTCATCTTCAAAAACCAACTTTGCTCTGAGAGATGCAGCGGATGAGATGAGAGTTTCAGTCAGGGGGAAAAGATGGATGGAACAGATGCAGATCGATCAGGAGCAAAGGGAAAAAAATACATTTTCTCCTCCTCGTCCTCCTCCTCCTTCTTCTTCTTCTTCTCCCTCTTTTCTTTCTTTTTTGCCTCCTCTCTATCTTTCCCATCCTCTGGGAGAGGAGTCCAGGAGCTGGAGGAAGGCACAGAGACTCTCATCTCTCTCTGTTCTGAAGATGTGAGCAGCTCTCTTGGGTGATGAAATGGTGGGAAGATGGGACGGTTTGAAGCGAGTACAGAGGGCAGTGGGACCGAATGAAGGGTTGGCGTGAGAGCCGCAAAAAAAAAAAAAAATTAAAAAAATCCCTGCGCTGCATCCGCAATGTTGGCCTCGAGCTACAGGAAGAGGACACGTTACGTAGTCCGCTGCAGTGGAAAAACTGAATTGTTACGTAATCATAAAGGTGGTTTTAGTGGAGCAGCTAAACTGGACAGACACAGAAAGAGACTCCGATTTTTATTGGTCCATGAGAGCAGAACATTGGAAAAAGGCCGACAAATCATTAGCAAAACAGTGAAGTTTTTGTAATGAAGGCTAATTATGAAAAATAGAAGCATTGTTTTCAAATGTTTTAAAGGTCCTGTTTTATAAAGTTCCCAGTGTTTTATATTAAGTTTGATGTTCATTGAAAGATATATTTGTGGTTTTAAGAGGCAAAATCCATCCATAGTTTTCCATTTCCTCTCTCAGCTTCTCTCTGAAGCTCTGTGTCAGCCAATCAGAAAAGAGGAGGCTCTGAGCTTCTCTTCTGATTGGTTGACTGTTTTCTAAAATGGTCCAATAAAGGTTGGAGCAGAAAGAGCAGATATCAGAATAAAACACTCAGAGAAACCAAATCTGAAAAGTGTTGGATGGATGGTTGGTCCAGGTGGTAGGCAGGGCTTAGTGACTTGCTTCGTTGTGACATCACAAAGTGACAGGAAGTCCTGACGGCTGGTTTTAAGGCTCGGTTTCTGAATACAAGCTGTGTGCATTTCTCTGTGGACTGAGGCTTTAATACTTTCACAGTATTAATATAGAACTTAGAGCTGCTTTATAATCACACTACACATGGACATCTACCTTTATATAAAAAGGAACCTTTTAAAAAAGATCTTAAACAGCTTTTCATGCTTTTTTCTCTCATGGTTTCTCACTGCAGTGACTAATTAAGAGTAACAGTGAAGGGGAAAACCTGGGGAATCAAAATGGACAGAGGATTTGCAACAGGAGGAATTTATTCCCACACATAGTTGATGCGGTTAATTTTTCTCATCATCATCATCATCATCGTAGTTACCGTCTCCTAGTAACCCTCTATTAATCTCTCCTGTGCCCCTCTTCCTCCCTCCCTCCAGCGTGTTGTGCTGCATTTTATGGAATATTAATGCTGTGTGTGTGTGTGTGTTGGGTCCCTCTGCAGCAGTAGCTCGTCCTCTCTCCACAGTTTGAAGTACAGTATGCTAATGTAGCCTGTGGGCTGTAAAAAACAGCTTTTTTGTTTCAGCGTGCTCTTAGATAGTGTGCTGTACTTTCAAAAAAAAAGATGAAGAGAAACCAGAGCTACACACACAGACACACACTGGGTTCTCACTGTATCAAATGTTATTGAAAATTATGTTTTTTATTGGAACTGTATAAATGTCTATAGAGATTAAACTGTTAATGAAGCAGAACAGAACGATTAAAAACCACTGATATTAGTTAAATCTGCCTCCGTCAGCTCAGTGTTCATCTGTCCTCATCAGTTTAACTCTCTTTTTTGGTGCTACCTGAAGGAGCCTGGTCTTATAGGGATTAAGGTAATTCACCCGCATGTTTCCCTGCATGCTTTGCAGCCCGTGTCCTTTCTTTTCTTTTTTTCTCCCACCACTAAAGTTTCCTGATTCACTCAGTAAAAAGTTAAATATTTAGTGTCAAGTAAAGGAAACATGTTTTTAATCCTTTAAAATGAAGTGTTCTCCATCACCTTGCTCAAAAACAACTACAGTATATGTAATATTTTCTCTCAGACTCCTATGTTTTTATGTATTTCCTTCAAAAAGCAGCCTGAGGCACTTGTGCATAAAAAAATAAATAGCATGAAGCTGAATGTTTGAATCCGTAACAGTCAGAATAAACTCTTGAGAGAGAGAGAGAAAAAAAATCAACTTATTTCTTGGACAACATTGATTTGAACTTTGAAGAAGCAGAAATATTCCAAGCAAGCGAGAGTCATAAAATATTTATTAAAGATGAAGATGTTTTGCAGTGTAAGCTGTATTTGCAAAAAAAATGTTTGTTGACCACTTCTTTTCATTATTCTGTGACCATCTATCTGTGTGTATGTGTGTGTGTGTGTAAGCTGCAGTGCTGCATGCTAGAGTTTCACACTGTAAGTTTGTAAGTTCAGGATAAGACACTGAGTGTGAAGTCTCACACAAACACACACACACACATGCACAGACACACACTAACCTCTTTATCACTGCCATGCTGCTTGAAGCATAGGAATGAAGGTAAGTCCTGCAAGATCCGTCCTGTCTGGGGGAAAAAACAAACAAAAAAAACCTCTTCATTTCCCATGACGCACCGTGACCTCCTGTCCTCCAGTCATGCAGCGCTGTCTTTCCATTCGTCCTATTGTGTGTTACACCACAACTCCTCATCTGCTCTGAATGGATGGATTGAAAGGAGTTGTTTTAAAGCAGCACAGAGCTAATTTATCGGGGTTTTTTCCATTAATTTATTTGTGTATCGTTTACTTCAGCTTCTTCTTCCAATGCTAGCTTTTTGTGCGTTTATTTGTTAAATGCTGAAATGGTTCGATGTTTAACCAGTGTGCATGTGTGTGTTTCAGAACGAGTCGAGGAACATTGAGATGCTGGCAGCAGCCTGTGCTGTGGGAGTGGGCTGCTGTTTTGCCGCCCCCATAGGAGGTGAGTCCCCAGAAAAAAAACATAAAATAAAATATATTGTAATGAATAAAGTGTTGAAATTATGTGGGATTGTGTTTGTGCGTGTGTTTTTCAGGAGTGCTGTTCAGTATTGAAGTAACATCCACATTCTTTGCGGTGAGGAACTACTGGAGAGGTTTCTTTGCTGCTACCTTCAGTGCCTTCATCTTCAGAGTACTGGCTGTGTGGAACAGAGACGAAGGTAATGATGACAATAACAACAACATGTTTACAGAGCTGAGCTGTTCAGCTGAGTGGGACAGAAGAGATACGTATTAGTATGAACTTCTCCAGTTTGCAATATGAAAAGTTTACAAAGGTCCTTGAAAGAACCAAGGAAAGATAAGATACACTTAATTAACTGCTTATAAATTAGGATCAGTAGTTTTAAAATATTCAAATATTCAGCCTTTACCAACAAGATCAAACCAGAAACCAACAGGATTATTGATTTTAGATCTATACAAAGAAATTAAAGGACCAGTGTGGAGGATTTAGGAGCGGAACTATTGGCAGAAATTGAATATACCACCTTGTTTCTACAGTAGCCCAGAATGGACAAACTGAGCAGTATATGCAGAGAGGTCATTTTGCATTTTTTATACCGCTGTAGATTCTCCTACTGTACATACAGGGAAAAAAGAAGGGGTGAGAGTTGATCAGTTCTGCTGCCTCACCACTAGATGTCACTAGACCGTACACACAGGCCCTTTAAATAAAGTAGGAAAAGTAATGAAGAAGGGGTTTTAAAAAGACTTTTAACAGATCTCAGAGGTGAAAATAAAGCTGATAGAGTTTAAATGTGTTTGACAGATGTGCTCAGCTACAGCTGCACATCTGTCACATAGAATTTTTTTTAGAAAAAGTTTAACAGCAGACATTTTAATTAATTTTAACTTCCACACAAGCAGGTGTGTCCGGTGTGCTTCAGTTGAGTGTCTCTGGGTTCAGATTAGTTCATCATGAATGTTATTACACCAGGGATTTTCTCCTCTTGATCAGCAAAAGATGAAGAAACTTGAGCTGTTGATGATAGATGTTGGAGGAGTTGAACCAAACATTAACAAAGTTTCAGTGTCTATAGAGACAGATGTTTGGAGGTCTGGTCAGAACCTCATTACCATACATTAATACTTGAGAGCCTGAACTTATAACACCTGTACTGCATCTGTTTATAAGAGCTGCATCATTTCAATGATTGTTCTTACCTCACTCTGGTCTTTTTTCTTCGCTGCAGAAACCATCACAGCTCTGTTTAAAACCCGCTTCCGGCTCGACTTCCCCTTCGACCTCCAGGAGCTTCCTGCCTTCGCTGTCATTGGGTACGTTTTCACCGGCAACTTCTCATCTGATTATGAAAAGAAAGGAAAAGTGCAAATTGAATTTTGCTATTGGCTATATACTGTACTATGTGATGATAATATAAGTGACATATAAGACATTATCACTCTGGATACAGGGACATATGTGTATTTATAATAGTTTTGCATGGGAAAAAGAAACAAAAGGTGTAAAAGAAGGTGAAGATGAAGATAAATTGTTGTTGCCAGATCTAAATTCCAGCGTATTGACCCTTTATGAATAATTTATTATTAAAAAAGTTATAAAAATATACTTCCTGGCCTGCACACAGGTTTGGTTTAGCACAAAAGTCTACATGAACCTAAAGTAAATCCAAACACTGTGACTCATTGTTTTTCGTCTGTCCGGTTGTTTTGACAGGTTTTCACGTTTGCTGTCACTGCAGCACACACTCAAACGTTACCGCGGCGCTGCTCCCTCTGCCTCACTTTCTCTCTCTCTGTAGCTTTGTGAAGGTGTTGCTTCTTCAGGGCAGCCAGCGTGAGTCACCCAACATGGATAATTCAGCCTGCAACAGTTGCTCGCGCACTGAGGGATGTCTTATTTTATCCTGCCTGAGCCTGAGGGCGTCTCCTCGCCTGTGAATGAGACCACGGGCTTCCCAGAAGGGAAGCTGGTGGAGAGGTGGTGGCGGTGCTCTTCCTCCCTCTGCTGCCTTTCCCTCTCTCAGATTAAAGCACAAGCCTGAGTGTAACTGTGCGTAGGCTCCACAAAAAGAGAAGAAAATCCCTCTCTTCTTCTTCTTTCTTGTCTTTTGTGCTTCATCTTTTGGCTCTTTCTTCGTCCGGAGGTGTTAACACCCACTGCTGCATCGCTGACGTGCACGTACATACAGTTACGTTTAGCGCTGCTGCCTCCAGAGCGCTCAGCCGCACTTTTACACTAAGCCTGTGTGTACGTGTGCATTGGCACGTCCGTGTGTGTGTGTTTGTGTGTGTGTAGTTTCCATCTTCCCCTGCCAATAGCTGTCAAGCGAGGAAAGTCGGTCAGTGTCTCAGTCAACTAGGCCAGAAAGAGTTTGTTCTGTGTTACATGCTGCCAAGGGCACGTCTTTGAAGAGTCGCACACGAGTCTGGTTGGTGTTTACACCTGCAGGCAGGAGAGATGAGAAGCACTGGGACCAGTGGGGGCTGAAGAGCGACCTGATTCCTGCACACGAAAATAACATGCACATATGCAAATACATGCAGAACACTGGTTGTGTACAAATGAGCTGGATGTTCCAATACACTGTGCATTTTTTCATTGTGGTTGCAACAAAAGTATTTGGGGTTTTAAAAACTGATTTAAGGTGGATTTCAGCTGGATTTTTTTGTTTAGTTCAGATAAATTTCCTTAAGGAAGTAAAGGTTCCTGTGGGTTTCTGTGTTTCCATTGTGGCCTAAAATCCCAGGAAGAATCAGGCCGATGTTGGTTGTGTACCAGTGAAGCTTCGAGCAGGTCAAACCACTTACTGGGTGTTTTCTAGTTCTTTTTAAGTTTTTTAACTTCTCTCGAACCGGTTTGTCAGTGTGGATGATGTTGAGCTCATTCAAACTGTTGATATAAATTGCTATTCTGGCAAAGACTCTTTCTTTGTGGGTCGTCAATTCCAGTTTCCACTGGATATCGTCTTCTGAGCGAGGCCTGCACCTTGTCGTCGCTCCATCTGTCCCACGCTTTCTCCTGGGACTCTCATCCTGAACCACGATGAAAAACAGACTCTTGAATCAAACCAAAACAGTTGGCTTCCAGCTGTGGGCTTTTGAATGTGATGGGTGAAATAAAATGCAGTCAGTAATTGACCCATCAGAAGCACGACTCCCTTGACGAGGGACTTTTTTGGGGCTTGGCTGAATTTCCCCAGACCTTACTTCAAACACTGGTTCCTGAGGTCGAAGCATGCGTAGATCCTTAAAGGGTTCCCATCTCTTACCTGGGAAAGTTCCTGCTATTAAACAGAGGCTTTAGATTCCCTGTTACTCACAATAGCAGTCATGCTAAATTGTGTCTCTGGTGTTTTCAGTACAGCAGCAGATGGAGAGACGACAGGAAACCCCTCTTTGACACGATCGTTCGTAGCCTCACGAGTGGTCACAAACTCAGCACGGTGCCTTCAAGGACGAGGCTGGTGATGCCTTTTCTCAATACTTTCTTACGTCCCTCTGCATCAAGCACATTAAATCCTACTGAATATGATGGAAAACAGGTCACAGCGTTTTGTCTCACTGAATAAATTCAAGAGCTTCCTTCAAAATGGTCACGAGGGGCCTCGGAGTAGAAAGTCCTGCTCCTTCTTGTTGAACGGAGTCATTTGAGGTGGTTCAACATCTGTTTAGGATGCATCCTGGGCGTCTAATGCTGGACGTCATCCAGACACGTCCGACTGGTCGGAGGCCTCGGGGTTTGACCCAGGACATGCTGGAGGGGCTTATAGATCTCATCTGGCCTGGGATCACCTCAGGATCCCCCCCAGGAGGAGCTTGGAAACATTGGGGCCACTGCGACACGACCTTGTATACAGAGTCCGAAAAAAAAGGCAAACTTGTTGGGGGACTTTTTTTTTTAGTTGTTGTTGTTTTTAGAAGTGGATTAATACTCTTTGTGTTTGTTGCTGTGGTGAGTAAGTGCGGCAGCAGGATGTGTGGGATCCTCTCAGAACAAACTGTTGGTGTGTTATTAATAGTTTCTGGACAACAGTGGAGAGGATTGAGAATAACAGGCTGTGAAAACACACAAAACTTACAGAACTAATGGAACCAGTTCTTGGTGATTCGTTTTTATTTTATTTTGAGAGATTTGTTGACGAGGAAAAAAAACATAATTCTCCTTCAGTGTTGTTTGTTGAGTTGACAGCACAGTAAGAGGATATAAATACATTATTCATAAGTCTCTGACAACTTATTCTCAGAGTCATAGCTCACTATCAACTTACACACATTGTTCTAATATATTTTATCATCAGACAAATTAAAACTCATGGTGTTTGTGGTGAAACACTTTGAATATAGAGTACAGGAGGAGTCGCACTGTGAAACACACTCACTTACTTTATTAGTTCAATAGATTTATTTGCTTCATCTGATTTATTTTCTAGAGCTAAAGCAATAAGTCTAATCTGATAATTGATTATAGTGAAGGAAATACAGCTTATGGTTATTTATGTGGCAAAGGTTGATCAATTTGAAGACATCTATATTGCCAGAACTTCTTTTAATCTAATGTCGCTTCATAATTTGTGATCTTTGTCTGTTCTCATCTAGAAACTATTATTAAATTTAAATTAAAGTAAAATTTGAGACCATGCCAACTTCTGTTTTCCCTTTAAATCCAAATAAAGATACTTCTACAGATCATTTTTGGGTTAAACAGACACAGATAAAGGCATCTCTTTGGCTTTTTTTGCTGCATAATCTTAATAATATACAAATATTCTGTGTTTAGAGAATTTCAAATGTTTTCATTTGCTTGGTTTAATGTAATTTTAATGTCTTTGGTGCCAGAACAGACAAAAATCTGAAAAAGTTGCTATGAACTGGTTTAATTTTTACTCATTTCTGACTTTTTATAGACTAAACAATGAATCTCTGAGTCATATTAGTTCACACGTACCTCACCCACCTGTGCCTCGGTGCCTCGCTGGCTTTAAATCACCTTTACCTGGCCGCACCTGTAACACAGTGACAGTGGCATGTGATCCTTTAGATAAAAAAACAAAACATGCAGACCACAAAAAAGAGACACATGCAGTGTTTTCCTGAGCTGCACTGCGAGGGCAAAGACTCCCTCATCATCCCGTTCATCATTTATTCAGAGGTATTTGACGGAATTAATAATGCAGCAAGATAAATTTATAAGCATTAGCTTGTCTACGTAGCTGTCTGAGTCTATTCTTTCTCTCCCTCTGTCCTCTTTCCTTTCTTTTCTTTTCCTGATGCCATGAAGAGGACTCCCACTGAGCTTTTAAATGCACGATTATGTAAACCTCCTTTTCTGCTTTGTCTCCCACTCCCCCTCACATCCCCATTCCACTGTATCCTCTCTCTATCTACTGTATCTCTCTCTCTTTCTCTCCAATGTTTGTCAGTGTTTTTTTCCTCCTCTATATCGACAGCATATTCCTCCTACATCTTTTCTCCTCTTTCCTTTCTCTCCATCCTATGTTTCCCTCTCCTCTCCCTCTCTCCATCCTATGTTTCTCTCCCCCATGCTTATTTTAACATACATCTCATAGAGTACGTGGGTTGTATTGACTGTACGTTACGGTTCAACTACGTTACGTTTGCACCCTTCACCTGATGTCCACCCACGGCCCATTGGAGACTCATTACATCTGCATTGTTTTTCATTGTGGCCAGGTGCACACACAGTGGAAAAACCTATGGAGGTGGATTGAGAGGGAAAAATGTTTATAATTGATGCTTTGGTTTGTTTACACTTGAACTAATGTATTCAACTGCATATTAGCGCAACTCTTTCTGATCTGTGTGTGTGTGTGTGTGTTTGTGTCTCTGCAGTATTGCCAGTGGTTTTGGTGGAGCTCTGTTTGTGTACCTAAACCGACTCATTGTGCAGTTCATCAGGAAACAGAAGGCCATCAACAAATTCCTCATGAAAAAGTAAGTAGAAGTTGAAATATTTGGGTATATTTAGAATAATCGATAATTAATTATTCTGCTGTTTTTAAATTGCTTTTATTTGGATATTTCATGTACAGTTGCTCATGTATTTTTGAATTTAAGTCCAGATATTTTACGAGTAAAGCTGTAGCTTTAAATCTCACACTGATGTCATCTGTTTACTGTCGTTAGTCACATAGTTTTATGTTAGACAAACACCAGATAAAGGCTTCACTGTTTAAAGGAGTGCAACTGGAAATCATATGAATTACTTGTAAAGAACAAAAAATTATCAATTAATCATTGCAGTCAAATAATCATGATAAAGTTAGGATGTGCAGCTTTTCTTTTCATTTATCAACATAAATTGAAGTTCTTCAAATTTTGCATTATACAGATGGACAGCAAATTAATGGATGATGAAAAGAACTATTAGCTGCAGCGTCAGTACAAACAACAACCCCATAAACCTCCACTGCCGCCACCATGGAGGTAGTTTTGGATTGCTTCCAAATAGATTAAACTCTCCTTAGTAATAACTATTAAGATATGGCAAAAAACAATCATGATGATACATATGGAGCAGAAAAATGAACTACAACATGAACCACCAAACATTATTACAGATACAGTGAGTGAGTGATGTGGAGGGAGAACGCCCCTGAAGCGATGGTTTTCAAAGCGAGAACTCTGAGATCAGCTGCATTTAGACACAAAGAGAAACTGCATTTTATTTTTGCTTCAACCACTGCAGTGTTTTGTAAGTCCGTCTTTTAGTCCACATGGAGGACATGTTTGGGACTGATATACAGCAAGAAAAGAATGATTTTAATCCTTAAAAACAAGTATGTTCTCAAGTTAAAATAAAATAAATCATATATTTGTATATTGAGCATTTAGTTTGTGATGATTTTTCTATTTTAATATGTGAAGTGATTACATGTCGTCATATCAGAAGCTCATGTTCTCTGATTTGTTGCTAACATTTATAAAGGTTGCTGGTCTGTATACTGTAAATAAAGTTTAACACCTTTGTACTGTACATACATCATGTTCTGTACAGGCGATAAGCTGTGAAGTCACATAACTGTCATTTGTTGTGTGTTATATAATGAGACATGCTCACACACACACACACACACACACACACACACACACACACACAGCGGGGCTTTGTTGTGTAAACACCACTGTTTGTCCATCAGTGATCGTGAGACCTTGTTGTTGCTGTGACATTAATAATGAAAGCAGTAACGACCGGTGTGTTAACACGCTCATTAACACACTCTGAGCCGTGTAAACATCAACACTTCAGCTCATTTCATGTATCGATGTCGACTGAATCGGCTTTAATCTTTATTTTTCTCTCTGTCTCTCAGGCGTCTGCTGTATCCAGCACTGGTCACTTTACTCATTTCAACGCTCACATTTCCCCCCGGCTTCGGACAGTTTATGGCCGGCAAGGTGGGTTCCCCTTATACCAATGAATCATATCTTATTTCATTATTATTTTTAATACACATTTCACTGCAGCTATTACTATAACTCAGCTGTGGCAAAGCGACCGGGGCTGTGGCTGTGAGTGTGGAGGTTTCAGACATGTTGAATTTTCACCAATGTTCAAAGGACTAATGTTGTAACTGAACTGAATAAGACTGTGAAAAGAGGAAATGTATTAACATCACATCTGACAAAGCAACTGAAAGAAACTAATGTCAAAACTACACATCATACATTTGTTCATTTATTCATCGTTATCCCCATTAGCTGCAGTGCCCCCTCTTCTGTCATTCCCTACTGTAGATTTATAGACAATTTCATCAATAACAAATAAATCAATACACCTGCATATCATTAATACTCAGAGAGAGACTGATGTGACAAAACACCAACCAACCAAAATGTAACATCCCTCACTGTCACTGACCAGATTCCTTAGGGGAAGTTTTACTACAAGCATCTTCCTGGCATCAGAATCAAAATCGGAAAACCTTTATTGTCCCAGCAGTGGAAATTTTTCTTTGGCGTGTGCATAAAAGAAACATAAGTTAAGAAAAACACATGACATAAAATATAAAACAAACAGCAGATAGATGCAGAATAGCAGAGATAAATACAGAGTAAGACCTTAAAAGAACATTAAAAGATTTCATAGTGAGTTGTTGATGATGTTGATAGCGGATGAGATGAATAACTATGGAACTATGGATAACTATTAGTCTACTTGCCAGCCCATAGGGCCCCATTGTGAACCCGGAAATGTTGAGTACCCCAAAGTTTTATGTTAGAAATATATAGTATGGGTCCCCAGTATTCAGAAACTGCCGGATGCTAACTTATATATATTGGAAGTGACCAGATTTTAACTGCCAGTGGGCCGATTTTGATGGATTTCAATCTGGTCACTTCCGGTTTAGACAGCCATTTTGAATTTTGAAAATGTCAGAAATGGATTCAGCATAATCAATAACCCCTAAAACCACTCCAATATTGCCCAGATCAGCCAAGTCAATTTTGTTGAAATATTGCCCATATAGGCAAAATATGCTAATTTATGCTAATTATGTCAAATGTGCTAATTGCCCAATATATACAAGTTAGCATCCGGTAGTTTCTGAATACTGGGGACCCATACTATATATTTCTAACATAAAACTTTGGGGTACTCAACATTTCCGGGTACTCATTGTTGGCAAGTAGACTATATGGAAAATACTGTATATTAGTATTTATGATTACTGATAAGAAAGATAAATGTTTCCTCTTTTAGGGAGGGTTAAGCCATAATTCTCACTATGTCTGCGGGCTATGTTCAGCTGCAGCAGGCATTTCCAGTAAAGCACATTGCTAACAGCTTAAATTGTGCATGTGAGGCACAATTTTCAAAGAAGGTGGGAGGCAACTGTCAGGAGTGTGTGTAGTATGGAGCACTCGCCAGGTGCCATGAAGCCACGGCCCCTAGCCTCTAAATTTCGAAATAAAAGCTCACATCTGGTCAGCTATGTCTTGGACCAAAGACGGTTAAGAAGCAAGACACTCCACGACGAGTCAGTTTCCTGTACCTGTGGGTTTCAACATGACTCCGCCCCCTTTAGGAGACCAGCAACAGCAGCAGCAGCAGGTCTTGAGTCTATTGAATCCAATGACAGTTTTTCACACGGCACATCTCTTCTTAACATTTTGGCACGAAAATGACAAATTTCAGACAAATCAGGATAAAATTAATTTTGTTCAAGACCTGCCTGTGTCTTAACAACACACTCTTGTCAGATTTGGCACAGATCTTCATCTAGGCAACGTCAACTAACGTTCGCAAACGCCCATGCTAACTCATTTTTGTAATGCTAAATATGACTGTTATCTGTGTAAATATTTAATCTTATCCTCAGGAAATTACTGCTCACTTTCCTCTATCAACAACTTTTATAAATTATATTATAAATCCACACACACGTTACCAACACGAGTTGGAGGTGACCACGCCCACTTAGGAGACAGGAAGTGAACCATTTCATATATCATTGGCGCAGCTTGTAATGAGCCATCTTGTCACAGTAGAGGATCTTTGAAGGGGACAACACATAGACTGTATCTAAAAGAGGGACAACAACAACAACCTGTACCCATCACTCTCAGCCAATCACAGGTGTGCAGCTGTGATCAATGACAGGCTTCACAACCCATAATCATAAGAGGCATTCACTGACAACCTGGAAAACTCAGTATCTAGACTTCAACCTTAATTGAACTTCACAGTCTCAACCCTGTAACATAAAAACCACGTGTCAACCAGTCAGATACAACACAATATGATAGTTTGGTTTAATCATTTAATTTCTTTTATAACCAAGACAAGAAAAGTTCACAATCCAACCCACCGTACCACAGTGTTCACACATGTTCTTGTTGTGGTCTTTATGCAGCTCATTATGTTTCTCCACAACCGCCTGATGATTACCATTAATGTCAGTGTGTGTGACGTGAGCGGTTTTTTAATCATTCACGTCGCAGGTGAAAATGTGTTTATGTGTGTATCATCTGTGTACACACCGGAGACTCTGGCGGGCGCACTGTCCTTTAGCTCCTGGGATGACTCATAACCATGTGTGCCTGCGTGTGTGTGTTGTTCCCTCCAATTACACTCCTTTCATCTGTCTAATTATCAAAATTAGAAATGGAATATTCTATGCATCCTCAGTCCTTGTGTGTGCACAAACAGCGCACACACACAAACACACATACACACACGCTTCCCCCCAGTATTGAGAGGGTGAGTCAGGCCTCTGAAGCTCTAAATCTGTCTACACTGACCCACTCGTCTTAAAGCACCACTCCAGAGAGCGCACTCCACGTCCTGCATCTCAAATCCCTCTGTCTTACTCTCACACTCCTCTGTCATCACTTCTGCTTCTTCTGTCATTAGTGTCTTTAAAACTGAGCCACCGATGACTTTGTCGTTTGACACTCTTTAATTTCCAGCGATATCTTTTTAATGCATTCTCAGCAGCAGTAGCACATCATCTCCTCTGCTGATGAGCTGCTGACTTTTCTTTTTTCTTTTCTTTTTTTTTTTGCATTTAAAGTACTCTTATTTCCGAGTAGCAGGATATTTACATTTACACCTCGAGTCGGCTGCGCGGCAAGTTTTAATACAGTTTGAGGTCAATATGTAGGTGAACGTTGAAAGCAGTCTCTCAAACAAAAGAGAGTAGTACCTATTTACTACAAGTGAAGTGAAGTGTCTGCTAGCAATTTTCTTGAAATAATGGGCCATTACGCAGCTGTAATGTCTGTTGTGTTACAGCATTTTACAATAGATTTGGGTCAGTTATCACCACAGAGGTAGAAGAAATCTGTGTCAAACCACAGTGTTTCAGCACTGAATTTTAATAACTGTTATATATATTTTAAGAAAGGAGAAGTGCTCATTTTCAGCAAAAGTCAGTATTTAAGGATCAGGATTATACATCCATTTTATTGTACTGCATTACTTCAAATAGTATACACAGTGATTCATTTCTTTCCACATAGTTTGGTTTTATTTAAGACTTCAAACCTCACATGTGCATATATTATATATTTCAGGTACTTGTGAGTTTATTCTCTAACCGTGTAAATACAGTAAACTACAGTGATGGTAAAATAGTGAACAGTAAAAAACAGTTTACACCTCTGTTAAACACTCAATTGGTTTTAATGATAACTAATAAGCAATTAAGTTTCAACACTGCTTTAAAGGCCCCATGCTGTGCACTTTTCTCTGGGTTTATTTACCTGCTGATATCCCTAACAAGATGTATCATTGGTTTTGAGTACCTGTGATCTGCTTAATATCGTCTATATTGCCCCTTTCTGTTGCCTCTTTCTGGAGTTCTAACAGGCACAGGTCATTTGGCCAATCAGAAGAGAGAATGAGAACCTCTCCTCTGATTGGCTGACTGTTTTAGAGTGGCATGTGGTCGGGCCAATCACAGGCAAGTAACTGAAACCTAAGCTGCATTCATAGAAATTGAAAAATAACAACTGGTCACGGTGGGCGGAGTTACCTTGTGTGTGACATCACAGAAAGGAGGAAGTGCTATCTGCTCGTCTCAAATAGAATGTTCCTACAAATGGGCGGTGTGTGTTTCTCTGTTTATGACCAGTTTGATGCATGGGACAGTATATACGTGACCCAGAGACCTCCCCAAGCATGAAAAAATAACCAAAATCACATTTTTCATGCCATGGGGCCTTTAAGATAAGGAGAAACACGTGTTGCATTCATTTATTGGTATGAGGACTGAACATGTGATTCAGTGTTTTTCTGGGCCCAGTTGTTTAAAAGTAATCTGATCAGATTTTGGATAATGGATTGGATCAAATCTTGAAAATGGGTTGTTCAAAACCAAAAACGGATTCTGAGATCGGATTAGATAACGTAATCCAATTTTGGTTTTAATCTGGATCCAACCCTCAGTTTGTGTTCAAAACTTTTTAGTAGGATCGGGATAACTTTGATCCAAAAAAACAGGATTATTCTGATCCCAGCAGTCGGGTGGAAAAGACATTGAAGAAATAACAAAGAGCATAGAAAACAATATATACACTTCGTTTTCAAATAAACACACTTTGAGTGACCCCATGCACTCATCATTATTATTATTAGTATTATTATTAATCTTGAAAAGTTAGGATTAGGATCGGACTGATCCAATCCAACTTCGCTTTGAACAACTGGGATAAAATCAAGACGGATTACATGACCCTGAATAGCAAAAAAAAAAGGATTTCAAAATCCGGATATTTTGTATCCAGATTGCACCTTTTGAACAACTGGGCCTTGATGATGTCACTTCCTGTGATCCCGTACAGCTCACCCAGAAGGACACTCTGGTGACGTTGCTGGACAACCGGACGTGGGCCAAACAAGGCATCGCCGAGGAGTTCGACTACATCGGGAACTCTGCGGCCTGGAAACACCCGCAGGTCAACGTCTTCGTCACCCTGGTCCTCTTCATCGTCATGAAGGTAGGTTTGGTTTTAAACGTGCAAACACACAGCGGTATATCATACAGTGCAGAAGAGCCCAATACCTGCAGTTATAGAGGCTTACATCAAGGCTGCTGGAGGTGTTTGGGCGTTTTGAGCGTCGGAAAATATTTCTGAGGTTAAAAGCAAAAAAGCTTCTGTGTAAACTCTGGGGATCCCAGGTGATTTGATTCAGCTGAGGTCAGAGACTTGAGGGGGAGGTGCAGTGAAAGCATCAGCACCTGGCTCAACTCCCCCGAGTCACAGAGGAGAAGAGGAGAAAAAACATGCATCATGATATAAAGTAGTGGATCCAAGTCTCTCTGCTCTCGTAGCCTGATGAGCAGTTACTGTTTCTCCATTTTACTCTGGTGGGGAAAAAGAGGGCTATTAAATTGTTTTGTTTTTTGTTTTTTTATGTAACCTTTATTTATTCAGGCCGGTCTGTTCAGATGAAATGAAATGAAATGTCATCTCCAAATTCAAAAAAACAAAAGGTTGTAAATCTCCTAGCACCGCATCAAGAGCAGTACAGTGTGTGTGTGTGTGTGTGTGTGTGTGTGTGTGTGTGTGTGTGTGTGTGTGTGTGTGTGTGTGTGTGTGTGTGTGTGTGTGTGTGTGTGTGTGTGTGTGTGTGAGAGTGTAAGTAAAGTACATCAAGAGAGCCCGAAAGTGTAAGTGGGTGCAGAATAGAGTGCTGCTGGTGTGTCATCTGGTTGTGTGTGTGTGTGTGTGTGTGTGTGTGTGTGTGTGTGTGTGTGTGTGTGTGTGTGTAGGCAGGCAGCCGGCTGCAGGCAGACTCAGGGAAATAATTTTTCAAATGTGTTTTCTGAACTGAATCTGTTACTGTCCTTGACATTGTAGTTTATTTGCAGTGAAAGTATGTGTGGGTTTTATCAACTTAAGTTGCACAAAAGACCAAGTTGGTTGAGAAAGTGTCACATACACTTTTTTTTCAAACATTATAAACTCATAACTTCACGACAAAACAGCTCTGAGATGTCAACTAACGGCATCATTTTAAGTTATTGAAGCCAACCTGTGGCGGCTCCCACTTCGACTAGCAGAACTGCATTAAATAATAATGTTTCAAAAAAAATAAATGTCATAAATTGACAGCGACGCTCATGGCTAGGAAATAAAAAATAATGGCTATTCTCTATTTCTGTAACTCACAGCTTGGGGGCTATGAGAACATATTGATTCCATTAATATATAAAGGTTCAATTTGGAATATACCACCTGAAAGTCTGACTATTAATCATAATATTGTGAGGTGAGTGTTACAGCCTTCCTCTTAGTTAATGTGAGGGCTCAAAAGTACATTATTATATTGATATATGAACATTATTAAGCCTCTTTTTTGTCCTTCACATGACACATCTCAATTACTTAATGACTCTAACTCTGTTTTTTAGCATTTACCATTATCTTCTAATTACAACAGAAGCTACACAGTGACTTTAAAGCACCTACAGTACATACAGTATAGACTTGTTTATTTTTTCTTCTATTGGTGCTTCTGTTAGTTTCCTCTGTGTTTTGTTATCTGGCAGTTTTTTTTCTTCTTTTTCTTTCATTTCACCACTTGGAGTCTCCAAAGTCAAATATTTTCAACTTGTACTCATCGTCCTTTAATGTCAAACCAAACACACTGATGTGGATTAATGAAGCAAACATGGCACTACATCTTATCCTTTTGATAGACAGATGAAGAGGATTACTGTAACTACACTTCACATAACAACAAATAACTTTAGAAAAAAACTAAACACAGATCCTTCCACAGATAAGTTGAACGACTGCCAAGCAACCTGGAGTTGCAGCAGCAGCAGCAACGTGAAACGAGCTCCCACCGTTACCCGGAGGCTCCGGTTTCGACGTTATGTAAGCACAGGAGCTGATGGAGTGACAGCGTGTGCTGCCGTAATGTAACAGACTCACTGTCTCTTTTGTCTTTGGGTCTGAACGGCACAACAGAGGACGTCTGTCTCGGCCTTTTTGTCTGTCATGAATTAGAAAAACTGAATGTCAAAAAAAAAAAGATTTTGATGACTTCATAAAGCAGAGAAGCTGCACTGAGTCAACTGTTTATGATGAAACCCAGCTGTACGCTCTGTGTGTATGTGTGTGTTTGTGTACTGTATGTGTGTGTGGTTTGCCCTTCAGCAAAAAATCATCTGATGGCTTTACTCTCAGCGTGATGTCTAACACACAGAGGGTGTGTGTGCATGTTCTTGCATTTATGCAGGTACGCGGTTACAAAAGACAGATGCAGCGACACTGTACTACACACACACACACACGTATACCCACTTTTCTAACTTTAATCATCCACCTGCATTAATGTCATCGAGCTGCTCTCAACGTCTGTGGGCATGCGCTGAATCATGTCCTCTCTCTATCACATACACACACTTACAGACACACACACACACACACACACACACACACCACCAACTCTTATGACACACACACAGCATTCAAAGTCAGGCTGTAATGGCTCTGTCTAATTACAGCCTTTGGTTTTCCTGGATTCAGCCTGGTGATTTTCAAAAGGGGTGATTGCTCTCTCCTTCTCCCTCTTCGTAATGAATGGTTCTTTTATTCCACTTGGCAGCCATCTTGTCTTGTTGCTTCTTTTCATGCCGAAAACTTACTTGACGAAGCCCCCCACCCACCCACTCCCACCCCCACCACTCCTCGCTCCCCATCCCAGCTGCTGAACTTTTCAAAATAGAGGTGCATTGCAATGCAAAGTTCTCATTAGCAGGTTGGCTAATTAAGCTGCTAGGAATAGTTTAATTACATGTGGTTTTAAACAGCATGAAACGAGACACCAGGACAGAATTAGCAAAAATTAACTCTTGGATTCACTGTAAACACTCCCTGATGGAGTAGAATATAAAATGTTTGCCCCACATAATTAAAAAAAAACTCACTCAGTCACAGACACTTTCAGGAATTTAATGCTGCAAAAAGTGTAAAGTTAAAAAATCACTGCACCTGTCTTAAGAGTTTTTGTGTCTTTTTGCAGCTTCATAACACACTTGATGTCTTACACACGTAAACCTGCAAACTAATGCATGCTGTGTTGTTAAATGCTATTTTTAGTGGTGTGCAATCATGCACATCAACAGCTCTTAGTGAGGAACAGCTTTATTAATACAGGTGTGTTTCTGAGTGTGTGTCTGTGTGTGTGAGCACCTCCTCTAGCCTGAGTGAGTCCTCTGTTATCTGTGTGTGTGTGTGTGTGTGTGTGTGTGTGTGTGTGTGTGTGTGTGTGTGTGTGTGTGTGTGTGTGTGTGTGTGTGTGTGTGTGTGTGTGTGTGTGTGTGTGTGTGTGTGTGTGTGTGTGTGTGTGTGTGTGTGTGTGTGTGTGTGTGTGTGTGTGTGTGTGTGTGTGTGTGTGTGTGTAAGAGTGACAGGGAGCTGGTGGGACTGTAATTGGAGCGGGAATAGAAGAAGGGCCCCTGAGGGTCCCTCAAGGCCCCCAGGCGATAGACTGTCCTCTGAATGTGACACGCAGAAGCACATGAGCGTCCCAAATGACTGACGAATTAAATAGAATATAAATGTCCTGGATAGTGCGTCACAACTGATAGGATACCCTTGACCTGAGTATCCTTCACTTCTCCCTGCTACTGCACTTATGTTTTATAGTGTTTTGCCCCCCCCCCCCCCCCCCTTCTCTAGTTTCCCTTTTTAGTATTATCTATCTTTAGCCCATTTCTAAAACTGAAGCTTTGAATTATGTTGAACTACAGTTGTTAGCAGTTGTTGCTCGCAAGAGTCATTGTTTCTGTCAACATCAGTATTGACGTAGCTGCCTTGAAACCAGCTTTTGTCCACCACTGTATCTAAGACTTTTATTTTTTTTAAACATAATTTTCGTGGTAAATCTACCAACATGATTATTGTAAATTAAACCGCACAGAAATATTGAGAGATGATCGAAGCAGTGTGTGGTAACATTGCGGCTTAGCAGCAATTAACATAAAAGTCCACCCTAAAGAGTTGTGTCAAGAATTTTAAATTAAAAAGATATTAAACGTATTAGAAGTAATCCATGTAGTGTTGATAAAAAAATATGTAATTAATATGCAGTTAATCTAACTGCATCAAACAGTATCTCATTCCTCTGGGCTGATATTCACCTGAATTTAACCTGCAACTCACGTTGGTCGGCTTCTGTTTCCTCCTGAAGTGTTACTGCAGGAGCAGGTGCTCCAGTACTTATTAAGCCGTACAGCAGCTCATGTCTTTACATATTAAAATTGTAACCTCGAGTGCGCAGCTCAGCAGAAATTGCATTGACAGATACATTTATTCGGCTTAAGGAATTACAGTGAAACATTCTGCCAAGGTCACGATACGAGTATTTCCTGATTTGTCTCTTCTGTGGTTAAGGTCTGGTTGGATGTAGGTCTCTATCTGCTTTATGACATTTCTATTAGCGATATTGTCGTAGTTAATAAGCAAGACTCTTTGTTGTTAGAGGTCACCATTAACCAGTCACCAACGCAGACCTTTTGCAGTCTTTGCATAAATAGAGGTGAGAACAGTCTCATACTGTAAACTATAGAACAAGCTGCCTGATTAAACTCAATCATAGACTCTTATTAAACAACCAATCAAATATAAAGATACAGCTTTTTTTCCTTTTCCCACTCCATTAAAACCCTCAGCTCTTGCTCAGCTCTCAGACTTTGATGGCCGTCTCTTGTTTCTTGTTCAGCGCTGGTCACCAGCTGCAGGAGAAAAATCAAGACTTGTACAGACTTGAGTCATAATGTAAAAAAAAAACACTGGTTCTTACTTGATTACCAGGGAGGAAATTAACGGTTCCTAACTCTGGTAATTTGCATAATCATTTGTCCTGATTTGTCCATTTGCAACCACCCTCGCTTAAATCCCATCAGTCATATTGGTTTGTTACGGCTGCGTAATTGTCTCCAGCCTTTTGGCACAGACACTAACGATTCCTCCACAACAGAATCTGGCCTTTGTCCAGCTCTCTTTAACTGGATTGATAGTTGATGCAATGGGATTAACAGGAGTCCTCCCTCAACATCCGCTAAGTTTTGATTTATCTAGAGTGATGGTGGGTTACACACACTTTACTCATTTGAGTCGCATCCAAAGATCTCTTGAGACTTTCCCCATTCATTAGAGAGCAGCGAGTGGTGATAGATAGTTGTGTTCCCGTAAAAAGCTCAGACTCTTGAATCTTTCTTTGACTTCTTTAGTGTTGTCTTCACTTTCAACAATTTCTACCAGTATTGGAAACTTTTAGGGGAAAAACACCATCAAATGCTTTGACAAAACACTCTCCCTGTAGCTACCGATGCTTTAAAACAGAACCATAAATTCAGCTTACAAAATAACTCCCTTTTCCTTTATCACTCTGACAGTTTGTATTAACTGCAGAAAGGCTGCTGGAGCCAGCAGTATCTTAAACGTGTATCCAGAGGCCAATAAAAGAATTAGAGGAAGTGCTATGTATAATGAAGATGGAGGCCACATTATTAATGAAGCAAATTGCTAATTTAGCTTCATATCATTTAATTTAAAGGTTAAGACAAACTTTCCTTGTCTGGCGGAGTAGATAATATCTATGCAAGTATGTGAAGCTCTTACAGTACCAACTTGGAACGTGAAGCACCAAACATTGATGCAGTTTTTTTTCATAATTGCATACAAAGTAGATTTAATAATAAAGGTTAAAGGGTTTCTCAGGTTTCTTTGTTTGAACTTAAGTCCATTGTTTGAATCCAGCTGAAATTATATTTAAAAAGGACCCTGTTATTATATTAGCTCAGCAAATACGTTTCTAATCATGTCTGCTGATGAAAGCTTCGTCGTATGTTTTGACTGAATTTAATTATTTTTCCCCTCTAAAATAGTTTAGCCCTGGAGCAGCTCTATAACTTACATTGCAAGTCTCATTAAAGCTACCGTCAGAATTCATGTGGCTCATTAACTAATTTTTAATGGGATTTTAATGCAGGAGGTTTTCATGTAAAAGAGGTTTCCGTGTCCGCTGCCTCGTCGTGTAGGGTTTGAAACCGACAACCCCAGCTGACAACAAGTCAAGTCTTTGGCTCGCGTTTGTTCACACGAGTCCTCCGGCTTCCTCTGGTGGTTTCGCCGAAATCCTCCTTCAGTTGGAGGTCACAGATCCTCATAAATTTTGATGGTTGTGCGCTACCTCAGTGAGATGTACACTTAGTAGATTACATTAGATTAGATTAGATGAAAAATTAATGATTCCTCCAGGGGAAAGTGAGTCATTGCTGCCGCAAAGAATTGGATTTAGCAATAGCAAGGAGGATATAAATAGTAATAGAGCAAATAAAGGGCAAAGAAATATGTCCGGAAAATGCTAATGCATCTCGTCAAAAGCGATCAGCTCTCAATTAGGCTTTGATACTATGTCAATCCGGACCGTCCTTCTGCTTGTTTCCTGTCATAGTGAATGTCCTGCAGACTCCAGCTCTCTAAGACCTTGTAAACTCCAACAGGAGTTTCAGCAGGACCAGGTTATGACCTTGTAAACACACTCACCTATCGAGTTATACATTAGGTCATGCTGATTCTCAGATGACTCAGAGACTAATGCAAATGTGTTTTGTTTTTTTACGTCATGTTATAGACAAATTGTCAGGCTGTTTTTATCCTTCTTGCATTCAGACTCAGAGTATAGTTGATGTTGTACTGTTGCTGATATATAAACTGTGCACTAGAGGACCAGAGTCAAGGTTGCAGTGACTCGCTTCCCATCCACATTTTTTATGGCAACTATAGTATAATAATATACAAGTGTATGAAAGTGCAGGGAAGCACATTGTGTTATTGAAGTAATGGCACAAAGTCAGTGTGACTTCATCACTGAGGCCACCGTGGAGGGGAGTGCATCAGCATTCACAGGAGACCCCACTCAAATGTCACGCACTGGATGTTGTTTCTTATATGTAAATGACGCACAGTGTGGTTTTACATTATGTACAGTATGTCAGCAGGATGAGAATACATAATTATGTCCCATATTGGCAAAAAAAAAAAAAAGGAGATCAGCAAAAGCTTAACGAGAGCTATTCTTTTCCGAAATTAGCATATATCCATCCTTAGATGGGATTTCTGGTGTGTGCCCATCAGTTTATATGCATATGTTCATATACAGGATTTATTAAAATACAGTTTTGATTGACATTTCATACCTAGTCCAACTATCAACTATTTAACCACCAAGAACAACACGGATAGCTAATAATCTCTATGATATAATATAGTTAATATAAAAATAAAAATATTACATAAACAAGGCAAGGCAAGGCATCTTTATTTATATAGCTCATTTCATACCAAGGCAAGAACAGTAACTAGTACCTATTTACTTTGCAGAATAAGATTTTGTGCATAAAACACTTCATTATCTCTTTGTCAAATAGGAGACACTGTTACAAATTGAACTACATAGCACAGTATATTTAACCTTGACCTGCTACAGCATATAAGTGCTGCATACTTGTAGATATATATGCTAATCCAGTACATTATGTAAGGGATAATGTATAGTTCGGAGGTTGTTATGGAGAAATAAACCCCGACAGGTTGTATGGAACCCCGACGCGAAGCGGAGGGGTTTCATACAACATGAAGGGGTTTATTTCTCCATAACAACCGACCAACTATACATTATCCCGCTTATTACACGGTTTACGAGTGAAATAATTAATTTGAAACATAATTCTGATCAAAATACGACTTTCATTGATTTAAAATTGCATAATTTAGCGAATCTGCAAGACCGGTCACTTCCGCTGTTTTGCCGAGCCTCCTCCCGTTCGTGCATGTGAAGCCTTTGATAATCAATCAGTGGATCGATAGATTACCATACACGTGTTACGGTGTGTGTATTGTGTGTAGTCGTATCTGTCATAAACAAGAGATTAACTTTACTGTTTACGGGGTGCGTTTGTGTCGCGGAGCCGCGGTGCCACCGAGACGAGAGGAGAGCTGTGACACCGGGTCAGAGGCTCTGATGCAGGTCTGGTTTCCAGCCACGATGTGGAAGGAGCCTCCACTCTCCTTGTAACAAGTTACAAGTCATTTATCTAACATCGCTATTTGTCCGAAGCTGTTTAATGACGGTAAAAATGAAACACAATGTAAATATCCTGCATAGTTTCTCTTTTCTGTGCTGCGCTGATCAGAGCGCCGTCCCTAGCAACGGTCTGTTATACTTGACGACGGTCATTATTCAGAAATAACGGACCGCAGAACGCAGCGCTGGACCAATCAGAGAGCAGCATTCAATAGAGCCGTGTAATAATATGCTATAATATATACAGTATACACTTTAATAAAATGACATCCAGGAATGGGCAATTCTGCATAATGAGCAGATGATACCACTGTATTTATTTTTTCTATGTCAGTCTGCATTGTGTTGTTACAACTGAGTAACACTAAGCATTAATACACAATACACGTGGACCTAAATTTTCCAGCCAGTACAGAGGGGAATTGAGTCTTTATTGCCATTAGTGCATCTCCATGGCAACCTGGAGACATCCAGGAGGAGAGCAGAGCCACAGGGGTCAGCCGGCGTTTCGCTTTGCAGACGGTGGGTGATCGGCCTCAGCCTGGTCGTGCTGTCACACTCACCTGTGTTCAAGTGGCTCTGAGTGACACAGTGTTGTTATGAGTGAACAACAAGCAGCTGGTCCAGATTACACTGTCATCTGCATCGCCACCAGCATGTGGTATTTCCTCTTTGTCATCACAGGCATCGTGTTTTAAATGCAGAAAATTCACAATTTATAATTTTTTTCTATGTGTACAGTCACACCATCTTCTGACAGAGTAAAATATGGATACATATATATGTGTGATATATTTGAATACAACAGTGGGAGCTGGAGGTTGTCGTCTTCTTTATTCACTCTGTACAGTAGAGTCGACTGGATTTGAAAAGCCCAGTCCTTTTAATGTTTGCACTCTACAAAAACACTAACACATTTTTATGGCCATTGTTGAGTACTGTTATGATCTGCTGATCTACAGAGGTTGGATCTTTCTGTCTTTTTCTGTATTTGCTATATTATCTACTAATATTTTCTACAGTGATAACTATAAGAGAGTGACAAATAGACTAATAAAAGACCTTTTTTCTATCGAACAGTGCACCATTAAACAGCTACAACCACTATATGCATATAATATGTTGATAGCTTTTATTGTAGCAGCACATCAGGACTTTATAGTTTGCCAGATGAGATTTTTTTTAATCAGATGTATTGTTACACATCTGTACGACTTAGTTAACGTCGTTGTGACACACTGTGAGGATGAGCTACTGTCCTGTGGGCGCGAACATCTGTGAACAGCTGCTGCTCTCAGTTTCTGTGGAGTTTATGGGCAAACTGTAAATTTACAGCTGGATCAAACTCCATTGTTCTCAGCTCAGTGTGGTTTTAGACGTTCTGTCCCACAGCGTCACTTGGGGGGTGCAAACACACACTTGCTGCCGAGTTCATGGCCTCTGTAATAAAGTTAAGCTCATGTTATGAGTTCCTAGATCCTTTAAATCTTTCTGGCTCTTATGAACGTTGTAGAGAAAGAGAGGGAACAAGAGAGGAAGGAGGAGAGAGAGAGAGAGACAGACAGACAGTACAAGAGAAGCGTAAAGAATTATTACAATGACTGTCTCATTGTCCCACAAGGCTTATTTAGTCTATTCAACTGGTTGTGCGTCTGTTACACTCTGTGATGTTCAGCACTGAGTCTGTGTCACAGTAGGTGTGTGTGTGTGTGTGTGTGAACACCTACGCACATACTATATGTGTGTGTGTGTGTGCAGTGCGGGGTGTGAAAACGGCGGCAGTGTAAGGTTACAGAAGGAGATCCATTACTTCACCATGGCAGCCGGCCTTAATTACAGCTAACTATAGACGGAGCAGAGGGAGCGAGAAGAGATGGAGAGAATGGGAGAGAGAGAGAGAGAGAGAGAGAGAGAGAGAGAGAGAGAGAGAGAGAGAGAGAGAGAGAGAGAGAGAGAGAGAGAGAGAGAGAGAGAGAGAGAGAGAGAGAGAGAGAGAGAGAGAGAGAGCAATGAGTGTAATTAAAAAGTCTATTTGAAACCGTGAGATTATTACATCGATGAGGTTTGTGCAATGGCTTGTACAATACTCTAATTCCTGCTTCTTATTGTCTGCATGCAAACACTGGATGTAAATGGTCTTCACACATTCATACACTGGTGTTGCATCATGGGAGGTAATTTGGGGTTAAATGCCGACTGGAAGAAGACCGGGATTGAACCATCGGCTTCTCTTCTTCAAGTGATTTCAATATTTAATCAACTTTTACAACAGTTACTGATTCCTTTTTCCTATTCCTATTCCTATTACTTTTAATTTCTTCATTTACATCCTAATTGCACATTTTCACCTTTTATATTAACTACACCCTATAAGCATTAGTAAAGCATTATCTAATACTTAAAGCAGAAGTGAGTGATCCGGTCGTTTTCGCTAATGCTGCGTTCCAGGCAGGCTTTTGAAATCGTAAATTACAGCTTCAAGTCACAACTTACGACTTTGTAGCGTTCCAGGCAACCCACTCGTGTTTTTCCGACCTGTTTTACCGGTGAAAGTCACTATAACGGCCACTCGTAACTTCCGACCGGTGAACTCGTACCAGATCGAACTGGTACCACTTCACGGTCGGAAAAATACGAGTTTCCTTGAACGCACCATAACAGTCCTCGTCGCTACGTCACCACATTCACGGCGTTCCTTGGCTGCACACACAGCCCTGCATGCCGTTCTCTCTCCTCATTGGATAAAAACTGTAGGATACGATAAATGTTTTCTCTTCGGCTCAGAGCAGAGCAGAGGGACTGACAGACCCGTGTTTCAGACCAAACACTCTATGTAAGTGATTGCTGTCGGAAGATATAACTATTTAAGACTTATATTAACACAAATATATCACTCACTTCTGCTTTAATTTATAATTTATAGAGTTATTCCTACATTTACACTAATAAGTATGTAATCTATAGGCTCATCTATACACATTTATTGATTGTATTTTTATACTTGATAAATTATATTTATCATCAATAAATTATGAAGTATTATATCATTACAAACCAGTTATTTAGGAGATTTCAGTGGTTTATGATGATTTATAGTGTCAGTAAATGGACATTTAATGCACTTTGCATGCACTAATACACAGTTGCCCATAAAGTTGGTATAAAATATTTTAAACTCTTCTCATAAAATGATTGTGAAAATGTGATTTATTCTTGATAGATAAAGTGTATATCTATCTCAAAACTCTATAGATCAATCTCTTCCAAACATATCACAGTGGAAACCAAACCACAATTAAACTATATAATAGGAATAAAAAAAAGAGGCATGTGTCTTTAAACATAATTAACTTTATGGTCAACCATAGTTAGTGAGTTCGTTAATAAATGTTTATCAATACTGTAATTCAGGATTATGTAGTTGAGTCCTTTACCAACAGTTTTAACTTCTGCATGGATGCAACTACAGTAGATTTTACTTCTACTTCAGTTGATGAATGTTTTTTCACACCTGTTTGGTTTAGTTCAGGTTAACCACGCTGGAGAATGGTCTGTTTTCACCCATTAATATTCTGCTACAGTGTGTTCTGTACAGTTTCCTCCTGTCTGGATCTTATCAGTTTTGTGACCACTGTTTCCAGTCAGTCCTGTTGTGTGTTTGTATTTACAGCTCTTTTTTTGTTTGAGTTTATTGGAAATGACCAGAACTGTGGGTGTGGATCAAATGTACAGGTGTGACAACAACTTGCATAGCCACAGGGTCAAGAACCATCCATAGCAACAATATTTGCTACTATAATAACATGAATGTGGGACATATAGCTCTTTATATTACCTTGACCTCAACAACTAATCTACTCGTCCTTTTTTTTACAAACGAGAGGAAGAAACCGAGACAACACGAGGATGAGAAAGCTGCTACAAAAGCTGCAGAGTACAAAACAGCCTGTTCTTTTTTTCACGGCCAGCGAAGCTGGAAATAGAAACGTGGCGTGAAGTGTCGTGTCACGGCGTGGGCTTGGAGAATAATAGCACGGGCGGCTGTTTTGGTGTGTGATTTGGCATTTAGACGAGCAATACTGATCATGCATTAAACAGTGGTGGTGTCAGCCTCTAGTGTCAAGGGTATAGATATTGATCACATATTTGCTGTAGAATTGATCAATATTACACTGACAGACTGGTGTGGAGCTGAAGTTTAAAGAGTTTTAATGAGCAACTTAATGTTATATACAGTATGACGAATCCAGACAAATTGTCTTGTATCATATCTGTTGAACCCTCTGCTTTAAGTTAAGCACACACACCTGACAATAGTGCTCACACATTGTCAGTCGTGACATTTCCCTTTTTGTTTGTCTTTCCTAATTAGCAGTCTCTTCCGCTCGCCCTGGCGCAGTGTCGGCCAATCGGCAGAGACCGCTCATTACCCAGGGTTCATTTCAGGGTCTTTGTCAAATGAAGAGTGAAAGTGACAGCTCAATCTAACCTCAGTAATAAGCCTTGCATGGCCGCCTCCTCACTGCTGGTGGAGAGATTCAACTTGGCTATCATCTAGGGGCACACAAGATGGCACTTTGAAGCTAATTGAAATGCCACCCTGTTCTTTCTTTTTTATGTCTTCTCTTTCTTTATCTTCCTCTTTTTTCTTTTTTTTTCTTTTCTATTTCTTAGTTCTGGATGTCTGCCCTGGCCACCACCATCCCAGTGCCCTGTGGAGCCTTCATGCCAGTGTTTGTTATTGGTAAGAAGCAAATAGCTGTGTGTGTGTGTGTGTGGGTAGATATGTGTTTGGTAAAAATGTGTGATTTACAAACAAGTGGGAAAAGTTTTCTTTAATATTCATCAGTGATACTGTTAATTAAATTTAAAACTTTGAATCTTTGAAAAATAAGGGAATAATTTGACATTTATTGACACTTATTATGAAGCTACAGTCAATTGGCAGGAACAAACAGACTCCAGAAGATTTGCAGCACCTCTTCTGGCAATGCCTTCACCTGCAGACGTTTTTGCAAAAGATCACTACTTTTCTCTGTCAACACATTGAAAAAAACGTTGTTATCAAATTATCAAAATGTATTGTATGTTTTTTTTTCAATCATCCCCCAATTACATCAATATTATATAATGAACTTATTATTTTTAGCCAAGGCTCATATTCATAACCGTAATCAAACGCCATGTTTTTGCTGTTTTGAAAAGGAAATCAAACAATACATAAACACAATTAGTCAATCTGAAAACAAGAAAGCCATAAAGACTCTGGAATTATGTTCTTTGTTTCAAGTCGACTCAGTGTGTTTACAGGTAGAATGAACAATAGCCAGATTTTCTCTTACTGCTACAAAAACGTCGTGCCTCTGAGTGGATAGTCCTTTGTTGATAAAACAAACGGGAGCTTCAGACTAAAACACTGAAAAAAAAATTTTTTGTGAGTAATAGAGGGGCCTTCAGCTATCAAGTTTTTCTTTGTCTTTTCTTAAAGGGACAGTTCAACATTTTGGCCCACTGCCATAATCCCTAAAGCCCAGTCAGCACAAGCTAGTTTAGTAACAAACCTACTCCTAAAACTATAGGGATTATGGCAATGGGCCAATTTGCCAAAATGTTGAACTATCCCTTTAAGAAAAAAAACTTAATTGTAACTCTGTTGTATCATAAATGAGCTAGCATTAGCATTAGCAGCTGCAGCTACCAGTCTCAAGGAAACACTGTGAGTTTAGCATCACACTTTTTACTAAGAGCAGTGGGAAGTAACACCAATGTTATCTCATGTCTTAATTACACTTAATGTGTTTTTCTCCTCGTGTTTGTGTGTTTGTGCTTTTTTAGGGGCAGCTTTTGGTCGTCTGGTTGGAGAAAGCATGGCAGCCTGGTTCCCAGATGGCATTAACACAGATGGCACCATCTACCCAATAGTGCCAGGAGGCTACGCTGTCGTGGGTAAGTTAAAGAGACAATCATCCAGCCTCTGTGCTCTAATACCTTCCTCTTTTTTTTTTACCCCCTCCGTCTTCTACTTATTTCTTGAAAGCCGTTTTTATTGTCAGACTCGGATCATTAAAATTTAAGGGCTTTGGCACTTGCCATTTTTGTATTAACTGCGAAAATGTTTCCCATTCATAAGCAGCTCGGTTAAGTGATTCAGTCTGTTCGAGATGGAAGCTGCACATTTCTCTCTCTTATTTTTTAACTTCTCATTAGGTTTCTGTGCAGAATCTGTGCGGCCACTTTTACCTTTCTCTCCACCACTCACAGAAAATGAATAAATGTGAAAGGCTATTTTCCTATAGCTCAAGTTACGGCTCCAAGCTAAGACTGTAAATGGACCCAGATTAAAGGAGACATTGAATATGATCAGACTCTCTCACTCCAGACAGACTCAAACTTCATTTACTAGATCACCAGATCAGACTTGACAAAAAAATTCCCCTGCAGAAATATTTGACAAAAGCTTGATAGTAACCTCAAACATCTCTGGAGACATTGTGTTATCTGGCAAAGATATACAGTATTAGTTTAAGTGAGGAGACTCAAAAGATGGACATAAACAAAATCAGTTCAATAATTAAAACAGATACAATATAGAAGCACTTTATTAGCAACCCAATATTAATTCTGAGTGGGACTCCCTTTGCTCTGGAAATAATAATAACGCACACTTATGCTGTGAACACAACACAAAAGTGTTCACACCTAACGCTGGTGTTCCCTGAACTCACAGCCATTCTCATAAAATAACGTTTTCCCTGTGACACGGAGCATTATCCTGTTGGAAGCAGCCATTATAAGATGTTAAACACATGGTAAACATTAAAACATTGGACACACCATTGGACCGGACTGTTGACACAAGGCAGGTTGGGTCCATGAATCCACAGTGTTGAAGCCAGAATCTGTCCTGACCATCTGTGAGCCTCAGCAGAAACCCGGTCACATTTTATCCCCATTCTGTCGTTTGATGTGAACATTAGCTGAAGCTCCTGACCTGTATCTGCAGGATCATGATTGGCTGATTGGGTAATTGCACAGACACGCATGTGAACAGTTGTCTGTAACACAAATTATAAGAAGAGCTGACTTTCTGTTCCCTGATCTCACCACACAACTCTAAGATGTGTGATTCTTGTTATGCGTAGGTGTTTTTTACGAGACATTGTCCCTTGGTAGCCGAGCCAGGGAGCTAAGTTAGTATTCAGATGTCACCACCTGCTTAAATAATAGTAATAAAAATAATAGTTTTATTTATACAGCACTTTAAAGGCACTCAGAGATGTTCTACATGGATAAATGATGAGCAAAAAGAAGTTATACAGAAGCAGGCAGCAGCAGGAGAAGGGGCAGTAGTAAAAGCACAGTAGAGGAGTAAGAGATAAAACATACTCTCTTATAAAAGCATCGATGACAGAGCGGGTTGTTAAAAGTTAAAAGCAGCTTTAAACCGGTGAGTTTAGAGTGTCAGTGTTGCTGAGGAAGCCAGCAGAGCATTTAACGTCCATGAGGAAACAGTTTCACAGCGTTGGGACAGAGATGAACAAAGTTTTGTCAGGCTCAGTATTTAGACCACGTTTCAGTCCTGTTTGATTTGTTTTAATATGTAAAAGTGCAGCTGCAATTCCCTCAGGAAAGAAACAGCACATAAACGGTTCCGATTATACCCCATGAAATGCAGATAAGGATTTAACAGGGAGCCAACTGCAGGAAAAGTCAAGCTTTTATTAACAGTTTAACAGTAGAAGCTATGAAATGTGAGTACAACACTAACTTTATCTCCCGCACTCTGTGGGAGTTTAAAACAGCTTGTCTTCGATATAATTGGAGAACTAGAAAAAAATATATAGTGTGGAATAATGAGCAGAAAATAACAAAGGAAAGACAAAAAGATAACAAGATATTTAATTGTATCATCGGTCATCGGATCCCATCAAATTACATGTCATTTGTCTTTCTTACATTTTGGGATAAAATAAAAATCGAGCACATAATGTCACTGGTACTGGAACATGCACATGTTAATTTTCGGTATATAAGCTTCATAAGGTATAAAGGTAGATGTTTGTGTTAAAGCTCCACACAGTATAAAGGTAGATGTTTGTATTAAAGCTCCTTCAAAATAAAGGTAGATGTTTGTATTAAAGCTCCGGGTAGATGTTTGTGTTAAAGCTCCATACAGTATAAAGGTAGATGTTTGTATTAAAGCTCCATACAGTATAAAGGTAGATGTTTGTGTTAAAGCTCCATACAGTATAAAGGTAGATGTTTGTGTTAAAGCTCCATACAGTATAAAGGTAGATGTCCATGTGTAGTGTGATTATAAAGCAGCTCTAGGTTCTATATTAATACTGTGAAAGTATCAAAGCCTCAGTCCACAGAGAAATGCATACAGCCTGTATTCAGAAACTGAGCCTTAAAACCAGCCGTCAGAACTTCCTGTCACTTTGTGATGTCACAACAAAGCAGTCACCCAAAGCCCCGCCCCCTCACCACCTGGACCCACCAGCCATCCAACACTTGTAGGATTTGGTTTCTCTGAGTGTTTTTTTTCTGAAATCTGCTCTGTTTTTACTAGATCACTTTAAAAAAACAATCAGCCAATCAAAAAGAAGCTCAGAGCTGCCTCCTCTCTTCTGATTGGCTGACAGCAACCTGTTGTTACTAGAACTCCAGAGAGAAGCTGAGTGAAGATGGAAAGCTACACTGAGATGGTTTTTCGTTCTTAAAACCACAAATATGTTCTTATGTAAACACAAGATAGGTGTGATATATGAAGCTTTAAAAACTGATAAAGTTATCATTATTCTTAAAGGGACAACGAGGAGTTTCTATTCGGTTATAAAAAAGTCTCACGTTAATGTGGATGAATCTCCGCTACCCACACTTGTTAATGGCTCCATTTTCGATAAATATATCGTTCTGTCTCTATCGTTATTTTGTTATTATTAGTGGTGGTGGAAATGCTGGTCGAGCCGACCAGCGTTTCCTTAATGAGAATAACGCAGCTGAATCGCCGTTTATGGTCGGAACTACGACGGTAACTGAACCTCTTTGAACCTCTGACGTTAATTATTGATGAATGAAAACATGAGTCCGTCTTGCGCCGGTCAAAGAATTTTACGGTGCGCGCAGAGGCTCATAAATGTAGTGTGAAAACGCTTTGCTTTTCCAAAACTCCTCGTTGTCCCTTTAAAACAGTAAAGACTTAACAATGTGATGTTTTAAGCAGAAAACTCCTTCATTTATCTGTAGCTTGCGGACACCAGCTGTCCCCTCCATAACCACAACATTTCCATCCTTCCTGAAGTCGTGTGTCTAATGAGATGCAGTGTTGTGATTCCCCCTCCGCTGTGCTACTTGTTGACAGCCGCGATGATTATGCCACCGTCTTGAGTTGGCGACGGCTGTTTTTCTATTTTCTTTTTGCTGCTGATGTTGTTGTGCAGCTGATGACTCAGTCCTTTACAGGCCTGACAGTCTGATGAGCCTCTTTCAACTCACAGCGGAGCTCGCTTTAAGGACTAAATGTTAGGCCGGGCAGAGGGAGCAGCAGCATTTATCTGAGGAGGCTCGGAGACACACACACAGGCTTAATTAACTTAGGAGACAGAGCAGTGAAACCTGCCTTTGTGCGCTCTCTCATCCACCATCTGTTTCTCCCTGCTCCCTTCTCGCTTTTCACTTCAGTTTAATGCTTTTATTCTTTTTACTATTTTTTACCCCAGTGTTCATCTCATTCCTTGGATTGGATTCATCCATTTTCTCTGCAGAGCAACGACGCCTCACGTCGGCCTAGGCTGCTCCGTCTGCTCTTTTATTGCTCTTTTTTTTCTTTGCAACACTTTATTGAGGAAAACGAAAGGGGAAAAAAAAGATTTGAAAATATTGAGGCTCCAATTTTGTATTGAATTAGTGGAATAAGTTTATCTTTGCTGTCGGAGTATATGAGAATAAAAAAATATGAATCTAGTTTGCTGGACGGGGAGTAAACTGAGGAGAGGAGAGTCAAGGAAATTTAAAACGGGATGATAACTTTGATAACTTGAAGTGGGGTTTTATTGATTGGATCAATAAAGCTGGATGTACACTATATTGTATGATCTGAACCATGAATGTTCCAATATTGGAGAGATTGTTACAAATATGGATTTCCTGTACTCTTGCATGTTGGTAGGTGTAAAACTCAATACTATTTACCACATGCACTGTGCATGTGGAAATATGGAGCAAAGTGCAAACCATTACCATGATTAAGGTAAAAAAAAAAAATTAATCTTTTTATACATTTTTGGTGCAGTAAAGGTACAAATAATTGTCCAAGATGTTTATTAATCTATCAGTAATTCATTTATTTCTATGGTTCATCTTAAAATAACCTTATTTTATGCTGTAGGAGGTGGAGTAAAGCCCATTCTCAACTGCTTTAGACCTATAGAGAGTTTCATATATGATAAAATACTGTTTTATATGAGCTAATCAAAGGTTTATAATGTAAATATTTATCTTAAAGGAGCCATAAAGGGTTCGTTAGGGTCCATGTGAGGTGGTGTGAATGTAAGACTGTGTAGACACCAAATACTCACATTACGTTCTGCAAGAAGACAATAAAGTAATATACTAAGTGATATAATAACAAGTATATGACATAATAACAACTACACATTTGTTAGGGACTTTTTCATGAGGCATTAAAGTAACTGTCAAATAAATGTGTTGGAGGAAAACCAAAAGCGCTTTGGTCTGAGGTTGTTTGCATAAGAATATTTATTGTACCTTTATAACAGGACCTGAATAATAAAAGTCTTTATTCACTTAACATCACAAACAGTCCTCAGTTATTGGCCATTGGGTAGTAAATATTATTTTTTTTATTGTTGTATTGCACTTGAAAGATTGATTAATATTAGTCAATACTGAACTCTCTCTCATTTAGATGGATGATGCCCTTGAAACCACATTAACTACCCCTCACTACCTCACTCTCCTCTCTCACCCTGAAAGGTGCGGCGGCCTTGTCGGGAGCGGTCACCCACACGGTTTCCACGGCCGTCATCGTGTTCGAGCTGACGGGTCAGATCTCCCACATCCTGCCGGTGATGATAGCAGTGATCCTGGCCAACGCCGTGGCCCAGTCCCTGCAGCCGTCGCTCTACGACTCCATCATCAGGATCAAGAAGCTGCCCTACCTCCCAGAGCTCGGCTGGGGACACCACGAGTACGTAACCCCCAATACTCATTATTGATTAACAAAATCACACGCTACAGGATTATAGCATGTGTACCTAACACACAACAATGCTGATTTAAGATTTTTCAAGAAAAATTGTCATTTTGAAAGTTACTGATACTGGTACAGAACACTAGCTTATGTTGACATGCTTAAGTTTAGGTTTTACCTGTATTATATTTAAGTTTGTGTCTAGATAATGTTAGCAAGTTTAGAAGTATCCAACCTTTAGCATGTTAGCATACTGTACTGTAGTGAGTATGGAAACATGCATTCCTGTTTGAGTTTAACTATTTTCTAGGGAAAGTTTTGCCAAAACTTAAGCATAACTTAAAGAATGAATCTTCAAGACACTATTATAGCGATTTACATTCATACAACATTTTTTTTAAATGAAAGTTGAGCTAAACTTTGAGAAGGAGTTCCCTAAAAAATGTTTCTTTTATATCATCTGTATTTTAAAAAATTAACAGCATTAACAGATCAAAGATGAAAAAGAATGGGATCTTTTGGAAATGATTTATTGACAGAAAAGAGAAAAATCAAGAAGTATTTTTGTATTTACCATCTAATATCAACATGTTTATATTCATTAGAGCTGCAACAGGAAAATACTGCAAATCATGAATTTAAATAAAGTGAGATCAGGTGAGACCTGAACCTCCATATTGGCCCCGTCCCCCTCAGTCAATCAAATGCTAGCATCGTCATGGAAACGCACATCATCAAATATGACTTCACTTTTTAAACTTGGTGCCAGTGAGTTCACTTCACACAGTCGGTTTATTTTGAGTTGCTACTGAGCGTTTTTATTTGCTCTGCAGAGGTTTGTTTCTTCAACTGTGGAAGGTTAATTAGTTACATAATGGCTTAGAAACTGCGTCTGTGTTTGCCGTCTTCTTAATCTAAGGTTTTAATTGTGAAAGCCGAGTAGCACAGTGAGTCTTAATGGCTTCAAATGTTGCTTTTAATTTAGGTGTTTCAACTGCAAACTGAATCATTCCCTGACTCTCAGCGAGACGGACGTGGGTGGAGGTGCCAGGCTGCGGTGGTTCAGCGTTACATGGCTTTTTAAAATGCCACCACCACCCATTAATGATTTATACCAACCACAAAAAAAAATAGTGAATGGGATTAGCAGCTGCTTGGTGTCCTCCGAGCTGCCTGAAACCACACAGAAGCACTTTTCATTTAATTGTTTGGAAGCAATTATTGTTATGGATGTTGGCAAATCATTAGGTGGAGATAATAGTGCCGGCGCATCATTCACAAATTGGGAGTAATGAGGGAATTTTTTATTTTTTTTCATCCTCCATCTGTTCATCATTTCCCACGTCCCCCCCCTGAAGAGTTTCATCTTTTGTCCTCCACTTTCTACACTTTCACCCCTCTCTCACTCTCCTGTCCTCTGTGTGTGTGCATGCATAGAAATAAGTTGAATTAAAGGAAACAAGCCAAGTTGCATTGTGGGTATTCCAGGCAAATTGGAAGAATTGGTCCTTGTGTCCTAACAACATCCGGACTACCACTGGGTGTTTTACACACCGACCCTCCATGCATACAGTGCAGTCATGGATTATTAGATGGATTGTTAGTTTTGGGTTGTGCAAGAGTCATCATAATGCTTTTGGAGTTCCAGGGGGGTCCGGCTGGCAACGGATTTTCATATAATGGTGGCGGATAGAGTTCACTTTTGAATCGTCCAAAACACACACTATGAAACATCCAAATACCTCCATACTGCTCGTCTGTACTGACCCAAGTGTCCTGAAGCCGCCACATGGAAAAGTTGTTCGTAAAAAAGTAATTGGATCTCTATTTTTAGCCTTGTTGTAGTAGTAGCTCCCAGTGGCTGTGTTGATGTTCTTCCGTGTTTACATCAGACATCCAATGGTTTACAACGACGAACGAAAGTTCTCCGAACCTTTCCTTGGCATGACAGTGAGTAGAAAATTGGTGAATTATCGATTTTGGGTGAAGTATCCCTTTAAGACAAACTCTGTCTTCGCAAAGTCTGTTAAGCTTCGTCAAATATTAACGATCCAAGTTTCAACACATTTAAGTGAATTGAATTAGAAAGGAAAACATGAGACGTCGTCTAAGTCTCTGTGCGCAGAGTCATTACAACACAAGACGATCATCAATCATCGACACACAATCAGTCATTTATATTTAATGACAAACAGTTTCTAAATGTAAAAAGTTGCCCAGGCTTTAAGATGATTGAGAAACTGTCAGCGTGTGTGTGTGTGTGTGTGCAAAGTGAACATAAATCATGGCACGATCATTGATCAATAAAAAATACAAAAATTATCTCGACATAATGACACGTTTCAAAAATATTTAAAGTTGACGAGGCACGAAGACACGGTTGGGAATCCCCTCTGTGTAAACAAGTCAGCCCCATACACACACACACACACAAATCTTATCTCCTTAAATAATTTATATTTAATAACACACACACACACACACACACACACACACACACACACACACACACACATTGTGAACTTTAGTTGCTCTGCAGAAAAAAGCCTCTTCTTCTTCCTCCTCCATCCGTCTTGTACTTTTTTTCTTAGCTCTCACACTGGACTCCATCAGTGAGCCTTTATGGGTTTGTGTGTGTGTGTGCGTGTGTGTGTGTGTGTGTGAGTGTGTGTGTTGTTGTATTACTGCAGCATACGTGAGCGGAGGAGGCGGAGGAGGAGGAGGAGGAGGCTGAAGGAGGGAGACGCTGTAGGTAGCCTGGCCTCCTCCAAGCTGGATGTGTTTTTCACTCAAACTGGAAATTATCCATCTTACACCCACGCAGCCGTCCACCCACCAGCCCCCCCCACACCTCCTCTTCACACACACACATACACACACATACACAAAATCACAGGAACACTCACGTAACGCCTGCCATGCGACACACACACACACACACATACTATGATGTCATGTACATTTGCTCGCACACCCACGCCGACAGGCAGCGAATTGGATTCCTTATCTTTTATTCCTGCGCAGCTTTTGTAGATACGAACACACACATGCACACAAACACACACACACACACACACTACAGATATGCTGGTACCCACTCCTTCTCTCTAATCATACCCAGTAGCACATATGAAACCTCTTCCTCCACCTCCTCCTCCTCTTTTTCCTTTTTTTCTTTTTTTTCCAGCCCAGTCTCTCTCTCAAGTGTGGGAACAATTACATAACATCACTCTCCGTGTGTGTGTGTTCGTGTGTGTGTGTTTCTTAGCATGACATAACGGCCAATTACAGTGTGTTGAAGCGTCTTCGGCCCACCTTTGTCTCCGTCTCTGTTCGTCCGACGGCGAGCGAAGCCACAGGAGATGATCACATTTTCTCCGGATCATTTCAAACATCCTTTTCTGCTGTGGACAATATGGATGATCTATAAGTCTGGATTCATAACCCCATAACTCTGTTTATCTTGGCTCAAATCTATAAGCCAGTGGATGAAAGCGAGATAGCTCCAACTGATCAGATGTATCGCCTCGGCCCCGTGCGGGGGGAAGAGGAGGAGGTTCAATTAAGAGGAAACCAATCAGATTTCATCAACTGCCTTTGATATCCCCGAGGGAAATTAGTCTTGGCAGCGGTTGTGGTCAGTTCAGAGGCATGCATTACATTATTCTCTCAGATCCACTGGCAAATTAAAAGAGGCTGCCAGTTCATCAGGAAAACGAAGCTTCCTTCAAGGGCGATTTTTCCCTTTTTCACTTCCATATTTGTTTGTATCCTCCATCGCACACTGATATATCAGATTCACCCTGTCAATTTCATTATGTGCTATTGACAGCGGTGGGTGCAGGAGGACAAGGCTGAGAAGTCGGTGTGATAGATGTCTGTCACAGCAGCGAAAAGAAAAAAAGAAGAAGGGAAGTTTTAAGTGCGAAATTCAATAAAACAGACTTTGGCCTGCACTGTTTGATTGACAGGTGATATTGGAGGAAGCAGCACTGACACTGTGAGCACCAGAATTCAAAATGGGGACCTCAGTTACAGTAAGACCCCGTTAAAGGGTCAGTTCACCCAAATAACAAAGAAACAAATTGTCTCTTTTAACTAAAGGGATAGTTCAACATTTTGGCAAATTGGCCCATTGCCATAATCCCTATAGTCATAGCAGTAGGTTCGTTACCTTTAATTGTCGGTGCAAGCTGTTTTTAGAACAGCGGAGCAGAGCCGCGAGCTGCTCAGAGCTACACTACAGAGGCTAATGGGATTTCTTGGTTTCCCTCATCAAACTCATCAAATACACAATCCAACAACTCCAAAACGCTCTGGTGGACAAGTTGTGACCTGCACATTCACCACGCTATGAGATAATAACAGAACGTTACGAGACAGAGTTGTTTTAGAGGTAAATTCATGCAAAACCGCTGATGCACGTTGCCGTCTGGGGCAGTTTTTTGGGAAGCAGTCCCTGCATTTAACTCTAAAACAACTATGTCTCGTAACGTGCCGTTATTATCTCATAGTGGAGCAAGTGGCCAGTTGAGGAACTGCAGTTTTTTTCCACTTGGTTTTGACATTTTTGACCGATTTCTCACAATTTTTTTAATGAAAGTAAATATACATTTCTTTATAATTTGAATAACTTCAATTAACTGACTTTACTGCATGATAATATATATTCTTCAGTGGTTTCTATGACTTCCCATAGAGAACCTTATAAAGAGGTTTAGATGTTGGCCAGAGCTCAGAAGACAGCAGCAGGAATTTGTATCAGGGCTCCTTGACCAACTTAGCGCTCTGTTGAGCAGCAGTGGAGCTGTGGGGGCCGGTCATCAAATTAACTTTGTATTTCAAAGAGAGGTCAATGTATTGAGTTGTCACCGCGACTAGGAGCGGACGGAGGGGTTGGCCGGAGCCCGTGTCCTGGCACGGCTTACGGGTACTTTGGCAGCGGAAACCGCAGAGTGACTGCTGTTGTGTTTGCAGGTTTTGGCAGAGTCGGGCAGGAAGAGCGAGCTGAGTGTTTATGACTGCTGTAGCCGAGGCGTGTGAATGTGCTGAGGCAAGATCTGCTCACACAATGTCACACATGGCCGCGCCGGTGCTAGCGCTAACATCCGGATGACGTGTTGACAGCGCGGCGTGTTATTGGACTGGGCGGTCAGCTGCAGGAAGGATGCTCTGTCAGTGTCGCTGTGAGGTCATGGTTCAGTGACAACTCATCAGAAAACGTCGCGCCAAGTCTGTGCAGTCGATGTAAAACTGTAAAACTCAGCTGTGTGTGCATGTTCAGGGAAAATGTTATTTGATACTTTAATGGGTCCGTCTTTCGCCTCACAGCTCGCCTCCATCCCTTCATCTCATTCGCCAGTTTTTTAAACCCTTCTCCTCTTGTTTGTTTGTTTTTCCTTATTACAGGAAGTATAACATCCGTGTGGAGGACATCATGGTGCGGGATGTGAGATACATCACCCTCAACTGCTGCTACCGGGACCTCCATAACGTCCTGCTGACGGGTCACCTGAAGACTCTGGCCCTGGTGGAATCAGCAGGTGAGACGCAAACAGTCAACAATTACTAATAATTAACATTGTGAATTGTAAAATTCTTAGTTAAAGTAGTTAAAGCGCGAGACCAACTGGTGGAGACCAAATATGGAGCAAAAAGGAGGAAGGTTGACACAAATAAAACCTAAATTAAACTTCAAAGCAATATAACATTTGTGCAGGAATGCTGTAGCCCACATAAAGATTAGAAATTGTTTCCCCAACTGTTATATCTGTGGACTTTAACAGCATAATCTGTACTTACTCCCTATAAATGTTAATAATAAGTCATTTATATAAACCAACACATAACAATTGGTAAATACGAATTACGAATATGAATTTAATGCAAATAGCCTCGATAATAAAACTTTACAACATCTGACACAAAATAAACCTGAAGAAACAAAGATTAAGAAAAAAATGTTTTATGTACTTATTGTAAATGACCACCTGCAGTATATTCATGATCCACCAGGGGGCAGTGGTCACACTTTGGGAATCATTGGCATAATAAAAGTTGATACTATGCTAATGGTGTGTAGCTTGTTCTACTGCAGCTTTAATAAATAGAATAAAGTATTTTTGATATTTGGGAACATATTCAAGGCCACTTTTTGTTGTTCACTGTTTTGTTGCTTCGTGTGCAAATATTGTGTCCAATTGGTCAATCACCTTTAAGACCCTTAAAGAAGCAAATAATAGGATTTCCAGTGAATACTGTAAAACAAAACTCAGGTATCAAAAATATAAATAAAGACTCTAGAAATGAAAACGAGAGCCTGATGATTTACACTGTGTGCAGATGTAAAGGATTCAGATGAAACCAAAAAGTGTTGACCCTCTTCACTTTACTTGATTAAATAAAAGTATTGGAGAAAATAAATCATCAGGGGAGCACAGACTTTTTATGAAGCTCATAATTTTAAGACGGATCTACTTTCATCTGATGTTTCAAAGCTGTTGAGATGATGAGGTCTTTTATGCGTCTGACTCTGATGTTGTATCATCGATGTCCGCGTTCGATGCCGGACCGAGCGTTCCCTCACACTGTGTACCCGAAACAAATCCCACCGTCGACCTTGGCGACGTGCTCATTCATTAGTCTGCGATTTTGATTGATTGGTTGATTGATTGACAGTACAGAGATGGCCAGGACGCGGCGCTCGCCACCTCGCAGCTGAAGTGCAGATTTGTTATTCCAACACTGTCTCAATTATGTAATCGTGCAGGAACAATTAGCTCCGGCATTTAACCAAATACATAATCAGCAAGTACTGTCACAAAGGCAATTACTTAAAGCAAGCAAGCTGCCACCCGCCTGCACACACACACATACACACACATGCGCATGCACACACACACACGCTGGTACATACACATTCACTGTGTTCTGGGCTCTTGTTATGTAACTCAGCTGATCTCTCTGCAGTGCTGCAACATGTGTTAGGAATCTCCTGCAGTCTGCTCACTCTTCACACTAAAACTGTTTTACTCTCTTCCTCTCATCCCCCTTTCTCCCCCCCCCCCTCCTCCATCCTCTCCATCCTCTCCTTCCTCTCCCATCCTCACCCTCCTCTCCCTTCCCAGAGTCCATGATCCTGCTGGGCTCCATCGAGCGCGCCCAGCTCCAGGCGCTGCTCTCCCTGCAGCTCGGCCGCCCCAGACGTCTGGAGTACATCAGGGAGCGAGCCGCCGCCGAGAAGAAGCGCATGTCCGTGGTGTCGAACCCCGCCAGCGAGGACGAGAGCCACCGGGCCAGTCAGGAGGTCCGCTTCCAGGTCAGGGTCACCGCAGCCGGAGGGAACACAACAGACAGCGACAGCGACGTCTGGCTGTTTATTATCTGTTCACATGCTGCTGATGCTCAAGTGCAGTTTTTTCAAATATATGAATATGTGGTCAGACAAAAGACGATTCCAACCAGGTTATTAACGGGTTATTCCGAATGTTTAAGAAACCGGAATATTGAACTTATCCCGAATATTGACTGCATGAAAACATTTTGTACAAAATTTTTATTTCAGAGAGAAAAATATCTTAAAATTCAGTTACATAGATGTCACATTCAGAGAAATAACATCCTGCTTCTGTATGTCGCTTAATCCTGATTGGTTCACTAGTGTGACATCAGTGTTTTCCAGGTGAGCCTCAGAAAAAGCTGAGATAAAACCTCAAATAAAAGAAATTTGATGTAAAATCACATTGTGCATAAAAAAAAATTAGTCCAGGTTCTTAAAAGTTTTAACATTTAAAATTAAGACTGACGCATCAAATAAGTAAAAACAACAACAGAATAGTCGACTTGATGAAAGAAATCAACATCTTCTGCACAGTTGTTTGTAGTTGCTTCAGAAAACACACAAATCCCTTCACTGTGTACACTCTTTGTTGTTTTGTAGATATAATTATAAATTGATTATTTTTCCATCAGTCCACACTCAGTATCAGTCATTCATAATCAGTTTATTGATCATTTTTTGCCAATTTGTTAATACAAAAAGTGCAATGTCTCATTCATAATATAATTCAGACCCAGGCCTTTACAGCTTTAAAGTCCTGGTGGCTCTAAATTTCCTCTATTTCACAATAATTGAGGCCACAAGCTTCTGAAAACACTGAAAGCTTCAGAAATAGTTTTATTTACTTATAATACACAGCATTGGGTGAACAGAGAGTTTTCTGGGCTTCCTGATTCAGTTTCTGTCCTGGTTTTTAATTGAGTTTTAGTTACATGTCAGAGATAATTAAAGCAGAAAGTGTGAATAGCCTACTTGTTCTGGAGTGGAGTTATTCAGTGTGAAATGGGCAAAAATGATGAATTTATCCATTTAGAAATAATCGACAGCGCAATAAAAGAAGTGTAAAAAGTGAAGGGGTCTGAAAACTTTCTGAACGCACTGCATCTGCTGCAATTCTCCACTTCTTCTACACACACACACGTTATATGCCTGGTGGTTTAAAACAACAGAAGAGAAGGTAAAGAAACATAAAGTGTGTTTCTGTGTTTGTGTGTGTGTGGGCGACAGGTTGATAGCTCCGAGCATTAACATGTGTTATTAAGCCATCAATAACAGAGATAAGGAGATCGTATGAGGCTCAGTGTGTGTGTGTGTGTGTGTGTGTTTAAGAGAGACAATTGGAGATGTGCGGCCGTGGTTTTAGCTGGATGTATAAATTGGTTCCTGCACTCTGCTGCTCCAAATGTCGATTTATCTCTTTTCTCCGTCTTCATTTCAATTTCATCCGTTTGCAGCGAATGGCTGAGTGGAGCACCCTCCGGCTCTGGTGTGTGTGTGTGTGTGTGTGTGTGTGTGTGTGTGTGTGTGTGTGTGTGTGTGTGTGTGTGTGTGTGTGTGTGTGTGTGTGTGTGATGCTCATTTACCTTATCTGCCTCCTCTTTTCTACATTTCTCTGACTTCACACCCTCCCTCCAACTCTCTCTGTAACCCTCGGCGTATTTGACTGCAGGTTTTTAGAGGCCATCTTTTTATCAAACCCCTCGATAGTGACGTTTTTAACATCTGTAACTTTAACTCCTTTCTCCCCTTACTCTGTTTTTTTTTTTTTTAGTATAGTTCAGCTTCTCCGCCTTCTTAATTATTTTGCATAAGACAAAAAGGAGAATTATTAAAAAAGAAAAAGAAACAGAACAGGAAGAGTTGTTTTTATTGAAGGAACTCCAGCCGGCCGATGTCCAATAATCAAAGGACAACAGCAGCCTCATATATCAGGAATATTAATGAATTTACAAAATGGGCGACTTCACAGAATTATAATTAATTCCACACAAGTATTTGATCTGTGAAATGTTTTATGGTTGAAACCAGTTCTGTTTTTTTTAGGTCATGGAAAGTCATTGAAGTCATGAAATTTAACATCATGAGAGTTCGTCTTTTAACTCTGAGCTCCAGCTGTTTCTTTTTTATGTCTTTCTTTTTGTGTTTTTTCTTTTTTCTTGCCTCTTCTCTCTTCACTCTTTTGATTCTCCTCCATCTCATCACTCTGCACAAGTGCATCCATTTGTCTAATGAGTTCCCTGTAAGAGACGGAAGAGAGGGGTTGATCTTTTAAGCAGGACGGGGGTTTAGGAGGGCTGTTTCTTATCTTTGTGTGTGTCTGTGTGTCTCTGTGTGTGTGTGCAGATCTCTACAGAGGAGTCCTCCTTCAGTCCCACTCGTCCCGTCCCTCAGAAACCCCTCAAACCCGCTCTGAAGAGATCGTCTGTGGTCGAGCGGCCCACCGAAATCCCCAGCAGTAAGACACACACACACACATAGACACACACACACACTTTCCAAACAGTAGACAGTTGATGCAATGAAGAAAGGAAAGTATGATGGATTTAATAGATCCGGAAGGAGTGTGTCTGTAATGGCCTCTCTCTCTCTCTGTCTAAAGTCAAATAACACTAAAAGCTTATCTTAGTCTCTCTACCTAAATAACCTCTCTCTCTCCCTCCCGTTTTTCTGTCTTCTTTTTCTCAACATGATACACACACATTTCACTTCGTCATATTTAAATGTTCCCCTGTAAAAAATGTATGGTGTAGAAAATGGGGATAAATGTATATCCCCATCTCTAAAAACTCTCAATAGAAAGAGATTTTTTTTTAAATAATTAAATGTTCGCCTGTAACTGTAAGTTTTTCTAATGCATAAATATACAGTAGGATTTTTTTTTTTTTTTTAAAAAGCTTTGTTGATTATTTTCTAGATTAATTAGTCAATCAATAAATCAATCATTCTGTATTAGTTAGTAGTTTCAGCACAGTTTTGTTGGAAAGAAAAATATCTTCATGGATGGATGGATGGATGGATGGATGGATGGATGGATGGATGGATGGATGGATGGATGGATGGATGGATGGATGGATGGATAGATGGATAGATAGATAGATAGATAGATAGATAGATAGATAGATAGATAGATAGATAGATAGATAGATAGATAGATAGATAGATAGATAGATAGATAGATAGATAGATAGATAGATAGATCCTCCCTGCTCTGAGTTGGTTCTGGATGATCGATCATCAATGATTGATAAAACAGGTTTAAGTGCTCTGAGCTGTTTTCATCTGGCCTCCATGTTGTTTCTGGATCAGATCTGGTTCCACCAACATGTTTGAAATGTTTCAGCCAGTTTGAAGGTTTGAAGGTTTTCCACAGCCGTTTGTACAAGATTCACAGTAACTACAATAACCAATGTAAGAGAACATAGTTAAATATAAGACTTGATTTAGTTAAAGACTATAATTAATTAATATATTTTATTTTGCTGCTTGGTCGTCAGTGTGAGTTTTTCCTCTGGTCAACACTGAGTCTGTGCTTTTCTGACGGCGTAGTCTGTTTTCTTCTGTTTGTTTGTTTGTTTGTGTCCACCAGTCTCAGAGCCCAGCAGGCTGTGGTCTGTATGTGTGTGTGTTTTATTTATTTATTTATCTATTTATTTATTATCTTCCTCACTGAGCCCAAATAATCTGCTGCTCAGTTTGTTCTGTTCTGTGCTGAAGTTTACTCTGGTTCTGTCACAGATGTCCGGTGGTTGTTGTCGTCCAGGTTTGGTGCCATCGTCATTGTCTTATATGTCATGTTTTATTTCTAATGAGACTCTAGGTCTGGACTCTTTCTGTGTTTCCACTGGATTTTAAACTAACTGGAACATTTCAGACATCCACCAAAACACACGCAGCAGCTGTGGGCAGAACAATATCTTATGTTTGCTGAGTCCAACAGCTAATGAAGGTCTGGAGCTCTCGGTTTGAGTGTGTTTGGTTATTTCTTACATGTTAGATCCTTCTGCATGGACCAGCTGCTGATTCATTTACATTTCGATGTTTGCTTTTGGTTCTGCTTTTGATCTAACAGTGTAAACTCACTGTGAAGTAAAAAGGTGCAGAGCTGTAGAGTTTTCAGAGTTTTCTATGTTGTGAATATTGTTGTGGACGAAATCAAACTGTGGATGAATCTGTAGACTTTTAGTGCAGCTTTTTTTTTACTTTATTCTAAATTCGGGAAACATAGATTTCATTAACAAGAGCTGTGTGGATAAGAAATATTTGTTGACTTAAGAGTTTTGCCTCCTTCAGTTAGTTATATACAATATATATGATATATTCCATGTTGCTTTCACTGCTGGTAGTCGAGGCTGATTAGACCCATCCAGGCGAGAAGCAAAAACATGGCAGAGGAGCTGCCTTTTAAACGTAAAATATAAAAGTATGGACATAGCCTCAGTGGCCTGTCTGTATAGCTTATTAGTAAGGTTCCCATGCATCCTGGAAAACATGAACAATTCTGAACAATTTTCCAGTTGTGGAAAAAAACACATGGAAAATGGGAGAGATAAAAGAAAAAAGATTTAGACATCCCAGAAAATAATTTGTCCTACTTCTGTTTCTACGATTTAGAAGTTGTGTGTTGATGTGGAACAGGAAATTTGTTGGTGTTTTTTGTCAGATGATGTTTAGGTTATAAAACAGCAGCTTGGAAGAGATTCAGATAAACATGTTTTTTGTTTTTTTTTTCCGTTTTCTGACAACGGAAACCGTAAATTCTGTGAATGCATAACTGAGAGCAGCTTTATGATAAATTCAGTTGTTTTAAATGGACACATTAAATCACATGAATGAGGGTGGAGGAGAGGAATGAACACAGCAGCAATCTGGGTAAATAAATGTACAATAAAGAAACGTAGAAAATGACTCGTCTTCAGACCTGTTGGAGCAAAGATCATCACTGAAAATATCCTGGAAAATGATGTGCACGTTATTAATGTCACAGACAGAAAGTTTTTCTTGTCAAGGTGAAATTACCTGTAAATTGTTCAGTTTCATGTTTAATCAGTTTTAAAAAAAACTGTGTAGATTCATCCTCCAGGTTCAGGTTTCAGTGATTTTCTGCTCATGATGTAACCGTTGTTGTAACACTTGTTCAGACCAGAGCGGCAAGATTAGGTCCGCAAACAGACGGCAGCCGATTATCTAACAGATGGAGAGCCGGGATCTCTGATGGTTTCACTGCTCTCACTCTTTCTCCTCTCTCTCTCTCTCTCTTTCTCAGGTCCAAATGATAACTCGGGCATTGCTTTAAAGAACCTGTTCTGTGCCAGCCCAGACACAGAAGGCCTCGAGGTGAGAGAGCCGTGTCCTCGAATACACCCATTACGCACACATAAACACACACACATGGTGTCTCGCATCCTGTCGTTCACACATTCTGTGCACCCACACAGTCCTATGCTATCTCTCACATACAGTCCTTCACGCTCTACAGTACAGCACCTCCCACACACACACATACACACACACTGTATCTCAGTCGGCCTCGATTTAAAACCTTTTCCAGAGAAACCTGCTCCTGCTGCTAATGGCTTGTTTCATAAAAATAAGCTCTCAGTTTTATTTCTCTTCCTCTCAGCATTGCAGTGAAGTTTGCAAATGTCAAAGTGGCGTTTGCAAGGAAGAATTGCACTTTTTTATTTTATTTTTTTCAATTATTTTGCAAAGTCACTCTGACGTTGAGGTTGTTGTTGTAACGCTGTGTGCTTGTCTCTGGTCGTTCCCGGGAAGAAAAACAACAACATGGAGAGCCGCCCCTCATCTCCTAAGCTCAGGAAGCCGTCCAAACGAGTCAGGATATCTGTCGTGGTAAGAGCCACCGATCGGGGCTACCGGAATCCGCCCGGCAACAGGTTCATCTGCCAATCAATCGATCGTCACCACCACCACCGTCATTTCCATCCCAGGGCTAATCCCAAAAATGCCGATGGCCCAGGATCAGCCAAAAGCCCGTCCGTGCCATTGTGCCCAAACAAACAAACAAACAAACAAAGCGTTGAACATCCTCTTCCTCGTCCAACCTGTAAGCCCCGCCCACTCACCTTTCACTGGATCCATTCGTCCTGATCAGCTTTAACTGGTCATGTGGTCAGCAGAGGTTGCAACAATGTGTCAAATATTCTATTTATCTAATATAATATATCTATTTTTATTTATCTTTGACTCACATAAACTTCTGTTTTGACCAGCATCTGGAACACTTTAGTTATTTCTCTTCAATTTCAATGAACAGATTTAAAGGGATAATTCAACATTTTGGCAAATTGGCCCATTGCCATAATCCCTATAGTCATAGCAGTAGGTTCGTTACCTTTAATTGTCGGTGCAAGCTATTTTTAGAACAGCGGAGCAGAGCCGCGAGCTGCTCAGAGCTACGCTACGGAGGCTAATGGGATTTCTTGGTTTCCCTCGTCAAACTCATCAAATACACAATCCAACAACTCCAAAATGCTCTGGTGGACAAGTTGTGACCTGCACATTCACCACGCTATGAGATAATAACAGAACGAGAGACAAAGTTGTTTTAGAGGTAAATTCATGCATTCATGATGCGCGTTCCCGTCGGGGGCAGTTTTTCAGCAAGCAGTCTCTGCATTACCTTGAAAACAACTCTGTCTCGTAACGTTCTGTTATTATCTCATAGCGTTGTGAATGTGCAGGTCACAACTTGTCCACCAGAGCATTTTGGAGTTGTTGGATTGTGTATTTGATGAGTTTGATGAGGGAAACCAAGAAATCCCATGAGCCTCCGTAGCGTAGCTCTGAGCAGCTCGCGGCTCTGCTCCGCCGTTCTAAAAATAGCTTGCATCGACAATTAAAGGTAACAAACCTACTGCTATGACTATAAGGATTATGGCAATGGGCCAAGTTGCCAAAATGTTGAACTATCCCTTTTAAGTTTTTCTCAAAACCTGTGAAGTCCCATCAGAGCCCAGGGTTCATGGGGTGAAATTAAATCCCTCTGCTGACATCTTCTAAAATTAAATTACCGGGCAAGTGGTCTACGAGGACGAGGCCGTTCAACCGAGCATGCTGTGCTGTCCATCATCAGCTGTGTCACCCGAGGCGTCCGATCAGTGACGGCCTCCCAGAGCAGTCCCCCCCACCCCACCCTGCTCCTGGAGTGACCCACAGTCCCATCGCTTTCTTTGTAATTGATGAAAGTCGCCATGCTATGTGTTTAATGTGCAATGGAGGGGAGGAAGGGGAGGAAGGGAGGGACGAGAGGGAGCTGCTGTGTGCATGCAGCGTTAAATACCAGGATAGGAGCATCATATCTCTTCATTAGCGGCGGGCAGGTATTTGAACGACAGCGCTCCAGCAGCAGCAGCAGCTCGGACGAAATGATGATGATGATGATGATGCATGAGAAGTCCTGGGAGCTATTGGAAGATATCAGCCACAAACTGGGATGCAGCAGCAGAAGCCGCCGCCTGTCGCTGTCCAATTACCAGCGACCAAGCAGCGATGCATGTCAATCAATGGAACGAGCGTGTGATTGTGAATTGAGACAAATGATTCCCACGATACCAGATCATCCGGCGTTGCATGACAATCGATCAGACGACGTCCAACCCCCCAAAAAATCAAACACTATTAAAATTTACACAATCAAAACACAATTTTTCAACATGTTTCGACATCAGTGATTCATTTATAATCATTTAAAGCCTTTCGTATCAAATCACCGTGAAATCGCCTCTCACTCATCACGTGTAATGTCATTTTATTCACTAGGAGCCACCACCGAACTTAAAGAGTTTCTACGGGGTGAGCATGATGTCCACATTTCTTCTAAATGTCTGTTTTCACTTTTTATTTCAATTGAGTCTGAAGATGAAAGAGCAGAAACAGACTTCCAGACTCGCTAATGAACACAGTGGATCTTTGTCTTCTTGATCATCTCGTACACTGGTTGTTAAAGTCTCCGTTGTTGCACACGTTTTCTACAGTGTACTAATTCAGTGCTTTAATCATCCAAAAACAACATTAAAGAAACAACAGTTGTGATAGAGACATTTTGTCTGGGACAGCAGGCAAATAAAAGTGTGTTCAGGGTACAATATAGTAACGTAAATACAGCTGTTGAATAGTTATATAGTGTGTTTATTGACTTCTACTTTATACTTCAAAACATAATACAGTTTTTGTTAGTTTAAGGGTGGTTATCTAAAGTTACCCTTTAGCGCGTTGTTAGCATGCTACATCCTGTGACAACTAGATTAGTGTATATTATGATAATTTGTGGGTTGATTTGGCAGATGATGCTCTTTGTTAGCCATTTAGCTGAAGTACTGTAGCTATATTGCTAACTAGCTTGTAGTGTGTGTTTCCCATAAAAATCCTGGCTTTTCACTGTCTGTGTATGAAATTGTGATAACTCACTCTAAACAGATGTGAAATGAAATGGCATTCTCAATTCAAGAAACTTTATTGGTAACCAGGGAGCATTTTAAAGGGCACTTCATAGTGAATACAGAGAAATACAACCAGTGCAAGACAAATTACACACATAAAACAAACATGAATTTAAAAAAATTTAAAAAGAAAGAAGAAAGAAATGATGCAAAGCAAAATGTTTTGTTGATTTAATTTTCAGATGATAGAAATGTTTTTAGCAGAATCCAAAGGCCAGTTAATTAAAATATAATTATCTCAAAAAGCAGCCCAGTCTTAATTGGAGACCTTAACTCTACCTAATCTACGCTATGACATCATGTGAACTATTGACCCTGATAGAAATGTTTATTTGTCCACAACGTCACTTGGGTATAATTATAAACACATTGCTTGAGATTCTCAGTCACAGTGTCAGTGTAACTCTATTAGCACTATTAATGATTTAGACTTGAGGCACTTTTAAGGGCTCCATTAGTTTCACATGTCAGTGACAACTATTGAAGTCTTGTACACATTTTCAATCATTCACAAGCACAGAGCAGTGTCAGATCATTCGTCATCTGTTGCTCCGGGCTTTGTTACAACTCGTGGTTCAACAGCTAATAAATTACACCGTGAAGTCTTAATCTTGTTGGTATGTAAGAGAAAAATCACTGACAACATCAGCTCCTCAGACTGTGCACAGATACCATCGAAACATCTAACATCCAGCTCTGTGGTTTCTTGAAATCATCACTCTCCACTTATGAAATACCATAAAATATTTAAAAAAAAATATGCTCCCAAAAATCAAAATCAAACACTCCTGGTTCCTTAACACAATCCATGCTGCACAATTACACACACACACTCGCCTGAAGAAAAGTAGAAAATTAATAACAGAGGAGGTGCACAGGGAGTTTTTTTCTTTCTTTTTTCCTTTTTCTTTTCTGTCAGAGGCGTAAAAATGTGAACCCTGAGGCTTGTATTTCACACCATGATGCCACAGAGCTGCCGTTGAAACACAGCGGAGGAACTTTTAGTTTGAGGTGAATGAGGAAACACATTCCTTCAACTGTAGTAATCATAGAGATTAATAAAAAATAGAGAGAAGATGTACCAGTTTCTCGTATTTACAGCACAAACGCAGCTCATTACACGGTCCGTCTGCAACAGCTCAGCACGTGTGCACCGGCGGCTAAATTCACATTGATTGTCCTGATAGGGCTGCTCGCTACGTTAAAGGTCAGAATTTTTTTCTAAAAGACTTTGAGAAGTCGTAAGTGCAACGTCACAGTTTTCATTTTTCATACCTCTCATTGTTAATTCGCCACAGTGGTGGAGCTTTATTCCTGCAAAATGGCATCTTTCCATTCAAGTGTGTTAGTCAGTGGGTACAGTGTGGCATTCAGGGACGCAGGAAGGCTTCTTGGCTTTATTCACACAGGACACAGGATCCTCCTCTAATCTGTTAAGAAAACATTGCTTGGCAAATTATCAAACATGTTTCAAACAGAGGTCGTCCCACGTTTTTTTCCCCCTCCTGAACACAACTTTTTAAACTCCTACTTCCGAGTTGGACATAATCGAGGCTGCAGAGAAGGTTATTAACTCCATCAATTACAGGTTTAGGTGCAGATTTAGGAAGCTCAAGCAGCACGGAGACCCATTTAGAGGATCTGTGAAATGAAATTCAGAGTGAAGCCTTGAAGGATGAGCTGCAGCGCTGTTACACGGCAGATCATAAAGAGTGTTGTACCTTTCAACAGACTCACTAAAAACTTCAGCTCAGCTACTTCTTAATACTTCTCTATGTTACGTTGTACATCACTTGAGCTCATTTATCGATATTTGGTCTATGAATCAAATCGTGTCCCCAAGTGCTGCTACACATGAGTAGCATTTTGGAAATTATGTAATTCAATAATAATAGAAGCTGCTGAATAATTTTTCATATTCTCCACTTTCCAAATGTTACTTTAGGACAGTAGTTAATTAGCATGTGGTGTCTGTGCTGCATTTATTACAATACTCTACATATTTCAATCTTTACACAATCCATTGTAAATATGCAAGTATGTAGTATGTATGTATTGTTTAGTAGTGACAGGTTTTATGTGCAAGTTATAAGAAATGTGATTTAAGTAGTTTTAATTCATCAATAATGCAGCAATTTACACTGTATGTAGTGTTTTTTCTTTTTTTAAATTTATTAACAGGGCATCTGCGGGGAACGCTGCAACTTGGGAAGGTTCAGTCTGTTAATTAATTGTCATTAATAAGTATTTTGCAAGTAATTCCTTCAGTTTTTCCTTTATACCCTAGGTTTTGCATTAAAATTGCATTCATGATGGTCTTAAAAAGATCTAAAAAAAAGTCTTCAATGTAGCTTGTTGACACCTGCAGATACCCCATATTAGGCAATATTAAACATTAAATTGCATAATGAAATGTTAATCTTCTGGTGTAATTAACACCGAGAGATGTATTTATTTACTATTTGTCCTCCTGAGCTCATCTGTTGCACCAGAAACTTTCTAGTTCCACAGATAATAAATATAAATCTGTTGCTTTCAAGTGTGAAACTGTTTGGGCGTCTGGGACATAAGAATAGATCTTAGTACCAGTTCAGTTGTGACTAACTAACTTCGGCTTTTGCTTACGGCTATTTTATGTCAGATTTTATTTATATTTTACAGAGTTTAACCTGAACTGGTGGACGTCGGTCAAGCTTCCTGTGTCTGCCTCTGCTGGTTGTAATTTAATGAAGTCCAGTGATTTGTTGCGCGGAGCGTCTCGTCCGGTCAGCGCTCAGACAGATGGTGTATTATTAGTGCAATGAATTTTGGATGTGTTAAGTGGGCCTAGAAGCGTGTTAGTCATTATTGCCTTGCAGTGAGCTAATTAGTAAATGAACCCCTGTAGCACTCGGTGTGTGTGTGTTTACAGTAGCACAGGCCAGCCGTCCTGATTTCCCTGTCATCAGGAGCGTAGAAGTGCACGTGCCAGAGAAACGCTGCTGATTACAGCGTTCCTCCGGGCCCGTCGAGGCCTGAGTCGAAAATGTGGACAAATAAATGTATCAATTTTCTTTTCTCCCAAGACCTCCGAGTTATACGCCCCCACGGTGGAGGAAGAATCGAGTTTTTGCTTCCTCCCTCCACCTCCTCCTTCGCCTTCTCCTCGTCCTCCGTCTGTTCCGCTCTCACCGTTTCCCTTCGCTCTTTGTTTTCTGGATCTTGTTTGAATCTCTGCAGCTTACCTCCTTTCTAAAATCCTCCTCTTCTTCCTCCTCCTCCTGCCATTTTTATATCTCTGGCATCTGCCCCCACCTTCTTCCCTCCATCCCTCCATCTAGGCTGTGAAATATTGATGCAGGGTAAATGACATCAGGAGTCTGTTTCCTAGGAATAATGCCGCTCAGCCTCTCTCCTCACTGTTTTTTCTCATTATTCCTCCCTCCACACTCTTGCATCTTCGTAATGCAGCCATGCTTTATTTATGATGGCTTGTGGGCTCAGTTTTTTTGGCATCTCGGTTTTTCCCCCCTTTATTTCTCTGAGTGTTTTTCTCCTTTCTTCTTCTTGTTTCTTTAGATCATTTGGGGATGTGCATCTTTCTTGACGTATATATGTATATATATATATTTATATATAGTTGCATGGAATACACACACACTTGATGCAAGAGAGAAAAGACAAGTTGCATTGAAGTGTTGGAGGAGTAATATGTCTCCATCGCTTGACGCCTTAACGGTTGTTGTTTGGCTGCTCAGCAACAAACCCCTGGGTCAAAAAACCCCCACAAAACTGGTTTTATACTTTCACGTCTTTTCACTCGTCCACCTTGAAAAGCAGTCTGAGAAAATGATAGAAAAATGTAGTGAGAGAACAGCAGCTCCCAGAGACAATTACAGCTCTGCTAGAGACTGATGTAAAAGTACGAACGACAAGAGAGGAAGGATTTGATCACAAGCGGAAAAAAGAAGTAGAACTTCGAAAATTGGCCTGTCGTGTTTATCCTACATTATTATGAAGAATTGCTGCAGAATTATCTCCGACGCTCGGAGATAATGAGCTAAGTCATTGTGACATCTGGAGTCGGAACTGCTCAGTCCAATTACACACATGTCAATGTTTTTTGGGATCCAGCTGCACAACATTTAAGGACGTTCTGTCCTTAATGGCCGACATTAAGTTCAAGAGAAAGTGCAGTTTTCTTTCTTTCTATTGCTCAGAAGGACAGAGCTGAATGTCAGTGTCATCGGCGTGAAGTCGAAGGTTGACATTTAGAGTTTGAACAGCTGGGATGTTCCTACACGTTAGATGTTACTATACATTTAGACCTGGTATCATCCAGGTGGTAGTGATCGATCCAGGTGACTAAAATAATGTTGGTCCGCTCATTCTAGATTAAAGACTCTTGATCAAATTCTGTAACCAACGATGTAGATCAGAAAGATTTTGAATTCAGTCTCACAAAAATTACAAAGACACACTTCCTCAAACAATGAAATACTACTGTTGTTAGCTTGGATTACCACATATTGTTGTGTACATTGGCATAATTAGATATTTCTCAAACACAACTACCAACTCTGAAATGCAAAAATGAGATAGATGACAAGAAATTATTCTGCTTGAAAATACAGTAACACAAGACAAGTGATAAAATCAAAGTGAAAAGTATATACATGAAAAAGTATAAAAGTGATATATAAAGTGAAATATCTCACCATGTTTGCATGTATAAGGATACCAAACTCATATCAGGTTTGTTACATTAGTTGTGTAGTTATCTCTGTTGAAGCTGATCGTGATGCTACCTGAGTTCAAAACCTACATTTTAATGGTGAAGCACATTTTTGTCAATCAAAGAACAACTTTTAATACCAACAAGGAGATGAATTCGTGATGAGCATAATACAACCAAACAGATGAACTGAAGCCAGTGTGTCAGTAAAGAACAACAGGGTCAGGCAGTTGTAGCAGGATCTTTAGTCATCAAAACCATTGCATAAAACTAGAAAATACTGGAGTTGGTTGCAACAGCTTTTCATTACTGCAGTGCAGATTGAGTCTAAATAGATTTATTCTTTGCTAAATTAAAAACCATTTTAGTATGAGTTCCAGCCTGGTATAATCTAACTGATGAAACTAACATGAGCTTGTTGCTAAAAGACGAGTCCAGACAGTTCAATAGGATAATGATTTCCTATGTGGCGTTCCACTGTTGAATGTAGTTTAAGAGGACGAGTGATGATGGATTTCAGAGTAACAGACGGCTGTGATGATCTCTTATCAAACGGACACTGTTCTCATTGATAAAACAGAAGAGATTACAGTTAAAGAACCAAAGAGCAAGAAGGATGAATAGTGAAATGGGGCAGTAATTATTAAATCACCAGGGTCAAGTGTTAGCTCTATTTCAGAATAGGCTCCAATGGCCGCAAGTTTTTTTTTTATTTAAAGTTGTAGCTACTACAAAGACACCGACTCCATTAAAAAATGTCCTTCAGGTATCTGATAGGAGGAATATTCAGGGGACGGGATGAAGTTTTCATTTCCTGAATAATTTCAGACAACACAGAGGAGATACACAGCAGACAGAGTGAACTTATCAGGAGGAGATGAGTGCGACACACTGACTGTAATTTGTTTTGAGGGTGAACTGATGCGATGTCTGATACCGGATACTTTCGGGGTCAGGACTCCACTGCAGGTTTTTCTTCCAGTGTTGTTGTTATTAAAAAGAGCTTTGGGCGTCTGATGGGTGTCATTCAGGTAGTCTTTGCAGGGTACCACTGGTTTTTGCGTCATTGTTGCACACGTCACAGTAGTTTGACCAAAGTCGTTAAAGATCTTGTTCCACAGTCGTGTTAAACTCTCTTCAGTCCAATCAGATACACAAACAGAGCGGCAATAGAGTGTGAAAGCAATAAGCAAAACGAGCATTGGTCGCACATGAGTGGTAACTAATTATTGTTGCAATGTGTCCCTGTTGCACCATGTGGTGTGTTGATCTGTGTGTGTCTGTGTGTGTCTCTCTGTGTGTGTGTGTGTGTGTGTGTGTGTGTGTGTGTGTGTGTGTGTGTGTGTGTGTGTGTGTGTGTGTGTGTGTGTGTGTGTGTGTGTGTGTGTGTGTGTGTGTGTGTGTGTGTGTGTGTGTGTGTGTGTGTGTTGGCAGCGGTAGAAACAGTGCACATGACTAAAATTAGCATGAGAGATAAACTTGATAGCGTCTTGTGTCATTGAGACACTTGGAGAGGGTGTTAATGACGATGATGCTAAAATCAGATCTGCACATATTAATACAAGCTGCTTCCAACGCACAATTGAAAACTGGAGTGAATTAATTCTCAGGTTAGAAATAATGACGTTAGCTTCAATAACCTCTCTTGTCCCTCAAGTTGTGTTCTGCCTCACAGGTTGTAGTTTAATTTACCGAGGTTTTGTCTTCAGGTTCATGTTGTTAGTTAGTTAGTTAGTTAGTTAGTTAGTTAGTTAGTTAGTTAGTTAGTTAGTTAGTTAGTTAGTTAGTTAGTTAGTTAGTTAGTGGAAACATCTTAGTTAAAATCTGATACGGTTCCAATATGAATACAATATTTTGGATATAGCCAAATATCTGTAAAAAAAAAAACAAAAAAAAAACATTGACATTCCCATTAGCCAAAACTGGGGATGGTTTTCTACCAGTGAATGTTAACACGCTAGCATGCTACAGTACATTTTTCATCTAGCGCCACCATCAAATCAAAATGTTTGTTAGTTAGTTAGTTAGTTAGTTAGTTAGTTAGTTAGTTAGTTAGTTAGTTAGTTAGTTAGTTAGTTAGTTAGTCTTTATTGTCTCCCTTGGAAGAAATTCGTCTTGGACAGACCAGAGACTCCAGGCGCCACAAACACATATGGTCCATTTGGTTTATGGCAAAACTGCTCTAAAACTGTTAGCATTCCCATCAGCCTCAGCTGTACTTAACATTTAGTGCTAATTAACCGATGTTAGTACATTAACTGGACGGTCATCTTTTTATCTGTTAAATAAATCGATATCTAATATTTTTCATTTCTTTTTTTTTCAGTAAAGCTGGTGAAGTTTGTGCCGAAATAAACCCTTCACACTAGAAAAATTGTGGACTTTTTTTTTCTTTTTTTGATTTATGCGTGCTGCTTCACCAGAACTTATGAAAACACTCCAAATAAAACCCAAACGTTTTTGCATTGCTAAATACCCATAGGTGTAAATATAGCTACTATTCTGTGGATGAACTGAATTTTGTATAGAAGAAGCAGATGTTAAAAACTTGCAGGTGTAAAGAACTCACCTGTTCTTCTTTCTGCTCAGTTTAAAGTGAGAGGAAGCTCCTTCTTATCCAAACTTCCACCATCACCACACTCTCTCGACATAATCCTGCAGTGTGTGTGTCTCTGTGTGTGTGTGTGTGTGTGATGCAGCAGTCTTTAAGTGCGAGCTTGTGTGCTCCCCTCTGACCCGGTGTTGGACTGACAGTAGCCACTGATTGGATGAATGCGGTCGCTGCACGGAAGTGAAGATGGATCGTTTCTTTTGTCTGTTGGTCTCAGAAACGTCACGGCAACCGAGCCCTGTGGTCCTGCTGCCTCTCACATGCCTCTGCACACACACATACACACACACACTCAAACACTTGCAAGCTCGTCACTCAAATCTCATTTGAATTGTGCCCACACAGTGCATCTGATTTCACTGTCACACGCACACACACTAACACACACACACACACACTTGTGCCTCACTCAAGTTTCGAAAGCACAGATTTGCTCTCTTAATCGAGCAGCTAATCTTCCTGAAAGCACCTGTTTTACATGTACACACCCACCTTTTTCTCTCTCTCTCTCTCTCTCTCTCTCTTTCTCTCTCCTGCAAACACACACACACTCTCCTGCGAACACACACACACACACCAAAGTGACTTGATCCCTCCATCTTTCTTTAGTTTACATTTTATGCGGTAACAACAGTGTGTCTTGGCGACATTCAGAGTGCCCTTATGTTGTGTGACAAGCAGAATGATCAGTGAGACAGCAGTGATAAAGGGCTGTAGGTGTGTGTGTGTGTGTGTGTACATGTGTGTATGTGTGTGTGTACGTGTGTGCGTGTGTATTGTTTGTTTTGTCTCATCAACTCCAGGCACGTCTGGCCTCTGCTTGCATAATCCTACAGTAGGGCACCTCTTTTTCCACCCTGCGGCAGCGGTTGCCAGGGTTACCGACAAGTCAGCCGCCACAGCGATGGGGATAAATGAGCTCAGGGCTCCCATCAGCCCCTGGGTCACACACACACACACACACACACACAAACACACACATACATACATACACACACATGTTCTCCTGCGTTCAATCCTGAGAAAGTAAATACTTATACTCAAGCACATGACTAAACACTTTGAAATCGCATTTCACAGCCCGTCACACACACACACACACACACACACACACACACACACACACACACACACACACACACACACACACACACACACACACACACCCGTACCTCTGTAGTGGTTGCAGCCAGGGTTGCCGGTTTGACTCCGGCGTGTCAAACGGTATCAGCTTGTCAGTGGCGAGAGCCGTGAGCTGAGAGAGAGATTCGCCGCAGATCCATCATCATAATGATCATCTGCTCTGACATGTCATACATCACATCCCCCGCGCTCATTAGATCTACTGTAGTCGCTCTTTTAGTCGCTCATTCCATTTCTGTCCATCTGTCTCAACACGGCGCCGACACCGCCGCCGTACAACACTTACGATGTGACGCATGGGTGATAATGTGTTTCCAGAGTCACTTCACCTTCTGTGCGCTGAGGCCAGAGGTGAAACAGCTACAAAGTAAATGTTTATGGAGTAAAAAAAAAAAAAAGCAACTGGATAACAAGTGTTTACCGTTTCATCATCACTGAGTGTTTGTTTGTGTTTTATGCTTTTTACATTGTTGTGTGCAAGTGTGTGTTTTCTGTTCTGACTACTGTTCCCTTCATCTCTGCAGGATGATGCAGACCCGGAGGATGACATGACCATCAGAGAGGTGAGATACAAACACACACACTCCCCCTACCTCCTCAAGCTCTGTAAGATTACTTATACATGATGTTTGCATATTTCATTTATTAACCTACTGTATTGATTTCTAATGTAAAGAGACTTGCACTGTAGTCTTTATCACTAACTGAGCACAAACCTGCAAAGATATGTTGATGCTGATGCTGATGCTGATGCTGATGCTGATGCTGATGCTGATGCTGTTTCTAAGGCCCACGAAGGAGAATAAGGGCTATCTCCAGCTGTGGATTAACACACTTTTGTTGCTGTATTGACTCTTTACAGTCAAATTGTTGAAATATTAGTAAAACTACGATGTGGTAAAGTGCAAAAAATGTGTCGCAATGAATCATGGTACCACAAAGGAAAAAACAAGATGTGAAAACAGGTGCATTATGACCAAAAAGTAAGATCCGTGCACTTTTTCTTCAGGTAGTAAAAGTTTCTTGTGACCTGCTGTTGTCTATGTTTCCACCTAAAGTCACAAGAAGATTATGCAAATCAGGCCAATGGTGATGCAGGTTATCGTTTCCAGTTCCCGCTGTACATCGTCGTCTTTTATATAAACGCTGAGCGAGGCCTGCAGCTTGTTGTCAGTCTGTCTGTCGTAATTTTTCTTCTTGGACTCCATCTTGAAAAAACGCAGAATCAAAACTAAACAGTCAGCTGCAGCTGCTTTTTTAGAAACAGATCAGTTTCCACAGTGTGTGTGTGTGTGTGTGTGTGTGTGTGTGTGTGTGTGTGTGTGTGTGTGTGTGTGTGTGTGTGTGTGTGTGTGTGTGTGTGTGTGTGTGTGTGTGTGTGTGTGTGTGTGTGTGTGTGTGTGTGTGTGTGTAAAGTTTCTCAAAAAGTTCTTGGTCCCTGGAGAAAATTCCTGAAAAATAACCTAAATTCCCATTTTTCCCAACTGCAACATGAACGTTATAATAACCACACACTATTAAGCAACAGTTAAGTATTCATTTATCATTTATAAAGTCTTACTTTGATATCACACAGATATAAATGATTAATTCTATAATGAGCTCGTCTATATTGTGATTAATTGTTGTATTTTTGTGCCTGATAAATGATGGATTCAGCATTTATAGATAATTAAGCTTTATATCAATCACTAATCAGTTATTTAGTCGATGTCAGTGGTCCATAAGATCATTAATAAAGTGCCAGTAGATTATCAATAAACTATTTAAAGGGATAGTTCAACATTTTGGCAAATTGGCCCATTGACATAATCCCTATACTCATAACAGTAGGTTCGTTACCTTTAATTGTCGCTGCAAGCTATTTTTAGAACGCTGCTCAGTGCTACGCTACAGAGGCTCATGGGATTTCTTGATTTCCCTCATCAAACTCATCAATTACACAATCCAACAACTGCAAAATGCTCTGGTAGACAAGTTGTGACCTGCACATTCACCACGCTATGAGATAGGAACAGAAAGTTAACAGAGTTGTTTTAGAGGTAAATTCAGAGTCTGCTTGCTGAAAAACTGCTCTTGACAGGAACACGCATCAGCGGTTTTGCATGAATTTACCTCTAAAACAACTCTGTCTCGTAACGTTCTGTTATTATCTCATAGCGTGGTGAATGTGCAGGTCACAACTTGTCCACCAGAGCGTTTTGGAGTTGTTGGATTGTGTATTTGAAAACAAGAAATCCCATTAGCCTCCGTAGCGTAGCTCTGAGCAGCTCGCGGCTCTGCTCCGCTGTTCTAAAAATAGCTTGCACCGACAAATAAAGGTAACGAACCTACTCCTAAGACTATAGGGTTTATTCTAGGGATGCACCGAATAATCGGTAACCGAATATATTCGGCCGAATATTGCAAAAAAAAGCAACATTCGGCCTTCGGTGGAATGAGCGCAAAGCAAGGCCGAATATTAACACACAAAAAAAGTCTGATAACTACGCGATCCCGCGATGATCGAAACGGCAGCTTAAACCCCATTGAGCTTTATTAGTAAGTGACTCCTACTGCTGGAAAAACAACAGCAACAAGAGCAGTGGGGGGGGGGGAAGCTGCACAGCGACCGCGAGTCGCACGTTGCACGTCGCTCCAAGAGCCCGGTGCGTCCTGTCTGCAGCGGAGACACGGCTTCACGTCGGGTTACGCCGTAGGTACGCCGTCGCCGCGACACAGAAGCATAAACCAGGCTGAGGAGACCGTTCCCGTAGGAACGCGCCATTTTATAAATCATTTAAAAACCAAACACCCTGAACGGCATGCTGAGTACAAGAGGGAGAGACGGCTGCAGCAGTTCAAACGAAAGCTCCTCGTCCCAGCATGTCGCCCACTCCGTCCGTGGCCGACAGCTTTTAAAACAGTGTTTCCCAACCTTGGGTTCTGGACCCCACGTGGGGTCGCCTGAAATTCAAATGAGGTCGCCTTAAATGTCTAGTAACCTAATTGATGAATTAAAAAAAATCTGACCAAGAAAGGTTAGGAACCACTGTTTTAAAAGACACTTGGGTTTTTTTGGAATGTACTTGCATAGATCTTTCAGCACTCACAATGGGCCGATATAAATGAAAAACTTTATTTAACTTCTTGTGCTTTTTTGATGAGCAACGGCAACTGGAATATTCAAAAACTGTCAGAATAGTCAATAAACATTAACTTTATTTGAAAATTAAGTTTAAAAAAATATTTTATTTAAAAACTTTATAACCACTTTCGGTATTCGGTATTATTCGGTTATTCGGCCAAGCGTTTTGATTTTATAAGTCTGTAAATTATGGATTCATTATTAATGATTAATAGTGTGTAGTTATGGACAAGAGTGAATGTGTTACTCAGATCGGTTCATTGATGTGTTCTTGATATTTTTTTAGACAATAACAAATCTGTGTGGCACTAGGGAAGCAGACCCGTCCGTCATTGATAATTAATAGCAGGTATTGATGTTTGGTTGCTGATCTATCGACAGGAGGAAACAGACCCAGTTTGATCCCATCGGCTTCAACAAACTCGAACCTCGTCTCAGCGTTCGATGACGTCACGCACTACCCCCCCCCCAGATTTCTCAATATCCCCAGACGGATAGATTACCCCGGAGTCTTATATTTTTGGATATGACATCATTCATAATTCATCCATCAACAGCACCTCTCATTTCCTCTCTGTCAGCCGCACATTCCTCACGCTTCCCTCCTCCTCCTCCTCCGTCCCCTCTTTGTCTCTTTTTCTTTTTTCCTCCCCCCCACTCACCGTTCATTCGCTCCCATACATCTGCCGTGTCATCGTTTCGTTATCCCCCACCTCCACCTCCACCTCCACCTCTGCCTCCACCGTCACCGTTCACTTCTGCTCGTCCTGCGTCTGGGGTGATTTATAGAGTCGTTCAGCGCGGTGTCCGGTCCATTGATTGTCTATCAGAGGGAGGTGATCTGTCAGGAGGTTGTGTGGGATTATTCACCGGCTTTGACTCCTGATTAGTGACTGACACCAGACATAAAGACGTCGTCTGTTAACAGCAGCTATCACACACTCTGACGGGTGGAACTGGAACACAAAAAAGAGAGTTTCCTAGTATTGAGATGTGTGATGAATACACTCTTGTTTAGAAAGGTTTATCCTTGTGGAAAAGCTTTAGGATGGATTTGAGTACCGTTCATTTAAATTAGATCAAGCATAAAATATGACCACTTGTGCAATACTGTATTGTGTCGGTCCCCCTTTTGTGATGCACTGTGTTTCCTGACACCTTTCTATCAGAACCAGCGTGAACTTCTTCAGCAGTTTGAGCAACAGTAGCTGGTCTGTTGATGCAGCCTTCACTTCCTCACGTACATGAATGAGCCTTGGCCCCGACCCTTTACCCTGTGGCCCTGTGGTTCACCACGGTCCATTCCTTCCTTGGACCAGTTTTAGTAGATCCTGACCACTGCAGACCGGGAGCGACCCACAAGAGCTGCACTTTTTCAGATGATCTGGCCCAGTCTTCCTTGTCAAACTCGCTCAAATCCTCACACTTGCCCCATTTTTGCTGCTTCGAAAAGCTGGAACACACCAAGACGGTCAGGGAGAGACGGACGAGGTTGGGTACGCGTCTGTTCGGTGTGTTCAGCTCCGTCGGGATCGCGCAGAAGCCGCCGGGCCTGAATCAACATGAAGCGTCAACCATTGGAGGATTAGAGCCATCGGATACTCCGATTGGCTGTGTGCTAGCTACTGTATGACCATACCGATTCTGATCTGATCGGTGTATGTCCAAGAAGACGTGTGCATATCTGTCGGCTCATGTACAGTATGTTTAAATTATGTCACTATCCACACGTTTTCGAACATCACAAAAGGAAGCCGGTTATGCTCAACCAGTGGAACTGTATGTTTACATTTCCATGGTTTCAATAGCTGTCGCAGTGAACGCATAGAGGAGCTCAGACGACAAACTTTGAGTGCAAAGTGTGCATCAACCTGTGAGGACGACGCCACTTCAACAAGAAAGACACAGCAGAGCCCTGTTTATTGACTAGTCTGTAAATGCTGCAAAACTCTCATTGCTCATTTCTTCTTCTTCCTCTTCTGTGTTTTTTCTTCTTTGGTGCAGATTTCAGAGTGGGAGGAGAAGCAGCTTGATGAGCAGGTCAACTTCAACAACTGTAAGATCGACCCCGCCCCGTTCCAGCTGGTGGAGCGCACGTCGCTGCACAAGGTCTGATTACAAACACAGCTGCTGTCCAACCTCTGTGTGTGTGTCTTCATGTGTGTGTGTGTGTGTGTGTGTGTGTGTGTGTGTGTGTGTGTGTGTGTGTGTGTGTGTGTGTGTGTGTGTGTGTGTGTGCATCCTTTCTCCTACTATAAGCAGGTGCGGTGTGTTCAGTGTTGTGATACCTCTGAATCCGATTGATTGTGATTCGCTGGTGTAGAATAACGGCTTCAGTTCATGGGGACATGCGCATCAGCAGTTACTCATTGATTTAGTCGAGTCGAGTTTGTTTGTGAAGCAGCCACAAGGCCGAACGACAACGAGGAGAACGACTGACTCTCAGCGTCTCAACGTTATAGACACAAAGGCGACGAGATACAAAAGAGCTGCTGCAGGACTAAAAAAAGACACATAGATGAGGTTTAAAAATAGAAACAGAAGAGGGAATAAAGTAGAAGAGAAGAATAAAAGTCTGAAACCTTGAGTCAAAAGACTTTTCTATAGTTATTCTCATGGTTTCTAATGTGGACAACCTCTAGACATAACCACTGGCCTAGAAATCAACTTTAACATAATGATATAATGCCTGAACCTGAACCTGAACCTTGACCACAGTCTCATTATAATGAGTTTATTTATATAAAGTACTTTTCTTTTCTGCTTTACAAGGAAAGTAAAACCACATTCATAATAAAAACAATAGTAAACGATATAAATAAAACAGAAATCCAGAGGTTAAAACTTACTGAGTGATGATGTCTTTGGTCCAAATGTCCTCACAAAGCAGAAAAAAAAACACGCAAACACACACTGAGTCGAGTTTTTTCCTCCGTGTGAAGGAGAAAAGTGAGAAAACAACCTCATGAAAGCAGCTTTAGTTCTTCAGAGCTCGTCCACCACACTCACACAAACACACACACAAACTCTGGCGTTGTGGTTTGGTTTTGCCGGCGGCTGTGGTACTGCCTAATGTCGTCCATTCATAATGTTACCTGCTGCACCACACACACATAAACACACACGCACACACCCTTTGTGTCCTCTGGGCTCGGTGTGAATACTCTTTAAACATTTAAGAGAGGGATCCTGCACCAATCCATCTCACCCCCGCCCTCCACTGCACACTGCCAAAAGCCAATACCACGCACAATCTCCCTCAGCATATTAAACACCGCCCTACGCCCCTATGTACAGGCCCGAGTGTGTGTGTGTGTGTGTGAGTGTGTGGTGTGTGTGTAGTTCTTCCTTGCTCTCTCAGAATCTGGTCGCCATTCATCCTGTGCTCCTTACTCTTATTGTGTTGTTTGTTGTTTGTTGTTGTTGTTGTGCGTCTTATATAATAACAGACTAATCTACTTCCTCTGAATATTAAAATACAATATGTGTCTTTGAGTTTTGGCCTGAAGCTGCTGTCGGTTCATGTGAGGTGGAGGAAAACAGGGGTAAATCATTCATTGAATTACAAGCATCATATGAAATATTCATATATGTATCAGAGCTGTATAATAACAAGTGAATGCAGATCCCTTATGCTACTTTATTATACAGGATTAACACATATTCTGTCATTTTGACCTTTGACCCAATCTGCAGTTTAATCCGGCTAAACCATCTCTGCTATTATTATTATCATTTGACCATATTTTCTCTAATTCTTAATGCAGTATTTTGCCCGATTTAGCTCTTGGCTAACTTTCATCTGTTTCATTTCACAAAGCAGCACATTTGTCCATTATTAAACACTTGGAAAAAAAGATCCCATGATCTTATGCAAATTAAAATGTGCCATCAATTTACTAAATATGTGAATCGATTGTCATCCCTAACATATACAATAATCATCAATGTGAACTTATGAAGAGTTGTTGCTCCGCCGTCACCATTTTGGCAGTGTCTGACTCCGCCCCCCGACTTCTAGCTAGTCTAAAATGGGCAAAGAGGAGGAGCACAAGACAAACTCCCAACCTCCTGTCACTCAAATAGGCCACGCCCCCACTCAATTATGCAGAACTTTAATCGTCAATAAATGTTACAGAGTTACTGTATTGTATGTAAACAGGTGGTAGACATGTTTGTTTCTGCTGCAGAGTTGGACATTTTAACATGTAAGTCTATGGAGATTCACTCTAGTGGCCATTAGAGGACCTGCAGGTGTTCATGCGTCTGTGTTGGTTTTATTTCTTTAAGTCTTGAAGGTTCCTCATTGGTCGTCGTGGATCTCTAATAGTATTGATTTTACCCATCACTGTCCACTAATGGGCCCCGGCCTTTCAGTGTCCACAAAACCACTGTTACTGGTATAGACTTCCTGTCTCTGGCTTTTCTGGGCTGTGCCTCTGAAACCAACTGAAACCACATTTCCCAAAATCCTCTTCACCATTGTGTAAACCGTTTTTAGTCTGATTAGAAGAAGAGGACAAAACGATCCCCAATGATCCCAAACACTGAGTGATGATGACACCGTTAATCAGGTGAATGAATAGCAGCTGTACTAGATGTGAATGGGTTGAAATAGAGGTGACACTCCAACCCCCCCACATCGAGTCCCCAGAGAGGGTAAAATATCCTCCTGTGTGGGGGGTTCGGGCGGTGGTTGAAGGGGTAGATTACATTACAGCTGGGTCTCTGCCTAAAAACACTTAACAATCTTTTCAATCAATGTCAAACGTCCCATTAAACGTTAAAAGGGTCCAGAACTAAAAGTCCAGTTGGCGTCGGTCCTGCTGAAGTGTTCTCTTCTGTTTTTTTTTTCGTTTTTTTGGGTTGTTTTTGGTTTGTTTTTTTACAGCCCACTGTCGTCCACGGTGACTCCAGCGGTGAGGATGAGATTAAATGAAACTTTAATGGTTCCTGTGGGGAAACTGAGTAATCGCATCAGCTAATGCAGCACTAATAGACCAGAGAGGTTTTAATACACAGAGCAAAAAAAAAAAAAAAAGCAGGGTCATGGGATCATAGAGGAGCGACATTTATCACCACAGGAACGCTAAGTAAAAAATAAATAAATAGATGAATCAATGAACAGAAGAATAATGACATGAGTGACACATAATGAAGAGCTGCGCGTCCACAGAACATTTTAGCTCCATTGTTTTTGTCATATTGTTGTTGTTGTTGTTGGGTTTTTGTTTTAAAGACAAAGAAGAAGTTCCTCCAACATGACAGAAGAAAGAAATGTTGTGACAGTTTCCACGTGTGTAGGGTGAATAAATGTCCCCTCAATAAATAAAATAAAATAGAATTAAGTAAATGATGGAATTGGCTTCAACTCCATCTTAATATTTACATCCTTAGATACGAGATAAGATAAGATAATTTAAAATAAGAATATTTACATGAATTATAAAATAAAAATCTTTTGCCTGAAAGTATTTAAGAATAAAACTAAGTAAAAACACACAGACTTTATACTTTATAAAAACAAATTTTCTCAACCTGCATTTGACCCAGTTCATGAAACACCTGTCGCAGGTTAATGTGTGGTCGTCTCTCTCTCTATATCAACGCTAAACTTTAAATATTCCTTTTAAAATCACTTCCCCCAGACTCTTTAAGATACTCCAAGACGTTTGCTTTTGGTTATAAAAGAGTCTCATATTAATCTACATTACCCACTTGTTAATGGGCCACCGGATCGCTAGTTTATGGTCGGAACTACGATGGTATCTGATCGTCTTCCAACCTCCGACTTTCCTTCTTGATCAATGAAAACATTCTTGAAAAATGGCTTTGCTTTCGTCCGTCTTGTGCCTGTCCAAGAATTTCACCGTGCGCGCAGAGGCTCATGGGAAATTGAAAACACTCACGCTTTCCAAAACTACTCGTAGTCCCTTTAAAATACTTAATTTCCGTCTTATAAATGTAGAAAATATTGTTTATTTAGAAAGTTAAACTCCAGGAAACAAGATTTCTCTCTACTTCATGTTGTGTAAATCGTCTATTTCTACATGTCGCCTTCAGTATTTGGCCTTTTCTCACATTAATAAATCGATTTATATAGAAATAATTGATGAGCTTCAGCTGTTTCTTCAGATGTGGTCTTTGTGAAGTCTGAGCCACAGTGAGACGTTCTGGTCTGTGGAGAGATGTTTTTATTGTGTGATGCCCACCACCTGTTGCTTAGCAACCGTGACAACAACAACTTCATCTTAATGTTTTAAGGCTCTTAGGTTTTTGTTTGTTTTTCCAACAGGGTAAGGGTGAGTTTTTCTAATCAACATTTATCCAACCTCCAGACCAGGTCGGGTCTGGTACAGATAATCCGACCTCTGGTCTTTGAATGCAGCAGGACTTTACTTTGTTGCTATGGTTTTTCTCTTTATGACCTAATTTCTCACCCTCACATAGGCTATAAAAACGGCGGCTCTCTCTCATGTCACAAGGTCGTCTGAGGGTTTCTCTTTCTCCGGCCTCTATCAGCTTTTTACCTTTACAACGGAAATTCTCTGAATGTCCCTGAAGTGGTCGTTTCCCATTTTTCCAGTTGAATATGTGAGAAGCTGAATGAACCTGGTGTGAACGGAGCCGTCACTGTTGGATAATTGAAATCAGTGATGCAGGAAACCACAGCTCTTTACTGTATCTACTGGTTTCTACTGGTTTCTATTGTGTTTCTAATTGTCTCCATCCTCTTCCTCCTCCTCCTCCTCTCACAGACTCACACCATCTTCTCCCTGTTGGGCCTCGACCACGCCTACGTCACCAGCATCGGACGTCTCATCGGGGTGGTGTCCCTCAAAGAAGTAAGACTCTTCTTCTTCCTCATATGTGTGTGTGTCTTTGTTTCTTCTTCAACTAAAAAGTCGTGACTGTCGTCGTTCACACTGGCAACACATTCACTGCTTTTGTGACTGTAAAATCACTGTCACCGCTGTGCACAGACACACACACAGACATTTCAATCAGCATCGATTCCTCCTCCCTCTGTCTTTTATGTACTGTGACAGACAAAAGGCTGCTTAATATTGCTGTCTCTTTCTGTTGTCTCTCTTGTCTGTCCCCCCTCCCCCCTCCTCTCACCTCCTCACCCCCCTCCCTCTCTCCATCCATCTGCGCTGCCTCACAAACAACTGGGTTAAAAAAAAAAAAAAAACCTCTCTCTCTCTCTCTCTCTCTCTCTATGAATTGTCCATGAAGTGGCGAGAGGATTGTTGCTAAGTGCAGCGCTGCTCGTCCGTCCCTGACATTTAGTCTCTTTTTTCCAGCAGACAAAAAAATACCCCCCCCCCCCCCCTCTCCACCACCACACCTCTACACCATAACCCCCCACCCATTCTGCAGACACTCTGTTATATCACACCACAGCCTCTCTGCTCCATACAGACAAAGAGGCATCACTGGGATGTTTAGTTTCGTCACTGCAGCAGCGTCCAGACGTTGTTGTTTTAGTTTTTTTTTTAGTCCTCATCAACCAAATGAGAAACTTGGCAAAACTTGTCAAATTCAAGAACGCACTCTCAGACAGAGAGAGAAGTGAGTGAGTGATGGGACGAAGGAGACGAAAAAGAGTCTGAACCTTCACCTCCACACGGCGTCGGGAGACTGAACGATACACAATCTGATAAAGTGTGGATAGTTGTTGAAGCTGCAACATGAGGAAACATGCAAACAGATAAAAAGCAAACAAATACCTGTCACTGTCGGTGCATGAATACATAACATAATAATCCATATTAATAACTGATAAGTGGTAGAAAGAAAAAGAGCTGATAAAGATGCTGAGAATATATTTTTCACTCTTAATTGTCAGATATCAGATTCTACTAAAAGTACTAAACATGATTCCACAGGAAATGCTTTTATTTTGAAGGTGCTGAGAGAAGAAGTTGGATTTCTGTTCTCAATCAAAACTAAATTGTCTTGTTGACATATCGTATTATCTATTATTGTAATAGTATTCACTTTGGTTATCTATCAGGTAATCATGTTTATTTGTTATTATAATCATGATTTATGACATTATCTGTTAATATGCACTAGTAACATTTACAGTATATTTGTAGATTACTTTTTACATATTCACATATTTGTACTCTACCAACTTCTTTCATATTTCTTAAATTATTCCTTTTTTAATCATTAGGGAGAGATGCACCGAAATTCTGTTCATATAATCATAGTTTACGTTATAATTTGTTAATATAATCATATTCTTTTTTTCAATACATCATAGGTATAATCTAGTTTTATTATCACAGTTTTAAAATAGTTAAAAACATTTCACATACCCAGTCACCTTGTAGCACTGGCTGTAGATCTTGTCCTGTTGTCTGAAGGGAGTCTGACATGGACGTCATGGTGCTGGTAGATTATAAACTGTATTGATGAGTAATCAATAGAGTTTAATACCAATGACTGATGCTCTCAAGTCCTGTCTGTGTCTGTATGAGTCAGGGCGACTTTATTTCCCGCACCAGGACACTTTACATCATAAAAGACACAGATTTCCAATAACAAGAGTGAAGAGAACAGAAATAAAAGGTAAAATAAAATAAAATGAAATTACAATTTTAAATTCAGCATTAATAACAGCCGCAGTGCAGACTGGAGGTGTAAAGTTGATCTGACCTCATGCGTGACTTTGTTCCAGCACGATAATAAAACACATGAATCAAGCTGTTCTGACTTGAGCACAAAAGAAGCTGCTGACGTCTTTTCCTCTGAGGCAGCGTTCGTTTCTCTGACCCAGAGTTCGGTCACTCGTTCGTAGGAGGAACACGCGTTAATGGACGAGCCGTGACCTCACTCTGTGGTGCACGTCACCCTCTGACCATGAAATACCACCACCACCACCACCTCCGCCATTTTTATTTCACCAGCTCACAACAGACTCAAACTGCATGATCGAACTCTGTGCAGCCGTGTCGGAGTTCACACTTTCATTTCACAGGAGTCGAGACACTGAGGATTGAATATAGAACACAAACACTGAACTTTATTTAGAAAACTGATTCATCAGCTCCAGAGAGCCATGTACATGAACCTTCAGTCAGTGTGGTGATGTCATCTGACTGGTTTCATGAGCTCTCCTTTTGATGCTGCATCGTCTTGTCTCGTGTCTCCTCCATGTTTAATATTTTGAATATTGGATGTTTTTGGATGCATCTGTTTCCCTCTCTCACTCTCTTTCACTGTAGCTGTGATGAAGACAAAACTTTTCCCCCCAAAATAAACAGTTTTCAGATTTTGTTCTGTAGGATTTTGTGACATCAGAACAAGACTTTATTCTTATATTAGTAGTTTTACAGATTGTATCTTTGGTTTTTGTTCTAAATTGGCTCCATTTTACAGGTGATTTACCGTACATGTATTTCATTATATCATTCATATGACAAATATATGATATGATATGATATATATGGTAATGTTATTTATTCACTGTAGATGTTGAGCAGGAAACATTCAGCCAACACTGAAAACTAGCTCAAGTAAACTAAAGAGTTTTAATGTGATTTCAGCATCATAACTCTAATGACTCTGTTGGACAGTGAACGAAATCTTCACTTTCACCTTCAACATATCCAACAAATGTTGGAGATAAAATGTCGTTTAACCAGAAACTGTTACAGTAAATGCATCATCTCAACCTGTCAGCATTTTTTTTTTCTTTGGATGAAACGCTAAAGCAGAAATTTCACCTGCCCACATCTGTCAATCATAGTAATAATAATAATATCGATAAGAATACCACTTTAAGTTGTTGTTGTTAAAGTGAACATACCCGCGTGACTCCTCCTCTGACCTCTGACCTCTGACCGTCCCTGTCTCTCCTCCTGCAGCTCCGTAAGGCCATCGAGGGCTCGGTGACGGTGAAGGGCGTGAAGGTCCGTCCTCCTCTGGCCAGTTTCCGTGACAGCGGCACCAGCAGCAGCGAGAACGAGGCCACCGAGCTCCACAAGCTGTGGGACCGCCACAAGAGCCTGTCGCTGCCCCGCGAACACACACCCTCCGAGTCCGACGAGAAATCCCAGTAGAGGAGAGGAAGAGGAGGAGGAGGTGGAGGAAGAAGAGGAGGAAGTGGAGGAGGAGGAGGAGGAGGAGGAGTGAGGCATTGAAGTCTTAAATCCCCCAAAGCCACAAACATGCAAAAAAATCCTCAGGGCTTAGGATCAATATTTAATTCTGGGAAGAGTCGTAACTGCTACGCCGACCTCCTCCACTCCTCACCTGCTCCTCCTCCTCTTCCTCCCACCATCCCTCTCTCCTCTGGAGCTTTGCACTGACCACTCCACAGGAGGGTGAACCACATCTCCCCCTGAGCTCCTGCTCTCCAGCCAACGTGGATCAGAGGAGCGAGGAGAAGGAGGAGGAGGAGGAGGAAGAACAAACAAAAAAGACGCATGATCATGATGGTGGAGTTCAACGAAGGGACCGGGCTGAGTCTTCAAAAAAAAACAACAAACAAAAAAACTCAAAAGAAAAAAAAAAGGGATGTTTCTTTACTTTTAGCTCATGTGTCTTCAGAGTCGTGATCAAAGTTTGGACCTGAAGGAGTTTTTCCTTTTGAACGAGTCTTCCAGAGAAATACGAATGATGGCCAGGAAGAATAAATAAGTGTGTGTGTGTGAGAGAGAGAGACAGAGAGAGTGTGTGTGTGTGAGGTGAGAAAATGTGAGCGTGCGTGACGAAGGAGGTAGCAAACGACTATTTCTTATACGATTTTTATTATTATTATAATTGTTGTTATTGTTATTATTATTATTATTGCCTGTAGGACACATTTCAGTTTTTGTTTTCTTTTGTTTTTTTCTGACTGATCAGGTCGTCTGGGTTTAACTGGAAATATTTTTGCGCCATTTCTTTCGTCGAGCGTCGTCATGACAGCTGCCTTAGTCTCTTCTTTTTCTGTGTTTTTCAACTCATTTGTTTGTTTGTTTTCTTTTCGCTCGTCTCATCTCGTCTCATCATCGTCAGGTGGAGAGTCCGGTCTATGCAAAAGCAGACGACAAAGCACCTGTAGCTCCATTTCTTTTTTCTTTCTTTCCTTTTTTTTAAGATTATTTTTTCATAACGTACACACTCCTCACATCACAAGAAAACACACACACAGCGACGCACTCCCCACAGCCGAGGTTTTTCTGTTTATCTAAATATAGCTCTTAATAACCGTTTCAGAGGAGGAGGATGGAGGAGGAGAAGGGGGGAGGATGGAGGAGGGGGGCTGAAGAGGGCAGGAAGAGAGGGAGGGAGGGAGGGAGGGAGTAAATGGATGGCTGAAAGACTGAAGACATCAGCTGCTGTGGTTCACTCTGAGTGAGCGGAGGCAATTTGATTAATGTGGACCAGAAAAAAAAAAACAGGAAACAGGAAAAGTGACCAGTAGCGAAGCTTCGAGTGAGATTCAGCCAATAGGAAACCAGCCAGCCTCAAACCAGGAAGTGCGGCAGCGGACGTGACAGAAAACGTATGAGTACTGTGTATTTAAAAATTCATGTCCGCTGGAGCCTCCTCCGTCTTCTCCATCTTCTCCACCTCCATATTTATTATTCTACCTTTTCTCTCCTGTGCACTGTTTGTCCTTCACAACACTCCCCCCCTCCCCCTCCCTCCTTCTACCCCTCCACTGTTTGGATGCCTTAATAATAATAATAATAAAAAAGAAAACTCACTCCCACACTCACTGACTCTCACTCTCAGCTTCCTCGTTGTTTCCACTGCATGGATGAACTTTTTCTTTCCGGCGCCGTCGCCTTTTTAAAAACAACGACAGCATGACTTCTGCATGAGAGGCAAGCGCATGTGGATTGATTTTTTTTTTTTTTTAATGGGATCCGAAACCAAAAAAACACAAAAACGAAGAGAAACGCGATTGAACGATGTGTCGTCTTCCTGTCGTCTGCCATCGTGTGCCTGCGTGTTTTTATTATCTTATCTTATTCAAGCTATTTTTTTTTTTTTTTGGCGTCTTCCATTCACCCAATGAGCTTTATCTGTTGACTGATGTAAAACCAGGGGGTGTGGTCTTAGTTATACTTACAGATTAATATATTTAACATCATTCCTGTAATATAAAATCATAATTGAATGTCTTAACCAATCTGATTTTTTTAAGGGGTTGTTATTATATGATGTTTGATGATTTTTAATGTTGATTCTCATGCTGTCCTTTATGTTGTTTTGTTTTTGTTCATGTTGATGTGTCTGAAACATTTCTAAGACTTTTTTTTCTTTTTTGTAAATTGCAATTAAAACACTATTATTATTATTATCGTTGGGGTCAAAGGTCACAGAATGTAAAGCCGAGGGTCCGGTGTGTGTGGTCTGTTAGCGTTAGCGTTAGCATGTTCATTCCACAAGTGCCTGCATCAACTCCTCTGACTGTATCAACGGGAACAAGCAAATAACAAAACAGAAACGTGGAGGAAAGAGGGTGGGATGATGTGTGTGTGTGCAGCTGTCACCGTGGCAACCTGTTGTCACCGTCGTCTCACACATGCATACACTCTCTCCCTCCCTCCCTTCTTCCCTCACCCTTTTTCCCTACCTCCCCCCCTCACCCCCAGGGACTGACTGACTGATTTCTTTTTTGCTTTTCACCACAACATATTTCATTTGCCACCACACTCTACTGAGGTAGAAGATGCATATTTATTAGTCTCTATTAATCAAAAGTAGAATTTTTCTTTTTTCTTTTCTTTTTTTGTTGTTTCATTTCTTTTTATGGATGATTTATTTGTTGGTAATCGATTTTTTGTGCAATAACGGTTGTTCATCTCACTTTGTAACCCAGTTTTAATCGATGACATGAATGCGAGATAACCTTATTTTTGTAAAGAAAAACCTGAAAAGTGTAAAAAGTATAACGTATGTATATGAGGAGAACTTGACGCTCCGGTGTGATGAAAAGCAATGCTCATGTTCAAAAAGAGACATGAAAGAAGAGAAGAGAGGGAGGGAGGGAGGGAAGGGAGGGGAGGGGGTTTCCCAGAAGCCTCAGCGAATACTGGAGTCAGCAATTTACTCATCGCATGTCGACTTTTGGGAAACCTTCTCCGTCTGGTCTCTGAAGGCTTTCTGGTGAATCCTGCTGCATGGACCGTAGCCGGCGCTCTTGTACAAGAACCCCCACCATGAAGAGCTGACTCTGGGTCAGTTTTATCACCACCGACCTTCTGAGGAGCCTTTGATAAGACCTGATCTGATATCAGCTGTCGAAGGCGGGCGAGGGGGAGTGGGGGTCTTCTCTCTGCTCTTATAAACTGTACATACTGGACGCTGCCTTTGTTATGGCAACTTCCCCTTCCACCCCTATAACCCCCCACCTGACCCCCGAGGGCCGAAAACAGAAGGAGCTGAACAAAACCCAGAGCTTATTTTTCACACAGAAAAATGAAACTTTGTTTTGTATATCAGGGATGAATAAATTGGATTTTAACAAACAAGTATGTTGTTGACGTGTTGTCTCATTTTGTCCCAGAATCTGCAGCTGTTTTTTTTCTCCTCTTAGCAACAGCTGGAAAACACCTGGAGTGGATGTTTACGTCCCCATGCTCATCCTCCCAGAGGAAACACACAATGTTCAAAACTAGTACATTTTGTCCCCAAATCTCTGTAAAGCCGTGAGAGTAGGAGTCTTCACTAACATTTGTTCCTGACTCTGCTTTCTGATTGGACCAAAGGTTGACCCTAAACACTTGTTTTAATAGACAAACATTTGAAGTTAAACTCACTGAATAAAGATGGAATGAGGCGTATTGTACGGTGGCCCTGAGGGCTCAACACACTGCGACTTGAGAAAATCTTCATCAACACATGCACTGCAAAAAAGAGAAAGAAAAATCACAATACATTCATACACACAATCTCTCACTTTCAGCCTTGAAGTGTTTCCAGGGGGAGTGATGCAAAGTTTACATTAAAGAAACAATGGTTACAATTAACAAAACATATTTATTATTACATTGTAGATATACATTTTCTCATGAAACATATATAGGCTATTCACTGCAGCTTCATATTGTTAGACACAACAGAAAAAGTTAGTGACCTCAAGTTTAATGTGTTTCTCTGATGTAAATTTATGATTTTACAAGATGAAGTTAAAAAAGAAAATGAATGAACACTAAAAAGTGTGATTTCTTTCTACATTTTTCTACAACAAAACCCTTCAATTTTCCATTACATACGGAAGCCTTGAAGGGCCAGTGGTACAGGATCACTTTATTTCTTTATTTCTTTGAAATTTAAAAAATGTCTTTTGTTAATTATACAACTCATAATATAGTAATAGAGATAAAGTTACACATTATTTTATTATTGGGTGAAATGACAGAAAACGAAAAAATCCAGGATTATTTCTCAATTATTTATCTTCTTTAATTAAAGATTTTGATTTGTGATCTTCACTTTACTTGCAAATAGGCGGGGGAAAAAAAAGGAAACTATCCTGGAAATTATTATTATCATTTTTATAATTATTAATAATATATATGGTGGACAAATGGTGTAAAATGTTGATAAAGGGAAAGCGACAAACAGCTGTGACACAAAGGTCATGACGCCCTCATGGATAAACTGTAAATAATAAAACCAATAATATTATAATATTTCCATTCATTTAAACTCTATCAACAGTGTAATTAAGTGATAATATAAAAAGTAACAGCAGCTGAGATGACGAGAAGCGACTGAGAAGAGGTCAGAGGTCAAGATGAGCCTCACTGTGGAAGGTGGAAGATGCGCCCGCAGGTTCGAGCCCGCTGAGCGCCGCTGCGGTCCGGCGGACGCTCACCACCAGGGTACCGTCGGGGTCCAGGGTCCCGCTGACCGACAGGGGGTCCATGTCGTCGGGGAGCAGGGACTTATGGGTAAAGGTGTCACTGACGCTTCCATCATCCAGAACCTGAGGGAAGAGGATGAAAGTTAGAAACAGATTGATTCTGCTGTAAAAGGTCACGGAGCAGAGAGGGAGAAGTGAGAAGGGCGTCGGGGGCCGAGGAAAAAAAGGCGTGAGGGCAAGAAAAGAGGGTGAGAACCAGTGAAAGAGACGGAGGAGAAGAGGTCAGAGAGGAAAAAACACGAGAGGAGGAGGTGGAGGAGGAAGGAGATGAAAACTGACGAGTTCCCTCTGAAGACGAGGCGAGCCGAGCGGCTGTGGGAGTTTCACCAGTTTGTGCTCTGACCCCAGTTAAAGTGAACCTCACTCCACCGTTCTCTCTCTCCCGCTCCTTTTAAACACGATTAACGTCAAACTGTGAACAAAACACAAAATGACAGAGCTGCAGCTTCTACACACACCAGCTCACTCAGCATGATGGATGAGCTGTTGTTGTTTGCTGTTTGTTGGTTTTGTTATGATTAATGTCTGCAGTTAGCTGCACACAGCAGGGCGGGGCTCTGAGCTACATGCTAACATGCTACAATGACAGAGCATGCTCATGATAGCATGTTAACGCTTCCTCATAGCACTCATGATATTACATAGGCCTATAATATACTGCCCGTCCCAAAAAAAGTTACCACTTGGATTTAACTTGCTAATAAGTAAAATCCCCCCATTGGATAATTAGCCTACTGCATGGATGATTATGTTTCATAACTTAGGCTCTCTAACCCTAACTGAGTCTCATTTCTACCGTGTCAGAAGACACATCCTGTGGTCGTGGAAAAGATGTTAATCTGTTCCAGAAGGGTCAAATTATTGGCATCAAGCAAATAAAATATCTAAGGAGATGGCTGAAACTGAAATTGTCCAACGCATTATTAAAGACTGGAAGGATAGGCCTATAGTGGGAACCATCATCTTCAAGGAAGAAATGTGGTCCAATGTGACAGAGTCCAGACCTTAACCCCACTGAGAATCTTAAAAACAATTAATTCAACTCTGGACGGAAATAAATATTGTGACATTGCAGAAGCTAATTGAAACGATGCCACAGCAAATGTGTGCTGTCCTCAAAGGCAGTGTAATGAAATATTAGAGTGTGTGACTTTTTGGGGGGGCGGGCAGTAGGCCTAAACCAAATTAATTTGGTGACTGAATGTCAACGGTCAATGAAAAATGCATGGTAAATTGAATATATTACTATCATCATCATTATTTATTTATTAATATAAACCATTGATCTTGATCCTAGCTTTTTTCTTGGGACATTTGTTTTGGGTTTTCTGGTTTCTTTTGTTGTTGTTTTGTTTTGTTTTGTTTTGTTCATAAAAGAAAAATGAAAATACATTGATAACCCCAAAATACTACAGAAAGAAAAAAAAACACAGAAAAGGGGCTATATGATGATAATTATGTTTGTTTGATTTCTTTATTACTGTTTGTTTAGTTTGTTTTAGTTTGTTCAATTAAATACGTATGTGAACAATAACTTTAAATGATCACTTCAATCTGAATTTGAACATTTTTTAACACTTACATTTAATTGGGTTTATTTTTAGAAAACACAACAGCACAGGATCCAGAATATATGGCTTATGTACTAAATAATGCATTGAATTAAAATCACATTTTATGCGGTGACACATACAGTAGCTTAAAGTATATGTGGCTTTATCTTTAAACTATGTGTGAGTAGTGAGGATGCTGACGTGAGTGGGTTCATCTGAAGCTCTGATTCATACATGATGAACGTGATAATTGTGGTGTGAAGAGTGAAAACACACTCACGTATGTAAAAGACACCTGAGCTCGTTCATACTCACACACCTTCTGGGCGTGAATGACGACATGGTGGTTGTAGGCCATCACCACGATGTCGTGAGGCTCAAACTGGCTGACGTCAGCTGACATGTAGTAACTGTCTCCAAGGCAACACACACCACCGCCTGTACTGCTCTGACGACCTGATGTAGAGCCACCTAGAGGAGCAGAAACATTTAGTATTTAATGTAGTGAAAGGACGTTTAAATAGTTGTAATTCACTGGTATGTTGCTTAAATGGAAATGTTGAAAAACATTTTTTCTTTGAAATATTTTTAAAAGAAAATGAGCGATAGGAACTTAAATAGGCTATTGGATCTCCATTGCATTCAGAAAGTGTTAAAAAATGGAATAACAATAGCCTATAAACTTGTTTTAAATGTTTGTAAATGTAAAAGGAGAAATTGAAATATATTGTTCTTGTTGTTATAGATTTGTACTGTGCATATATGTTGATGATATGATATTTTCTCAATCAGTTTTCTTATAATCCAGATTGTACATTTCAAATGAGTGAATGTAAGTAGGAAATGATGTCACTCTGGCAGACAAGAGTTAAAGCAGAAGTAAGCGATCTGGTCGTTTTGGCTAACTTCTTGTCAGCCGATGGAGTTAGCAGTCCCCGCCCTCGTCATGGATCTATTGGTCCTCGTCCCTACGTCACCACATTCACGCGCATCCCTTGGCTGCACACACAGCCCTTCATGCCGTTCTCTCTCCTCATTGGATAAAGCTTGTAGGATACAAGGAAGTATACAAGAAGTTTTCTCCTCGGCTTACAGCAGAGCAGAGTGACTGACAGACCCGTGTTTCGGACCAAACACTCTATGTAAGTGATTGCCGTCTAAAGATATAACTATTTAAGACTTATATTAACACAAACATTCCGCTTACTTCTGCTTTAACTGGATAAATGTAGTAGCAGCTGTTGTGCTATAGCGTGTTGTGACTGGCTGAAATATGAGGGGGAAACACCATTGCCACTTTGCAAAAGTTTTATTGTGAAATAAAATGTGATATAAAGTTACATTGAATGAAATACAGATGTATGAAATTATTTTGCTAAAAAAAAATACTACATACAGATTTATTATTAGGCTATCTTGTTTATTATCTGCTAGCATTTCAGAATGACATTTATTTTATGTAGCCTATTTATATACATTTATTTTATTGAAGCAAAATACTAAAGCCTCTTTTTAAGCTGTAAATGTGTTTTACTAGGCTACAAGTTTGAAAAATGCTTATCATTAAAAAAAAAGAGACTTGGTTAGATCATCAAACACCTGTGGGTCCTCTTTTGAAGACATTTTACTGAAATATTTTAGAGGCACAATCAGTTTTCATGTCATTTTTACACAGTGCCGACTTAAATAATGCAATAGCGTCACACTGGTAATAAACCGTTTTTTACTGCTTTATTCTTCAGTACTTTATGTTAAGTCTGTACTGTAGAAGCTTCTGTGTTTTATATCAGTGCTCCACCCTTTTCTTTTCACTTCTCATTATTAGTTTTTTATGTGGCCCAGTGGACGGCGTCTGGAGTCCTGCAGACTCAGACTCTTACACAGCAGCTCTTACGGCGCTGGATCATTACTCTCTATGAGCCGCAGGTCTTTTTCTACTCCATGGTGCCGTCTTCTTCTTCTGTTTTTTCTTTCAATCAACCCATCACTGTAATGTGAGATACTAATGCTGCTTTCCTGCTGGTGGAGAAAATTAATTAAAAAGGCACTCTGTTATACCAAGGCAGTGCCCATGAGTGAGGCACCAACATCTCAACAGCTCCAGAGCTGTTGGTTGGCCTTTATATCGAAGTTGTTTCACAGGGTCCTCTTTCTCAGTTAACCCCTAAAACCCCCAGCATGCATTTAGAAGCAACACAACCCACAGGCCATAGGGTGTTAAGGGGTTACAGATTCACAGATTTGGAATAAGAAATACCTATGCATTTAAATTTCTAATACCAGATTTTCTCAACATGAAATCAATTTTGTTATAAAAAAAGAACAAAAAGTGGTACTTGTGATTTTTACTATCAAAAAATACATGCTATGTAAAAACAGAAGCTTTGCAGGTTTAATACCAGTTCTCTCACCATTGAGTCCATAGGAGGATCGGCTCTGTCTGCTGAAGGGGGTCAAGCAGCTGCCGGGTCCCTCTTCTCCAAACAGACTGGAGCGATCAGCTGAGTCCAGAAACGGCTCAAAGAGGGGGTCCAGACAGTCGGACGAGCTGCCTAGCGAACCCTCGGACCGGTACGAGCTGGAGGTGCTGTAACGTGACGATGATCGGTAGGACGAGGACGATCTTCTGCTGGACGATGTCAGAGACGCCATGGGAGAGGATATGTGGTATAGTATAAAACGTTAAGCCTCTTCAGAGCAGAAAGTGGGTTACCAGAAGCTATTAACCTCTCTGTCACTGTCCAAGGGCTTTTTGTTGTGGGGTTTTTATAAAGTCCTGGTGCATTGTGGGTCAGTGGGGCACAGCCTGAGCTCTATATTGTGTTCTTCCTTTAGCCATAAATGGCCGTTGGTCTGGCAAGTGGAGCCAAGAATGTAACGGACAAACTGATAAGCAGTGAAGACCCCCTTCTTCTTCACACACACACACACACTCACACAGTTGAGATAAGGATGAAGGGGGTCTCGAGATGCTTCTGGCATGTGGTCAGAAATAGCAAAGTGGTGTGTGATGGTCAGGTCGTCCGTTATATGCACTGAGCCTGAACACAATGTGAGCACTTTATCAATAATGCAAGAGAAAATTGACCATTTAAGTTCTGCTTACCTGCTAATGGAATAACAGATACACTCTAAAGTTTACATCTGAAACCATGAGAGCTTCCTGTGGGAACAAAGTTGAGCCCAAAAAATCACAGAAACCGGATGATTTCTTTGCCGTCCCCAGTCAACCTTTACATTCCTGCTTTTACTACCTAATTTGGACACACATTGATTTTGGGGGGAGACTTGAATTGTGTCCTAGATTCAACTCTGGACCGCTCTAGCCCAACACATAGTGTGCTAAGTAAATCTGCACAATGCATTAACTCCTTTTGTAAAACATATGGTATATTCGATCCATGGAGATATGCAAATCCGACCTCCAGACAGTACTCCTTTTATTCCCCGCCACACCAAACTTATACTAGAATTGATTATTTTTTGTTAGACAATAAATTGACCCCTACAGTAATGAGTGTAGAATACCCTGGTATAGTAATATCTGACCATAGCCCGGTCATACTGAAACTTCATTTTCCTGAGTATACGCCACCTCAGAGGATGTGGCGGCTTAATAGTAGATTATTGGCTGATGACGATTTTAAAGAATTAATTAATTCGCAAATAGTTTTTTTCTTGGATCTTAATGATACCCCTGATATAAGTAGTGGCACTTTATGGGACTCATTAAAAGCGTATATACGCGGACAAGTCATTTCATACAGTGCTGGTGAAAGGAAAAGAAAAACGAAACGTACCATAGAATTAATGAAAGCAATAAAAGAAGTTGACCTGGCAAATTCTATGACTCCCTCTGAGGAGCTGCATAGAAAGCGTATTTTGCTCCAGCCTGAATATGACATCTTGACAAGTCAACGTGAGGAGGATTTATATCTTAGGTCAAGACAAGATCTCTATGAGCATGGTGAGCGCGCTGGCAAGCTCCTGAGCTACCAGCTAAAACAGTCAGCAGCTGCTGGTATGATAGTAGAGATAGGAGATAACGTGGGTAATAAAATTATAGATCAGAAGGGTATTAACAATCAATTTAAATCTTTTTATGAGGACTTATATACCTCAGAAATAAATGATAGGGACCGAGTGAAGAATTTTTTAGAAAACCTTGAAATTCCATCGCTAGAGGCGGCAGATAGAGATAGATTAGAGGGACCCATATCTGCTAGGGAGATAGACAAGGCAATTCGGAATATGAAGACAGGAAAAGCGCCGGGCCCTGATGGGTTCCCGAGTGAGTTTTATAAAACATTTGCTCCTAAACTGATACCCTTGCTTTGCAGAGTATTTAAGGAGGGTCTTGATAAAAAAGCTCTGCCCCAAACAATGTCACAGGCCTTGATCTCTGTACTCCTTAAGAAGAATAAAGACTCACTTAAATGTGAGTCATACCGTCCAGTAAGTTTACTTGGTTGCGATTATAAAATATTGACCAAAGTACTGGCAGCTAGAATTGAGCTTGTTATAAGTAAGATAATACATCCTGATCAGACAGGGTTTGTTGCAGGTAGACAACTCTCCAGCAATCTCCGCCGTCTGTTCAATGTGATATACACTGCTGAAGATAACATTGTGCCAGAGATTGTGATATCCCTAGATGCCCACAAAGCCTTCGATAGAATAGAGTATTTCTATCTATTTACGGCCCTCGAGAGATTCGGATTTGGTCCTACATTTTGCTCGTGGATTAAGATAATTTATGCGAACCCCCAGGCTATGGTAAGAACAAATATTATAATATCTGAACCCTTTTCTTTGTTCCGGGGAACAAGACAGGGGTGCCCTTGGTCACCCCTGCTCTTTGATGTGGCAATTGAACCCCTTGCAATAATGCTGAGACAGGCTGCTGAATTGGTAGGAATACAAAGGGGGACACAAAACCATAGGCTGTCTTTGTATGCTGACGACCTCCTCCTTTTCCTGTCAAACCCTGTCATTAGTGTCCCGGTGGCCCTTGGTATTATCAAAGATTTTGGGAAGGTGTCGGGCTATAAAATTAACTTAGAAAAAAGTATTCTTTTCCCCATTAATAAACAGGCGAGGAAACTTTCTTTCCAGGCCTATCCCTTCGCAACACATAAGGATAAATTCACCTATTTAGGTGTTAATGTAACTAGTAAATATAAAGATTTATTGGATCATAACTTTAGAGTAACATTGGATAAGGCAAAATTAGATATGGAAAGGTGGGCATCGCTCCCCCTATCATTAGCAGGGAAGATAAATTCTGTAAAAATGAATATAATGCCACGGTTCCTCTATCTATTCCAGACGATACCAATTTTCATTCCTAAATCATTTTTTAAAGAATTGAACAAATGTACATCTGCCTTTATTTGGAAAAAAAACAGTCCCCAGGATAAGAAGAGAGTTTCTTGAGAGACAGAAAGGAGAGGGAGGCCTGGCGTTACCGAACTATATGCACTATTATTTTGCTGCTAATATACATAAATTGTTATTTTGGGTCTCAGAGTTAGATGAGGATGAAACCCCAATGTGGGTTCATATGGAAAGATATACTTCTAGCCCAGTGTCCCTGCACTCCCTGGTCTGCGCTCCTCTGCCCTTAAACAAACGCCTTTACACAAACAACCCTGTGGTATCTAATTCTTTGAAAATTTGGGTCCAATTCAGATCACATTCTAAAAACAGAAACGCCCTCCTATCTGCTCCCATGGCAATCACTTGTTTCCCCCAGCCCTCGGGGGAACAGCTTTTAGGGAATGGCATAGAGCTGGGGTGGAATGTGTCAAACATCTTTTTAAAAATTGTATTTTTATGTCTGCTGCTCAGCTGGAAAAGGACTATGGAAACTCCTCCAAGACTAATTACTTTAGATATTTCCAGGTTCGAGACTTTGTGAAAAAGACATTCAGCCCCTCCCTCGAGCTTCCACAAAGCGGATGGATAGACGAGCTGATGGACACAGATCCGACTGCTAAAGGGACAGTCTCCACGCTATATGCGGATATTCAGAAGGTGGCTTCCCCCTCCCTGGACGGTGTGAAAAGGAAATGGGAGGAAGAATTGGGGCTGGACATATCGGAGGTTGACTGGGGAGGGGCAGTGGAACTAGTACACTCTTCTTCTGTATGTGTGAGACACGGATTGATACAGTTCAAGGTGTTACACAGACTCCACTTGTCAAGGGACAAATTGGCAAGAATGTACCAGGGGGCCGATCCGACTTGCCCTAGATGTAAACAGGTGCCAGCCAACTTATGCCACATGTTCTGGTCTTGTTCCAGGCTGAAAGAGTTCTGGGCCAAAATTTTTAGAACGTTCTCATTCATTTATAACAAAGATATAGAGCCAGTGCCTCTGACAGCCATCTTTGGTGTGGCACCGAGGGAATCTCAACTAACAGCCTCTCAGAGGAAGGCAATAGCATTCACCTCACTGTTGGCTAGGAGACTGGTCCTATTTAACTGGATAAAGGCAACACCGCCATCCATGGAAGAGGTGATGGCACACCTCAAATTAGAACATCTTAGATTTACTATACAGGGCAACACCAAGAAATTCTCCAAGGTCTGGCAGCCTTTTATTTCCTATTTTGAAAATGAGTTTCCATCTGCTCCAACATAACTGGCAGCTTTTTACCCCCCCCCCCCCCCTTTTTTTATTTTTATTTTTTATTTATTTTATTTTCTTGAACCTTCTAATCCGTTTGTATAATAACTTTCATCCAAGACTGTCTGTCTGTCTGTCTGTCTGGGTATGTCAGGTTTCAGTATGGTATGTTGTGTTATTGTTTCGTAGTTTAGTCTTACATTGTGCTGTAGGACTTGAGTTCGTGTTTTTCTGTATGAATGATATACTTTTTGAAAACTCAATAAAAACACTTTGATTATTATTACATTCCTGCTTTTAAAAACGTTAATTGTGGTGACATTTGCCTATACACAATTGTCCTCCAAGTGCTGCTGTATGTCCACAATGACATTCAAGACTGTCATATTAATACTTTTATTAATATGTGTGTACTGTGTGCATATGTGCGTGTGTGTTTTCATTTAAGGATGTGTAATACTTTGCCCTTCAGAATAATGGTGCTTCAGTCATAGTAGGGACACTTAACGTGTGAGCTATAAAGCTGAAGATACTAGTTAATAACAGCAGCATAAATCAACATGACAGTCCCACTTTGTGCTCTCAGGCAAAACACTTGTATCTGTCCTTGTGTAAGATATTATGCATTGATAAATCTTCTACAGCAGAGTTTTTTTCTTTTCTTTTCTTTTCTTTTTTGATTTAAAGATCTTCAGTTTATACACATATAATTTGAACTAGAAAAGTGGCAGGATAATAGAAAATAAAGTAGATTTTAAAATGTAGAGACTCAGCTGTCAGCAACAGAGGAGTTATATTCAGCCAGACGTCCAGCAGCTCCACGGGGAGTGGGTTTACTCTCTGGGCTGAACACTGTGGTCTCCAGAGCCTTGTACACAGGATCTCTACAGACCTCTGACAGATGGTGAATCTCCAGTAGGTGCTCAGTTCACAGGAGAGAAAACTATGACCTGAGGTTAATAAGGCGAAAGCAAACAAGACACTGAGCAGCTGGAGAAAGAAGAGGAACTTAATGGTGGATAAATGGCAGAAATTCTCAAACTATAGCTGCTATAGTAGAGCTCCTTTCAAATGTAATCCTCGACATAAAATGGTTACATTTTTTATTTCACTAAATAATATTATCAAAACAACTATAAAGACAAAATAATATATTTATCGAAAATGGACACATTAACAAGTGTGGGTAATGTTGATTCATCCACATTAATATGAGACTATTTTATAAACAAAGCAAACGTCTGGGAGTATATTTAAATTTAGAGTATTCACAGACCATGGTTGCACATGTTGACTTTGTAGTTTCATTGTCTAATGAGCCTAAACTACAGTAGCTACTTTTGATAGCTTGTTAGCTTTAGTTGATAACTAGGTAATTAGCCTACTAAACTTCAAATGTATTGCACTTGACCTGGTCTTTTTAGTTGTGGAAACTGTGTTTCTGTATTGTCAATGTGTTGTCTATTGTCTATTTGTGTCATTCTATGTATCATCCTTGTATAGTAGTTTGTGGTCTGTGTTTTCTGTGTTATATGTTGGGACTGCAGATGGAAATTGGCTGTAAGCTAAATCTGGTGCAACCATCTCTTCATTTTCTGCAAATGATTAATGTCATTGCTCACTGCCCCTTAATAAACTAAAAAAAAACGAAACAAAATTAGCCTCAATTTAGCCTTTGAGCAAGATGTGCTCATAGGAACTTACTAAACCAGTATGAACTCAGTCTTAGCATTTTTGGATTAGCCATAAAGTAGGCGGAGTCAGGCACTGTCAAGATGGTGACAACAACAGCAGCGTCTTCACACAAGCTACTTCCCTCTATACAGCCTATTGAAAAGCTACTGTTAACGGGAATACTTCACTGACACTAAACTGTGAACCTTCACAGCTACAGTATTAGTCTTCTACTGATAATTTGGATTCCAGCAGTCACAGACATTTTAAGATTAAAAAATATGAGAATGAGAGATGAATGAGAATTTATTTACGTTTTGACCCAAATACTGTTGGGTTATGTTCAGTTCACAGCGTGTGCAGCAGCCATTCAGCCAACCAAGCCTCAACATCAGATTTCCCACTCTGTTACAGAGATCTGATCTTTTCATGGTTGTCTGAACCGGGGGAAATCAGACGTGGTTCCAACCTGTTTCCATGACCAACACCAGATAAGATTTCCTCAAAGGAGTCATTTTTTGTACCTGTAACTGTTTTGTAACTGCATTTATCTGCTGTATAATGTAGAGTAGGTACAAGGATCTAGAAGAGGATAAAAGTATGTGCACGTTTTTCACTGACATGATGTGACAAAAACTCTTTATGCACAAGATTTTTTACCAGCCTTTTGATTGTGACATTGCATGAGGTGTTTGAATCATTAAAGGAATTCATGGACATTTCTGTCTGTTTAGGAATCTAATACATTACATTATACCATCAGAAATGCAGCGTCTGGCTCAGGCTTTCATTTTCTCTCATCTCAGAAGGACATTGGTGATCTGTCTGTCGGATAATTTATGTGCCAACAAGAGATCATCAGAGGAAAAGACAACCTGGAGGTGGAGAGAAAATAAAAAGACTGAATGAGAGTCAGGAATCGGGATTAAATAAAGCAGAGATACTGTTCTTTTACACAAGAATATACTGATCCTTGGCAACCAGTGTACCTACTGTATACCTTACCTGTTCTGTTCCCTCTCTTGTACCTGACCCGATTGACCTGGCTAGGCTTTGTTCAACAGTCTTTCTCTGTGCAAGCCATTACCCAACTTCACCTAATAGCAAAGCACATCAGCAACCCAGCCACATCCACAACATAAAAGTGTTGTGCAGTGCTGCAGTTGTGTTGGTCTGATCAAGGCCTTCCTAAAGCCTGTGCCTCTGTTGGATGGCGCTACATTAGACTTACAGTAAATTACAGTAAATGTCTGATCAAAATAATCTGGACAAACAGTCAACGTCATAATTCGCCCCCAAACCTTAAAGTAATAGTTCAACCCTAATAATAGCCCTTTTTTTTTATTGCAAAACAAAAAGATTTAAGATTTATTGCAAAATCTAAAAGATAGATAGATAGATAGATAGATAGATAGATAGATAGATAGATAGATAGATAGATAGATAGATAGATAGATAGATAGATAGATAGATAGATAGATAGATAGATAGATAGATAGATAGATAGATCCAGCTTAGGAAAATTCATAGAGCCTTTTTCCTTGCATTTTCATATTTTTAGAAACCTCATCATGGAGCATCTTATTCACACCGGACATGTGTATGTAGGAGGTCCAAATGTCTAAAAAAGAAAACCACATGATCACACACACACACACACACACACACACACACACACACACACACACACACACAGGCTTTGATTTGAAATCCATCAGGTCCTGCTCTGATATCCCCCCCTCCTCTCCCTCCCTGAACGACCAATTGGATTAGAGCGCTCCCCGGGGACCCATGATGTCATGGAAAGATGAAATACTCACTGCTGTAGAATCACTAAGACCAGCTCGACCCTGTGCTGGTGTCTCTCCGACTGCGTCCTCTGCCCCGGTAATAACTTAATAATGATGATGATGTCGTCATGTCATCTGGGGTGGGTGGGGGGCGCTAATTGAAGCAGGTTTTATGGTGTGTGCACCGGAGTGAACATCCAGTAGTGATAATTCATTATTTAATTAGAGTCATAAAACACTAGCCTATATACGTGAGATTAATGTAGATTCCTATATGCCCTCATCTGGTTCCACAACACTGAAAATTACTCTCTCAACAAGTCCTCCAACCCAGTGGCGTGTCTACAGGTGGGCCGGGAAGGGCATGGCCCACCGTGAGCTCAGCCTTGCCCATCCAATGGAAACAGTGACACATAATTCACACGCCTGCATTATCCAATGCAAAAGAAAAACTGCCCCACTTTCATCCCGGATTTACTTGAAAATAGTAGTTTGCACAAAGTTTGGGCTACATCGTCTAATAGATGAGTCATTACACTAATTTTAAGACCCGTGGTGGGATCAAATATATCATACCATATTTCTCTGTTTTGTGTTTTTTTTTGTTGCAAAGAACAATAACAATAATTTATCAACTTTATCAATATTTTTATTAACTCGAAACCATATCAGATGCAGCAAACAAAGATTCATTTGTCAAATCCAAGGTGGCAATATTCAAATAATTACATTCAGCCAAAAGAGGAAGAAAAGTATTAAAAAGGAACAAAAAGAGGGGGAAAAAGAAAGAAAGACGGGATTGAGATTTCAGAGGGACGAGAAGGTGTGTGTGTGTGAGTGTGTGTGTGTGTGACTGATGCTGATGCTGATGGTGATACACAACCCACTGTGCAGTGGATGGGACAGTACATTCATTCAGGGTCATCTGTTTTCCTCGTACCCTGTTAGTTCATAGTGTCTTTGAGCTGTATGGCTTTGCTGTCTGAACTCTCACATGCCGTCTTCACTGTAGGTCTCTTTCTATTCAATGTGTGTGTGTGTGTGTGTGTGTGTGTGTGTGTGTGTGTGTGTGTGTGTGTGTGTGTGTGTGTGTGTGTGTGTGTGTGTGTGTGTGTGTGTGTGTGTGTGTGCGCGCCTGGTGTCACTGTGTGCAACCCCCCCAAGAGGATTGTGGGACTTTTTAATTAAGACGTTGGAGGCTAATGTGGGTTAAACACAGACCATGTCTCTCTCTGTGTTCAGATCCTCCAGCAGTTTTCACACTCTCAGTTATGTGTTTGCACGTTTTTTTGTCCTGATGTTCACAGCTGGAGGGGGGTGGGATTGAGTGTGTGTGTGTGTGTGTGTGTGTGTGTGTGTGTGTGTGTGTGTGTGTGTGTGTGTGTGTGTGTGTGTGTGTGTGTGTGTGTGTGTGTGTGTGTGTGTGTTTGGGAGGTGGAGGAGGTGTGGGGGGGTTGGCATGAACAGTCCCCAGGCCCTTCAGCTTTGTTCTAAAATGGAAAGTAGGCTACAGGCGACCACCACCACCACCACCAGCAGTTGAATATTCATGCGTTGCCCTCCTGCCTTGACACTGTCCAACAGATGTTTTGATGTCTTTTTATAGCGCTGGGTTCTTCCGTCACTATCACACGCACACACACACACACACATACATACAACCTCACACACACAGAATCTGGAGCACTTCTCTCTGATAAGTATCCAATGTCAGCACTTGCCTGGAGCAACAAACTAAAACACACACTGCCCACCCACACACACACAAACACATACATACATGCATGGGACATGTTTCACGCTAAAGACATCGGTCCGACTCAAGGACAGCGCGGGATGTTCCTCTGTTACTGGACTATGAAATGTTATTAATCACTTCCAAACAGACAGGCGAGCAAAGAGAAGAGAAGAAGCACTTCCCCTTCATTAACCCGTCATCCCTTCCACACAAAACGGCGAGGAGCTTTCTGGGACAGCCAACCTCAAAAGATGGCACGTAGAAAAAGATTGTGACAGCGGGTTGGGAGGGGGGCGGGGGGGAGTGAAGGGGAAAAAAGAAAGACAGGGGAGAGAGATACGCATCTCCTGTTCGTCAGGCGGTTTTATAATCACGGGCTAATTGCCTGTCAGCAAAGGTAGCACTCAGATGTCCTCTCGGTTACGTAATGATGAGCCCCCCTCATCCCCCCTCTCGCCCACCCCCTTGTGGGAATGGGTGGATGGATGGATGATGGGGAGGAAGGGGAAGGGGGGGAGAGAGTGGAAGCAAAAAAAAAAAAAAAGGAGAAGGACGGAGATGAAGGAGGAGGCAGGAAATGACAGGACAGAGACAGAAGGATGGAGAGGGGAGACATTCATCAGGCTGTCTGTGTGCAGTGTGTGTGTCTTTGTGTGTGTGTCAGTGGGCAGTCGACAAAGTGTTGCTGTTAGATTCAGGATGGGGTTAAAGGAAAAGTTAGAAGAAGACAAGCGGGTGAATGAAAAGTGCATCGCATCAAGGTGCCCGTCTTCTCACTCACACACTCTCTTTACTAGAGGAGGGGGGAGGGTGGAAGGGGGGACACGGGGGAGACAGACTGAGCAAAAATGCACAGCGGTGGAGAGAGTGAGCTGATAAATAGAGGTGGGTGGATGGATAGAGAGAGAGAGAGAGAGGGAGAGAGGGAGGGAGGGAGGAACAATGCTGCGCTCGCGTCACTGCGCCCGGACAAAAGCACAACCTCGCCTCACCAGCATCGCCCGGCTTTTAATGTCAACCAAAAGGACAATGACGCAAATCGGGCCGCTGTAACCTCCAGCTACGGCAAGAGAAAGCGCACACACACACACACACACACACACACACAGAAACACACACACACACAGTGGAGATGCAACAGGATATTTACTCCCCACTCACCCGGTAGCGTTTCACTCTTCTAACTCATGCTCATTTAAAAAGAGGGGAAGGAAGCCAAGCTATGGCCTGAGTGACAGAGATGATGATGATGAGGATGAGGATGAGGATGAGGATGAGGATGAGGATGAGGATGAGGATGAGGATGAGGATGAGAGGTCAAAGTTGACGAATGAAAGGCACAGCTTCAATGGTTCCCCCTGAGTTGTCACTGTCTTTTCAGTTTCCTTTCCTGACTGAGACTCGTCTACGTCTTCTTCTAATTCTTCTTCTAATTCTTCACTGGTTTATTTACCGTCCAGCCTCCAACGAGAGCTCAGCTTCACCAGACACTGTTTTTTGTTTTGTTTTTTAAAGGGAATCGCTGCGTTGGAGGGGTTTTTGGAATGGATATACAAGTGCAAGCCTGAGCAGCTTGCTGACATCTTACAATACACACACACACACGTACATACGCACTCGTGCAAAAACTTCCCGGACTCACACATTGAGGCTTTTTTTCTAAACAACATAAAAGAAGGATGCAGAAGGGACTGGATCTGTGCTTTAATTATCTGTAGAAAATAACTGCGCACACACACTCACACTCACACTCACACAAACATGCACACACATGCGCGCGGCGGAGGAGGAGTGGAGTGGTGTAATGCGGTGCGGCAGGATGCATTTGATGCTCTGGTCCGATGGGATTTCCTGAGTTGTATGAATGACGGTCCCTCTGGGAGAACCTCGACGGGGGCTCCTCGCATTTACGGAAGTTTTCTGCAATGTGTCGCAATAAAACACGCCCTTTTTGCAAACACCATTAGAAAAGAAGGGGAAAGTATAGAGTAAAAGGCCAAAGCTTTTCAGTATGAGCAGAGGGGGGAGGAGGAGGGAGAAGAAAGTAGAAGAGGAGGAAGAGGAGGAAGAGCAATTAGAATTTTTTTTTTACAAAAGAAAAAACAAGAGCTCTTCGTGAGGATCATGACAAATGGCAATAACAAACCGTATCACAGTATCCTCTTTTTGAAAATAAAAAATAAAATAAAAACTTTTTTGTTCACATTTGTTTTGTTGTTGTTGTTTTTTTTGTTTGTTTTTGTTTTTGTTTTTTTTCCCAGTAGACTATATCACACAGTGATAACGAAGAAAAGGAGGAAAATCTACAGCCACGTTAGCTTCGTGCAAAAAACCACATTACACTGGCACGCCGCATTATAGGCAAAGAGATCAAAGCAAGACAACGCATACAAAAATATAGAAAAATCTCCGATGCAACTTCGTCTCTTCGCAGACACACACAAAAAAAAAACAACAAACAAAAAAACCCAAAGAAAAAAAAAAGGTTTTCTGTCTTTTCATTTCAACCTCAGCGAGGAACGGTCACTTCAGGGACATTCTGTTTGTGTTTGTCGTCACTGTTGCTGCAATTGTTGTTTTGTTGTGTTGTTTTTCTTCAAAGACAGCCAAAGTTCTGGCGTCTTCCTCGCAGGAATCCAGAGAACAACCCCCCGCCCCGCCCCCGCCCGCCCCCCAGCCCAGTAGCTATTGGTTGATCATCATTATGACCCACGTCCGTCATAACGATGCTTGGAATAATGTGAACAACAACAACAACATGTTGGAGTGATAGAAAACTAGTACATTTAAAAGCATATCATTTCTATCGTATCGTTTGTGACAAATCTTTTTTCTTTTTTTCTTTTTTTTTTTCTTAAACGTCGTTATTTTTAAAATACATACTATGTTCCTGTCACTTTTTGAAAGACATTCCAGCATTTGCTCATAATTGGTAGTGACAGGGTTAAATAGTTTGGCATACTCAGCAAGCCATGCCTCAAATGGATGCTATTTTTTGTCTCTTGCAAAGGAGGGGAGGGATTTTTGGGGGAGGGGAGGGGGTGGGCCGGGTAAGGGCAGGTCCCAGGATGCAGTGTCAACCTGCCCCCCTGTGGGAGATCCCGAGGGGAAGAGGGGAGGAAGGGGAGGAAGGGGAGGAGGGGGGGGGGGGGGGGGGGGGGGGCGGGGGTTATACAGAACAGTTGAGATTACAAACCGTGCTCAAGACCGGGTCAGCCCCATTGATTTCAGCACTTGCAAAAACACATGCAAAGATTAAGTCAAGAGTTCTGGACTCAGTCTTTCTGTCTGCCCCCAGGTGTCGGCGTCCATTTAGTTTTTTGTTTTTTTTTGTTTGTTAGTTTGTTTTGTTTGTTTCCTGTCACAGGTCTTTCACAGGTAGAGACGGAGCTGAAAACTTAAGAGCGTCATACCCGCCGCGGGTACAGTAAGTCGTTGGACGGAGCCACCGCCACCGCCACCGCTCCTGCTCTCACACTGATAGAAAAGATTGTTTGGACGCCTTTAAAGAAAAACAAAAAAGAGTTGGTACATTGAAGAAGGAGGAAGAGGAAGGAGAAGGAGGAGGAAGCGGAGGAAGCGGAGGAGGGAGGTCGAAATGCTGCGAGTAAGGCAAAGACGGATGATTTTAGTCAGATGTGGGGGAAAAAAGAAGAAAAAACACACATGCGCAGAAGTCTGTCTCGAGGTGATGAGTGGAATCGAACACTGAGGTAAGGAGGGAGGAGTCATTGGTTGCTCGGCGCTCCTGCCCTCTCCTCTTCTTCCTCCTCCTCTTCGTCGTCCTCGTCCAGCGACACCACCCCGGAGGACGCCACGTCGGAGACCCTCCTGCGTGGGTCGTAGTCGGGCGCCTCCACCTGGCACACGGGGCTCTCGTAGTCCTTGCAGGGCGTGTCGTCGTCGTCGTCCTCGCCCGGCGACAGGTACGTCTCCGAGTACGACATGGAGTAGCAGGGAGAGTCCTGGCCGCCGCAGGGCCTGATGCCGCGCCCCCCTCCTCCGATTCCACCGCCTCCACCGCCGCCGCCGCCGCCTCCTCCTCCTCCGCCCAGGCTGTGGAAGACGCAGTCCCCGCCGCCGCCGAGCCCGCTCTGCCCCACCCTCTGAAGCCGCGCCAGCAGCTCCTCCCCGCCCTGCAGCGCCGACAGGATCTTGGCGGCGAGCTCGGCGGCGTTGCTGTGGGAGTGGTTGCCACGATGGCTACCGCTGCCGCCCAAGTCGCGCAGCAGCGGGTGGTGCTCGTCCAGGCTGCACAGGCTGGAGCACAGCGTGTCCGGAGAGCCCGCCGTCGGGGAGGGCTCGCCGCTGCCGCTGCCACCTCCCTCTCCTCCTCCTACTCCTCCGCCACCGCTGCCACCGCCGCCATCGCAACAAGGCCCTCGCAGGCCGAGATGTTGGCAGAGCTGGCTGTGGATCAGGTCCTTCAGGTAGGGAGGGTACGACGGCACATCTAGAGAGAGACAACGACACAGACGGTGAGGTGAGCATCAGGTGTTCGTAATGTGAAAACACTAAAAAACTCGTTCCAGTCAGTGTTTGTTGACTCATTTAAAATCACCTGTGGAGAGATTTTACCACCCGCCGGCCCCATAAAGCAACACTTTGATGATCGGGCCTCAGTTGTGTTTGTATCTCAGGTTTGTCTAACACATGTACCTGCCAACAGCTTCCTGCTCCTCCACCGACTGAGAGTTGGCAGCAGTGGCGCAAAAACGTCCAACAGCACATGGCAGGATGTTATTATTAAATATGTTTGTTAGGCCTCAAATGTGTTTAAGATACATCACGAAACGAAGCTCCAGAGTCCAGAACCAACCGAGACCCGACTTGTACCTAATATCAAAACACACTCAGATTAAATCTCATCTGGTGTTCAGAAAAGGCTGTTTGTCCTGTTTGTCGCGCCTCCTTCCACAAGTTTCCATGAGTTGCCGCACTAGTTTACCTGAGTAAGGAAAACAAATTTGATTGGACATAATCGAGCGGGCGGGATATTCAATGTTTGGGGCGGGACCGAGCTCGGTGTGTGTGCGAGTGTTTTTAGTAAACGTAGCTAACTGTTAGTGAGTAGACTTGCTACTTTGTAGCTCGTTAATTTAGCTAGCGTGGCTAAGTGATGGACCGCAGGGATCTGAAGAGAGTGTAGTACGGATGGAGGAGAGTTTGTGTCCGTGGTGGTGGACAAGAGCAATGTGACATAATTTGTGCGCCTGCATTATCCAATGCGAAAGAAATTACCCCACTTTCATCCCGGATTTACTCGAAAATAGAATTTTGCACAAAGTTTGGGCTACAAACTGATAGATGAGTTACCCTAATTACTAAATCTAAAATAGCCTCTTGGCTAATTCTGGCGCATTTACAGTGATGTTATTAATGTGCACTGTCCCTGTTTTCAAATAAACTTATTATTACGCTAATTTAAAGATCCATAGTGGGCTCAAATTCAATGTACTTTTCTGAATACCTTTAAGAACATTTTTATGATGATTACTTTGTGGTTTCTGTCCCATCAGAGAGGAACTATGCAAGTCTGGTCTCTTCTTCACTGTTTTGCTAACCCTCCTCCCGGCCATGTGCATTTGTTTTCAATGAAGCTGGCGAGAAATCAATACATGAAGCGGTGGATAACGTTATTAATCACATACAGTATGTGTTACGACATATTTGTGTAGTCTTATCTTTCATAAACAAGAGATTATGGGGCATGTTTCTGTCGCGGTGCCAGGACGCCGGGTCGGAGGCTCTGATCTTACAAGGTTGGTTTTCAGCCAAGAGATGCTAGGTGGAAGGCAGAGAGCCTCCATTCTCCCCCTTAAGAAGTTACAAGTCATTTATTTAACCATCACAATTACTCCCAAGCTGTTTAATTAAGGTAAAAATGTAGCTTAGGTACAGTATGTAAGAAATCTAAAGCAACCTCCTAATATGTCACAGAGACTCAGGAATAATGTTCATATAACATGATGAACTGACCAACAACAATAGTACAGCCAGAGTATTCACATTAAAAATCTTTTTTTGCAGACTGCAAATCATGTTTATGTTTTGAATTTACGTGCGCCACCTAGCCCTCTCTCCCAGTCACGGCGGCGTCAGTGGCATTTCAGCCTCCAGTCTGGTCCACTGAGCTGCTGCTACGACTGGGAGAAAAAATGAAATCGCTGTGTTTTGAATTTGACTGCAGTAACTGTTTTTGGCCACATTCTTACATATTGCACCTTTAAGGTAAAAGTCTTGCATAGTTCCTCTTTAAGATGACCATTTAATAAAAGTGGCACAAAGCTAACATCTGTCCACATGTTCTGAGAGAACTCCAGTGACTCTGAACTCTCACCTCTGTACTGATGGTTAACTGTATTGCAGGAGCTCACAATAAAATTTTGCTTCTTCCATCCACTGTCTCCCCACATTAAGTTAATTTTCACCTGTGAATTAATATAAACATAGCTGTTGCACACAATTTTTGTGAGCCAAACCCATTTAGCTGACCACTTTCTGCTGCTGACTGAAAACTGTACTGTTATACTGTATAATTATTAATTACTCGAGGAAGAAAAGAAAAATCACTTTGAAGTAAGAAAAACTGTTGCAAAGCATTGCATTTAGTAACTAACCAACTGTGCTGTTGAACGCGTTACCATTGAAATGATTTTTTTTTTTAAAGTCAGCATTAATTAATAAACTAATAGGGAATGGAAAGTACAAGCAGATGAGGGAAAAGAAATCAGGCAATACAAAGAAAAACTATGACACTGTAGATAAGGAATATATACAATGAGAAGAAAAATGCAAAAAAAAGAAAAACATATACCCAGCTGCAAAATGTAAATGATGACATATGCTCTGTGACTTTTGACTGTCATTCTCTAGATTATGTGTCCACAACAGCGCTGAAGGTCAACATCTGTGTGACAGCGGAGTAAAGAATCAGGTTGTGTAGCGGCGTCGACTCTGATCAGGTTTCACACAGAGTTGATTAATGTCACCGGTTCATGTGAAACTCAGTGTTTCATTCACTAAACGGTCTCTGCTGCAGACGCCCGCCGTCGTCGATGGAGGTTTTTAAAGATGCAGCAGCAGCGACACCACTGTGTGTTATGAATGTTATTAGCCGCTGCATGCGCAGATTTATTGGTGATGAACAAAATGAAAGCTTCTGGTAGACACACACACACACACACAGAGGGTCAAACACAGTGTGTATTTATAACCCCGTCACGCACCCTCCTCACACAGACACTGTCTCTGCAGCAAAGGAAATTATATTAAACTTGCAGGAGGGATATCAAATTGCGCCGGGGAACAAAAAAAAAAAAAAAAGAAAAATGTCGGGAGAGGATGAAAACTAGGGCACTGGGACAATGAGCGATACGGAGGGAGGAAGATGGATGAGGAGGAGGAGGTGTGATGGGGTATTAAAGAGGAAGGGCGCTATATGAAGGAAATAAATGTGATTTAGTGTCACAGCGGCTATTGTGGTATAGAGGTTCATTGTGTGTGTGTTTATGTGTGTGTATGTGCGTACCTGTGCTCTGTGTGGTGGGCTCGTTGGCAGGCAGAAAGTCTTCGTCATATGAGTCATCGTTGGACTCGTCGCCGTCCACAGAGGACCAGGCTCTCAGCTTAGCCTCCGCGATGGCAAACTGCTCCGCCACACCTTCAAACACACACACACAAACACACAAAGACAAATATATATGTATAGGTAAATAAACACACACAAGCTGCACATGTACACACGGTTGGCATGGTAACAAGAACACAGAACAGAACCGTTGTGTCATGTGGGGTTTATTTGATTGGCAGCGTGTTTGTGTGTGTGTTTGTGTGTGTTGTTCGGCTGCCGTCGTGTGTGTGCTGCTCTTAAGATGGCTGTCTTGGCGGTTTGTCGTTGTGCAGCTCAGACAAACATCTGTAGCTACGTCACAGGAAAACACCTGGAGTAGGTATAAATGTTTATTTCCTGTAAAAACACCTGGACTCAGGTAGAAGCTCTCATCATCATCATCATCATCATCATCATCATCATCATCATCATCATCATCATCATCATCATCATCATCATCATCACCATCTTTAATTACTTAAATACGACCGTTGGTTCCAAACAAGTGGTTTGATTAAACCAGAGGTAACTCCCATGTATCACTCCTTCTTTACAGGTGGTTAATTAACAACACATCAACAGACATCATCAATCTCTGCAAAGACAAATGTATTTCCAAAAAAAACAACATTTGAATGGGTAACACTTTATAATAAGTACACACTATTAAGCATTAGTTAAGCATTTATTAATAAATACTGAATTCTTCATTTAACGCATGAATACTCATTAGTATGTAGTTTATAAATACAGTTAGTGCTTATCAATGATGAGTAAAACATTTTTAACTGTGTTTATAAACTACATACTAATGAGTATTCATGTGTTATAAATAATAACTAATGCTTAATAGTGTGTACTTGTTATAAAGTGTTACCCAATTAATGAAATGATGTTTGGTCGTCAGAAGAGGAACGTGGAGGGAAGCAGAAGATGCTTCAGTGAGCAAACACTTGACAAAGAAGGAAGCTCGTGTGCAGGGTCGGTGAAATGTTTTTGTGTTGCTTAGCAACAGCCCAGTACCTGTGGCACCTGCAGAACTTTTTGTGAAATAAATTATAAAATAAACAAAGAAATAATTATCTGTTGCAGGTTATTGTAAACTAATATGGCGCTTGTTGAGCCTTTGACCTCGTTCCTGTGACTATCACATTTAAAGAATTCAAACTTCGGTCTTCATTTATTATTATTATTATTATTTATTTTTAAATTTTTTTTATCATTATTATTTTCCTCTGTTCAGTGTTTTTAATTTGATGTTGTATTTCTTTATGTAGCCTTCATGTTTAATGACTGGTTGAAATGAATGGTTTCCCTCCTCTCTCTCTCTTGCTGCTCCTTTCTTTTATCATGTTATGTCTTACCGTAACTTCTGTGCAAATGGATAAAAAAATAAATAAAACTAAAAGAACAGATCGTCAATAAAGGGCAGGTCGGGAAAAAAAGGAAAAAAAAGAAAGAAAGAATCACTGAGTGGTGTGGGATTACCTGCAGCCTAATGGCTCACATGGTGAGTTCAGCATGATGCACATTTCTGGAGCAACAATTCCATCAGCACAGCCGATCGATACACTTCTCACCACCCGGCTACTATCAGATTGTATTTTCTTTCTTTTTTTTCCTCCCAAACAGACATGCTGGTGCACAAAAAGCTAAAAGCCTACTAATAAAAGCCGGAATAAAATTAGTTTTAATTTGAAAATAAAAAACAAAACTGCAGGAAGTGTTGAATTTCACCCATAATAGATCATCATAAACCAACAGAGGAGGCCAAATTAACCCAGAACAGGGAAACAGGAAGAATTTAGGGGATGAAAGTCTAAAATAAACCTGCTCCTGTAGCAGCTGAGGTGGATAAAGGCTCCAGACAGTACTTGAGGTTTATTTGCGAAGCTCATCTATGGGTCTGTGTGTGAATATAAAAAACCTAGAAAAAAAACAAAACACTGCAGGTGCTTTTTTTTCTGCGGCTCTAAAATTCATCCATATTGGAGCAATAATCCTGTAAACAATAGCAAATTAATGTCAGACCTGGGATTTGAAGCTCCTCTTTAACTTATGACCACACACACACACACACACACACACAGGGAGAGGACATCATGGACTGTCTGTATTGTTTGGTTGAGGTGACTCAGCATGTGCCAGAACCAGTGAGCCACAAGGTCCAAGCGACCAATCGCCTCCAATTATCATCAGCGTCGGACCAATCAGAGTCTCCCTGCTTGCCTCCTCTTTCCTCTGGATCCATCTGTTTTGTATTCCTCTCTATTCATCCTCTCTCTCTCTCTAAACCCTCTCTTTCTCTCTGCCTTTTCTTCCACTCTTCCACCTCTCAATAAAACGCTCTATCGACTCACCTCCCTCTCTCCCTCCCTCCTCCTCTCCCCCCTCTTTCTGCTCCTGCTGCCGTTCTCTTTTCTTCTGCCGAGCGATCTTTCAGCCTTGTCCCTCACTTTTCATTTTGATTTCTATCTCTCTGGCTCTCCCTCCCTGTCCTCCCCTCCTCTCTCTCTCTGACTCTGTTGCTCAGTATTCATGTGTTGTCTCCCACAGAGAGAGATCGATGCTCTCATTCATCTTCCACTGTATAGCCGGGGCCCTGAACTCTCCTCGCAGACACTGGCACATCTTCTGGAAAAATGCTTCTCTTCAAGTTCTCCTTTGAAAGCTTCTACTCTATCTTTATTTATTTATTTATTTTTATTCAGTAAGAAAGAGAGGCTTTCACCTGCATACTGTATGTGCTTGTTCTATGTCCCTGACCCACATCCACACATAAATCCTTTACAATAAATTGGGATAAAGAGATAGCAACATGTGGGAGGGAACCTGGTTTACGTAATACCAGTCATAAAATACTAAATATGAGTAAAACATACTAGTACATATTCTTTTATACTGACCTTTGGGCCTGGAAACAAATCAGCTGCAGTCAGGTTTCCACTTTGACTGAGCTGAAATGTTTTTATTTGAATGCAGTGAGATCTTTGAGGTTTTCTGGACATTTGTCATGTTATTTTGGTTAAGTTAAATATACATAAAGTAGAGTATTGGCCTATTATCAAACATTTGAAAAATCTCCCTGTAAGGTACATTTTAAACAAATAAAAACGTGCAATTAATTTGCAGTTAGTTATGGTTAGCTTGATTGACAGGCGTAGTTTAAACAATTTTTTATGTCAATTTAAAGTAAAACATGTGAGATTTTTTTTTGATTTAGTATATTTTTGGCCAGTTTTGCCTTTAATTCATAATTACCGTAAGTGGAGAGAGACGGGAAATGGGGAGGCAGAGAGAGGGAAAATGGCATGCAGCAAAGGGCCACCCAAGTTGGGATTCGATACAGGGCTGCAGCGAGGACTATAGCCTCTGTATATGGAACACCTGCTCTACAAACTGAGCTAAACAACGCCCCAAAAAGTGTGAGATTTTATATATTTTTCTCATAAATATTCAGTTGTTTAGAAGTAAGTGGTGACTCACTCACACACACTGAAGCGCAAATAGAGACTCGTGCAGTTTAGAGGGACAAGAGGTTGTTTAAAATGTACTGATGTTCCCTGAATGCGTCACGACCAGGCTATTGGTAAAACACGAGTTTCGGCAGCTACGCACAGAGAAGATGACTGTCATCCCACGTTCAGTTACTGCAGCACATGCAACTCAATCAGGCGAGAGAGAGAGAGAGGAGAGAAACAGTGTTTATAATTCTAATATATGAGATTTTAGGGACGTCACGCTGTCAGAGGTCACTGAAGCAGCATTTAACTCTGATAACAGCTGCTTCACTGCTGCAGGAAACCAAGGTCACTCTGGACATTGGTACAATATGTCTCTGAAAATGTCCTGAGAGAACTTCATATTTGATTTAGAGACAGTTTATATGTCAGGTGAGAGTTTGTATGAATCGGTCTGTGACTTAAGCACCACGGACAGCACCATGGGTTTATCAATACACAGCACAGTTGTCTATGAATTAACTGTCAATCAAACATGTATCTTTAACAAACATACTAATAATCCATAAACTACTAATGAATATGAACAAAATGACAACACTTTGGTTTACAATGGTTGGACGTTTATACACAGCATCATGTTAAAGCGGTCCTTCATATTTATTTCTGTCCAGTTGAGTCAGTGCATTTTGATGGAAACAAAATAATGTAGTTGTGTAGTAATGTAATAATGTAGTTTTAGGGTTTACACGACAAATGTGTTGCATCACCTTGTCCACCAGACATAAGCATCAAACTCTAGTTGTGTTTCTTGTCATCTTGATGAATTTAAGTTCTATATTTACTCTATTTTTTGAGAGGAACTGCAACGTTGAGTGATGATTTTCTGCAGATTGATCCTGATGAGTAACTCACTTTTCAAATTAAACATAGTTATGAGACATCTGACAAGTGCTTTAGAGATGATGCCGTTCGCGGTACTGTCTGTGTTGATTTCCTGCTTTTTATTTCCCAACAGGTTTGTTTGCTGCTGGGAAAGTGTAAACGTGACTTGGGCTGGTCTCTTAACACACACACACACACACGCACGCACGCACGCACACACACACACACACACACACATACACACTCACAGACACATGGTGACATAAGCTCCTCTGCGTGTTGGTCAAGGCAGGCAGCCAGGTTCATGCAGAACAGAGTCACTGCAGTGTTACAAAACTATGTGCACGTGTGTCAGTCTGTCAATAGGACGACTACAAACTGCAACTTCCAATTCTCAGGATGCATCCCTACACACACACACATAGTGGCGTGTTCTACTGTAACCAGATTGTATATACACACCAAAAGCTTCACTTCACACCTCCGAACACACTCGCTTGATGTGCTAACGCGCTCGCTGACATTCACGCGGTTGTGTCCAGTCACCCACAGGAACACCGTCACCGGGGTTACAAGGAGACGGATGACAAAAATAAAAAGGAGTCAGCACAAGTGGCAGTTCCCTGATGGGGCGGGTGCACGGTGGCGATGATGATGATGTAAGCTGATGAGACAAGGAGAAGTGTAACGTGCAGCAATAACTTCCCCAGGATTTGTCCCATTTAAAGTACAAGTGTATCATGTATAACATGAATGAGCAGGTTCAAACTGTTTTAAATTTAAATAGAATATATATAGAGGAAGAGCAGTGAAACCTATTTAAAGAATAATGAAATGCCTGATTTAAAAAAAAAAAAAGAAACTTGACGGATAATTTTGGGGTACTTTGAACTTTGTCATTTTCATAAATTGGCTTGTTCGAATCATCATTAAAGCCGCACATAGCCAAAGAGCATTGAAATGGATCTTAAAAGAAGAGCAGTCATGGAAATAGTAAGATAAAAGAGAGGACGGACGGAGAGAGGAAAAAAAAGGGGGAAGGAGAACAGAGTAGGCACAGAGGAAAATCGCTCAGTCATGGTGGCACTAGCCAGGAGCAAAACCTTACTGTGCAAATTAACCTTGAGAGTCTGCATTGCAGGGAGCGAGCGAGAGAACGGAGGGAGAGCGGGCGGGCAGGACGGACGGACGGGGGTGAAAAAGAGTGAATAAAAAGGGGGAGATAAAGAGACGGGCGGAGAGGAATATTAAAAGAAGGGACAATGTGAATGAGGGAGAGGAGGTGGAGGAGGAGGAAATGGATCTGGGCAGGAAAGTAATGGGAGAAAAGTAGGAGATGAAGTGAGGGAGAGAAAGATGGAAGAGATAGACGAGCAGAGGAGAAATGTGGCTGAAAAGCTGCAGAATAAGAAGTTGACGATTGACACCTGGTATCAAGGTGGACGGGACAAGTTAGCCAGGTGCAGAGTGGGCGCTACTTGATTTTGATTTTGACAAAGAAGTGTTTGTCAAAAGTTTTCTGACGTGCACCTTGAAAGGTAGAAGAGACTCCTGAAGGTGTTGGATGGACTTTTTTTTTCTCCCAACAAAGAAAAACTAGTCCACATTCGAAGAAATGTGCACCGCAAGTATATGTAGATGTTTTTGTAGCTGTAAAAGAACGTAAAGAGATATGGGTCTTTCTATCTGTCATTGAAGCTGCAGTTCCACCTTCCACCACAATGAGGGAGTGGCGCTGTTTTCAGTCATTGACTCAAATACTATGAAAAACAAAACAACAAAGTTTTCACCCGACCAGTTCAATTTACTGGTTTGAGAATTTTGTTGTTGTTTATATCACAGTTGTTTTGTAAAAATGGTAAATGTGATCACAATTTGCAACTTTAACACTCTTCAGTTCAGCTGAAAAGTTAATAATGGGACTTAAAATGATTTGTTCACTGTAAACGTGAACTTTTTTTATCTTATATTAACAAACTAGAATTAAATTAGTTGTTTAGTTAGAATTGTAAGTGTGATTTATTGTGAAATTCTAGTTTAATGCTATTACAATGCATTCTTGGTGTCATTCATTTTAATGTTGGACTTATTGACTTTCTTTTTGGCCGAGCTCTTTGGTTGTAAAAAGGTTGATGATGACCGGTCTAGAGTCTGAGAAATGAACCCTAATGACGTCACAGCAGTGGAGTTTCTAAGATGTGGATCTGTATTATGGGAAATGTACAAATCAGCTGGTTTTGAGCTCAACCCACACTAATGAATAAAAGGATATGTGAGCCTCTCTTCTGCATCTGCCCAATCTGATTAGAATGGCCGGAGCTTTCTACAGTCTGTACGTTTACATCTTTAATTATATAAGATATCAAAGTCCACATTAAAAGCAGCTTTAAATGGGCTAATAATGTGAGTTTTTGCTTGCAACCAGAATCCAAGTTGGGGGTTTTTTTGTTAGTTTTTTTCTGACATCAGTTCAAAACGATTCCCACCGTTGTGTTAATATGATGTTACAGTAATGTGGAAAAACTGAACTCGTTTGAAGCTTAATTCAGCACATCCATGTCTGTCAAACACTTGCTGGGAAGAGTTTCCCTTTTAATTATCTCAATACTTTCAACATCTTGATTGTTACTGACTGGAATTAATGACCAGATAAATATTGTTTATTGTTTATTTCACACCAGACCACAGCAACCAAACAGAACAAACTACAGACACCAACATACCAATACAACAACAGCACAAAATATTCATCTGCTCCTTTTTAAAAACAAAAAAAACAAAAAAACATGTTGAGCTTTTTGTTGTGATGGTTTTCCGTGTAATTAGGATCCCGTCTGTGATCTTTCATCGTTAATTCACACATTTTTCAGAAGCTCTCTCTCTTGCCCCTAGGTGTGTGTGAGTCATCTCGTCGGTGTGTGTTGTGTGTTGTCAACTGGCCCGTGCAAATACAACAAACACGTAGCACAGCGGGGTGTTTTAATATTTATGTAACAAACAAAATCCCACGCACAGTCAACAGAAGTCTTACCAGCAGCGAAGCGTGCCTCCTGTTCTCCCTCGGTGAGGTCAGAGTAAGAGTTGAAGTCTGATTCGAGGGCCGCCGGAGTGTCTATGGGCTTACACCAGCCTTTCCACTCTATCAGGTGGGCCACTCTGCCCTGAGCCATCGCTGTGGGCTTCGTCACATGGTCCTTCACTACCTGGGAGATTCCTACAAGGCAAAAACATAAGCAGTCAGGCTACAGCATATTACCTTGTAATATACAGGTGCATCTCAATAAATTAGAATATCACGGAAAAGTTTATTTATGTCAGTAATTCAATTCAAAAAGTAAAACTGGTAACCCTTTAATTTACAGGTCATTGATTACGTGATAATGTCTAGAAATAGCCGAGAAATAACGGTCAATTTCACAGTAATGTTGAGAAATATAGCCAAGAAATAACAATTGATTGCGTAGAAATTGTCCAGAAATAACAGTCAGTTGCAAGGACTTGGTGGAGAAAAATTGTTTCCCAAAAAACTCAAAGCATGAAAAGCATGTGTAATCTTTTGCCTTTATGAAAAACATGACATTACTATGAAATTGACCGTTATTTCTGGCCTGTTTCTTGACTTAAAGGGTTAAAGTGAAACTAATACATTCTATAGATCCATTAAACACAGAATGAAAAATTTCAATTCTTTATTTTTTCAATTTCTTTTAACTGTAATGATTATGGCTTACATTTAATGAAGAACTCAAATTAAGCATCTCCAAAAATTTGAATATTACAAAAGGTTAATTTAAATTTCTAATATGGAAATGTTGGCCTTCTGAAAAGTATGTCCACCTATATGCACCCAATACTAGGTTGGGGCTGTTTGACTTGAACAACTGAAATGGATTTTTCCATTATATTCTAATTTATTGAGATGCACCTGTATATGCATACTTCAGAGGGAGGGGAGGGGGGTCAAAAATCTGTGGTCTCAGTGCAAATGTTGTACTCACCATGCAGGGAGGATCGCGCTAACGCAGCAATCTCTTGAATGGTAAGAGCTCTTCTTGATTTTGGTAACATTTCAATGGTGTCATCAACATTCACCTGCAATGACAAGAGGAAAAAAAACACAGTGTGACTCTCAGGAAAACAGGTTTGTTAGCTGAGCTCAGCATGAATGAGAGCACAGCCTCAGTCTGAACACGTCCTGCTATGAGTCACTGGAAAACCCAGCGTTGTCTTTTGACGGGCGACAGAAACTCACGAGAAGCCTACTTCAGCTACTGCAGTGTACTTCAAGGCCTCAAGAAAACTGAAGGTTTTTCTCTTTGCACATTGATTTATGTTTTAATAAGTCAAAAGCTGCCACAACATCACACACGTGCATTCATGTGCATGCATGCACAGAACTGCACTAAAATATGTCACTGCTTGTAAATCGTGTAATCTAAGAACGTAGCTATGTAGCATCTTAAAAGGTCGCAAACAATCTCGACCTAACATTTGATTCATAAACTATTTTTCTAAGTGTGACCGATGTTGTCTGGCCTGCCCTGAGTGAGTTTCGAACCCAAGTCTCCCGCACCACAGGTAACGATGCAAACCGTTTCCCCAAGACCACTTGGCAAGTGGGGTTGCATGTTTTTTTTTTGTTTTATGGGCGAGTGAGTTTAACTTCAGTACCGCTAACCACCACACACCGTCACTTCTCCTCACTGGTACCTCATGACTGTGGTTATAACCACGGACCTCCGTTACATAAGAAGCATGGAAACAACTATTTAAAAAAAAACAAAAGCAGCAAAACTAGATGCTAGTTGTAGCCACATGTTAGGTGTAGGAGTGGTTTGTTACATTAGCCATAATTAGCAGACTAATCATTTGTCAGTTAACTGAGCTGAAACCTCCAAACTACAGCTCAGAGTATTTTGCTGTAATTACAGCTGCAGTGTACTTATCTTTGGTTTTCCGTTAGTTGCATAATGCGTATATATATTTACACATCATGTGCACACAGCATATTGAACCTCTGCAGCCAGATGTGGTCATTAGGATATTTTACTGCAAACATTGAATTAATTACAGCAGAGAGTGATAATCACATTCTGTCTGTGCCTGCATGGCCTGATGGGTAATTTCCTTGCCAAACAGAATCAGACAGTCAGCTGAAGATGGACCTCCCTCCCCCTCTCCCTCCTCCTCCTCCTCCCTTAGTGTCTGTCCGTCAAATCTGTCGACACTGTAAAGTCAAACCACAGAGGGAGTATCAGGTGTTGACAGGTCCCTTTGTCTACTAACCCCCTTTTTATAGCCCCACCTGTGCTCACGTGGGAAACGGACACGTCAACAGTAAAAGGCCACATGCAGAGCCGACGCTGCCCTGTTGTTACTCAATATGGGTCAACAACAACACACATGGCTGACTGAGCGATCTGACAACCAGCGCCTGCATCTCAACAGGTACAGATTGCGTGCAGTGAGTTTCAACCTGCTTTAGTTTTTCGGAGGAGGATGACTGCAGCGAAGTCAGCTCGTCGCTCTGCCCTCGTTCTGTCACGTCATGTTTTAACAGCCAACAAAACCCAAGGCAAATAAAACAAACAAACAAGTAAATTATCTGTGAGGAACGGAGTGGGGGGATCCCGGGCTTACGATGGCATCAGCGGCTGCTGCCGCGAGGCGTGATAATCCTCTTGTGCCGCAGAGCAGCTCACAGATCAGAGGGAGGATAATCTGCTGGAGATGTGACATATACCCTCGAGTAGTGTTCCAATGATATATTGTTTGTGGCCTTATTGTTTTAATTAAACGTCAGATGTGAGGCGTTTTTTTTGTTTCCACACACCCAGTGATGATTTTAGAGACATTTCTATTCAGGCAAAAAAAATAAAATAAAAAATCGCATAATTTCTGGAGTTTGGCACCACAAAATAGTAGGTATGAATCAACATGAGCTTTTAGTAACCAGCACTTGAGCATCAATGCGCCGCACAGCTTCATTTAACAGCACTGCTGCTGCACTCTGCCGACTCGGCTCCTTCGTTCAGCCCCCTCCCTCCTCCCCTCCCCCCTCCGGTCTCCCACTGCCCTACTGAACAGCAGAGCGAAGACATGAGCGGTGCTCAGAGCAGACCGTCAGACTGTGCCACATCTTTTACATCACACACACACAGCGCATGGACATAATAAACAACACAGATCAAGCTGGATATCTTAAACTACCATACTCACATTGATCTATCTGGCCCTGCACAAACACACACACACAACACACACATACGTAACGCCAAGAGGCCGTAAATCTTCATGGTCTGGTGAACGCAGACAGTGGAGAGGCTGTTGTTGATGCAGCTCAGGTTCACGTTTGGCTTTTAAATCATTGGTTAACCGTTGTCTCCATCAGTGAGTGAGTGCGGCTGATAAAACGTGGCCTGGAGACAACGCAGAGGAGGGAAGAAAAAAAAACAGAAAACACAACAGATTCGTCAACACGATGCACCTGTTAGGAGCGCAGAGCAGACAGGCTGCAGGCTGACAGCAGGTGACTGGTGTCTCACCGTCTGCATCACCTTGAATCCAGTATACTTCAAAGATTTCAAGGATTTTGGGTGTGTGTGTTTCAGGTTAGACGCTCTATTCAAAATCACAATGCAGATTTGAAGTGAAATAAACAACAACAACATCAAAACCTCAATGAATATAATGATATCCACTTTAAACAAAAATCTAGATCATTATCTGGAGACTTTTACTTTGATAAGCCAGATTTCATCATCTATAGGTTAAAGCCGTTCAACCTTTTTTGGCTTGTGACCCCATTTTTACATCATAAATTTCTGGCGACTGTCAATGAAGATGCACCAGCTCATATTTTTATAGGCTGCATTTTATTTGAACTGGATTTATATTCGCAAAAGTGAAAGTATAGAATACAGTTGTTTAAAATTGTGTGTGGTGTTTTTAATCACAATTTTAAAAAGAATAATTATTATTATTTATTTTTTTTTTTGTAATTACTAGACATTTCAGGCGACCCCTTTTGAATTTCAGGTGACCCCACGTTGGGTCCCGACCCCAAGGTTGAAAAACACTGGGTTAAAGCCTGAAATATCAGGGCAACTACATTTTGCACAGCGTTAGTTATATGACTTATGTTTGTTCCCCAGCAAACACTTCTTTCTTTTTGTGTTGCATTAGCACAACAGCTCATGTCCTTGATCGCCAAGACGCATTTGTGTTTATTGTTCTAATTAACGTTACATCAGAGCAGAAAAAACTAAACTAACTAAATCCATTTTACTGGCTGATTGAGTCAAATCTCCTTTTTCTTATTTATCAAACGTCAGCTCAGACGCAAAACACAACATCACAGACGCGTTTCGCCTGTTGATTGGATTGCTCTTTCAGTTTCCTGTCAAACAAACACACACAGACACACACATTTACATGGACTTCATTATACCAAACCAAATGAATGGTTTCAGTGGAACAGATCGGCGTGATATCTGCTTTCCCTGGTGGAAAATAACCTGAACATCCTTCTCCTTCTCTGACACGCCACGTTTCTGCATCCCTCCCTCTCTCTCTCTCTATCTCTCTCTATCTCAACTTTTTTCCACAATGGGAACATTTCTATGGCAACCGGTCGCCATGTAACAATGCCTCCAGGCAGGCTTGCACGCTTCAATCACTGATGATGTCACGCACTCAAAACACAAACCCGACGGCCACCACAACAGCCAGATGAATGATGACTCTTGCACGTGCACTCGATGTAGACGAGACTACGTCAGAGATGGGGCTCTTTGCATCACTGCAGCCGAATTCAATCTCACTTGTTGCATTGTAAAACATCTGAGGTAGAGAGGGAAGGGGGGCAGGGGAGGGGTACTTGAAGTGCAAAGCATTCGACAACTCCTCCTCTTTAAAAGAGATGTGATAAGATCAGCAGTCCAGCCAAACCTGTCTCTCACCACCACGGCCAGTATTCAATAACAGCCGGCCCGCTCCGTGAGGACCGAGAGGCTGCATTTCATAATGGATCACTTAGGCGCCGCTAATCGTCACCTCGCTGGCTCACTGCGACACATCAGATTCACACCCAGATGGTGCGCCTGATGGATGGATAAAAAGAGGCAAGGTGGATTCATCATCCTCATTACCATCATCATCATCATCATCTGAGACAATTATAAGCATCCCATTGCCTTAAAAAAGCACAGCCAGTACTTTGCCTTAAGGTCCAGGGATTCTGCATATAATATATATATAATACAGTGCAGGTGATATGCAGCAGAATTAAATGGTTTGCAGCACAACACAGCCCCATAAAAGAAAATGTTCTTTACAGCTGTGATTAAAGAAAAAGACAACACAAGGTCTTTGAAATTATTCTCCCACTGACAAAGCTAAACCGACAACCAAAAAGTCACTGGAGCCTGTTCGAGCCTGTTAATCCACCTAAATCTGCCTTTAACAGGCCAGAATCCAGCAGAAAAGGAAACTGTGTCTGCAGGCTTTTGACTTGTATTAAATATTTAAGGTAGCTGGAGTTGATCCGGCCAACAACAGTTAAGTCTCACTGACCGCACCTCTCAGGAAGAACTTTCATTTTACATTTTGTCCAAAGGCGAGCAGCATTACATTACACTCTGTATCACATGAGATTCCATTCATTAAAAATCCTAAATTAAAAATGAATTGCTAATTATGCTGAATGACTTGCAAATAATTAGAGACCAACTGGTTAACACTAATGAAAACTAAAATGGAGAGAGAACTCAGAGTTGAAACACACATTAAAGACTTGGATGGCTTGATTAATAAGGTAATTATTAAACCAGGAAGGGTTGAGAAAATAATTTTCTGCTTCACATGGCGCATTACATTTCAGACTGTCAGCTTTGATTAGCCGTATCTGCTAGGTGCCCACCTAGGTTGTGGTGCACTGGGCTGCTCGTAGCCTGGCTAAAATCACGTGAGGTGATGTATGCAGAACATCCCATAATTCATATTACAAGAAAAACCAATACCTAAGAACTTTTTTTTTCACAAATTAGCTAACTGGGACTGACTTTTGTGGGTAAAACATAATAGTGCAGGCTGATTTAAACACTTAGGCACAATATAAATGTCTTTTTATCGCTTGTGTGGCCACATATGGCAGATAAAACAAAATTATCTAACAATTATTTTACAAACTACTACTCAAAATTATATTTAGAATCTATTGTAGGGGGTTGCTAAGTTAGTTTATTTACTAAATGGATCATATTACAGCTACCTGGGGGGCTTTAAATATACTATACAACCCTACTGTATCTAACATTTAATTAATACAGTCGGCAATTCTGATGTGGTTTGCTACTAACTGTACTTAGTGTATCTTAAAAGGTCCCAAAAACAACAGGGATAGACCGATTATCAGCATGTCCGATGATATCAGCTGATATCGGCAATTTCACCATACTGTAATTGGTATCGGCCATTTTTTCACCAATAACTGATCAAATAAATATATTTTAAAAGGCGCTCCTTTGGCTCAGATGCAGTCGTCTCTCTGCCTGAAGTCGCCACTGAACCAAAGTTTGTGTTGCCGTTTGTGTTATACTACAAAAAATGTATGGTCTTTTTATCACAGATTTTTACAGTGTAGAAAAAACCCAAACAAACACTATACTGTATTCAGCCTGATCCCAGGTGTGTTATTCTAAATTTCGACCCCCCTGAAAAACAACACCTGTCCGAACAAGTTAGTTATTCTTTTTCAAACAGTATGTTGTTGTTGTATACTGTGTTTTATTGGAATTGTGTCACAGTTCACAAATCCCATATTATCAGAAATTGCCCTACCATATTTCAAATAATGGTTTCAAAGTCCAGCGAAGTGATGGCAAAGCTAGCAATACATTAGCATCCAGGCTAATTAATCTGAAACAACAATCTGTTCTTTTAAACAATGCCTGAAGGCTTAACATTTAATTTAAAGGGATGGTTCAACATTTTGACAAATTCGCCTATTGCCATAATGCCTATAGTCATAGCAGTTGGTTCATTACCTTTAATTATCGGTGCATGTTGTTTTAAGATCCGCGGAGCAGAGATGCGAGCTGCTCAGCGAACACAATGGATGTGAATGGTACAGGTTCCCTGTCCTTCATCTAACTCATCAAATACCAAAATGCCAAAATGTTGAGCTATCCCTTTAATGTGTTTTTCATTTACTTCATTTGAATCATCGCTGTCCATTATAAAACATGTTCATATGGTTACTTAACAATGTTTTAATGTTATAAGTGACGATAACATAGAAATAATACAGTGGGTGGGGCTACATCAGATAAAATAGACTGTAAATTAGCGCCAGGGTCAGCCCAAGCCTCCATGGGGCCCTAAAAGCGAAATCTTATTTATTCATTTACACACCTGCAACAAACTTCATCATTCTAGCCTGGCATCTTTTCAACCTAATCTTTGGTTTTTAATCTGAAATAAATCCAGCTAAAAGTGCAGCCTGGGGTCGACTTACACTTCATATTCAAAGTGATAGTACCAAGTGGGATGCTAGGTAAATAAAGTAAATTGAATAAAATAATGTACAACTGTCTACATAACCTGTATAACTCAGGTGTATTTGTGTCACCATGGATTCTACAGATATTGAATGACTGCGATTTGTGGTATCTTTGGCTCTCTCAAAAAATGTATCAACACTGGCTGGAGCTAACTGCTGAGCAGAGACTAAAAGATCGGTTCCTGCAAAGTGAACTTGGTAGCATGACGTCATGTCATGTGACATTTATATAGAGCTTAAACAAGAGTTCAAATTAGAAAGGTACCTCTACTGTGTCCAAACCCAAAGTACAGACAGGCCATCTGCAATTTTAGAGTGAATAACACTAGAATACCAAAAGTCATTGAAAGGTATAAAGGCCCACATAGAAGTCAGAGGTTTTGTAACCTTTGTGACAATAACCGTCTTGGTAACGAGTTTCATATTTTATTTGAGTGCAAGCAAGAACACAAGCATTATAAATTTCAGAGAAATATATCTCCCCAAGTGTTATGTTAGTCGCCATCTATGTTTAAACTAATCTTGTTACTACAGGCTGATAAAGCAAATGTTATTTATAAATTAGGTGCCTTTCTGAAGAGTGTCCTTCCTATATTTTATTATTATTTATTTATCTTTTTGTTTTTCTGTTTCTTTTTTCCTCCAGTTGTCAGAGATGGAAAGCATGTACAACTAAAAGTAACAAAATAAGCCAATAGACAATGCTTTGCAACAATTAAGGGTTTTTGTAGTTATGCAGGATTTCTCCAGGGATCGACAGAAGCTACGAAGTCACTATAGTTTTTTTAAAAAAAAAGGTCAATTGCTCTTTGGGGCCCCCTAGTGGTCACGGGGCCCTAAGCAGATGCTTAGTTCACTTATGCCTTGGGCCGGTGTGCTGTCGATTTCTGCTACTTTTCAAGAACTGCTACGTTGTGGTTTTGCACATGCGCAGAGGCGATTTTTCAAGTTTCATTTCCACGCCCATATTTTTTTGAAACCGTGTGTTGCAGCTCGTCAGTCCACGCAGTTGTTAACAGTCTGCAAATTCTGAATAATTGTCGATAATATGACATGTACTACTGTAAGCACTTTTGCACATGTTTATTTATTTATCTATTTATTTATTTTTTATTTGCACGTGTTACGTTAATTTTCTAGCCTTTAGCAACATGTTCACGTCATCATCAACGTGAAAAATGTCCTTCCTTATTCTATTTGCTTTTAGCCTTTCAAAGATGTATCAGTAGTCTTACATGAATGCATAGAGTAGAGGGAGCATTATTTGATTGGACTATCAAAATATGCTACCCCTGAAATAAATGTCATTACACTTTTTGTACATTAGACACATGAGAGAAGAAAACACTTACTTTATGCCTTCATTCGATATACAAAGGTAGAAAACCAAGTAGCATTTTTTGATAGGGTGGCTTGAATCGATAGAGACAGACCTATCGGTTTATGTGGCGGTAGCAATTTCCGACAAAGCAGCAGAAATCGACAGAACACCTGACTGTAGCGCTAGGCTACGTCAGTTAAACCAGGCTGTTAACTAAACTAGACTATGTTACAAAACCATACTAGATTTCTGAAGAGACGGCAAGAGAGTTAAAAAAAAAAAAAAAAAAAAAATGAGAAAAATGAAGAGAGGGAGCACCTCGCGGAAGTCCAGTACGCCCAAAGGTGCTGTCAGAATCAGTCTGCGCGCCAAGCAGGTCCGCGTGCTTCCCAAAAGCGCGAGGTCAGACAGGGAGCTTGCCGCGCTCCAGTCCACGCGCAACGAACCGTCAACCGCCACTGTCAGGAGGAAGAGAGCCACGTGAAGAAGAAAATAACAAAGCACAAAGCTCCGAAACCACATTATCGATCCATATTTTTTTTTTTTTAATGTAACTAATTCACTATTATGACAACAACGGCAAAAACGCTGTTGTTCATAATACGTGTGTTTCGATCACTACAACTATGAGTTATAGTTGCAATCACCATGCCAACCCATGCCTCCATAGGGGGTTTCCAGGGCAGCCACTGAGGGGCGATGACCATAAAGGGAATGTAAGGTTGCCTATATCTCACTGCAGTTTCCCCCGAAAAATAAACAAACCAGACGGTTTTCTGATAAGAGATGCATCGTAGCCCGCAAACAACGGGGCCGAGGGGGGTTGAAAAGAGAGATTCAAAGTATTTAATTGGAAGAAAAAAAATTAACAAACAAAACTCAAATGTATTTCAAAGGAAAGTGTTTGAAGATTTCATATACATTTTAAATAGTTTTTACAGCACCCTCAGGATGTAGTTAGGCTTTCACTGAAGGTGCTGTGGAACTAAAATAAAAAATATAAGAAAAAAGCTCTTTGGGCTTGTACCATGCATGCACTTTCAAAGGGTTTACTTCTGGAGCACCCATCCTTTATTTCTATTATGTATGGTACAAGTCAAAGTGTTCGGGCTCGGCCTTAACAGGAACCTTTTTGTTGCAGCAAACTCTGTAGAGATTACTTGTAGTGAGATAACATAGGGGGGTGTAGGAAGGGGAGAGGAGGGGGGAGGGTGTTTATCCATGCACTTTAAAGCCATGCCATGTCATGCAGGTAAGGCTCTGGCTGCAGTCCAAGCCTGTTTGATATTTTATGAAGTTGGTTCTGCTTTGTCAGAGGAGGAGAGGTAAGCGGTTACTATAAAAACATAATAAAAAGCACAGAATAAGGGACACGCCTGAGATGGCATCAGTTGTAGATATAGGCTCCCACACTGTCACGTTATCTACCCCTCCACATGTTGTCCAGCTAATACAAATTTCTCACCATGAACCAGAAACAGCTTCTACAACAACAACAACCCAGCAGCGCCACAAATGTCACTGAGTAACCTCCTGGTCGCTAAACGTCACTTTAATGGCATACAGGTATGGATTATGTGAGTTTAACCTTTCTAACAGCTGCTATCGTCGTGACCCCGAACAGCCTCCTGGACCACAGAGGACCAGAGGTGCTTAGAAACCGTCTGCAGGTGGTGTGTGTGTGTGTGTGTGTGTGTGTGTGTGTGTGTGTGTGTGTGTGTGTGTGTGTGTGTGTGTGTGTGTGTGTGTGTGTGTGTGTGTGTGTGCCTGGCACCATCAAACACACCTATACAGCAGATTTCAGCACCCTGGACAGCTCCAGTCCAGTCACACATAAAAGAGAGGCTGAAGCGACTCTTTTCAAAATCAGATTTGCAAACAAAACAAAACAAAAAAACAGATTAAGAGGCGGGCCCCTCTAAATGTCAGAGCCAGGCTCCTCTTTCCAGCCCTCCGCTCCGCTGCAGGGGGAAGCGTTTCTAGTTACTGTCGGTGAAAAGAACAACTGTCCGGCACCCGGCTCAAATACTGAGCCCAATATCAACACCTCCTCCGGGTCAAAGACCTGCCGTTTAGCGCGCCGAGCTCAAGTTGCCCACCAGCAGAATTCAATATGTTGCCATTTAATTGGGTGTGATGAGATCAGGTGGCTATACCCCTCGAGGGTGGGGGGGATGCTCTGTGTTTGCTGAATCTGGGGCATCCTTATCAATGAATGAAAAGTATTGTGAGGGGTGAGGGTGAGAGGGATGCACACGTGGATTGATGAGAATGATGTGACAGTCACTTGAGCCCAGTCTGAGTTTGCTTTTCATTTATTTATGTATTTATTTATGTAAATTGTGACAAGGCAGCAACTTTTTCATTGTCAGAAAACGCTCATGTTTCACACGCCTGTCGCCTCCTCGTGTGTTTTCTCACTGCGACACTGATTGTGCACAGAAACAGGCCTGGTGTTTGTTTGCACTAATCAGCACTTATAGTCAGTGTTGCATATGTGGGGGTTTTATGCTGCATTGACCCCAGAGTCATTGCAAAGACACAACTGAAATGTCACTGCTGGAAAGAAAGGGACAAATAAAACACTGGTGCATTCTGGGTGCGTTTGTTCTTGCTGCAACTTGTGGCAGCTCATCCTCCATCTGTAGCTGATCTTTTCATTTGTTCCACGTCTTTTTATCTTAATGAATCTCCAATACCCCCCCCCTCCCCCCCTCCAGCTCCTCCACCTCCTCCTCCTGCATGCCTGTGATCTCTGCAGCGCCTCCTCCTCCTTCTTCTCCTTCTTTCCCTCGGAGACAACGGCAATCGCCGTCATTTTCTGTTATTTTTATTTATTTATTTAGCCTATTTTACTCAGGTCTCTCTCTCTCTCTCTCTCTCTCTCTCACACACACACACACCTTCTATCTGTGTAGCTGCCGTTGTCGTGGAAACTGCAGATGGAGAGACCTCTGCCTGCCGCGCATCTCTTCTCTGTGAGACTTTATGAGCGAATCAACACAAATAGGTCAAGACCAGCAGCAGCGGCGGCGACGTGTCTCCCACAAACACACAAACACACACACACACACACACACACATATATATATATACACACACACAGGCTAAAAGATGCGAGTCAAACAGGTGGCTGCGATTAACCTACTGTATATATATGTATGACAAAAACGCGCAGGGGCGTGCACGCCTGTGGTGCTGGTGCCGGTGGCTTCGTGGGACCACGGGGCTTTTACGCAGCTCTCCGAGACAAGGAGACGGGGACAAGGAGGCGCCATAATCATCAAGTGACTGAGGCGACAGATTACACAACCAATTAGAGGCGGAGCGGCGGATCTGTTCTGTGTGCGTGGATGTGACGGATGGATCAGAGTGGAAGGTCGAAGTTGGATGGAGGGATGGATGGATGGATGGATGGATGGATGTGGGGCAGGTCTGACTGATGAAGGCTATATTGTGGTGTTGGTGGTGGTGGTTGGGGGGGGCAACATACGCGTCAGAGGTCGTGGTCTTTCTAGAGCATCCACAGAGGAGCGACATCAAGCCTGATGGGAGACACAGACACGTAGACGCACTACACGGCCGAGGTGTAAACAACCGTGAGAGCCAGTGTGGATGCGGTGGCAACAGGAAGCTCGTCTCTTGGCAACAAGCTGCTGCTGCTTGCTGCTGCTTGCTGCTGCATGTGTGAGCCCAGAGTCCCTTTCAAAACGTGCACGCCTCCCGTGTATTTTCACTTTAACGCCAAGAGGAGATTCCTCAGAAATAAGCAGTGATGTATAAGCCGAGGGTTTTATTGTTATGATCATGTCCTGCGTGCGTAAAAGGAGCAGAAACGTGTCCTACCTTGCAACTAAACTGGGTCAGCGCGGTCAGAACCATCGTGTCCGGATGTGTCTCCTCCTCACACACACAAACACACACAAACACACACACACGCTAAACAAAAACGGCCGTTTATCAAAAGCAGCAGCAGCAGCGCATCCCTCAGCGGTGTCAAGAGCGAGCGCCTCTGCCTTCCCTCTCCGTCTCAGCCTGGCGTGCTCACCAAAAAACCTTCTTGCAACTCTCGCAGCATCGCGATGTTTAGGCTGCAGATACCAGCCCCTCACCACCACCACCACTAAAACGCTACCCCCTCCCTCCCTACCTCCTGCATGCGTACATATAGGGCTACACCATGTAACCTCTACTAGCAGAGACTGAGACTTGTTCAAAGAGATCGCACATCTAAGATGAGGTTGTTAGATGTATTAGGCTCCTTATTCGCATTATGCATATGACTCAGCAGCAGCAGCAGCGCTGTCATGTGTCACAGCATGCTGTGCACCACAAGCACCCACATTTCTCCCATAAAGCCTCTGCACCCGTGAAAGGCTGCAGCAAAACAAAATGCGTAAAAAAAAAAATAAAAAAAAAAAAAAAAGAAAGAAAGAAAAAAAGAGTGAAAACAGAACCAGGCTTCCTTCCCCGCGTGCTTTATTTAATAAGAGCAGATTAAAAACAACTCTTACCAACTGGCGATTTGGAGCTGATACAGCCCATTGTCTCAGCTGCATGTAGAGCCTCTTTACACTGGAAGCAATCTATCAACAAAATAATGTTTCCTGCCCTATACAATCTCTCCCCTTGTGTTAAGAGAAACGACCAGCGTACCTCACTGATCGAAAGCCTCTGTCACTCTCCTCCTCATCTACGGAGGCTCCGCTGGGTTCCGGCGCGAGCGAGCGAGCTCAGACCTCCGGAGTGACGCCGAGGGCGGGGGGGGGGAGTCCAGCCATCATCACTTCTGCTCCGCGTTGACTTGCTTCAAATCCATATATGTAGCCTATATATGTATGTATGTAAATGCATAAATAAATAAATAAAAGTGTTTGTTTTTTATTTATTTATCTATCTATCTTTTTATTTATTTATTTTTTACTTTTAGTTGAGTCTCGGTTCTACGTCACCGGTTGCAGGGTCGAGTCCTGCGGTTCAGGCTCAGGTTCAGGTTCAGCACCACAGCGGACGGACAGCTCCACGTCGAGCGGCACCATGAGTCTCGGTCCCGGCCTGAGCTGTTGTGTTGTGTTGAGGGGTGGGTTGGTGGGTGTAGAGGGGGGGTCTACTGCTGCTGCTGCAGGCTCCCGCGGGGGTTCCCTCTCCTCTCGGTCCCTTTAGCCCCGGTCAAAGTCACACAAAGCTGCACAAGCACCGACCACCACCACTGCCACCTCCACGGATCACGGATCTCCGGTTCCCCCCGCGTGATGCGCTCTTGCTTGCATGTGCGTGTATGCGGTGAAGTGAACCACCGACCAGAGGGGGTGACACGTTGATACAGAAATCCCACGCTTCACCGCTTAGATATATATGTACAGCCCCCCCACCCCACCCCACCCGGCCCCGCCCCCCTCCGGAACGGGTTTCCGCCTCCTTGTGCCGTTTGTCTGTGCTAGGTAGAAGCGGAAGGAGACGTGATTGGCTGGTGTCACCTTACATGCCAGCCCCGACATGGGGGAAGTGTGGGGGGGGGGGGGGGGGGGGGGGGTGTGAGGGCGGGGTTAGTGGTGCCAGCGCAAGAGGAGCAAGTTGTCAACTCAGGGATTGCGTTTCCCCCTCATCCATAAATCAGCTGACATCATGATAAAGAGGCAACACGGTGCTTATGTCAACAGGTCTGAATGGGAAAATGCAGCCTGGAGCGCAATAATAAGAATAACAACAACAACAACAACAATAATAATAATAATGTGAGACACTGACTTCTTTTTCCCCTTGTGGAGAATAATTTTGGTCCTGTAAATGCGCGGGAGCTCTGGTGTTGCATGTAATAATGAGACCGGTCTAATTCTATATGTGCGGAAGGTGACAATTTTCACACGCGAGTCTCTGGAGATCACAGCCTACTACACAGTCCACGCGTCTAAATATAGACACCGTGGCCAGAAATAATCCTTTAGGGTCAATCAGACTGACCCCCTCCTCCCTATTGGAAGTGGGCGTGAGTGATTTAAAGAAGAAAGAAGGGTCCATTGTGGCCTTTTTGAAAGAGACCTATTCTGGTCTCCAGGCAGGTTGAAGCTTGAGCATCTTCTTCACTGCGCCTATTATGTGACACCGGAGAGCGGAGCAGATCCACCCGGGGGTCCTCCTCCTCCTCCTCCTCCTCCTCTAAGAGACAAGCTTTCAATTCATCCACCACCGACTCGGGCCTGTAAATGTAACGGCACGGCACACATAGGCTATACACGGGTACACTGTGTGCGCTCGGTTACAATTAAAGAGCCACATTTACTTACCCGCACAGATTATGATTTACTCATGATGAACTGATCCTAATCATGCGCACCGAGCTGCACAGTGTGATATTTTTTTTAATGAAAGGATAAAGATCATCCACATGCTTCACATCAACAAATGTTTCATTAAATGTACCCCAAATTACGCAGAGAATTGCGCACAGTGGAGGTTTAGTGGGTCTTGGTGACGATAAACTTGAATTTCAGCCCTTTACAGAAAAGTATGAGGGGAGGGTGTCTTTTTTGATTCGTTCAAAATCTAAAAGCTATTGGCAGCGAAACACCCAAAGGGATAATTTGGATCTTCATCGTCGCGCGTAAATACGCGCGTTGAAGACAAAGAATTGCGCAGAGTGAGCCTGAACAGTGTCTTTCAGTGTCACCATGAGAACATTCAGAGATCATAAATTACCAATACTCAACTTAACTGACTGACAGGGGGAAAAAAGTCCTGAAAGTGGAAGATAAACTTTAAATCCAGACACTAAACATGTGTCAGACTTTATCTCCGCCTGATGTGTGATTCTTTACCCCCTCAGAGCTGCTGTGATCTGCTCTGCTCCCTCTCTCATCCTGCACTGCGCACTCAGCTCTCATTTCATAACACATCACAGTTGCGGCAGAGCCAGAGCTCATTTACCCCGATCGCTTGCTGCTCCTTTTTCTGTGCCGTAACAACACACACAATGGCATTTCACGTATGTCTGGTGCTCGAGCGCCACCGACAGGACGCGCTGCGGCACAGGAGGCTGCAGGGAGGAGGAGGAGGAGGAGGAGGAGGAGGAGGAGGAGGAGGAGGAGGAGGAGGAGGAGGAGGAAGAGGAAGAGGAGGGGGAGTGGAGTGGGGAGCCTGTTGCGCAGTACAGTACAGTACAGTGTGTGACTGCAGAGCTGTGCTGCATGGGGGAACATGAGGAGATGCCGTAATCACAGCCTGAACAGCATCACTGCAAACCTCTCATACAAATACATAACATACAACTCACTCCAGTGGTTTGTATCAGACACTGTTGCACCTAAAGTAAGCAGTATTGTGCATTTGAATCCACATTTATATGGCTGTTTTATCCACTAATTTAAACCATTTATCAACGTGCAATAAATTGATAAACAAAACAGGACAGCTATCTGTTGAATTGCCTCTTAAATTGACCTGGCATCAGTCTGATAGATGGTTGGGTGTCTGTGCATGAAATGATGAAAAACAAAATCAGGTTGTTCCAAAGTTTGTGGTTTGTTTAAGTGGATGAGAAGCTTTTTTTTTTTTTTATCAAAGTGGTGCAGCTTTGGATTTACATTCTCAACACAAGTATTTAAAAGTTTGTTGGACTGCAGCTGCAACGTAGAGTTCAACATCAGGGTTGAATTGTTTTGCGGTACACCTGGTGTTTCTATAAGATACGAGCAGCGTGTGACTGAACCATGAAGCACTTAACTGGCACATTGGGGGTGAAACTGAGTTGAATACCATATATTATATGCAATCTGAATTTGAATCTGAAATATAGTTTTAATTAAAGCTTTCAGTCGTGGATCTGCTTATTTCTGCAGATCGAGGTGGTGAGAGAGTGTAAAAAGAGTGTAAAGATTTAAGAGGCTGAAACTACGGTGGCCCTAAGAGGTCAACATCCTGCAACTATACTAGACACTGACACTTATTTATTATACCCATCTCCACACATCTTTATTATGAATGTATTTGTATTTGTATATATTTTCAGTTTCTTTTTAACCTGGTTATTTTTCTTGTAGTGTTTAATCCACATGTTTTTATTGTGGCCCGATGCAATGTAATTTCATTCTGCCAGTGCATGACAATAAAGAAATCTGAATCTGAACTCAAGAAAACACCTGCAAAGACACAAATGTGACGTGGGTGAAAAAGAGTCACTGCTCAGGTTCTTGAAATTAATGTCTCTTCATTCAAGTTGTGCACAGAATCTCCCAGAGTCATGAGAGAAGAGCTTCCTGAACAGAAAAAGTCAAGTACAACGCAGAGTACTCATAGACACAGACTGCCACGTTATCTCTTACGTTGCAAGGAAGATGTTTTCGAAACTTTACCCCTAAAAGCCGTTTGCATACCTTCACTATCTTCAAGGTCGCTTTGCTAATTAAAACTGGACAGTTTCTCACAAAACTTTCATGCAAGACAGGACATATGAACAACATGGTTTAAAGGGATAGCTCAACATTTTGGCAAACTGGCCCATTGCCATAATCCCTATAATTTTAGCAGTAGGTTCGTTACCTTTAATTGTTGGTGCAAGCTATTTTTAGAACGGCGGAGCAGAGCCACGAACTGCTCAGAGCTACGCTACGGAGGCTCATGGGATTTCTTGGTTTCCCTCATCAAACTCATCAAATACACAATCCAACAAAACGCTCTGGTGGACAAGTTGTGAGCTGCACATTCACCACACTTTAAGATAATAACAGAACGTTACGAGACAGAGTTGTTTTAGAGGTAAATGCAGAGACTGCTTGCTGAAAAACTGCCCCAAGCGGGAACGTGCATCAGAGGTTTTGCATGAATTTACCTCGAAAACAACTCTGTCTCGTAACGTTCTGTTATTATCTCATAGCGTGGTGAATGTACAGGTCACAACTTGTCCACCAGAGCGTTTTGGAATTGTTGGATTGTGTATTTGATGGGTTTGATGAGGAAAACCAAGAAATCCCATTAGCCTCCGTAGCGTAGCTCTGAGCAGCTCGCGGCTCTGCTCCGCCGTTCTAAAAAATAGCTTGCACCGACAGTTAAAGGTGATGAACCTACTCCTAAAACTATAGGGATTATGGCAATGGGGCAATTTGCCAAAATGTTGAACTATCCCTTTGAATGAACACTCAGTATTTTTCCATCATGATACAAATTCAAAAAGCAAAACCTCACAAACCAAAAGAGGAGAGAGGAAACAGGGCCACCCTACAAATCTTAACAGATAGAGAAAAGAAAAGAGGAAGAAAAAACAACAAGAGGCCAAGTGAACAACACAGACTGGAAGCTGAGTGAGATTTAAACCCTTAACAAAGTGATGTAAAGCAACAAAGACGAGTCCACCTCCAGAAAAATTTACCTTTACTTCATCCGTCACACCTCTGGGTCCAAACCTTCTTTAGCGGAGCCTTTACAGCAGCAGCAATTGACCATAAATCAACCCTCAACCCATCAGCTGAATAACAGGCCTTTAGCTCACCGGTCTGTGGAGGAAACCAGAACGAAAACCCTGTCGAGCAAAATGTGTGTGTGTGGACGTTTGGACCTGGAGCTGAGTGATGAAGCTTCAGAGAGCAGCATAGAACATCAGGCTGGTGATGAAACAGAGCTCTCCTCCTGCCAGCAGCGCAAACGAACCGTAACATCCATCTTCTCCAGAGTTTCACCCTTCCTCAGTGCTGAGGCCGCAGATAAGAAGGAGATCTTGATCAAGGGAGGCCCCGAAGATTTCAGCTTCTTGGAAAGTCTTGAGAAGGAAGACGAGGACGAGGATGAGCTGAGCTGAGGAGCAGCAGAGAACAGCAGAGTGACAGATGCTTTGACCCAGGTGAAAGAAAGCCGAATGTAGGGAGAGCCGGCGTCTCTCCTTGTGGCAGCAGGAGATGTCCTGTCCCCTCAGGGCTTCAAACGCGAGAGCCAGGAGGACGGAGGCAGGAGAGCTGTGATGGACAGGAGTATTCATCTGGAGCAGGAAAACAAGAGTCCTGGCTCCAACCAGAGAGACAGAGAGGGAGGGAAAGACAAGAAGCAGATTCCCCCATGTCTTCTCATTAGGGATCTGATTTAAAACATTCGGTCTTTATCTGTTAGTGTTTGTCACTAACAGTCTATAATATACAGCCTGTGATTTACAGTGCAATTTCACTGCCAATAAAATACTGACTGGTGCTTAAATGTAGGTTCAGAGGAAGAAAACAAGACAATGTGGAGCGAGGGAATAACAACTGGGAATACTTGAGAGGGAGGGGGAAATAAAAGTATTTTTTGTAAATACTTGGCAGCAGCCCACGGCACACAGTGCTGGGAAACAAGTGGACTTTTGAATAATGGGTTTCACAAACTTATTGTTAAAAAAAAAAGCTTCTTTCTTGTTGTGTTTCTTTCAGATTTTGTTTAATCGATCTGTAGCACAAATACGTGTTTTTTATTATAATAGTTTTTCCCCTCTAGTGTGTGTGTTATGTATGTTTTTTTTTTTACATGGGAATCATGTTATTCTCACATGGGAAACATGTGGTTTTGGACCAATTTTATGTGAATCATAATGTGAAACATGGGAATTCACAAAGCGCATGTGTAAAACATGTTACCTCATGTAGGAAATGGGTCCACCTGGGAATTCACGAATCACATGTGAAGTTCATGTGGTTTTTCTGTAAGGGACATGTCTGCTATAGATCCAAAAGTGGAGACCATGTCTTTGTCATTGTTGTTATATATCATTATATAATATAGTGAAGTAAAAGACAGGTCAATAAAACTCATGTGTGATGTAATTCAACTGCAAAAGGCAACAAACAATCATTATTGCATATTAAATAATTAGCTTGAGAAGAGCTGTTGCCTTATTAACTAGCCAGTTTCCAGTCCTGATGTTAAAGGAATAGTTCACCAAAAAATGAAATTCAGTCATTTTTGACTCACCCTCATGCTGGTGAATACTCCGGAGTAGTCTTTTATTCCTCAAAGTGCATCTGGAGACCTGGGAGGGCGGTTCGTAGTCCAACGAAAACTTTATATGAGATTAATAGCACCCGACACAAAAAGGTCCATAAAACTACACAAAAACCTTGTAATATTCCTGCACACTGATCGTCCGCTGCAATCCAAGTGTCCTGAGGGGATAAAGTCCAGAGTTTACCCGAAACAATGTCTTTTAGGACATTTTTACAGCCTAAACAGTCCTGTTCATGTTCATGTGAGAGCATGCCCCACACACACTTGGATTGCAGCAGACAAGCAGTATGGGGGAATATTACAAGGTTTTTGTGTAGTTTTATGGACCTTTTTGTGTCAGGCGCTATTGACTCTCATGTAAGTATTTCGTTGGACTACGACTGCCGGTTGCTTTATATTCACATGAGAGTGGTATCAGGTTTTCTTCTCTAAATCTGTGTTTCCACCGTGAGATATAGAAGATACTGTAGCTGATGTGTTAAACACAGCAGGAACATGTGTTTATGAAAGAGACACCGTCTCTGATCACCGCCTCCTTTCTACCCATAAATATAACTTCAATACCAGACAGAAGAGATGAGACTTCCTCCTGCGTCTGTTGAGCTTCCCTCCACTGTGTGATCTATAAATGAGCCTCAGCTGAAAGTGTGTAAAAAAGACGAGAACGGGCCCCATCATCTGAAACACAAACGACGGCCCACGGGCCGGTCTAAATGGGTACAAGGAGAGTCAAAATCAGGTTTAATAAACTCCAAACCCCAACAGATGTCCAAAATAATTACCACAATCTGTCTCCCGCAGATAAAAATAGGTGATCTTTAAGTATTTTTGCATTATTAATGGATTGCTGTAGTAGGCCTAATGTCGTCAAACCCAGTCGTCCTCAAATCTCAGGTAGCAGGGCGGATATTAGGAGAGGATCAAAGCAATGAAGAGTCATCCGTGTTGTTTAAATACAAATACACAAAGCTATTTAATCACACAGATCTGGTCTGACATGTGACGTACATTAAAATGTACTAGTCCAATTAATGTATCCTGACATACTCTGACAAAATACAGTCTGAGGATATCACTGTATGCCAGATGGGTATTAAAAATTGAATAAGTTCACGTTTGAATGTGTAAATATAAACCTAACTTTTTTTTTTTTTTAAGTATATTTTTTTAGCTTTTTTTTAAATTTGATAGTAGGCTACACAGTGAGATAGACAGGAAAGGGAGAGGCAGAGAGAGGGGGAATGACATGCAGGAAAGGTCTGCCCGACGCGGGATTCGAATCGGGGACGCCTGTGTTGAGGACTGTAGCCTCTACTTGGGGCGGACGCTTTAACCACTGCGCCACGCACCGCCTCTTATAAACCTAACTTAAAGAAGCATTTTTGTTAGTTAGATGAGAAGTCAAGATACCACTCCCGTGTCAGGGAATGCTAAATGTAAATGTAACTAAAAGCTTAGCATAAAGACCAGATTATTTTCTTTAATCTTCTTCTTTAATCTTTAATCTGTATATTTATAGAAACATAAAATAAAGACTGTCCTGATAAAGACAAATATACATACAACCTGTGGTCAAAGATCCTCAATACAGTATGCTCCACTCTGTGTGATTTGGTCCCAGTCCTTTGGAGGGTTTTAAAGCGACTTTCCAGGGTCACAACTTCTCCCAAGATATATTGTTTTTATTATTTTATTGTACCACTTTCAGTTGTATTTGACTGTGTCAAACGGTTTCTGTATATCTGTTTCTTTTCTCTTTCTGTGTCTTTAATGATGATAATTGAACAAATGTATTCACACTAATTACGAATAGCATTCAAAAGAGTGGAGTGAATTTTCTGATGGCAGCAAGACAACTTTTTAACTTTTAGCAGCAGAGCCATTTCTTCATTTGTGCTGGATGGTAAGAATGACAAATGCAAAATTCATGTTTCAACATGACAGTTGGTTTAGGTTGTTTTTAAAGCCTATATGCTCATTGCTTTCCCAATGTCTCCAATTTGGTAAATTTGAATTTATGACTCCTTTCTAGTCTTACAATAAATAAACCATTTGAAACAGCTTTGTTTGTATTGGATTGAGTTAAATAGGAGGTCTGATAGTAACAATTATTGACAGTCATATTCTTCCAAATCTACCTAGTAATGTGGTGGTAGTTTGTGAGGTGATATAATTTTAAATTTGGAGCAGCTAGGCCTCCACTGTCTCTTGAGCCGTGTTTCCACTGCAGGAACTTCGGGGTAACTTTACGGGGCCAGCCCCGTTGGTGCGTGTTTCCACTGCAGGAACCTCCCCCACAGGGCCATTTACAGGAACTTTTACAGGGGCCAACGGAGTACCTACTCCAGGGTAGGTACTCCGTTCGGCCCTGAAAAGCTCCTGGGTGGGGCTCGAGGTTAACCCGGCGCTGATTGGCTAAAGCTAGAGCAGGCTCTGACGCTACCAGAAAGCACCAAAACAACCGGCATTTTTAAAAGGGGGAGCAGAAGCGGAGCATTAGCCTAGCAGACACCGCTGTAGACAACAAGGAAACAGCAGGAAGATGTACACAAATGGACCGACGGTGAGGTGCAGACATTGATTGCAGTCTATGGCACCGAGGAGATTCAGAGGGGGTTTGAGTCATTGCGGCGAAATGAAAATATCAGCGCACCTCAACACACTGGGGATCCATCACGCCACAAAACAATGCCGTGAAAAGTAAAAAAAAAAAAAAAAAAAACTCAAGCAGGATTACAATCAACCGCCATGCGCACAAACACACAAACCAGAAACGCGGCTACCGCCTCAGCTTCTTCCATCCTTCTCCGTTGTTGTTATGATTTTTGTGCATGTGCTTGTGACCTGCCGGGGTGACGTCACGGTCAAAACTGTCGCACAGCGATTAAGCGGCGATCGAAACTCATGACGTCACCGCGGGGTCCGACTCTGCAGTGGAAACACGACCACTGAGAGGGCCGAGTGAGAGGACGGTTCCTGTAGAAGTTCCTACCCCCTCCCTTTACCAGGAACTCCTGCAGTGGAAACACGGCTAATATTTGGAAATATAATCATTTGAAAACTTTTTTTGATCAGCTGTAAAATGCACTGGAACAAGCCTGAGAGCAATATCCTGATTAATGTAATAAATCAACAGAACTCTCTTTTCAAGGGAAGCTTTATTGTTCTAAAAGCGCTTCAGTATAAAGATGATTTGTTGTGATTTGGACACTGTTTGTTCTCATTTGTCTTCATCAGTTGGAGATTGAGCACTGACGTTAATGATTGTTTTCAGCCTTCAGGAGACAAGGAAAACCCCTGGTTCGATGAGCCCCAGCGGTACGACCTCCGCTCCCTGAGCAAAGTCCCCGAATCCTCTACGACCCTGACCTCTAATCCCTTTTGAAGTGGCAACTGGAATCAGATCAATGGGATCCACCGAGGAGGGGGGGGGGGTTGGGGGGTCTTACATCAGCAGCGTAAGCGCCACCATCACGCCGAGGAGGCTGCTGAGCAGAACCGCGGAGCCGTGAGCGCCCCCGGCCCCGTTGAAGCCGTCGGTGATGGTGGAGTGAGCCGCGGGCGGTTGGGTCTGGCCCCGGCAGTGCCTCAGGTCGGCGCCCACGCAGGCGGCGTAGCCCATGGCGTGGGCGACGTAGTTCTGCTCGTGGACGCCCTGGAAAAGGTGGGACATGGGTCCGCGGGCGAGCACGGCCACATCCTCGCCGCTGTGGGTGGCCGACTCCGTGGGCACGGCGGACAGCTGGACGTAGTCTTTGGTTTCTGGAAGACACAAGAAATATTACATTACATTTATTTGTCTGTATTTACATTATATTACATTTCAACTGCATCTGATGGTTTAATTCACTTAAAAACTGCTATTATCAACGTTTTTATGTATTAAAATATAACTTAAAACTACAGAGACACAAGAAAAATCGGTTTACTTTGTGTGTGAATAAACAACTTTAACCCCCCTGTTGTCTTTCTGGGTCACATTGACCCAATTTGTTCCCTTCCTCCATCCTTCCTTCTTTCCTTTCTTTCTCCCTTTCTTCTTTCCACAATCCTTTTTCCCTCCCTCCCTCCCTTCCTTCCTTCCTTCCTTCCTCTTCCTTCCTCTTTTGATACAACTGACCCTCCATCTTTCTTTCCTTCCTTTTCCCCTTGCTTCTTTCCTCCCATCTTTCCCTTTGTCCTTACTTCTTCTTCCTTCCTCTTTTGATCCAATTGACCCTCCATCTTTTTTCCTTCCTTTCCCCCCCTTCTTCCTTCCTTCCTTGAACAAATCTGTTCCCTCCCTCCATCTATCTTTCCTTCCTTTTCCCCTCCCTTCTTTCCTCCCATCTTTCCCTTTGTCCTTCCTTCCTTCCTTCCTTCCTTCCTACTTTTCCTTTGTCCTTCCTTCCTTCCTTCTTTTCCTTTGTCCTTCCTTCCTTCCTTCTTTTCCTTTGTCCTTCCTTCCTTCCTTGACCCAAGTGGACAACAGGAGGGTTAACACCTTAGCCTTGGGGGTGTTGTGATTACAGTTTGTCGCGCTGCCCCCAAGTGGCCAAAAATATAAATAAATGCCGTTTTAATTAAAGTGTGTATGAATATAAGTGACTAATGCAGATAAAAAAAGATTACATTTTAATCATCCATGTTAGGAAAGTAATGATCACACACTATTTATAGTTTCCATTTCTTACTTGAACACTTGAACTCCTTTAAATTGATTCTTTTTGTCGAGTTATTTGTTTTCCATGGGTCCCATCATCGTCATCATCATGATCATCCATATTACCTTAACTGAACTGTCATTTTCTTTTATGGCTTATAAAAAATATATATATGAAAATCAAATCACAAAAATGTCAGCGAAAGAGAGACGGGAGGTAATGACATTATAAGGAAAGGTTAGAGCGTGTTAGTGGATATGGATCTAAATACAGACGGGTGAAATCTAAAGGTCAATCCAGTTTTATTTATTTTTTTTTTTTTTTTTTTTTTGGGGGGGGGGGGTATACTTTTGTTGTGTGTTTCTGTCCTTCAATGTAGTGAAACTGAAGAAAATAGACAAATATCTATGAATTACTAATGATCTTAAAGAGGTTAAGTGAAGAAACTGTGTGTGTGTGTGTGTGTCTGTGTGTGTCTTACTGGTGTTGACGTTGCGGATGTCGGGGCGTTTGCCGTCTGTGATTTTGTGTCCAGGTCCGTTGCCGTACATCAGCGTGGTGTAAGGCAGCAGGTCCGTAGCCCACAGAGGGGATTTACCTGCAGAACACACACACACACACACACACACACACACACACACACACACACACACACACACACACACACAGAGAGAGACAGGTAGACTTTCAGAAATTATCTTTGAGTTATTGTTTTCATTTTTCTGCTGCTTCTCTCTGCCTCAATTTGCTAAACATATGCAAACACACACAGACGCACACACACACACACACACACACACACACACACACACACACACACACACACACACACACACACACACACTCAGGAGAGGTCTTTGGATCCCCGGGGGGCTGCAGGAGGTCTAGAGCTCGTTGAGTATCTCAGTGTTTCTCTCCAGATGAGCCATTAGCCTGGTGAGTCTCCCCGCTGATGAAGAGCTCAGAGTTTCACAAGCACATTAATCACTGCTGCACCGCTGAGAGGAGGAGGAAGAGGAGGAGGAGGGTAAACTAAGGATAGGACAGGAAAAAGAGAGAGCACACAGAGGTGGAAACAGCACAAATACCCAATCAATATGGCTTCTGACGCTGATTTATTTGTGTGGTGGTGAATCATTAAAGGAGATATGTGTAAGGATGAGCTGCTGCTGCTGCTAGGTAGCTAACGTTAGCATCTGCAGCTGTTGAGAAGACAAATCTGCAGGTTCAGCTTCAGCATCAACATCAACATCATTTCTTTGCTTATGCTGCCGTTGAGACAATTCGCAACGCAGAATCTCCCAGTTGAAAAACTCCTTCAAAGTGCTGGAGACGCACCGCGCCAGAATAACCAAAAACATGGCGGACCGGGACAAACTTTGCATTAAAAGTGCTTCAAGTAGCCTAGCTAAGGCATGGAAATGTTACAAAGGGCATGTATTTTGGCATTTAAATGCATTTTAATCGATGTTTTACCGTTGACAGTGTGTGTGTGGTTCTGCGCGGGTGCAGACTGTTGCGTGACGTCAGACAACTGATTCTCTGAGAAGTCGGGGTAGATTTTTTAGATTAGATTTTTAGGCTACGTTTACACGGAAACGATCTGAACAAAAAATGCAAAAGTGGCGTTGCGTTCACACTTTTTCTTCCACGTTTAGACAAGCGTTTTTTGGGGGGAAATCTGCGTTGTGCATACAGTAACGCAAAAGTTTGTGGAATCCGACATGTTTGTTGGTATTTTCCTGTACTGGCGCATGCCTGTGACGTAAATGCGTTTTTACCCTTTAGACGGGAACACGACAGTGGAGCGTTTTTTTTTTCCTTAGTGACTAACGTTTTTACATTATAATATTATAACCTCTTGTCATGTAAACGTAATGATGGCAAAAATCACACTTGCTCCTGGTGAGTTCAACAGCAGAGATACAAGACGTTAGACACTGACGACTTTTACGTAGATTAGCAGCTTTGGAAGAGAGCGACTGCTTCACTCATTTAAAAGGTTTAGTTTTTATTTCCCAGCAGCTCTATAATGATAGTTTCCCGGAATTTGTTCAGACTTTTTGAGATTTCTTCCACCTCTTCGCATGCTCACGGCTTTGAAGAACGACTTTCATTAAACCAAACCATGTTTTTGTTTCTATTTATGGTCAACATTTTTGTTCTGTAGCAGCCAATCAATGTGTTTATGTTGTGTGATTACCTCTCCTTGTAGTAGCTTTTATTGTCAATGGCAGATTTAAGGATGCAGCGTGTAATTCAGTATTATTGTATTGTAATTTTATCAGCCAAAATATTTCACTCACTGAGTCAGAGCTCTTAAGTTACACAACTTTTCCAATGGTTGTTTTTTGTTTTTTACTTACAGGAAATGCAATTTGTTTGTCAATCAAAAGCGTCCGCAAAACAAAACATGACAATTTCAGATGGAGATGGAGTAATGAAGCAAGAAGGACACTGAGAGTACAATACAGGAGTGCCAATAAATCATTTTAACCCTCGGCCCCTCTGTGAATGAATGTGGTCGGTTCATCTCAGGTTTTTAGACGTTCCAGGTAAAAGGAGAGAGGACGACAGGTGACGGAGTTGAGGGGGGGAATGTGGGTTAGTAAGGTCGATAACGAGGGAGATTAACGGACGAGGAAGACCGACTGGAGCGAGAAAAGGACTCAGGAGAGAATAATGTAAAGTGAGGGAGAGAGGGGCGACAGCCGGCGAGAGGTAGAAGGAGGAGAGAGACGGAAATAGAAAAGGCGAGGGACAGAAAGGCTGCCGGCTATGTGTGTTTACGCAGGCTGTAATTGCAGGGGAGAGAAAGCAGAGGAAATGTCAAGCTGCTGGTGGCAGAGACACTGAGAGGCATCACACACACACACACGGAGCGAGCACAAAATGCCACCTTGGGTGTCTATTGTCACAGGATGGAAAGACACCTGGAAGGGAATAGGTGGATGGAGGGAAAAAAGGAGGAGTTCAACTCTACTGGAAAAAAAAGAGGATTGTAGCAACCCAAAATGTAATAACCGCCAAAATTGTAATAATTTGGGCAATTTTTGAATGTAATAAAACCAATAACGTAATAACTTGCCAATAACGTAATAACATGTTTGATCCAATAACGCAATAACTTTTTTTTTTGCCACTAATACAGTAAGTTATTACATTATTGGCTGGTTATTACGTTATTGGCCTAGTATTAAAAACCATTTTGAAAATGTAATAACAGGTGTTGATAATGTAATAATATATGTACGACTTTATTAATTAGTTTTTTTTTTTCAGGGTAGAAGATGTCAATATGTTACAACGAGGTTGTTGATAGCCTACGATGCTTTTTTTTTCCTTTTTGAAAACATATGTGAGAAACTGCCAAACAAATCGCATCATATCATGTAATAATGTAATAATTTATTACATTATTGGTAAAAAAAAATGTTATTACATTATTGGCTGAAACATTTTATTAGATTATTGGCAAGTTATTAGGCTACGCTATTGGTTTTATTACATTTAAATTGGCGAAAATGATTACCATTATTACATTTTGGGTTGCTACAAGGATTCACAACACATCGACCATATGAAGTCTTTTCATCATTACCCAGAATGCTTTGCCCACGGAAGGGGTATCCGTTGAAGGTGAAGGGGTGGGAGTGGTCGGCCATCACCACGGTGAGAGTCTCGTCCTCCTTGGTGAGTTCCAGGCCCTTGGCGATGGCGTAGTCGAAGGCGACCGCCTCGTGGAGCGCCATGAAGGCCCGGCCGGCGTGGTGAGCCTGGTCGATGCGCCCACCTGACCACGGAGGGAGGGAAAGGGTTAAAGCAGAAGTAAGCGATCCGGTCGTTTTGGCTAACTTCGTTAGTTAGCAGCCCCCGCCCTTGTCATGGATCTATTGGTCCTCGTCCCTACGTCACCACATTCACGCGCATCCCTTGGCTGCACACACAGCCCTTCATGCCGTTCTCTCTCCTCATTGGATAAAACTTGTAGGATACAATGAAGTATACAAGACGTTTTCTCCTCGGCTTACAGCAGAGCAGAGGGACTGACAGACCCGTGTTTCGGACCAAACACTCTATGTAAGTGATTGCCGTCTGAAGATATGACTATTTAAGACTTATATTAACACAAATATTCCACTTACTTCTGCTTTAAAGACGAGGACCAGGGAAGGTAACAGCCGCTGGTGCTGAGTGGGATTTTTAAGTGACAAGAGAACAAAAGTAAGAAAATGTTTGATTTACTTCGGAGGACACGACTTGGACCTCGTCGTCGGTACCGATTGAAGATCTGATACTTGACTCCGACTTTTTCTAACGACTTGACAGAAATTTGAGTCGTCGCTCTTGTCTCGTCTACTGTGGTTCAATCCAGTAACTTGGACCGGTCCAAATGACTTGACAGTTGAAACGTCATCTGGATCTTTTCTTATTTGATTTGAGCGTCCTTAATGACTTTTGGATATTGTTGTTGTTTTCTCAAATGACTTGAGACTTGACAGGAAGTCGTCCTGGTTGATTTGAGACTTGACTCTTGTTCATCTCAGTAGAGTAAAGACTTGACTCTGACTTTTCTCAGATGACCTTTTCACTGTCTTAAGACTTGAGACTTTAGCAACTTGTCCTGGATGACTTGAAACTTGACTCCAAGTCGTCTTGAGTGACTGAAGGCTTCACTCACGCTACTCTCAAACGACTTTTGGACTAAATGACTTGAGACTCGACTGAAACTTGCCATAGATGATTTGAGACTTGACTCCAACTCATCTTGACTCAGGTTCAAATGATTTTGTCTTAAATGACTTGAGACTTGACTTGTCTTATTAGGCAACTAGAGACTTGACTGAGACTTGTCCCATATGACTTTTTGGACCTTGTCATTGTCTTAAATGATACGAGATTTGACGTGAACTTGTCTTGTTTGATTTAAGACTTGACCCTGACCAGTTTCCAATGAGTTTAGACTTAGTCACTGACTTGAGACTTAACAGCAGGAACTAGATAATTTGACTCTTGAATCCATTTAATGATTGAATGATTGAATGATTTTTGGGCTTTGTCACTGTCCCAGATGTCTTAGATGACTTGTGACTTGGCAGAAACTTGCCCTGGATGATTTCAGACTTGACTTCAGTTCATATCAGTGACTTTTCTTGTAACTGTCACTTAAACGTCTTGAGACTTAACAGCAGGAACTTCTCCTGGAAAACTTGACACTTGAATCCAATTTGTCTTAGATGACTAAAGACTTGACTCTGACTTGTCTTAAATTAGTTTTTAGACTTTTATCACTGTCATAAATGACTTGAGACTTGAACTCAATGTGTCATTGGACGGCTCTGCTCTGAATTACGTATTTAGTCTATGAAACATTCAGAAAACATCCCCAATTTTTTTTCTTCCCTATGTATTTCACCCCACTTTGTTTTGTTTTTTCTTTCTTTTCTCCTTTCTTTCTAAGTATGGTTGTTAATAGTCTCTTCACATTTTTTTCTTTTTCTCAGTGGCTGTATGAGTATGTCCATGTTCGGTTGTTTGGACAAGGGGTTATGTTGCGTCATGGGTGGACGTTGGACAAAAAATCAAAAATTATCTTCCTGTGCAGTGCAACAAGGGGGAGTGAATTTCAATTTGAATAAGCTCGAGAGTTGAGTGCCTGGAGTATATCTGTATATATTAATGTATACATATATATTAATGTATACACATATGTATGTATATCCTACGCTGTGCCTTTGGACCCTGTTAAAAATGCAATAGGCTACATTTCCCTTCGTATTGTTAGAGGTGAGATGAGATGATTTCTTAAAAGGAAATGACTCTGAGGAAAGAGTTCCCTCAATCTCCTGCATAAGAATCAAAGCTGAATTTTAGATCAGTCCTCTTGCTGGGAGATGCAGCTCATATAAACATCTATTTTTCTTTTTTTTTTCATTATCAAATTCATCGAGCACCTGTCCTCTTCACCAGCTACACCGGAAAGTGAAGTAGACTGCGGTTAATAAGCTGCAGGTCTCGGTGAGCTGTCAGTGATTGGGTGCACCATATGCCCGTTTCTATTTATACATTTGCCTGTTATTTTAAAGTCATTGTGAAGACACTCGGTTGCATTATGGAGTCCCCGGGCAGCTGCCTCAGATTAAAGCAGAGATGAATGAGGAGGCCGGTGAGGCAGCCGTGTGGAACGAAAACACCTCAGCCAACCACACTCCGCAAACACATACACAAACACACACACACACACACTGCGGCAAACTCATTGAACTGTATGAACAATCAATGTCAAGTCAGCGGGTCCACTGTTGTCTAACCTTATATATTCTGTAGGTTGTCTCTTCCATGAGGATTGGCTCAAGCGCACCCAATGACATTGACGGAAAAATACATTTTATGAAACACACCTTGAAGTTTTAGCAAACAACCACCAATTATACTGTATTGTAGCTTCTTAATTGCCACTCGAACTCCCTTTGTGATCGTTACCGGGTCAGCAGCTATTCAATTGATCCACAGGAGGCCAACCACGTGTCCCTTTTTCCCCCCCTATTTTTAGCAGCGCCATCATCCACCAGGGGATTTGGTTATCCAATCTTTGATTGGCAGAGTAATTGATGGGAGTGTGGGGAAGGTTTGCTGAAGCTCTTGTCCTCACCCTCCACTAGCAGGAAGAAGCCTTTAGGGTTTTTCTGCAGGATGCGAATGGCCTTTTCCGTGGTCTCGACGATGGACGGGTCCATGCTGGGGTCCCTCTCCGCCTCAAAGCGCAGGTCACCAGGTTCAAACAGAGCTGAGGAGAGCAGGGGGAGAGGTAACGCCACATAAAACAACCAGCTTTGGGTAAAAGTGAAGCATATCAATTCTTTTTTTCTTTTCTTTTTTTTTTATCAGCCCACAGTGGAGGAGAAGCACAAAGGAAAGTCCCATCCTCCTACTACTAAAACTATTTTCAGCTCAAACAGGATGTCATAAAGCACAGAGGAAAAGTGCAGGAGTCCAGAAACAGCACAATGACTGGATCTCTCCATCTCCTCCGCACCGTTACACACCACTAAGACCACTATGAGTTTACTTCGTGCCTAGTAACAGAAAAACAAGTTGGCACCTGGCTGGTGAACACATTCAATGGTCCATTTAGCTGCTAAGAGCCAGAGGCAGGTTGCACAAAACACCTTTTCTACCTCAGTATGGTACTTAAGGGTTAGTATCTCCTTTCACTGAGGGAGTTATTTTTAAGGGTTTTGTCAAGAATCTCTTTAAAAGTTAAGGCATTTGCACCAATGAAAGAGTTTTACTGGATCATTTAACCTGTTAAGCCTAGTTGGGGTCACTCATCTTTGGATGTTTAATTTTCTTTATCTATCACCATAAAATCAGCTGTGTAAAGTCAGATGTACCTCTAGTTTTTTTGCTGTGGGTTTTTGTGCAACAGTTTTTTTGACTTGAAGTGATTCCTTAAGTGTAAGGCCAAGATAAGGAGAAAACATTTTAAGAAAACTTTGCAGATAAAACTTAAGGGTTTATTGTGCAACAGTTTCTATTTAAAGGTAATCTTAACTCAGACTTTAAGGAAGATCTTAACTGAACGTGATTTGTGCAACTGTCCAGGAGTAGGTGGAGACCAAAAACAGAGCTAGAAGTGTGAATACTGGACCTTAGATAAATGCTAATGCTAATTTTTCCCATATCTGCCTGTTTGCATTTCTGTTGTAACAACAGATTAACTGATGTTAATATCGATCCACTGCCCCCAAGGTCAAAAAACAAAACAAAACAAAACCAAAAAAACAACCTAACACTGTATCTTTAAATGAAGAATGACGGTTTATTCAATAGTGAGCAGCAAACTGAGATTTCAGACTGACTCATGCAATCAAATGCATCTCGAACATGTGGCACAATGCATTGTGGGCCTGTTTGTAGAAAGTAGTGCAGGGTCACTCTTCCTTTGTGGGATTGTACGAGTGAGTTTACGTGAATGTCTTCACACATTGAAAAACCTTATGTAGGTCAGGTACAGTGGTTGGAGTGAAAACATGAGCAGTTGTATTCAAACTGACATCTGAAGATGAAGTGACTAAGCCGGTGGGCGAAGCGAAGACGCCACATGACATCACATATCTGTTGACATAATGTTCTTCTAAAGTCTGATGGGACTACTTCACCTTCACATACTGTTCTGCTCGGAAAAAGAGAAAATACAAAATAAAGAGAAATATATAAATAAATTAGAACTCACCCATGAGGTAGTCGGTCTTTTCAGGGTCAACAGCATCGAAGTCTGTTTTATTCCACACATAGTGGGCTACCTGCATGACACACAAACACATTGAAAACACTGAGTGGGAGGAGGATAGTAAAGGTCTTTGTGCTTGTTGTTGTTAGTCACTGGATGAGTTCGCACGAGTCACCGTGCACCAAACACAAACACCTTTCTCTTTATAAGCACTGATAACAAACCTCAAAAAAGACAAAAGATGTCTGTACTTACATACTATACTGTATGTCTGGTAATTAAAGATGAACAATAGAAAGTCGTTACGATGATTAAAAAACAACACACCGCCTCTTTAATCAAGTGTTTTGAGTGTAAACATTTGTGTCATCCCTGACACTTCCACTTCTCCTTGTCAGCAAAGAAACAAACAACAGTGAATCTGCATTTAAAGCCGTGCACGGTGAAACTATACTCGCAGCAGATTAAACACAACATTTGCATGCAAAGTTTTAATGACGTGCAAAATAAACAACAACATTAAACAACGACAGCTCTGCAAATTTGAAATTGTGCTTCTACACTAAAACAAGTTTTCATTTAAATATGGCACAAATTTAAAATAAAATAGAGCAGAAAATGTTCATTAATCCAAGTTTACATCTATTTATGTGGAAATATTAGAGGATTGGTCATTCAGTCTACCCATATAAAAACCACAGAAGACTGTGTTTTTATTCTTTTTACAATGTGTCACCTTTCCGGTCTTCTGGGTCTGCCACTCTTTGATGAGGTCGCGTCCGTCTTTCCTTTTGCCCCTGGAGGAGTAATCCCTGGGGTATTCTGGGTCCTTGGTGCCCCTGGGGGTCATGTACTTCCTGCCTCCACCGATGATCACCTGCAAATACACACGAACACAAACACACACATTTAGACTGTGAAACTAATACATTCTATAGATCCATTACACACAGAATGAAACATTTCAAGTCTTTATTTATTTAATTTCTTTTAATAGGGTAACCCTTTAATTTACAGGCCGTTAATTACGTGATAATGCCTAGAAATAGCCTAGAAATAACGGTCAATTTCATAGTAATGTCATGTTTTTTTTTATAAAGACAAAAGATTACATATGCTTTTCATGCTTTGAATTATTTCTAGGCTATTTCTAGACATCATTATGAAATTAATTGTTATTTCTTGGCTTTTTCTTGACATTATCACGTAATTAACGGCCTGTAAATTAAAAGGTTACCCATTTACTCTCAATTCACCCCTAAATTCACCCCTAAAAAGAAACTAACATCATGGCTGACTGTCTTACATCGATGTCTGTGTTTTTGAGGAGCTGAGAGGAGATGTCGGTGCAGCCCTCCTTCTTGGCGGAATCGGGCATGTCGGCGTCGCTGTACCACTTCCTGCTGGCGCTGTGGGCGTAGGTGGTCGCTGGAGTGGCGTGCTGCACCCGGGTGGTTGTTACGATCCCAACAGACTTCCCTACACAAGACCAGTTTGTTTTAATGGTTAGTGTGCAGTGGATTTAAATAGGCCTGTGTGTTCGGTCAGGTGATTGCTTCAGTCATTAATCAGCAGCTTTCTCCTCCTCCTGTGGATACATGTACTGTTATTATGAACATGTTGTTGACTGTAGGGTAGAAAATACAGCTGTTGTCCTCTCAACAACCTTTATACCCAGAATCCCTCGTTAGATTTGGACAATGAGATAAACGAGCTGGAAGCAACACACAGACTCACCTTTTCCTACAAACATCTGCTAAATACAAAATAAACGTTCAAATTCAGGGCTGCTCTAATCACACACAAAAAATATCTGCACACTGCAGCTTTAGGTAATTTTTTGGACGATGCTCTTTGCACCCAGCTGTCTGAAGCCAACAAAGCTTTTTGCATTGTTATTTTGTGGCACTTTCAATTAATTAAATGGTGCATGGCAACAATTTGTGCTGCACTGAACACAATTTTTTTATTAGTTCCAAATAAAACAAGGTGTCATGTGACTGTTTTCACCCAGGTGCAAATATGAGTCTGAGAAAAGGGAACTAGGATTGTTTCTGAAGAAAATCAGCAGGTGTGATGATGTCATGTCCTGTATTATGTGTTATTTTATGCCTAAAGAGGCAGGATTTGGAATAAAGACAATGAAAATGCAAAGCAATGACTAATGGTTCCACTGGTGTGTTGTGGTGAGTGAACTGAAAAGTTTTCTGCAGGAGTGTTGCAGACTAATGAGTCCAGTGAAACCATCAGTTAGGCTGTAAAATGTGATAAAATCTGAATGGTAACCCGTTAATTAACAGGCCGTTAATTACAAGATAATGTCAAGAACTGGCCAAGAAATAACGATTGATTGCGTAGAAATAGCCCAGAAATATCCATCCACTGCAAGAAGACTTGGTGGAGAAAAATTCAGTCCTTTCCCAAAAAAATTCAAAGCATAAAAAGCATGTGTAATCTTTTGCCTTTAGGAAAAACATGACATTACTATGAAATTTACCGTTATTTCTAGGCTATTTCTTGACATTACTACACAATTAATTGTTATTTCTAATTTATTTCTTGATATTATCAGCCTGTAAATTAAAGGGTTACCAAACTTTTTAATAAAAGAATTGATTTTGAGGAGCAGGAGCAAGTTTTTTTTTTTGTCCTGGTCCTGGTCTCCAGGTGGTTTCTTTGAGTCGGAAGTTGAGCCATTTAATGACTTTAAGGCTGAATGATCTATTTCTAAAAATGTGCTTTTATGACATGAAACAGAGTCGTCCTCTGGTCAAAGACACTCACACACCTGGCGTCAGTCCCTGCTGCTGTGCCGGGGTCAGGGCCGCGGCCTGCTGTGTGTCTGTGTGTTATGAGATATTTATGTCCGTAGATAACACTGGAACATGATAAGAGTCAAGGTGCTTCCTTGTGCAGCGTATCATCTGGCAGGGAAACCAGCGGCCGCAGGCGGCTGCTGCCCTCAGCTCCCCGGTGGCGCCTGTAACAGCCAGGACACGGAGCTCATGGCAGAGCGCTCAGCTGTAAAATCAGGTTTTGCTATAAGACTTGAGGGATTTTCTTTTGTCAGGAGCAAGAAGTGAAGTGTGGTACAGAAGGGCCTGCTGCTCAAGAAAAAGTAAAAAAAAATCCAATTTGTTGCTTCAATCACAGCAGCATGTGAAGACATCCTGCATTATCGTCCCCTCGGCATCGTCTGGAGTGGCTCCGAGGAGCAGTTTTCAATGTTTACCAAACAGATATTCTGATTTAAGAGTTTTTATTCCTGCATCATCCTGCGCAGCTGTGGTGCTTTCATTCATATTTATCATAGACATTTTGTTGAAATTGTTCTGTTGCCATTTTTAAGGCCCTGGTGCAGGAAGGTGAGGCGCTCTTTCGTATAGAGAAATTATTGAATAAGACGAGGAATGCATCATGCATGTTTGCACTAAAGTTTGAGATGCTATTCTCTTCTGTTTGTTTTAACACTGTTGCTTTGTGTTTGTCTCACCTGCCTCTTTGGCCCACTTCAGGATGGAAGTGACCTCGTTGCCCTTCTGAGTTTTGCAGACTCCGTTGCGAGCGGCTGCGCTCACGCCGACGGTGTTCAGGTTGGTTTTGACTCCACACAGATACGCCGTGGCTGTAGCTGCACTGTCTGCAATCTGGAAGTCCACGCTATAGGTCTGAACACACACAAACACACACAAAAGAAATACCCCTTGATATTAATGTTCCCAATATAGGAAATGTGCTGTTGCACCAGAAAATAATAATAACAAAAAAGTCAAGAAGAAAACAATGTACTAAGGAAGGAGCAAATGAGGCATTAAGAGCAAAATAAGCAACAATTACAGCACTGTAATCTATCACGTAAATGGAACTGTAACAGTAAACTGCAGATCTGCTTACATTTTCTAATACTACGTTTATTTCTGTAACTCTCTGACTTTCCATTCGTACACAGAAGTGATCCATCAAATCCAATCTATGTAAGATTGGATTTTTTTTTCTGTGTTATCTTATGTTGACCGTGTGTTTTATCTTGTACATAAGCCTTATCAATCTCAATCTTATGATACAATAAATTTGAAATTATTAATTTGGATTAATAACAGTACTCAGCAGGATAGGAAGAACAATAGTACAAGGTTCAATAGAGATAGAATAAAGTTATTTTGTCACAATAATTGATTTAAAGCCCCTGTACAGACTTTTCATTCAGTGTTGATTTTGGCGGCCCCTGTGGACGAAAGCGGTGGTTTTTTGCCGGAATGAAGACTGCATTTTCCACTGTCATGAAGACGTTTGTCTGGCCGGCGCGTGTAGATTTGTTTTGGAAACGTCAGAAAGAAGACGGGACTTGCTTTGAAAACTTTTTTTTTTAGCAGCTATCTGCAGCGTGCATACGGATGAGGTAATGTATCTATTCGTATCATTTCGTCAGTGGTCCGACCCGACCATGCCTTCCAGAGGTGTAGAATTCGACTACTTAGAAATAGCGTATCTTCACACTGATGGGCTCATTTGCTGTTGTAGGTAACAGAGACACATCAGCAGAAACCAGAGACTATTGCGTATCCAGTTAAAAGCTCCGTACCAGGGCTTTGCATATTTAGTGTTTATATGAAACATTAGAAGCAGAAAGCTAATGCTATCTCACCAGCTATCTTTCACAAAAAGTGTTTCTTGTCAATTGTGTGCATGCGTGTGTTCGTGTGCATGTACTTTAGCCAGTCCCACGTTGGGGAAGGTGTCCATGGTCATCACTGTCTCCTCTCCTGTCTCGTTCTGCAGCTGTCCCTTGAGGATACGAGCCGCTGTGTAGGTTGTGATTCCCATGCCTGTTACACACACACACACACACACACACGCACTTCGTAAAAGTAGTTAAACATTGTTTTCTTCAAATATTTGCAATTTCTTGTTTATTTTTTGTTCTTTGTGAATCTGTGACAGGTGGACAGGTGGCAACGTTACTTGTAAAAAGAAGTGGGTCAGGCAGTAATTCCAGATTCTGCTTGTCGTACTGACTCATCCGGGCAGGCACGGCTGTCGGGAGTTATTAGTGTGAGGCAATTAATGTGTTGTGTAACTTACCATCTCCAAGGAAGAACAGGATGTTCTTGGCAACGTTGGTGTTGAGCTTCCTGTCCAAAGCCGACTGCAGCGTCCTCCGCGCCTGTGACCTCCAATACTCCGGGTTCTCCTCCTCAACTGATGGGCAAAAACATGCACAAGTCACACTGGAGTTAGTACAAATATATTGCTGTTATTGGGAACATTGGCGTAAAGATTAGAGGAAGTGGTATTACACATCTCGCTACAGGTTTTTTTTTTATTTGAAAATCTTTAATGTCCCCGAAGGGCAATTTGGTTTGCAGCAAAAGTTCAACACAGTAGAGCTCACATAGCACACACATGACACAATAAATACATATAAATACATATAGTCATCACAGATTACAGTACTGTACATCCTTCCCAACAGGTTCGCCTACAGCGTATTAAGGAATCTAACGGCAGACGGGACAAAGGATTTTAAATATCTGTTTGATTTGGCCTGACAAGGGAACGTGTACCTCCTCTTAGATGGGAGGAGTCGAAACTCTGCATGAAGAGGGTGGAGAGGGTTTGCCAGAATGGCCCTTGCCCTCTGAATGGCTCTGACCTGATAAACATGATCAAGGTCATTCAAGTTAATGCCAATTGTTTTTTGGCAGAGTTTGACCACATTCTTCATCTTATTCTTATTTGATATGCTAAGGTTCCCAAACCAACAAATCATTGCAAAAGTTAAGATAGACTCAATAAAAGATGAGTAAAACAGTTTAAGAAACTTCTTATCAACGTTAAAAGACCTCAGTTTCCTTAAATAAAACAACCTCTGATTTACTTTCCTGCAGATGGCATCTGAGTTGCTCTCAAAAGACAGTTTATCATCCAGGATGGTGCCTAGATACTTATAATGGTTGACTGTGTCCACAGCTGTGCCTTTGACAAAGGTTTTGGCTGTGACAAAGGTTTGGGCTGTAACTTGTGTAACTTAAAGCAGGTATATGACAAACGCAGGGAGTCTAAAGGCTTTAGGGCTCTAATATGTCTATTATTAGCATGTTTGTTTGTATCAGCACCTGTCATACCTCTCTCACATGCTTCCTTATCAACAGTTCAGCTCTCCAGGCTGTAACAGGTAGCGTTTTGTTAATACAGTCGTCCACTAACAAGCTGTTAAGTACTGATAGCAGCCAGTTACACAACTCCACAAGTACCGAGTGTGCCGATTTGAAAAGTTCAGGAGCTCCTTAACAAAAAGAGAGAGGGTAGGAAAGTGCACAAAAGAGTGAAATATCACAAAGAATGAAAGAAAAGATGGAAGCTGAAGAATCAGAATAGGAAGAAAGAAAAGGAAAAGAAAACATGGAGAATGAAATGAGGGCAGAAGTAGAACATCAGTCCTGAACCAGAGATGATTACGTTTTTAAAGCAGAGCATAGAAAAACAGAAAATTTGTCTGACTCCAGGGTGAAAAGGTGAACGACACACATCAAGCGGAACATTTTCGGGCCACCGTGATGTTATCATGAAGAAAAAAAAAAAATGTGTTGGTTTGGGTGAAAGCAGCCAGTGCAGTCAGTCGAAGTGTGAGCACTGAAAGGTGACGAAATGTCAGCTGAAGGGAAATAACTTGGAACTGGGAAATTGAAGTTGACATGAAACAGTGAATGAAGTTGAAAGGCCAGATGAAAATATTAAGAAGAACACAATGGACATGTATGTTGACTAGTGACCACAGAGCACAGTTGAAGTATGAAGTAAGTGGAAAAAGAAAAGACGAAAGCAGTTGCAACGTCACATCAAAAGTGAAAAATGAAAGAAGTTGAAATGTCAGGTGAAAGGTGAAAGACAAACACAGCTGAAATGTAAGATGACAAGTAACCACTGAAAACAGTGGAAGTGTTTGGTAATTAAAGATGAAAACAGGTGAAGTGTAAAATCAAAAGTGAAAGATGAAAAAAGTTTCAAATTTCAGTTGAAAAGTAAAAGAAAGTTTATGTGTAAATGCTGAAAGCAGGTCAGCTGTTGTGTGGAAAACGCATGTGAAAAATATAAGAAGTTGAAACATCAGTTGAAAAGTAAAATGCAAACACAACACAAATGTAAACTGATGTGGAAGCATTAAAAGCAGTTGAAGTGGCACATTCAAGATGAAAGCAGCTCAGACTGTGAAGTGGAGGTAACACTAAAAAAGGGTGAGCTGAATTAAGCTGAATACCAGAATATTTAAAGTGCTGAAAACGGTGGTAGTGGTTCACTGTAAGAAGTTGACGTGTCATTTTAAGTGTGAGTTAAAGTTGTTCTCTGACAGGTAACGTGAGAGCAGCTGCAGTGTGAGCGGGTAAAAGTTACTGTGACACAAAGAGACAGAAACTTAAAGAGATTATAGACCAAAACATGAATTTGCATCTGTTCTGAATTAATTAGATGAAGTACAAAGAGTGGATACGGTCTGAAGTTTCTGATTGAAAATATGAATGAGTTTCAAGAGGCTGAAGAACAAAACGGTTCAAGGATGGTCGAGTTTTTACAGTTTGAGCTTTGAAAGCAACAAAAAAGGGGCAGATTCAGATTGTACATTTTCAGAAAGAATGAAATCTGAATAGGAGACATGAACAAAGTCATTTGTTTTTCTTACCTTTGGCACTGGAAGATCCAAACACCAGCAGCAGAGAGAGAGCCAAGACGGCCACTCGAGTCGATTCCATGGCCACGTTCAGGCTGGAGATGAGCTCCTCTGATCTTCGATCACCTCCTCAGCTGATATAATGCTCTTCTCCGCCAGCCGCCAGCTGCCAATCATCTTCAACAGCATGTCATAAATGCCCAATGACCCCTTGGCCTTTGGTGGATTTTACGACCTCTGACTGGAAAGTCTTGTAGTTCGGATGGAGCTGGGGAAAAAAACTGCTGGAAAAATGCAAAGTGGAAAAATTATAAATGTGGCTAAATTGCTATAGAACAATAAATAAAGTTGAGATGTGTCCACTTGAGTCTGTAAACAGTTTTTAACAAATAGTTTAAATCTAAAGAATTAATTATTAACAGTATTTAAAGCTTAATGATTGGGGTTTTCGTGCATAATTTATGACGCTGTTCTAAAGATCAAGGGAATGGAAGCGAATCTACCAAACAGCTTTGGAAAGAGTGCATGACGTGTGTGTGTGTTCTAATCATGAATGGACTGTATCTGACAGATAATACGATAGGGGACACAGTTATGTAAGTGAGAAAGACAGAGTCCACAGGGACTGAAGCTGAATGGCACAAACACACGGCCATCTATTTTCCAATGAATGCATTAGTGAGAGAAGAATGTCTGTATTGTGTTTTGTTTGATTGCTTGTCCCACAATTTCTCCCCTGGCTGACAATGAGTGTGGAAAAAAACACACACACACACAAAAAAAACACAGGTAGCATGGCAACTGATGCAAAAGTGAGTTTCACCTCTTATTCAACAGGTACCATGCGTCACACACCTTTAATGGGACATTCATCTGAGCTAATTTGATCACGTAATGTTCCCACCGAGTTCAGTGATTAGCTTTGCAAATGCAGAGGAGGACTGTGGTTGATTTTTTTTCTTTTTAATAAACGCTATGCTTCGCTGCTCGGGGCTGGAATTGGATTTGTTTCTAAATATTGTGAATGGAAGCGAGTGCAGCTGCTAAAATGACACTCGTTCATACTGACGACATTGAAACAGCAACAGCTATACGAGAAACTGGAGGCTCTACCTCCAAAATACGAATCAGGTATCAAAGTGGGAAAGGTGGCACACACATCAAAGCAGCTTCATATTTTATTCAAAATGTGATTACTGAGGCCTGTGGAGGACATGAAAGGACCATACTCAACATTTATGCATTCATTGTATTCAATTAAAGCCTCAAATCTGTTCTATTCTGTGAAACTATTTGTTTTGTTTTGTTTTTTATTCCATGTGATTTTTTTTTCTATTTTCCAGTGTTGAACTTGTTTAATGTTTGGTTTTTAATGTTTTCTTTCTAAGTTTATAGAAGCAAAGTACAGTAGCTAATCAAGAGTTTTGATTTTATATAGTTGGCAGGAAACAGGTAATCTAATCTTATTCTAAAGGGATAACTGACAAATTGGCCCATTGCCATAATCCCTATAGTTTTAGGAGTAGGTTCGTTCACGTTAATTGTCGGTGCAAGCTGTTTTTAGAACGGCGGAGCAGAGCCGCAAGCTGCTCAGAGCTACACTACAGAGGCTGATGGGATTTCTTGGTTTCCCTAATCCAACTCATCAAATACACAATCCAATAACTCCAAAATGCTCTGGTGGACAAGTTGTGACCTGCACATTCACCACGCTATGAGATAATAATAATAGACAGAGTTGTTTTAGTGGTAAATTCATGCAAAGCCGCTGATGCACGTTCTCGTCGGAGGCAGTTTTTCGGCAAGCAGTCTCTGAATTTGCCTTGAAAACAACTCCGTCTCGTAACATTCTGTTATTATCTCATAGCGTGGTGAATGTGCAGGTCACAACTTGTCCACCAGAGCGTTTTGGAGTTGTTGGATTGTGTATTTGATGAGTTTGATGAGGGAAACCGAGAAATCATTAGCCTCCGTAGCGTAGCTCTGAGCAGCTCGCAGCTCTGCTCCGCCGTTCTAAAAATAGCTCGCACCAACAATTAAAGGTAACGAACCTACTGCTATGACTATAGGGATTATGGCAATGAGCCAATTTGCCAAAATGTTGAACTATCCCTTTAAGCTTCAACTGACAATTATCAATTTGACTGTTTCTGCATCACCATCACACTTTTACATTTCCATTTTGTTTTTCCGTTTTCTGTTTTCCATTTTCCACTTTTACAGCTACTTCTATTCTAGTTGTATTAAACCTAATTCAAAAATCAGCTGCTGCTTTTAGTCTTTTCTTTGTTATATCATTCAATATAATGGTGCTGATGTATTTTAGCTGAGGAGGCTAAACTGTATTAAGTTATTCATTTATATCAGAGAATTTTCCATTCACAATTTTTGGCTTCAAAATTAAATTGAAACTGTTAATCATACACATTAATATTCTACACTACATTAGCATAACCCATAATGACATAGTGAAATCGTGTTTTTAGAAAGTTTTGGAGATCAACTGAGGTCTCTTATGCACAAAAACTCACACCCTTTTTCTGACGCTTCAAATTGTAGTCAGATTACATTATGATTGATTATATTAATGCTTAAGAGAGATTAGATTTTGATTTTTGATGTGCAATGTGTTTGCAATTCTCCCCATATACATACTGTCCATACACAGTAAACACAGGCTGTGCTCCATTTCCTGTCCTTTTTTTTTTTTTTATCAATTTGCATTAAAATCATGTTTAACCTTTAGTAAAACATGGATTTTATAAGTAAATGTGACCTTGTACAAACTCACACACTCAAAACACACACACCTGAGGTTGTGGCTGCAGCTCTGTGATGGGCCGAGTGTGACAGCTGAATGGGTTGGTGAAGTGGTGAGTCGGTCCGGTTGACATGTTGCTGTCACTGATGCTGGTGAAGGACGGAGACTACATTGTGTCCTCTCTCTGTGGTGTGTGCATGGGATGGGATGGCAGACTGTTGCACACACCCGCTGCCATCTGCTGCAGGGTTTATGATTCATGATGATGCGATGTAGGCTCATTACTTCACTGTACACATGGCCGTGTTTGTGTGTGCAACTGCAGTGATCCCCGTGGGAACCGACGGGTCAGGGCAGCAATTAGTCAGAAAAAAATCTAAAAAGGTCAAAACATAACAGCAGCATCAACAGAACAGAACAGGATATTTTAATGTTAGGAGAGTTTAGCGAGGAGGATGTGAAAAATACGATTACATACAGAAATGTCTGACCTACTACTGATGACTCATGTCTGTAGTAGGCCTATATGCTAAATCTGAAGCAAATCTACATTTTTTCTTGTTGCAGCTTCATTCGTGCCATGAATTATCGGCCTGTTCGGTGTCTTGATGTGTGTGCAGGTTTAGGCTACATACACATGTTTAATAAAATTATTTGTGATGATCACATTTTATCATGTCCCTTTATTTGACAAGGTTTTTGCTTGTTAAACTGTAGGTCAAGTGGATTTGTGAGATCAGTCAAATCTAATACATTGTTCATATTTAATGGGGCCCCGGGGCCACTCTGTACTAAAAGAATTGGGCCTCAAGGTAAAAAAGAACCCGTTTTTTGATTTTGGCTAAGTCCATAATCAGCCAAGGGATGTAGCACGATCGCATGACTTTAGGAAATCGTGAAATTATGATATTTTTCAACATTATTGTTAGTCTTTTCCTAAACAGTTCATTTATATATGGAGTTGAAATGTTGATCTTGACATTGTCAATCTCACAATAAAAACTATTAAAGATGTTAACATTTTCTGCTCTTTACAGAGTGATCACCTCCTCAATGCTGAGGATGTTGAACTGAACCAACATTTTTTAAAAAGGGGTAACTGGTATGTTGTTACAGGGTTGAACAAAACGGGGGCATGATGAAATAATTTATATATTTTTACTGATTTTTGTATTGTTTTGGTTAAAGTAGTCAGGGAATTTTTTTTTATTTAAATTAGGTAAATTGCGTTTATTTGTTTTAAATTCAATGAAAAGGTGACTCTGGTGCAGGGACATGTTCGCTGTCATCTATTCGTTTGCAACGCATAAATAGTTTTTTTTTTATTATTGTTTTTTGTCTTTAATAATCCAAAGACACTCTCAATTTATGGCTTTAAAATGTAAAAATCTTCGAGTTTGAGTTTGACTGATTGTGTGGGCAGCATCAAGTTGTTCAATGGGATTTGGTTAAACTCAACTTTGGGCAGTTTATTTTGTATTTTATACGTATTTTCTCATCTTTAATCAGTGTTAAATCCACCTATGACCCTGAGAGCAGCTCTCAGTGATGGACGGTGAGCGAGGACATCTTGGCTCCGAGTGTCTGATGGTGTTGGGGAGGTCAAAGCAATCAAGTCGTCATTAAAACCCTCCACAGTCGGCTGATTGGTCCTCAGTCCACTCTCAGCAGATGTTTAGTCAGACTAATTAGAAGTAATGAGACTTTACAGTAGAAGGTGCTCTGTCACTTCCACAGTCATAATGTTCTGTCTTCAACCATGGAAAGAAAAAATATAGTTGCTTCAACTACATTATGGTTTCAGGGCCATCGGCGACTGGGGTTCCTTCAGTCAAACACCTTGTGGTACATTTGGTTCTTCATAAAATGGAAATTTATTGGCCGGTGGACTCATGAGGGAAGTCCTCCTGTTTGCCTGGATGAAAGATGGCTGCCAAATAATGTGGTAAAGTTCATTTGGCAGCAGTTACAACCTCTATAAAGTGCTGGCGGCGGTGATGTGCAGCAGTATTTCCTGGTTCGACCTTTCAAGTTCCTCTGGTGATCGAGCTCGACTTCACCTCTGGGTACGTTACATAACTAACTGAAAACACAATTTTGCATAGGTCAGCAGCTTAAAAAGGTGGGAGGCATCATGGGATTGGTGATTTGAAAATATTTAGTGTGAATTTTCGGTAACCCTTTTTCTAAAATACAGGCCACTAATTACGTGATAATGTCAAGAAACAGCAAAGAAATAACAATTAATTGCATCATATGTCTAGAAATGGCCTAGAATTAACAGTCAATTTCATAGTAATGGCGTGAAATATAGCCAAAAAATAACTTTTGATTGCATAGAAAGAGTCCAGAAATAACAGTCCATTGCAAGGACTTGGTGGAGAATTTTTTTTTTCCTTTTCCAAAAAATTCAAAGCATGAAAAGCATGTGTAAACTTTGCCTTTATTTCTAGGCTGTTTCTTGACATTACAAAAAGAAGGAAGAACGCGTAACACTCAAAAAAAGAAGAAAAGAGTCACAAGGTGCTCAACTAAATTGATACCTGGGTTTTCCAGCATAACTGCTCCTGTAAACAAGATTTTAAAAAAGCTATTTTACCTGATATGTATTATATTTTCTATGTTTTGTAGTCTGTTTTTTAGAGGAGTTTTGTCATTTCAGATTAAATGTACCAGCTGCCACCAGGACTTATTCACCACACAGAGCAGTAATGGACGTGTGCAGTGCAATGGCGTCCTCTAGTGTTGGACAATGGTGAATAATGAAGCTCAACTCAAGTGAGTGTGAGGTAGAAAGTTCAAACTCTTTTTATTTATCCTCCTAGGATATTGGTTTTTGAATTTATATTCTTGAAGAAGTAAAAACACATTTTAGATTCACAATATCTAAAAGAAAAATATTCTTTGTAGTTCTCTATATTTTTTTTCTATAAAACACATTCCAATCATCCAACACTGGAAAAAGAGACAAAAAAAAAAGGGGAACGAAAAAGCTAGCTGTCTACATAAGCGCTTCATGTAGATCAAAAACACTGAACATACGACATGACGACAACGCCGCAAGATGTGAACAAGATGTGAACAACCTTTTTAAAGTTTTTTCCTTTTTTTAACAACTGTCGTTAAGCAAAGTGTCTTGAATAGTGTTGCCGTGGCGAGGAAAAGCCAACTGAAAAGGATAAACCTCCAAAAAAAACAAAACAACGGAAAAAGGAAAAATAAAATAAAAACACTGAAGGAAACGGCATCGACTCCCACGGCTCGTAACTTCTCAGCATCATCGTCTTCTCTCATTGTATCTATTCTCTCTCTTTAATCCTGTTTGTCTAAAAAAAAAAAGACATTCGATTGCACAAAGGAAAAAAAAGGAACCAAAAAGAAACTTAACATGATCGACTCCTTTGCCCTGCTACTCGACCGGGTCTGCAGAGCTCAGCTCCTTCTTCTTGCTCTTCTCCAACTCATCGCAGAGCGTGAACTCCACATTCTGCAGACAGAGAGAGAGAGAGAGAAACTAATCTGTAATCTGTTCGTTAACGACCTCGTTACCGCTGCTCACTGGAGAACACCCAGCTCGTCTCTCAGGCGACGACCTCTCACCTGTTCTGTCACAAATTTGTCGACGTCTACGTCCTCGGGCAGGAAGTCTTTCCACCGGAGGCCGGCCTCCCTCCACATTGTGCCTGCTTTATTATGGCTCTGATGCAAACACACACACACAGTTGGTTCATACATGAGGACATTTGAATTAAAAACTGTTTTAACTACAGGCAGCCAGAGTAAATGTGGTGTTACATGCTTTAGGTTGTATATTTATGTAGTTTTCCCCTCTGAGAGGACGACATGCTGCAAAGGATCATGGGTCAGACTAAAACTACAATATGTTTCTGCTCTTTGAGTCCTTGTCCTTTAATATCACCTGTGTTTTCGTCTCAAACTATTGCACATCTTTCTCAGAGCACGAGATGTTGCTGTGGTGTCTTCATGTGTGATTTTCATTGTATATTACTATACACTCCTGGTTGTTGTAAATGTGGGTCAGGTAAACAAAATGTGATTTGATAGATTTGATTGATTGTACGGCTTCCCCCTGCCCCCAAACCACAAACATCGGAAAAAGTTGGTTTTGACCCCCCCCCCCCCCCAAAAAAACGGACAGCAAGTCAGTCTCACAACTTCCTGTATCTGGCCCTTCAAATCAAAAGCCCTATAGTTTTTCACAGTTCAGTCATATTGATTTTGACAATTTTGACAAGACACGACTCCAAATGTTTTTCTTGTTTTTTTCCTGCGACAAATCGACCAATGAAATTTTGGTTGGCTAATGACTTCTTGGTTGACTATTTCGAGGCACCCCTTATTGATTGATAGATAATGGCTGATAATCAATGACAGCTCTCACCATTCCTTTGCAGAGTATGGTCAGGACGTGGGCCAGCAGGACTCCGGCTTTTCCCAGAGGGACCAGAGGCTTAGAAATCTCCCTAGAGACCAAAAAAAAAAGTTAAAAAGCCTTTAAAAAAAAAAATCTCAGACAGATTTTTCCCTCCCGTGGTGCCGACGGCTCACCTGAAGAGTTCTCCCATGGGGAGTCCTCCCTCCTGGAGCATGGGGGTGATCAGCTCAGCCAGGTAGAGCCAGATGTGGGGGATGTCGATCGCCATGTCCTCAGACACCTCCAGGATTTCTTGAAGCCTGAAGAATTTCAACGTTTTATTCAAAGATTCAAGAAAAAGTTAAGAGTTGCTAAACAGATGGAGAAGCCACAAACATACAGAAACACAGACGAAAACTAGCATCCTGCTATAATCCGACATATTGTACATGTTCTTATTTTTTTTTTTTATTAGTTTATTTCATAGGGACAGTGCACCACTAATCAACAGAGTTAAAAGAAAACCTGTAAGTGGGCCAGAGTTAGCCGACAAGGCTAGTTTTCGTCCGTTGTCCCTGGCCAGATGTTAAAGGCAACCTAAAAGCCAAAATATATAGCCATTGATGTTCGCTGTCCCATTCAAATAAACAAAATCTCAGCTCATGTAGCTGCTCAAAGATGTTAGCTACTAGTTTAATTCCTCCTGGTCAGTGTCGCACTCACCCACTCTCGCTCCAACTTTCAATTGACCCTTCGCCAACCCCTAAAAAGAAAATAGAAAGGCTCGCACACCGCAGGGCTCCTGAATGCAGTCCATTTAATGTCAGGAACAAACTTCGCCAACCCCTCCCACAAACGGCTATTGTCCAATCCTACGTTAGCAACCGTAACTATAGGCCTGGCAAGCTTTCCGCAGTGAGTCATTACGTTTGCTTTTGTGGACACATTTTGAGACTAGGACGAAAAACATTTGTTTGTAGAGAAGGATGTTGTTGTTGCTGCTGCTACTACAGTGGCGGCGGCGGCGGCAGCAGCAATATAGAGATGTTCAGATACGAGCTGACTTTTTTTTTCGACTTGAGCAAGTGTAAATATGGGGATAACTATATTTTCACCTCCAAAATGACAGCTGTACTTTTAGGGCTTTTACCTGGGCTTTTAGGGGAGGGATCCTCCAGGCAGGGACTGCTTTCACTGACTGATACAGCGGTGGGAGAAAACAAAACAGCAGGGAAAGCTGTATGTGGTTCACAATCGCCCAAAAACTTGCAGTTTGACAACCAGTGAGGTGACCTAAGTCTTCGTGGGTTGATAGACGGTAAAATGACCAGCCCTTACTGCTGCTCTGTACATTGTCCAGTCGTGTCGTTGAACAGATGTTTTATCCTCCTGCGCGAGTCACGTCACTGAAAACTATGAATGATCTTTGTGACTTCTTCTCTCTATTATCTCAGAACAGTTTATCCAGAAATTTGCTGATATTTCCTTTGAAATCGATACCAATTTTGCCAGGAGCATGGCTGGGAGTGAAAGCTTGCCCGGCGTAGCAACAGTAACCAAGGGGGCGGGGCTTACGAGAAGGGTCAATTGTACTGGTTGCCAGGTAGCCTACGCCTACAGGGAGCGGCTAGCAGCTAAAGCTAAGCTAACGCTAACCATATTTAATTAGCAGCAGCTCCGGTGTTGACGGCGGACTGGAAACACATCTGAATCGTTTCACACTTACTCACCTGCAGATGAACCCGACAAATCCACAGCATCACGCCTGCACCAGAAACGTTACAGTACCGGCTGACCGTTAGTTAGCATTAGCATTAGCATGATGCCATTTTCTCCACAGAGCTATCTCGTTGTGGGCCCCTGAGCTCTGCCTCACGTGACATCAACGTACTAATGCTGTTAGCGCAGAGATGATTACATGCCGATGTTGCCAACGTGATGTAAATATTTATTTAGGACCCGTCACTACCTAATTAGGGTCTCTTTGCATGTGAGACAGAAAAAGAAATAAAATAAAATAAAATAAATGAAAGTTAAATAAATAAATTAAATAACTATGGGTATATGAAAAGGGTGCGTGTATGTACAAAATTGCACAAAGATGCAAAGAGATTGGAAAGATTGATTCTTCAATTCTTTCAAATCCTGCTGTTATAAACATCAAACTTAAAGCTCTCAAATAGTCACACGGACATAATTTGCTCTGGTCTTCATCTCTCTTTCTCCTTCTCTCTCCGTTTTTTTTTCTTTTCTTAGTAGCGATGACACTGACCCTTTATAGTACTGCTGCGTGGGCAGCGTGCCGGTCTTCAGCAGCTGGTACAGCAGCAGGCCCATGTGCTCGCGGGCGATGGCGTTGCACTCCAGCGTCAACTTCAGACCGTTTCGCACAAACACGAAGAGCAGCTGGTTGCTGTTCATCTCCTGCACGCACTGCAGCGCCTCCTGCAGGAAACACACCGACACAGCGGGTTAGAAATTGTTGAAATATTGATCCTCAGCCTCGGCCTCCTTGTGTTGTATGTTGTCGTGGTTGCTAGGCTGGTCGCTATAGCGCACCTTCATGTCTTTGATATGCAGGTACTCCTCGATGATGGCCGTGGACTTCTTGTCCAGTTCTTCTTCTGTCGAGGTCGACTTGGTGGAAGTCTGTGGGGGTGGAGGGGTGGCGGTCGTCTCCTGCTTCCTTACACGCTTTACTGCACACAAACACACACACACAAATCTGTCTTTGTCTAAAATAATAAATTATTTTCAGATTTAAAGTTTTTGCAAACATAAGTTTTAAACTCCTCCCGTTCTCTTTGCTTGTCAGTAGCGTGCCATGTTGACTGAGTGCAAGCAAAGTGTCTTGTACGAGTCGCGACTGGTGCGACGTCACGTAAATTAGCAGGTTGACCCGGGTGTAATGTTTCCACTGCAAGCCGATGGGAGGCAAGTGATTAAAACAAAAATTTTAGGGGATCTTTGCCTTTCTTAAGGGTTAAAGAAATAGAAGCCTGCGCAAGAGTTTTTGTTCAGCTGTTTTAGAAGTCATCTTGTCGATTTACTCACTTGCTTGTCGACACTGAGTATTTTTAAAGGTACAATATGTAGGAATGACCCCCATCTAGCGGTGCGGTTACATATCGGAACGTATTCTTGATGTTGCATTCACGTGAAATCGGGCAGACGTCAGACAGACAACAGACGCTGCATGTAACAGGATAAACAAGCCTCTATGTAAACAAGTGGTCCGCCAGCACGAGGCAAAACAATACAGGCGTGACAATATGTTGTCATGGTGATGTCGTATTGTTTACCTGACCCGCGTTTTACCGTCTTTCTCTCTTTGAGTAAAATGACATCCGGTTGGTTTGCCGACGGCCGTCTGCCTGACTGCACCTGAATGCAACATCAGTGCCTCCGTCCTTCCTCACACTACACAGTGGTGACAGTTTTAACAGGCCGAGCCGACAGCTCCGGTGAGTTTCCGTGGTTACCTACAGTCACGCTGCCACTCAACGTAAAAAAAATGGCGATGCAACATGGCCGCCTCGGTTCGGTGCGTCGCCCACTTATGTATTTGTAACGACTTGTAACAACTCATTCTAAGGTACGAGGAAGCTTTCATTTGTATGCAGGTGTGATTCGACTCCAATGAAATACATATTTATGAAAGCAAATGCAATATTTGATTTTTGCTAATAAAAAGCCAAATAAGTTACATACTGGGGCTTTAAAGCTTTGGGGTGTTGAAAGCATAGCGTTTTTTTTAAAAGGCGGCACTGGCTCAGGCGGTGGAGTGGGTCGTCCAATAATCAGAGGGTTGGCGGCTCTCCCAGTCTCTTACCCAACTTGCCTCGTGTGAATGCGTATGAATGAACATGGTGATGGTCGGAGGGGCCGTTTGGCGCGAAATGGCAGCCATGCTTCCGTCAGTCTGCCCCAGGGCAGCTGTGGTTACATATACGTAGTTTACCACCACCGGTGTGAATGTGGTATGAATGAATCATGGTTGCTGTACGCGCTTTGGGTATTGGGTAACAATAGAAAAGCGCTATATAGATGTAATCCATTATTATTAAAAGATAGCGAGACTTGTGCAGCCACTACGTATACATACCGGATCTCAACCGCTAGTCCTAAACAGGTTTTTTGACCAGAGGCTTCACTGCCACCCAAATGATATGGATTGTTTTTTTTTTTCGTGCGGGGGAACCTACCAGAATCTGCAGGTTTGGTGCTGGTGCCGCCGCTCCTGCCCTTCTCTAAGCTGCCCCAGGTGTCAATGTCCCCGGGGGCGAGCAGGGAAACCCAGTTGTTCTGGGAGGAGGGAGGGGACAGAGGTGAGGAGGAGTTTATACACATTTATGTAAAATAGAAACTTAAAATATGCCTTATTCTTTCCATTTATTAATTAATAAGGAACTAACAAAAAACTAGAGCCTGATCACACCTTAAAGCTATGGTCTACGATAGCTATGGCCCTCCTAACAACACGCCCATCTTCAGCAGAGAAGAGCAACAAGCCTGCCGGCAGAAACCAAACACGGCACCAGCTTTGAATGCGGAGCAAAATGTTGGATTCACAGTCACAACTTCCACGATAAAACCAAAGATTACCTGTTCAACATAAACTCCGCTGTATCACAAAAACCAAAATAATTTGGTATTTGTCCTTACTAATAACACAGAAAAAAAGTACAGCATAACAATGTCGTCTGAGCAAATGGATATCCAAATCTTTAATAACCTACTGAATTACACCAGGTTTCAGCAAAAATTTTGAGTTAATGTTTGTAGTGACGCAGTGTCCTCTGTGTGTACGTGTGTATGTGAGCAACTCACCCGTCGCAGGTCCAACACATCCTGCAGCTTGAAGCAGCTCGTGGGCGTGGTCTTCCCCTCCTTTATGATCTTCTCTATCTGATTGAAGTACTGGTCCATACGAGGCTGAGGAGACAGACGACGGTTGGATGAGTGACTCTGTCTCCATCCAACTAGACATTTATCAGCATTAATTTCAAACACTAATTCCCTCTTTAATCACGTGTGTGTGTTTGTACCTTGGCCTTCTCAAAGTCCAGGTCCTTGCCGATGGTGGACAGCAGCACACACAGACACTCCAGAGACTCCTGGTCCTCGTTTTTCAGCAGCTTCTCGATGCAGTCATGCATTATGGCCTCCGTCAGCATCTTGAGCTTGAACAGCTCGCCGATGAACTTGATATTGCCCAGCGAGCGCCTCCTGACCTTGTCTTTGGCGTCCTGCAGCTCCTCGATGAGCCGCTGCTTCTCCTCCTCCTGCCAGGGAGAGACAGAGAAGGAGAGAGAGAGACGTCGCTAATTGCAGAACATTGGTTTGTAATTAAACTAGGGCTGGAACGGTTTCTGAAAACTGTCCGAACCGAACGGTTCGACTGTCTCAGTTCGCGTGAGTCCCCTTCCACTGATTGGGCAAAGCATTGTTACTGGAAGAGTGCGAGCGCTACGTCCGACATGAGAGTCAAACCTGGAAATTTCAAAAACAGAGCGGCAACAGCGGCCGCTGATCTGTATCGAGACTGTTGTTATTCCTTCACCTGAGTTAAATAATGCCGTGTGTAAAACCACACTGTGGTCTGTTAACGAGGTGCAGACGAGTGAGTTTGGAGCTGACATCACATTTTCCCATTTCCTGTGGCAATGTTGTATGTATCATCCCTGTTAAATAAACATTGAAATAAAAATAAAATAAACCATACCGAGGAGGCGGCCTCCAGCTCCTTCTGCTTCTTCTCGAAGATCTCGTTGTCATCCGTCTTGTCCTTCTCAAACTCCTTCTGGCATTGGTTTAGCAGAAGCTTGCGGAAATTCACAGTGATTCGTGGCTTATCTCGGCTTGGGACTTTTAGCTGTGGAAGAAAACGGACATTTAGTTAGAAGAAGAAAAGAAGAAAATGATGACGCTGGGATCCCATCACTTGGATCAGTGGCCCAGATATGTGCCGCCCAGGTCCTTTCTGTGTGGAGTTTGCATGTTCTCCCCGTGTCTGCGTGGGTTTCCTCCGGGTGCTCTGGTTTCCCCCACCACTAAAAACATGCCAGCTAGCTAATCCTCCAGTCAGCGCCCCTGACCAAAGGCACTGGCTCATAATCTGGAGTTGGTCCCCGGGCGCTGCACCTTGGCTGCCCACTGCTCCTCAGGGATGGGTTAAATGCAGAGAAAGAATTTCACTGTACTAGCTGTATATGTGACAAATAAAGTACCTTTACCTTTACTTATTTCAGGTCATCAACTGTGTCCTGCAGAAGTGTGTGTGTGAAAACCACGGCTGGTAAACACCTCTGCAAGAGTATTTCTTTCAGCGTGGTGAATGTGCAGGTCACAACTTGTGGCTCTGCTCCGCCGTTCTAAAAACAGCTTGCAAAATCGAAAATCGATCTTGAAGTCAGTGATCGATTGTTTTTTTTTCCTTCCTTTTTTCCTTTTTGACACCGGTTCTCATAGGCAATTGTTACATTGCAATGAATAGGCTACTTGGCATCCTGGAAACCTGCGTGATTTTGGAGATATGCAGTGTTTGTTTGCCACCACTTTCATTATTTCCGCTACGATCGCGCACCCCCCCTGGTTACGGTCGCCGCTGCCGCACCCCCCCCCCCATGCAACCATCGGCCGTCGAAGCTTCGATTAAAAACGATTTTATGTCCGCAAAGCTTGAAGCTATTTTGAAAATCGATGCTTCGCGGACATAAAACAGTTTTAGGTTATTTTAAAACATTCTCTGTGGTCTTAAAACCACACCAATTCAGCATGTTTACTTGTTTAGCATAAAACTGCACACAGTTTTTATTTGGACCTAACCAACTGCTGATCGGTGGGCGCTAACCCTGGGCCAGAGGAATACGCGAGTTGGTTAGGTCCAAATAAAAACTGTGTTTTTCCTGCACTTTGAAGGGCTAGAAAAAATTATATTATAGCGAACAATGGAACTGTGTATTTTTTTCCCCACGTAAAACCTCTTTTAGGCCGCGAAAATAGGCCGTTTCTTTGGGTCCATTCACAAAACTGTATGTTGTAAATCTCTGGGCAGGGCTATGGGCTGGCGTTGCTAACGGGAGGAGTGCAGAGAGTCTTCTACTGCAATAAAGTACTTAGGGGCTATTTGTAGATCATACAACCTAACTTTAAAAAAAATGCTACTATCCCTTTAAAGCAGAAGTAAGTGATATATTTGTGTTAATATAAGTCTTAGCCTAAATAGTTATATCTTCCGACAGCAATCACTTACATAGAGTGTTTGGTCTGAAACACGGGTCTGTCAGTCACTCTGCTCTGCTCTGAGCCGAGGAGAAAACATTTATCGTATCCTACAGTTTTTATCCAATGAGGAGAGAGAACGGCATGCAGGGCTGTGTGTGCAGCCAAGGGACGCCGTGAATGTGGCGACGTAGGGACGAGGACTGTTATGGTGCGTTCAAGGAAACTCGTATTTTTCCGACCGTGAAGTCGTACCAGTTTGATTACGAGTGGCCGTTATAGTGACTTTCACCGGTAAAACAGGTCGGAGAAACACGAGTGGGTTGCCTGGAACGCTACAAAGTCGTAAGTTGTGACTTGAAGCTGTAATTTACGATTTCAAAAGCCTGCCTGGAACGCAGCATTAGCGAAAACGACCGGACCACTCACTTCTGCTTTAAGTTATGGTGCAAGCTGCTCTACCAGGTGAGCAGTGAGGAGTTGTCGTCACAGCTCAGAGCCCTAATACATCCATGTCAGAGCCCCGCCCCCCTTCTCCGCCATGATGGAAGGATTCCGGTGGCAAAAGCCTTACTAGTCTATGGGCAAAACATAATCGTCTACTCCGTAATTTACTGTTTTACAATGCCGGAAATCACTGCTGTGTTAAAAACTGCTCCAGTGATTTACTTTCTCCTTATTCTTTCTAGTAATTTGTTGATCTGTTGGCGCAAAAAAGAGCTAGAATTTAGTCGCGTCTCTGTGCTGTTCTAATGACGTTGCCCCTGGCAACCGATAGCGTCTCCTTCCATCATGGCCGACCATCGTCACGTGACTCCTCACTCTCAATACCTGTTGTACCCATAGACTGTAAAAAGAATGGACGTAGCGTCCGTGACGTCACCCATTGGTTTTGGGGGGTCTGTTTTGTGCCGCTACTACGGGGGTTAGAACCGCGCCATGTTGGATTCTACTTGCCATATTTGGAGCGGTGCGGCCGTTGGCCGGCCGAGAGCCCGCCCACTGGCCTCGTAGCAGCGGTCGCCGGACCTGTCACTCAACGGTTCTGCGCCCTGATTGGCCAGAACTTTAACCCTAATAATAGTAAAACGGTAGAGTTTAAAAAAAATTCACCCCCCTCAGAGTGTGTGCGGGGGTAGAAACTATCGATTGAGCCCAAAAAAATAAAATGTACCAGGCTGTAAATATGTTTTTTTAAGCTGTAAAATCGGCTATTTTAACATGGGGCTCGATTGGAGTTGCTCCCTTCTGGAGCCAGCCCCCAGCGACAGCCGAGGGGATTGCAGCTTTTTGAATGCGGAAGTGAGCTTCACTTCTCAGACCGACAACTGCCCCCTTGGTTGTACCTTGACATACCCTCCCCTGGGGTTGTGACACTTCAACCACAGTCTCCCTGAAACTGCCAGTTTGCGTCTGCCATTGGTTCACAGCAATTTGAAGGCAGAAAAACTCAGAAATGCAATTTTGCACTTCCTTTTCTGCCTAACACAAGAAAATGTGAAAAGCACGAAAAACACGATTTTCATCGGAGGGGGTCTTTAAATTAAACAAAATGTGCCGGCCAAGAGAGCTTCCAAAAAGATCAATATATTACTGTATTTGACGTGCATATAAGGTCCGGTCACCTGCACGTGACTGCTCCAAACGCGGCCTCGTTTTGTCAGGCTAGTGTCGAGCTAACATCACTGCTGTAGGCTACACAGTTTTTAACATATCACCCATGACAGCTTTGCTCTCACACGCACAGTCTCTGCTCACACGTCTTTATTCGGTGTGTCTGCGGGCGCCACTCACCCGCATAAGGGAGCGGCACATGTTGGCGTAGACCACCAAGAGGTCTGGCTCGGAGATGGCCTTCTCATGGATGAGGTCGATGACGCCCTGCAGCCTCTCCTCGGTGTCGATGCTCAGCTCCGACATCTGGTCCAGGAGCTGGTTGAACGTCTGCGGCCTCGGCTGGTCGAGGATGCTGCTGCTCACCCGCTTCAACAGCTCCTGGGTCTCGGCCTTTGCCTGCTCCGAGTCGCTCTCCTCGGGCTCCCGGGCCTTCTCCGCCTTGTTCAGCGACATGCTGGTGGTGATCTGCCGCGGCTCTTTCCTCTGGATCTGCTGAGAGCGACGCGCACGTGCTAATCTACAAGTTGGTACAGTATTTCGGTAGCATCAGCAGGACATACTAGGGACACCTGGTGGACAGGTGAGGAATGACGTAAACACACATTAGAGACGAAGGAAACAGAAACATGTGTGAAGTTCAGTGGTCGTATTTCAATAAAGTAGCCTGGCTAAGTCTGATGATGTAAAATTATGATTTTCAACCTAAAACAATTGTAAACTGTATTTTCCAGCATCTTACCTGATATTTTCTGTTTTGTAGTCTGTTGTTTGGAGGAATTCTGTCATTTCAGATCTGCTGCCACCAGCACTTACTCAACACACAGAGCAGTGATAGACGTGCAGTGCAATCGCGCCCTCTAGTGTTAGACGACGCCACAGGTAAACAACCCTAAAGGGACAGCATGTAGCTTATTTGGCTTTTTATTAGCAAAAATCAAATATTGCTTTATACGTATTTACCGAAGTCTAATCACAACCGCATACAAATGAAAGCTGTCTCATAGCTTAGAATGAGTTGTTTAATAGGTGGCCGGTGCACCCACTGGAGGCATGTTGCATCCATCCTTGAATAGCCTATACTACGGTATGCAAAAGCATACACATTTTTTTGTTTTTTTCTGCCATTATAAAATACTCACGGTGTACAGCCAACAATGTGATATTTGATATTTTAATGTTTTACCCTTACTGGGACTTCAACCCACAACCTCTGACACCAAGTACCAGCGCCTAACTCACTGAGCTAATTGTCTTGAAGTGAGACATGGTGTGTGGCTTCTCAAATAGACTCAGGGAGTCACAGACGGGGCACCATCTATCGTAGCAGATTTAGAAATTGTCAAAATGTCACAAATTTTATTATCTAAACACAAATCTGATAATACATAAATTTCATCTAGACAGCATGCAAATGTGGTGATTTGTTTTTAATAAGTGTTTTTCTTCACAAGAGAAAATCTGATGTTTAAAACCACCACTTTTACATACTGCAGTTGTTCCCATGAAAGCAGAATTCAAAATGTTCTCAAAAATTCAGTTTTTGAGATAAAATTCTGATATTTGCCAAACTTCATCAACCACGACTCCAAAATATTGTCAATTTTTTTCAGGAAGATTGAAAATGCAGTTATCAAGAATTGGATGGTATATGTTTACAGTAGGCTACTGTTTACAGTTAGGGGTGGGCGATATGGCAAAAATATCATATCATGATTTTTTAAAAATAAAGTCACAATTTCGAGTTTATCACGCTCTTAAATTGAAAAAAGAAAAACACACAGTTTAGGCCAAATAACCTTTCTGAACAGATTTTAATCTAAATAGTTGCAGTTTTGTCAACATTTGCAAACAACGTAAACATACTAAAAGATAAACAACACTCTGATAAAGTGCACTCTTGCAACATAAAAGGTAGCTTTCAATGAAGACATTAACTGTTTGTTTTATTCAACACAGTAGTAGTATTAAGTAGTAACAGGATAAGTATATCAAAAAAAGGGTCAAATAAAAATGCAAACTAAAGTAACCGGTTATCTCTTTTAGCAAACTTTGCAAAGGACCAGGCTCTCCATGCGGCTACCCTACACACACAAACAAGGAGGCAAATAAGAAAGCTCGTCACTGCCTGTAATTCGTTATGATTGGTCGGTGAGGTTGACGACGTAACACGTCTAGTGCGTCAGTGCATCAGCATAGAACTGCAATTTATAGAATGGGCCCCAGACGATCCTACGATCTCTGCACTTTGGCAGATCGTCTACACGCTCTAATCCTTCACAATCTAATATCGTCATATCGCCCACCCCTATTTACAGTCAAACGTTTTCATGCACTGTAGGCTCAATTTTCGATAAATCAAAAATCTGTGTGGATTGTTTGTGGAGGACAGTCTGACGCCGTGTTCCCACCAAACGTGATGAACGTGATTTAACCGCGCGTCAAATGAAATCGCGTCAGTCCAGTTTTGATGCTGGTCCAATATGCAAAAAACGCCTCGGCGCGGCATCGCGTCACGCGACGAGCCCGCCCAAACAACAACATTTCTTCCACTATTTCATTCTCTCGTCGACCATGGCTGAGATAACCACCATCGCGGGTCTCTGGCCGCAGCGGAGACAGCTCCGTGACACTACTGTGTGACTGACCGCCTGTTGAGTGCTTTGGGACAAGGCGGCCGGCTCACAGCGCCTGCTGGTTGAAAACAGCAGTGATAACGTGCTTTCAGGTCCGAATCTCCAAACCAGAAACATTTGTAACAGCACCGGAAAAGCAACACTGAATAGCTGTGGCTTTGCTGCAGCTAATGGGGATCTGAATAATAAACTAAACTAAACCAAAGATAGTCTATTTAGGCTATAAACCGTCTTTAACTAAACTGCGACGCGCGACCAGGCGTCATCACGTTTGGTGGGAACACGCCGTGAAGATGCTCTCTAGCAAGTTTGGTGTCAATTGAGCAAAAATTGTGGGAGGAGATCCATCTGAAAACGATAAACCTCCCAAAAAAAAACCCAAACGGAAAAAGGAAAAATAAAAATACTGAAGGAAACGGCATCGACTCCCACGGCTCATAACTTCTCAGCATCATCGTCTTCTCTCATTGTATCTATTCTCTCTCTTTAATCCTGTTTAAAAAAAAGACATTCGGTTGCACAAAGGAAAAACAAAAAATGAAACCAAAAAGAAAAATAACATCATTGAACGTTCAATCCATAATACAATCTCTCCCATTTGATTTTTTTCTTAGCTCTCCGAGCTCCCGCCTCGTCTCCCAGGCAGCAGGTCTCTGGGGGTCAACAGGGGGGAGGGTGGTGGTGTAGGGGTGAAGGGGTGAAGGGGGGTTGGAGGGGCTTGAGCAGGGGGGTTTAAGGTGGTGGGAGGGGCCTAGCTGTTGTCGGACTCGGCCTCGGCCTCGCGAATCCACGTGAAGAAGGCGGTGGCGGACTTGAGGGCGACTCCTTTGCCCCACTGCTCGGCGGGGTCTTTGCTCGACTCCCACTTGAAGAAGGCCTCCTCTTTGATTATGTCGTTGTCGTAAAACATGTCAAAGAACATCCGCAGCAGATCTGATGGGGGCGAGGGGAGAGAGAGAGACAGGAAGTGTGTTTCATAACAACATTTAAAGTTGTGACACACACATCATGTGTGCTGCTACTCACTGGCAGGTTGCTCCATCTGCACCATGAGGGCCTGCAGGGCGTAGAGCGCCTGCAGCTCCTTCTGCTCGTCCTTCAGGTATTTCTGCAGCAGCTTGGCTCTCTGCTCCACCTGCTCGCCGTCCACCCTGTAGGGGTTCTTACCTGCACAGGAAAACATCGGGAAAAACTTTATTGAACGAGACTCTGCTGGTTCAGCCTGTGAGCTGGGACGTCACGTTTACAGTGTTTTAACGATGAAGGTGACGGCCGCAGCTGGACTCACAGATGATGGCCGACTGGCAGATGCTCGTCATCAGAGCTCGGACGAACATGTTGGAGGACGTCTGCTGCTCGTCCAGGTTGGCCTACACACACACACACAGAAACACATCTGTTTTACAGCTGGACACAACAACAGTGAGACCTGCTCCTCCGTCAGGCCGATGAGGTGGACGAGCCGGAGGCGGCGGGGACACGAACCTCGACCCAGTCAAAGATCCTCTGGTTGTCGGACTTGTCATGGATCAGCCGGTCCAGATGTTTGCTCAGCTCTGCAGAGCTCAGCTCCTTCTTGCTCTTCTCCGACTCGTCGCAGAGCGTGAACTCCACTTTCTGCAGCACAGAGAGAGAGAGAGAGCCGTAACAAACTGTAATCTGTTCGTTAACGACCTCGTTACCGTTGCTCACTAGAAAACACACAGCTCGTCTTTCAGGCGACGACCTCTCACCTGTTCTGTCACAAATTTGTCGACGTCTACGTCCTCAGGCAGGAAGTCTTTCCACCGGAGGCCGGCCTCCCTCCACATTGTGCCTGCCTTCTTATGGCTCTGATGGAGGACACACACAAAGTTTTTTATTTATTTGTTTATTTCGGGCATGTCAAATTTAAATCATCATCAACACACTTCATCTTTGATATTCATTGTATATTACTGTACAATGCTGCTGATAATTGATGACAGCTCTCACCATTCCTTTGCAGAGTAAGGTCAGGATGTGAACCAGCAGGACTCCGGCTTTTCCTAGAGGGACCAGAGGCTTAGAGATCTCCCTGGAGACAAAATACAAAGAAGAAGAAACAAACAAGTTAAAAAACGTTTTTAAAAAAACAATCTCCTCTGACAGATTTTTCCCTCCGTGGTGCCGACGACTCACCTGAAGAGTTCTCCCATGGGTATTCCTCCCTCCAGGAGCATGGGGGTGATCAGCTCGGCCAGGTAGAGCCAGATGTGGGGGATGTCGATCGCCATGTCCTCAGCCGCCTCCAGGATTTCTTGAAACCTGAAGAAACACGAGTTTCAATGTTTATTTAAGGATTCAAGAAAAGGTTCAAAGTTGCTAAACAGATGGAGAAGAAAACAGAGTGACACAAACATATGGAAACATCTCAGCTTCTGCAGCTGCTAAACAATTTATTGTTTTATATAGTACACTCACAAAGTAAACAATAAAAATTAGCTAGAAAAAGAAAGCATCTTCTGCAGGAAATCCGTGAATGCTGAAAGCAGCTGAACTGCTGAGGCAATGTTGAAAAAGGCTAAGGCTAAAACATAAAACTTGAAGTCTGAGAGATGAATGTCTTTCTATGGGCAAAAGAAAGAAAGAAAGAAAGAAAGAAAACGACAGAGAGAGAGAGGGGTAGAAAGAAAGAAAGAAAGAAAGAAAGAAAGAAAGAAAGAAAGAAAGAAAGAAAGAAGTAAAAAGACAGAGAAAGAAAAAAGTAGAAAAAGAGAGAAAAAAGAGACAGAGAGGGGATGATAGAAAGAAGTAAAAAGACAGAGGGTAGAAAGAAATAAAGAAAGAGAGAGAAAGAAAGAAAGAAATAAAGAAGGAAGTAAAAAGAAAGAAAGGGGGTAGAAAGAAATAATTAAAAAGACAGAGAAAGAAAGAAAGAAAGAAAGAAAGAAAGAAAGAAAGAAAGAAAGAAAGAAAGAAAGAAAGAAAGAAAGAAAGAGACAGAGAGAGGGGGATGGATAGATAGAAAGAAGTGGATAGATAGAGAAGGGTAGAAAGAAAGAAAGAAAGAAAGAAAGAAAGAAAGAAAGAAAGAAAGAAAGAAAGAAATAAGTAAAAAGACAGAGAAAGGGGATAGAAATGAAGAAAGAAAGAGAGGGGGATGGATAGATAGAAAGAGGTAGATAGAAGGGTAGAAAGAAAGACTTTTTGACTTTTAACCCAACTTTTATTAACTACACTTCCTTATTGCACGTACTTTCTGTCAAAGAACAAACAAACATAAAAACATCATTAATAATACCTGTAAATGGCAGTTAATCTTGTCTATGATAATCTATGCAGTTCTGCCACTTTACGTTTTTTTTGTGCTTTATTTTGAAGAACCTGTCGGTGCCCAATCCGTACCCGGAACACGATCCGTTCCAGGACGCTTCTGCGCATGCGCACGCACATGCGCACTCCCCCCTTCTTTTAGTTTACGGCAGACACCGCGGATATGCATGAAAACAGAGACGTTCATTGAGGAAAAACACAAGCACGTCGCAACGAATTCCCCTCTGTTCTATTTCTGATTAAATTAAATGTAATTTAGACCGATCAGTTAATTGTAAAACATTTATTTATTGATGTAAATGTGTTGATTTCTGCACATACAGACAGCAGCAAGTCAGCACTGCTCCTCTGACCAGCTCCTCCTGAAGCTTCACTTTTCATTTACACAAACTAATCAATGAGACCATAAATTAATCTGCTCGCTTTCTCCACCGGCATGACGACGTCTGGGTGACCGGTCGATCACCTCAGCCGGCCGCTGCTGCCTCTGAGATGAGCCGAGCAGCGAGCTAACGTTAGCTCCCGGTGGCTACTCCCAGCTCTGCTCCCAGCTCTGCTCCCAGCTAGCTCTGCACTTCTCCCAAAACCGGAGCAAACTTCCAAACAGACGTCAGTTGGATAAACTGACCACAGATTAGGACTCTAAACTGTGACTTTCTCGCATGAAAAAATATTTAAAATTAATAAAGTGACGTTTTAACAACGCTACGGCGGACTTTTAGCTGCTCTACTGCTAGGCTATCAGTTAGCATAGCTTTGAAGCTAATGCCGTAAAACGGCGCATGCGCAGAAGCGCTGGAACGGATCGTGTTCCGGGTACGGATCGAGCACTGACAGAACCCACTCTCATTTTGTTACTTCCTGTTATGCCGACGCTAGACTTCCTGCTCCCGTCTCAGCAGAACGACATGCTGCTCACGTTATTACAGAGTTGGTAAAACATACAAATGAACAATTAACATGTCGTCGCCTGTATTGAAACCTATGAAAGGTTATTTCATTGCAGTTCGCTCCGTGTTTTTGTGTCATTGTGTTTTTCGTGTAAGGACTGTTACCGCAAGGTGTGTGTGGAAGACAGGCTGCTAGCAGGTTGTGCTCAAACTTAGCGCCCTTGGAAGCAGAAGGAGGTAGGAGGAGACTAATGGTGTATTCATTGTAAAAGAGAGTGATTTATTTAATTTAAAACAAAGAGAAAATGGCCGCGTTTCCCAGATTTGTTAAGAAGCTCTTAGCGCTAAGATCTTCTTTGGAGCGCTCTTAAGAGCGCTGTGAAAGAAGAACGTGTTTCCGAGAGTCGCTCTTAGCCTAAGAAGATCTTTCACTAAGAAGGAAATGTAAGATCGAGCGGACCCACTCTTACGAGTCTTCTTAGCGACCAACGCTCACGTTTTCAAGGCAAATCAATATCACACTAAGCAAGATATTAAACAGTGCACATCGTATGTTTAAAACATTAAATTATGTGCCGAAATAAAAAATAAAGAGATAAAAAAAATAAAATAAGAACAATAATAAACTAAATATGAGGAATAACATGTGCTCTGCACATCAGGCACACAAATAAAATTAATCATCATCATTCATCATAACTTTTTACGCACACATCCACGTCCCATATCTGCATGAACATCAAAAACAACCGTTCTTAAATCAACCCCTAGTGTCGCTGTTTCATCGTGTTTTTACACAGTGGGGAGCTTCTTGGTGTGGTGGGGGCATCGCAAGCAAGGGTCAGTGTCACGGAGTGTGGCAGCCGTGACACCGATCCTCCTGTGCCATTTTATACTGGCACCAAAAAGACTGTCACGCATTAACACTCCACTGCCTAAATATATATGTAGCCTATATACATAATGTAGCCTTGTATTGATCATTTAATGATGATGAGAAAAGAAAAACGTGTTGATCACCAAAATAATATTTTAGTGGGTGGATTCGAACCCAGACCACGGCAATGCTTCCACTTTCTTTTCCAGAGTTGTCTGGCTGTAAACCAGCCAGCCCCTGCGCACGTTTTTATTTTTTATTTTCACACACATCAAGCACATGGCCGTGCAGCCGTCTCGGCCGCATCTTTACGCGGCTGTGCCGTGTCATCTATGGCCAGTCCGTCACTGCCCGTGACCAACGCGGCAACAACAGCGGAGAAGTTTCTAATCAGGCCCGCGGACACCGGGACCTGTGTTAACCCCATGTTTGGAAATCCCGTCTTCGGTTTATTCATGGCCCGTCGGTGCAGCTGCGCTGGTCACTGTGTGTGATCTATGTGTGTATTAGGTGGCGTGTGATATAATAATCGATTTGCCTGGCATCGATTGATTCAGTTTCAGTACTGTGGTGGTGGACAGCTCCCGTTAAGAGCTTCTTAAGAAGCTTCTTTGGCGTGATCTTAAGAAGGCAGTTAAGAACGCATCTGGGAAACACCCGTATCTTAGCGCTCCTTCTTAGCCGAACCCTTCTTAAGAGCCTTCTTAAGTCCTTAAGAAAGATCGAATCTGGGAAACGCGGCCAATGTCATTATTTTCATTTAAATAAAAGCTGTAACTCGTAGCAATTTAAAAAGGGTAATTTCATGTAATATTCATTATTTAAGTTTACTAAAATGTATTTGTTTAAGTTTAAAAATGTGAACATGATTTCTATATATTATTCACTGAAATCTGGTATTATGGCATTTGTATTTCTGTCCATTTTCATAGTATTCACGGTGTCATGGTGTCAGAAGGTGAAAAGAGGAGAGAATTAAAGTAACACCAGTCGAAGCGCTCTGCGTCACGTGTGGTAATTCCAAGTGGGCCGCTACAATACCATTACCTTACAACTTTACACACACAAAACAAAACACGACATTACAAGACAAACTTGTTTTTGAGGCAAATTTATGCAAAACCACTGATGCGCGTTCCCGTCGGGGGCAGTTTTTCATCAAGCAGTCTGCATTTGCCTCGCAAACAACTCTGTCTCATAACGTTCTGTTATTATCTCATAGCGTGGTGAATGTGCAGCTCACAACTTGTCCACCAGAGCGTTTTGGAGTTGTTGGTTTGTGTATTTGATGAGTTTGCTCGTAGCTCTAAGCAGCTCACTGCTCTGCCGTTCTAAAAATAGCTTGCACCAACAATTAAAGGTAACGAACCTACTGCTATGACTATAGGAATTATGGCAATGGGCCAATTTGCCAAAATGTTGAACTTTCCCTTTAAAGCTCTCAAATTATCACACGAGAGATAATTCCCTCAGGGCTTCGTTTCTCTCTCTTTCTTTTCTTGTGTTAGTACCGCTGACACTGACCCTTTGTAGTACTGCTGCGTGGACAGCGTGCCGGTCTTCAGCAGCTGGTGCAGCAGCAGGCCCATGTGCTCGCGAGCGATGGTGCTGCGCTCCAGCGTCGACTCCAGGCCGTTTCGCACAAACACGAAGAGCAGCTGGGTGCTGTTCATCTCCTGCACACACTGTAGCGTCTCCTGCAGGAAATACACCGACACAGCGGGGCGATTTAAGTTACAAATTGTTAAAATATTGATCCTCCTCACATGAGGATTATCAGATGACGATGGCGCACCTTCATGTTGTTGATATGCAGGTACTCCTCGATGATGGCTGTGGACTTCTTTTCCAGCTCCTCTTCTGTCAAGGCCGGCTTGGTGGGGGTCTGTGGGGGGGGAGGGGTGGCGGTTGTCTCCCGCTTCATGGCTGCTGCCACACAAACACGAACACACAGACACACACACATTAAAACCTCTCCTGGAAATCTAATTTAATCTTATTTCATGTAGTTAAATAATCAACTTAAAAAATGTATTTCTGTGCACTCTGTCCTGAGCACTCACCAATCTGGCTTCCAAGAAAAACATAGTACCTCTACCGCTGCAACTCTTGTCCTAAATTATATCACCCTAGCTTAGCCTTAGATAAAAAGAAACACTGTGCTGCTCTCTTTATTGACCTTTCAAAAGCCTTCGACCCAGTTGACACAAACTACTCCTAACCAAACTTCTCAACATCAGCCTCGATGACATTACTTTTAAATGGTTCCAAAGTTACCCCAAGGGTCAATCCGTGGCCCTGTTTTATTTTCACTATATATTAATAACATTGTAACTACTGTCACTGGCTGTAACATTCACCTTTATGCGGATGACACCATTTTGTATTCCATGTCTGACTCTGTACCCTCTGCTATTGAAGCTCTTCAGCACCGTTTCACTGACTTACAAGTTGCTCTCAATAATCACAAACTGGTTCTTAATGCAGGTAAAACAAAATCTATGCTCTTGACTAAATCAAAAAACATCACTTACAATATGCAAATCATCTCCACTATTAATGATACAACTATTGAAAAGGTTTCTGAATATAAATATCTTGGACTTTGGATCGACGACAAAATCACCTTCAAACATCATGTATCTAATTAAACTAAGACAAAAAATAGGCTTTTTCTACAGAAACAAATCATCCTTTCCTTTTCACTGCAGGAAGAAACTTATCGAGGCAACTTTTATGTCTTAGACTATGGAGACATCTTGTATAAGCATGCATCAGCTACAACTTTACATCCACTTGACACCGTTTATCACTCAGCCCTGAGGTTCATTACTGGCGACAGCTACGACACTCATCACTGTGACTTGTATTCCAAAGTTGGATGGCCCTCACTATCTACCAGGCGTGATCAACACTGGATTTTATTTATTTTTAAAGCTCTCACTGGTCTTTTACCATCTTATATTAACTCGCTAGTATCTTTTAATGGAGGTTCCCATCGCACACGCTCAAAAGACTGGCTCACACTGCAGGTTCCCTCTGTCAACTCCTAACTTGGAAAGACTACTTCTTCTTACTCTGCACCTTCGACCTGGAACTCTCTGCAAAATCATCTGAAACTTACCTCACTTTTTACCAATAGGGCAATTTAAATCCATAGTTACATCATATTTTACCTCTAACTGCTCCTGCTTTTAACTACACTTATGTATTCAAGTTATGCTTATGTATGTTTGTTATGTCTGAATATTTATGTATGTCTCAATTGTTTTGTCTTCCGTCTTTATATGTTCTGTGTTTCATCTCGGCTATATCGTAAATGAGGTTTGTTTAGGTTTGTCTAAAATAGATTATATTCAGATTATTTGAGGTTGTTACAAACATAAATTTTAAATTCCTTCATTTCCTCTCCTCCTACCGTTCTCTTTGCTCCTCGCTCTCTCTCTGCTGCCCCGGTCTCGGTCGTCCGTCATACTCGCCACCCAGCGGACGGGGTCGGCAGAGCCGCGCTGCTCGCCGAGCGTGAACTCCACATTCTGCAGCACAGAGAGAGAGAGAGAGCCGTAACAAACTGTAATCTGTTCGTTAATGCCTCTCGTTACCGCTGCTCACTGGAGAACACACAGCTCGTCTCTCAGGCGACGACCTCTCACCTGTTCTGTCACAAATTTGTCGACGTCTACGTCCTCGGGCAGGAAGTCTTTCCACCGGAGGCCGGCCTCCCTCCACATTGTGCCCGCCTTCTTATGGCTCTGATGGAGGACACACGCAAAGTTTTTTATTTATTTGTTTATTTAAATCATCATCATCACACTTCATCTTAGTTCAAGTAATACAATACACATGGCTGAAAGGGTAAAGTAAATGGGCTTTATAACTTTAAAAATAAGCTTGATTTGATAGATAATGGCTGATAATCGATGACAGCTCTCACCATTCCTTTGCAGAGTAAGGTCAGGATGTGGACTAGCAGGACTCCAGCTTTTCCCAGAGGGACCAGAGGCTTAGAGATCTCCCTAGAGACAAAAGAAAACAAAGAAGAAGATACAAACAAGTTAAAAAACCTAAAAAAAAAACAACTCCTCTGACAGATTCCCTCCATGGTGCCGACGACTCACCTGAAGAGTTCTCCCATGGGGATTCCTCCCTCCAGGAGCACGGGGGTGATCAGCTCGGCCAGGTAGAGCCACATGTGGGGGTCGATCGCCATGTCCTCAGACACCTCCAGGATTTCTTGGAGCCTGAGGAAACACGAGTTTCAAAGTTTTATTCAAAGATTCTAGAAAATTAAAAAGTTGCAGATGGAGAACACAAACATATGGAAACACACTGTTTCCCACAGGTTTACAGGGAGACTGTGGCCGTAGCGGATTGTCCGACGGAATAAATTTGTGGCGTGGTGGTCTTGATTCTGTGGCGCAGCGCCACACATTGGTCTATGCATGGGAAACACTGGAAACATCTCAGGTTGTAGCTGCTTAAAGATGTTAGCTACGAGTTTAATTCCTCCCGGTCAGTAAGTGTTGCACTCACACTCCCCCACTCTCGCTCCAACCTTCAATGGGCTCTATGCACAGCTCCACCACTTCCTGAATTTAAGGCAGGTCCTTCATTTCCTGTTTTACATTATTGGACAAACTGATTAATCCAGGTGTGTCTGAGTAGTCACAATGGTCAGACACACCTGGATTAATCAGTTTGTCCAATAAAGGAGAGGATGTGCAGGGTCGGGTTGTGGCAGGACTTTTGTCTTTCCAACATTGACCTCCAGGCCTGCACTCTCATATGCTTCCACAAAAGCATCAGTGGACTCCTGTAGATCAGCAGAAGAAGAGGCTGGGGCACAGTTGTCGTCGCCATACTGGAGTTCTGAAATGTATGTTTCAGATGTCTTTGTTCAGGCTTTCAACCGCCGAAGGTTAAAAAGTCCTCCGTCCACCCAGTGTCTGATACACACTCCAAGATGAGGGTGAGTTGTTTTGACATGTATCAGAATCCGTGAGGGTGCAAACGTTCCAGGAGATGAGACAGAGAGATTGCAGGGTCACCTTTCTTCTTTCTGTATTCTGACCGCAAAAGAGGGTGAGTCCGCCGAGTGCGGTTATTTTTTCAAGTTCAAGTATATACTCACAAAGTAAACAACAAAAATGAATGAAAACAGACAGACAGACTAACTGAGGTTCTACCAAATTAGGGTCTCTATGTATGAGAGACAGAAAAAGAAATAAAATAAATTAAAGATAAATAAATAAATACAATTTTGGGTATATGAAAAGGCACAAAGATGCAAAGAGATTGGAAAGATATCGTGTATGTGAAGGCAGTGAAAGAAGCTTTGCAATAAAGTAGCCTATTATTATCTCACAAGCTAAATCCTTCTTTTCCAAATCCTGCTGTTGTAAACATCAAACTTAAAGCTCTCAAATAGTCACACAGGACATAATTTGCTCTGGTCTTCATCTCTCTTTCTCCTCAGTTTTTTTTTTCTTTTGTTAGTAGCAATGACACTGACCCTTTGTAGTACTGCTGCGTGGACAGCGTGCCGGTCTTCAGCAGCTGGTACAGCAGCAGGCCCATGTGCTCGCGGGCGATGGCGTTGCGCTCCAGCGTCAACTTCAGACCGTTTCGCACAAAAATGAAGAGCAGCTGGGTGCTGTTCATCTCCTGCACGCACTGCAGCGCCTCCTGCAGGAAACACACCGACACAGCAGGTTAGAAATTGTTAAAATATTGATCCTCAGCCTCGGCCTCCTTGTGTTGTATGTTGTCGTGGTTGCTTGGCTGGTCGCACCTTCATGTTTTTGGTATGCTGGTACTTCCTGATGATGGCCGTGGACCTCTTGTCCAGATCCTCTTCTGTCAAGGCCAACTTGGTGGGGGTCTGTGGGGGTGGACGGGTGGCGGTCGTCTCTCGCTTCCCTGCACGCTTTGCTGCACACACACGCATTAACAAAGATGTTAAAACCTCTCCTGGAAATCTGAATTTAAGTTATTTTGTGTAGTTAAATGTTTTATAGTTTGTATAAAATTAATTATATTCAGATTAAAAAATCTTGTGGACAAGTTGTGACCTGCAGAGAGAGAGAGAGACATGCACATCGGGTAGGCCCAATTGGGATGGGTGCTGGATCAAAGAGGAATCAATGCAATAAACGAAAAAATCTGCACACCAAAAAGAGCTCCCTTAAGAAAATTTAATAGCGTGACGTTTCGAGCAAAACAATGCTCTTTTTCAAACTGCTCTCAAACTGCTTTCAGACCTGCACATTCACCACGCTATGAGATAATAACGGAACGTTGCGAGAGGGGACTCGTTTTCGAGGTAAATTCATACAAAACTGCTGATGTGCGTTCCCGTCGAGTGCAGTCTCTTCATTTGCCTCGAAAACAACTCTGCCTCGTAACGTTAAGGTGCGTTCACACCGGACCTTTTATTTTTGTCTCTGGCCACTGAGATTTGTGCTGCTCTTTAATTGCTTGATTAAAAACCTCAAATTGACATTGGTTCCTGTAGCGGAGAATGGCTGTCGCGCTTTTTGTTTGTGCTTTTCTGTGCGCTGAAAAGAAAGACTTTTGGGGGCAAAAACTTGTCGTGACTTAAAGCAGAAGTAAGTGATATATTTGTGTTAATATAAGTCTTAAATAGTTATATCTTCCGACAGCAATCACTTACATAGAGTGTTTGGACCGAAACACGGGTCTGTCAGTCACTCTGCTCTGCTCTGAGCCGAGGAGAAAACATTTATCGTATCCTACAGTTTTTATCCAATGAGGAGAGAGAACGGCATGCAGGGCTGTGTGTGCAGCCAAGGGACGCCGTGAATGTGGTGACGTAGGGACGAGGACTGTTATGGTGCGTTCAAGGCAACTCGTAACTCGTGTTTTTCCGACCTGTGAAGTTGTACCAGTTTGATCTGGTGCGAGGTCACGGGTCGGAAGTTACGAGTGGCCGTTATAGTGACTTTCACCGGTAAAACAGGTCGGAAAAACACGAGTGGGTTGCCTGGAACGCTACAAAGTAGTAAGTTGTGACTTGAAGCTGTAATTTACGATTTCAAAAGCCTGCCTGGAACGCAGCATTAGCGAAAACGACCGGATCACTTACTTCTGCTTTAAGAAGGAAGGATGTGTGTTATTACTGACCTGTAACAAAATTTTGTAGGATTGGGGAGGGCTGGGAAAGGGAGGGAATAAGTGGTTGTTGTTTTTGGGAAAAAAAATGAAAAAATCCTTATTTTTCATTGTATGTACTTTTACCTGTCAAATGAATAAAAACATAAACATAAAAAAAAAAAGAACTTGTCGTGACTTGTCGTGACGTAGGACCCCACACATTGTCCGTCACAACGAGAAATTTTCTGGCATGCCAGAAATTTGCTGGGAGGTCGGCGACTCCTTTAGGACATCGGGACGTGACACAGAGCCTCACTAATTACGCGTCCCGATAAATGCTCACGACCCCGCGATCTCTCTACGATTACGTAAATTATGCTGCGACACGTCTGGGACGACAAAATCGTACAATGTAGGCCTGCCTTTACTCACTTGCTTGCTGACACTGATTATTTTCTAAGCTTTGGGGTGTTTAAAGCGTAGTTTTTTTCTTTTTTAAAGATGAGAGAAGTGAGACCAGTGGGAAAGAGACTTCACCCCAGATGATGTGGATTTTTTTTTCTGTGCGGGGGAACCTACCAGAATCTGCAGGTTTGGTGCTGGTGCCGACGCTCCTCCTCTTCTCCCCCAAGCTTTCCCAGGGGTCAATGCCCCCGGGGGCGAGCAGGGAAACCCAGTTTTTCTGAGAGGAGGGAGTGGACAGAGGTGAGGAGGAGTTTATACACATTTATGTAAAATAGAAATTTAAAATATCTCTTATTCTTTCTATTTATTAATTTTATTAAAGCTATGGTCAACGATAGCTATGGCCCTCCTAACGACACACCCCCCTTCAGCAGAGCAGAGCAACAAGCCTGCCGGCAGAAACCAAACACGGCACCGGCTTTGATTTCGGAGCAAAATGTTGGATTCACCGTCACAACTTCCACAATAAAACCAAAGATTACCTGTTCAACATAAACTCCGCTGTATCAGCACCGCCCCTGCAGCCTGGGCGGGGTCGCTCTGCTAACTGCACACTGCGAGTCTCCCTGCTCCTCTCCTCTCCCCGACACAGCACCCTGCGCCTGGTCGCCCCTCCTTCGCTAGGCACCGCTAATGGCGGCGTCAGGGAGTCGAGGGGATTGGATGGAGGGTACGAGAGAGAAATTGAGCAATAGGTGCCATCTGGGCTGCATGGCTCCTATTGGTCAATTTCTCTGCAGGTCTGCAGCCACTACTATATTTTTTTCATCCTTTGGCTCTTCACATTGTGTAGGTCGTACTACAGGGCCATAACCACCGTCTAAATGACGTTAATAATAATGATCAATCTTTCAAATCGTAGACCGTAGCATTAAGTTATGAAATATCCACTTGAAAAACAGCAAATCTTCATATTCGAGAATCTGTAACTACAAAATAATTTGGTTTTTATCTTTACTAATGACACAGAAAAAAGTACAGCATAACAATGGCGTCTGAGCAAATGGATATTCAAATCTTTAACAACCTACTAAATTACACGAGTTTTCAGCAAAGATTTTGAGTTTTTAATGTTTGTAGTGACGCAGTTTCCTCAGTGTGTATGTGAGAGACTCACCCGTCGCAGATCCAACACATCCTGCAGCTTGAAGCGGATCGTGGGCGTGGTCTTCTCCTCCTTTATGATCTTCTCTATCTGATGGAAGTACTGGTCCATACGAGGCTGAGGAGACAGACGACGGTTTGATGAGTGACTCTGTCTCCATCCAACTACACATTTATCAGCATTAATTACAAACACTAATTCCCTCTTTAATCACATGTGTGTGTTTGTACCTTGGCCTTCTCAAAGTCCAGGTACTTGCCGATGGTGGACAGCAGCACACACAGACACTCCAGAGATTCCTCGTCCTCTTTTTTCAGCAGCTTCACGATGCAGTCGTGCACGATGGCCTCCGTCAGCATCTTGAGCTTGAACAGCTCGCCAATGAACTTGATGTTGCCCACCGAGCGCCTCCTGGCCTTGTCTTTGGCATCCTGCAGCTCCTCGATGAGCCGCTGCTTCTCCTCCTCCTGCAGGGAGAGAGAGAGATGTCATAAATTGCAGAGGAGAGATGGTTTGTATTTAAACCTCTAAAAACTTTGGGATATAAAAAGTAATCGTAGCACAGTGGCTCCTTCGAGACATCTGGCCGCCACACAGCTGAGCTGACCCATCAGCCCAGCCCAGGTTTCGTTAAATAAAAGACGCGACCTAAAGCCTGACCAGGGACAAAAACAGCAAACGTCTTCTATACATCATATTTTCCCATTTCCTGTGGCAATGTTGTTTGTATCATAAATAAACCGTACAGAGGAGGCGCCCTCCAGCTCCTTCTGCTTCTTCTCGAAGATCTCGTCGTCCTTCTCAAACACCACTTGGCATCGGTTTAGCAGCAGCTTACGGAAATTCACAGTGACTCCCGGCTCATCTTGGACTTGGACTTTTAGCTGTGGAAGAAAACGGACATTTAGTTTCAATAGGCTTCATGCACAACTCCACTACTTCCTGAACTTTAGCCAGCTCCTTTATTTCCTGTCTTACATTATTGGACAAACTGATTAGGCCCTAGTGTGACTGCACCCTTAATGAACTTTTCAGAATTTCCACTAGCCAATATTTTTCGGGTGAAAATAAGGATCCTGTCCCTGTCCCCCGCTGGTCTGCACTCACATTACCCCGAACCCAAGTGTGCTCAAGCACGGTTGCCTCCTTCACATTACACTCGCGTTACATTGTTGTTTAATTAAAAATAAACCAAAGCCGTTTCCTACAAAAATGTCTACATGCTTTTATTTTGAAGTTTCTTGCGTGCACTTCCTGTCCCAAGCGGCTTGACACTGGAGGCAGCCTGAGAGTGGAGCCTGCACCGACCCTCTCGACACTTCCACTTCATTATGCTCGAAACGGTGTCAAGCGTAACATCACTATAACACCCTAGACAGCTTTGCTCTCACACGCGGGCGCCGCTCACCCCCATAAGGCAGCGGGACATGTTGGCGTAGACCACCGAGAGGTCTGACTCGGAGATGGCCTTCTCATGGATGAGGTGGACCACGCCCTTCAGCCTCTCCTCAGTGTCGATGCTCAGCCCTGTCACCTGCTTCATGAGCCTCTGGAACGTCTGTGGCCTCAGATTGTTGAGGATGCTGCTCATCCGCTTGAACAGTTCCTGGGTCTTGGCCTGCTCCGAGTCGCTCTCCGCCTTGTTCGGCTGCACGTCGTCGTTCAGCGACATGCTGGTGATGATCTTCCGCGGCTCTTTCCTCTGGATCTGCTGAGAGTGAAGGTGCGTGTGCTAATCTACAAGATGGTGTTTGTAGGTAGCATCAGCAGAACATACGAAGGTCACCTGGTGGACAGGTGAGGAATGACGTAAACACACATTAGAGACAATGGAATGCAATATAATAAAATAAAGAACTAAATTGCTCCTTTTGTGTTTCAGAAACTTCAGATTCTAAGTATTTATGGCATTAATATTTTTCAAATCTGTTTTTCTTTATAAGATACTCTCAAATGAAGGAAATGAGTTGCTACTATTATTTTTTTCATGTTTTCTGACTCTGCTGGATGAAGAAAAGTGAGTTCCGTTCGCTACCATCATATGGACATGCAGTGCTGCGCGGAGCCCCGCTGTAACTCAGGGAAGGCACGGAGGACTCTGAAACTTCTCCCAGCCTTTAGTCCACATGAGGGTGAGTTGATAATGAGTGAAATTTGAATTTGGGTGAACTATCCCTTTAACTATTCAAAGCTGCCTAAACTTAACCATTAACCTAATTATAACCTAAAGTCAAGTCTGTTCTCTCAAATGGCCCTTGGAAAAAGTGAGGACCGGCCAAAATGTCACAAGTACAAGTACAAGTACAAGAACACACACACACACACACACACACACACACACACACACACACACACACACAGGAAGAGAGAGAGAAGCTTACGTGCATGACAGCAGTGTACAGTGAAAGCGAAACTCAACTCACCAAAAAATGACAAAGTGATTTTCCCTCGAAGATTTTCTGACCAATAGCTGACCGACCTGTAGACCACATGTCATTTCTTTACAAAAAAAGGTAAGTATGAACTAGTGTGAACCGTGTGAACACAGACAGGACCAAAACTTTGCAACAATGTATCATTTACACGGACCCCTCTGGTCCGGACTTTCAGGTGTGACAGCGACCTTAAGGATAACATTACCTTTTCTGAGTTAACAATAATTTAGAGCAGGCGTATTTGAAGAAAGTATATCATGCTAACCTTTTGTAAACTCCACACCGTCGCCGAGCGTCTTCTCTGTGAAAATTACTGCATCGGGTTTTCCTTTAGGTGCGTGCAGAGGAGGAGCGGGCCAATCAGCTGTCAGTGTGTGTGCATGCACCAATGATGCGCTGGTTGATAATGTAAGTTTCGTTTTTACCTTCGTTTTTACCACCACGCACCAATGATGCGCTGGTTTATAAGTTTCGTTTTTACCACCCAAACCAAACCAGTGATGCGCTGGTTGGGGAGTTCCTCCTCCCAGATGTAACAGAACACGTCCTCAGTGATTCACATCCATCTCTTCACAGTCGTGTAGGACTCATGTTTCTCCTCAGTCTGTTTCAGCAGCTTCGTGGATTCTCTTCTGAAAAAATGCAAGAAGAAGTTTGATTTTTAACCGTGGGATGTTTCCATAATAATAATAATAATAAAAAATGAAGTTAAATTCAGGTTTGGCAGCTGCTGCTTCTGTATAATGTGTTAATGTCAGCATGTTTCTCTGCAGTAAACTGTGTAGTTCCAGAGGAAACCAAGTACAGTGTTAAAAAATCAAACATGAGACATGAAACTAGTGGATTTGAAAACGTTACAAAACTCAAGAGGAACATGGATAGTTAAAAAAAAAAAAAGTTCAAGTTCATGTATTGGGAGACACTGAATCAAAAGAACCCAGGGAAGTCAGAGTGAAATCCTCCTCAAAGTGACAGAGAAAATTCATAAAAATGAAACTGTGACTCACAGCTCAGCAGACTTTGTTATTGTTGTGTTTTTTGGCCGTTCTTCATCTCAAACTAATCGAGGAACTAAATGTTTTTGGAGGTTCAGCGAAAGCCAAGTCTGGTTTTCTGGAGTTCCCCGAGAAGTCCAGTCAAAACACAGAGAGATGATGATGACATCACCGACGCTTCACCCAGCTTTTTCCTACAGTTTCATCACTTCTCCATGTTGATCTCCCACAGCTTCTTCTTCCTCTTCCTCATGTCTGCTAAACAAAACTGTGAGCATCCAAAAATACTAACAACAACAACAGCTCCTAAAACCTCCACTTCAGACGTCAAGTCAAATCCTAATCAGACCCAGAAAGGATGTGTTAATGAAACATCTGTACACAAAATACAAAAGTGAGGTGTTCGCTGTGGAAACCAGTGGGTCAAGGGGGAATTTTTTGTTCAGTTTGTTGTTTTGGTGGTGGTGGACAGCAGCAGAGAGATTTTTTAGGTTACGTTATAGTTCAATATATATAATATATATGCTTACTTACGTAGTTGGTGTTTATATCCAACATGCCACTTTTTTACAAAATGAAGATCTAGTTTGTTCTTACAAAATAAAGTTTGTAAAGTAGCTATATGGAGCACAGCTGCTGACAGATGTGCAGCTGACAGTGACAGTGTCCTCATCAATAAACCTGAGCCACAAGTGTCTGTCTCTCTCTCGCTCCCATTCCACATAAAAATGAATGTTATATAAAAACAATAACTAGTAAGAAAGAAAACAGATGGAGTGACAACCACAAAATGGAAACATTGTAATAATTCCTGTGACCTGTAGCCACAGCAGGGCAGAGTGGTCTATACCAGCTGTCTATAATATGATCACTATTGAGTGTGTTTCATTTTAATAAGTAGTAGTAGCTTCAGAAACACCGCGCCCCACCTGTCATGTCTCGCCCCACCCACACTTTGAGGATCACTGGTGTAAACAAATAGTTAGAAAGCTGATTCCATCGACTCTGAGCTGGTTGATTTGGCAGCAGCATCTTAACACTCTTCAATTATTATAAATTTAGTACATTATTGTCATTATTTCTGCAGGTAAAATTTACTTTTTTTTTTTTTTTTTTAAAGCTGGCATCTGTTTGCGTTAAGCTTCTCAATGTTTGTGTGTGTGACTTGTAAATCATCTGAGTAAAAATGCATTCAGGGTTCCCACGTGTCCTTGAAAACCTGGAAAATGGTTGACCAGTTTTGGAAAACACATGGAAAATGAGAATTAAAAAAAAGTCAAATGTCCTGGAAAGGCTTGAGTTGTCCTGGAAAATTATTTATCACATCGTGACATCAGCTACCAGAGTTCTTCCATTTGACTTTTTAGCATGTAAGAGATTATTTCATACTGTAAGTTAGAGCCATAGACTACATATCTAAAAAAATACAAATAAGGTACAACTGTGGAAAAGAACCCTTCTCCAAAGCATGAAAGGGACGGGGGATGTATTAGTGTATGGCGTGATAACATGTCTGCCAGACTGTAGCAGCTGAAAAAGTCCTAGAAAATGATTTCAGGGAAACAGTGGGAACCCTGAGCATTGTATAGTTTATCCTCAGGACAAGGTCAGCTGGGAAAGAGCTGCAGCTCCAGGTCCAACTCATGTCTCGACTGCAGCTATTCAATCAGTGATAAAATGCAAATATCAAATTTACAGACGCCTTTAAACACCACATGCCAGTGAATTAAACAGTGGAAAACACAGACAATGAAAGTGAAAGTGAGGAGATTCTGAGGAAATGGTGCGTTCAATGTCCTGAGAGCGCTGCCGTCACAAAAGCACTTTTCTTTCTCTTAGTGTTTTTTTTTTTTTTGCAATGATCTTTATTATCTCTTCCAGTTTTGGATGTGAAAAGAGGCATTAATTTTTCTTTAATTAAATATCTTTTTTAATAAAGAAAAAGCAAAAAAGTATTTACAAATTTTCAAATAAATTGTAATCAATGACCAGGAGGGGTGGGGAGGAAGGGGGGCGTGGATAATTACAACAAGCACCTTCTGCCAGCTGTGGAGAGAAAAATATAAATACAGAGGGGGAAAAAAACTGCCACTTTATCTCAGAGGTGGGGAAAAAAATACATAAACATTTTCTTCTTTGAAAAAGAAAAAAAAAAGAAAAACACTCCTCCATCATATATTTACAGAACTCTCCTGAAATGCATTTTTCACTCATGGAAGCAGAAAAGGCCTTTTAAGGATTCGTACTGTTAAACTCTACTTTTTTTTCATTAAAGTCCTTTTTCGTTAAAGTGGATTTTTGAACTTTTTTCAAGTTTTAACAACGATATTTATTTTTTGCCTTCTTTTAAAATCCAACATCAGGCTTCGTGGGGAGAGGCTGCAGCCGTGGCTCTCCCCGTTTCCCAGTCCACAGTTTGTTTGTGTGTTTTTTCATTTATTAAAGCGCCAGAAACGAGTAAAACAGACACATGGGAGGGAGGGGGGAGGTTTTTAAGAGCAGGGGGAGTTGGTTGGGGGTCGAGGGGCATCGGGGGTTGAAGGAAGGGTGGGGGGGGAGGAGAGCGTTGGCGTCGCCCCCGCCCCAGCAGCAAAAATGGTCATGAATGTTCATCGCCCCTCCCCTCCTCCCTCCTTCTCCCTCTCCTCAGTGAAGCCGTCCTCGTGAAATCCACAAACCGTTGGTGAAGCGTCCGTCAGACGGCCGTCGCCTCTTCTCTTTGTAGTTTTCTATATTTTTTTTTATAAAACACACTCCAATCATCCAACACTGGAAAAAGAAAACAAAAAAAAATTTGACAAAAACAAAAAAATCAAAATAAAGGGAACGGAAAAGCTAGCCGTCTACATAAGCGCTTCATGTAGATCAAAAACACCGAACATGCGACATGACGACAACGCCGCGTCATGTCGACATGATAAAGGATGAATTCATCAAAAATATAGATGTGAACAGCCTTTTTAAAGTTTTTTCTTTTTTTTAAAGTTTTTTTTATTTTTTAATATCTGTCGTTAAGCAAAGTGTCTTGAATAGTGTTGCCGTGGCGAGGAAAAGCCATCTGAAAACAATAAACCTCCCAAAAAAAAAAAAAAAAAAAAAACGGAAAAAGGAAAAATAAAAATACTGAAGGAAACGGCATCGACTCCCACGGCTCGTAACTTCTCAGCATCGTCTTCTCTCTTTGTATCTATTCTCTCTCTTTAATCCTGTTTGTTAAAAAAAAAAAAAAAAGACATTCGGTTGCACAAAGGAAAAACAAAAAATGAAACCAAAATGAAAAATAACATGATCGAACGTTCGATCCATAATACAATCTCTCCCAGTTGAAGAATTTTTTTCTTTGCTTTTTTTTTTTTTTTTTTTTTCTGTTTATGCAGAAGGATTTTGCAGATTCAGATTCTTCTGAATCGTCCACAGAACATTCAGGTTCCTCTCCGAGCTCCCGCCTCGTCTCCCAGGCAGCAGGTCTCTGGGGGTGAACAAGGGGGAGGAGGGTGGTGGTGTAGGGGTGAAGGGGGGTTGGAGGGGCTTGAGCAGGGGGGTTTAAGGTGGTGGGAGGGGCCTAGCTGTTGTCGGACTCGTCCTCGGCCTCGCGAAGCCACGTGAAGAAGGCGGTGACGGACTTGAGGGCGACTCCTTTGCCCTGCTGCTCGGCGGGGTCTTTGCTCGACTCCCACTTGTAGAAGGCCTCCTCTTTGATCACGTCCTCGTCGTAGAGCGTGTCGAAGAACATCCGCAGCAGATCTGACGGGGGAGGGGGGGGGCAGGAAGTAGTTTAATAACTATTTAAACAAGATGTTAAACAAGTTTTGCACTGAAAAAACTTCACAGGAACATCCAAGAAGCTGATTTGTTGTGAATTTTGGAATAAATAATACACAGAATCTGTCAATTCTGCACTTGACAATACAAGCAGAGGAGCACACTATAAATTATTTGTGTGTTTTATGTGAATGTTGTCTGTTGTCCTGTTTGTGTGGATTTTGTGTCTATTGATTTTTTTTTTAGCTACTTTCATGTCCTTTTAAATTCCTTTCCTTCCTTAAAGTGATTGAAATTGAATTGAACTAAATTGGATTCTGATATTTGAGGAGGGTCACACACTAGACAAACTTGGGCCTGATTTGCCGCCTTTATGATCAGGTGGATCGTGACCCGATCTGAGGCTTGTTGCATACAAATATTTGTCCAAATAATCTTCACATTTGTTACGATGTTACGATATTTTTACAGAGGACATTTTTTTTACTGGGAAACGTAACTGACCGGATTTTGTGCACTTTTGCAGCTCACAAATAATTCAGCCCTAATTTTTCCTTTCTCTTCAGACAGGATTTCACAAATACTCTTTCTTTCTTTTTTTCACTGCATAAAACAACACAAGCCTTGACAGTCAGGTGATGATATTGATCGTCTTCTGTATTTGTTTTTCTTTTTGAAATTGTGTTTGATGACACAAGTTTCTGTGAGATCTCCACTGTGAAATTTTGATTTAATTTAGGGACAATGTGCACTCACATTTATCATTTTTAAAAGAAAAGAAAAAAAACTAAAAGATGGGTGCACCAGATTTAGCACAGAGCTAATTTCCATCTGTAGTCTATAATATTCGTCCATATTTGTAGTCCAAACTGTCGCTACAATCAGCAGTGAGTGTTTGGATGATTATAACATTAAATCTGGTTAAAACCGTCTTCATGTATGTGATTTCAAATGTTTTTAAAGATTTCTAAACTGTTGAGGCGTCTGAAAGTCATGACACACATCATGTCAATCAAATGGTCGGTGGCTATGGGAGCCTGGATGGGCCAATACTCACTGGCAGGTTGCTCCATCTGCACCATGAGGGCCTGCAGGGCGTAGAGCGCCTGCAGCTCCTTCTGCTCGTCCTTCAGGTATTTCTGCAGCAGCTTGGCTCTCTGCTTCACCTGCTCGCCGTCCACCTTGTAGGGGTTCTCACCTGCACAGGGAAACATCGGGAAAAACTTTATTGAACAAGACTCTGCTGGTTCAGCCTGTGAGCTGGGACGTTACGTTTACAGTGTTTTAACGATGAAGGTGACGGCCGCAGCTGGACTCACAGATGATGGCCGACTGGCAGATGCTCGTCATCAGAGCTCGGACGAACATGTTGGAGGACGTCTGCTGCTCGTCCAGGTTGGCCTACACACACACACAGAAACACATCTGTTTTACAGCTGGACACAACAACAGTGAGACCTGCTCTTCCGTCAGGCCGATGAGGTGGACGAGCCGGAGGCGGCGGGGACACGAACCTCGACCCAGTCAAAGATCCTCTGGTTGTCGGACTTGTCATGGATCAGCCGGTCCAGATGTTTGCTCAGCTCTGCAGAGCTCAGCTCCTTCTTGCTCTTCTCCGACTCGTCGCCGAGCGTGAACTCCACATTCTGCACAGAGAAAGAGAGAGAAACTAATCTGTAATCTGTTCGTTAACGACCTCGTTACTTCTGCTCACTAGAAAACACACAGCTCGTCTCTCAGGCGACGACCTCTCACCTGTTCTGTCACGAATTTGTTGACGTCTACGTCCTCGGGCAGGAAGTCTTTCCACCGGAGGCCGGCCTCCCTCCACATTGTGCCCACCTTCTTATGGCTCTGATGCAAACACACACAAAGTTTTTTATTTATTTGTTTATTTCGGGCATGTCAAATTTAAATCATCATCAACACACTTCATCAGATGGCGCATTTCCACTAGCACGGCTCGGCTCGGTACGGCTCGGCACGGCACGGCTCGGCTCGGTTTGGTTGTGTTTCCATTACAACTGAGTTCCACTAGTACCGCCGTGACGTCATTTACACGTCGCCGAGCAACGCTCTAAACTCTGTAAATATATAACTTTAGCAACATTTGAAACATTTTCAGGCGAGAAAGTAGTCGTTTAGATCCCCAACGTGTTGAAAATCTGACTAAATACCAGCTGTTTACAATTTTGTTTCAACGAAGTCGGCGTTACTAAAGCTAGCCGTAGTGAGCAACGCACTTCCGGTTATTTTCACAAAATAAAATACCCGTTGCCTTTTATCATAAGGAAAGCCATTACGATAGAATTGGTGCTTTTACTTTGAAAACAGGAAGTGAACCTACCCTCGCTGTAGCTAGCTTTAAACCGCCGTTTTGACAAACAAACTTCTGCTACAGCCACAATTGTTAGATTTCATCAATGAGACCAACATTTAAGAGTTTAACCAGCCGGTGGTAAACCTCTAAAAGCCATCGGGGAAGTTAATTAGCGGTCTGTTCTCCTCGGGGTGACGGTGGTAGGCTGGCCGGCGGAGCACGTCAGGAGCCGGGCTGCTGCCTCTGTGATGTCGCGGTCGCTGCTCGGACCTGGAGCTTCACACTCGAAAAACATCGGGGCAAACTTCTAAACAGCCGTCGTTTGGATAAACTAACCGCACATGGGGATCTAAACAGTTACTTTCTCGCATGAAAAAATATTAAAACTTAATAAAGTCACGTAATAACAGAGCCAGTCTCAATATTAGAAATTCTCTGGTAATAACAGGCTTCAGGCATCAGCAGGAACATTTCTGTTGTCGGTCGTCGCTTCCAGTGACGACACTCATCGGCCAATCAGTGGAAGGCAGTCGGCTGACGTCACGTTTTAGTAACGCTTCGGCTCGCTTGGAACCAGGGCTGAGGTGATACCAAAAATGTACCCGGTTGCAGGTACTGCGTGCTAGTGGAAACACGCAATAGCGCGCCGAGCCGTGCCGTACCGAGCCGAACCGTGCTAGTGGAAATGCGCCATTAGTTCAAGTAATACAATACACATGGCCGAAAGGCCATCCTGACCAAAAAGACGCCTTTTCTATGTTGTGTGATTTTCATTGTATATTACTGTGCAATCCTGGTTGTTGGAAATGGGCTTTATACATTTAAAAAAATAAGCTTGATTTGACAGATAATTGCTGATAATTGATGACAGCTCTCACCATTCCTTTGCAGAGTAAGGTCAGGATGTGGACCAGCAGGACTCCGGCTTTTCCCAGAGGGACCAGAGGCTTAGAGATCTCCCTGGAGACCAAAAAGAAGAAGAAGAAACAAATAAGTTAAAAAAACATTTAAACCCCCCCCCCCAAAAACCAATCTCCTCTGACAGATTTTTCCCTCCACCGACGACTCACCCGAAGAGTTCTCCCATGGGTATTCCTCCCTCCAGGAGCACGGGGGTGATCAGCTCGGCCAGGTAGAGCCACATGTGGGGGATGTCGATCGCCATGTCCTCAGCCACCTCCAGGATTTCTTGAAGCCTGAAGAAACACGAATTTCAAAGTTTATTTAAGGATTCAAGAAAAGGTTCAAAGTTGCTAAACAGATGGAGAAGGAAACAGAGTGACACAAACATACGGAAACATCTCAGCTTCTGCAAACATTTTTATTGTTTTATATATACACACTCACAAAGTAAACAATAAAAATTAACTAGAAAAAGAAAGCATCTCCTGCAGGAAATACGTGTGAATGCTGAAAGCAGCTGAACTGCTGAGGCAATGTTGAAAAAGACAGAGAGAGAGGGGTAGAAATAAATAAATAAAGAAGTAAAAAGACAGAGAAAGGGGGTAGAAGAAAGAAAAAAAAGTACAAAAAGAGAGAAAAAACAGACAGAGAGAGGGGGTGATAGATAGAAAGAGGTGGATAGAGATAGAGATAGAGAGGTAGAAAGAAAAAAGAGAGAAGTAAAAAGACAGAGGGTAGAAAGAAATAAAGAGAGAGAAAGAAGGAAGTAAAAAGACAGAAAGAAAGAAAGAAAGAAAGAAAGAAAGAAAGGAGTAAAAAGACAGAAAGTGGATAGAAAGGAAGAAAGAGAGGGGGATGGATAGATAGAAAGAAGTAGATAGAGATAGTCAAGGGTAGAAAGAAAGAAAGAAAAAGACAGAAAAAGGGGGTAGAAAGAAAGAAGGAAAGAAAGAAAGAGAGGGGGATGGATAGATAGAAAGAGGTAGATAGAGATAGAGAAGGGCAGAAAGGTAGAAAGAAAGAAAGGAAAAGGGGTAGAAAGAAAGAAAGAAAGAAAGAAAGAAAGAAAGAAAGAAAGAAAGAAAGAAAGAAAGAAAGAAAGAAAGAAAGAGAGGGGGATGGATAGATAGAAAGAGGTAGATAGAGATAGAGAAGGGCAGAAGGGTAGAAAGAAAGAAAGAAAAAGACAGAAAAATGGGGTAGAAAGAAAGAAGGAAAGAAAGAGAGGGGGATGGATAGATAGATAGAAAGAGGTAGATAGAGATAGAAGGGTAGAAAGAAAGAAAGAAAGAAAGAAAGAAAGAAAGAAAGAAAGAAAGAAAGAAAGAAAGAAAGAAAGAAAGAAAGAAAGAGAAAGGGAGTAGAAAGAAAGAAATAAAAAGACAGAGAGAGGGTAGAAAGAAAGAGACAGAGAGAGAGGGGGATGGATAGATAGAGGTAGATAGAAGGGCAGAAGGGTAGAAAGAAAGAAAGACTTTGACTTTTAACCCAACTTCTATTAACTACACTTCCTTATTGCACATACTTTCTGTCAAAAAAAAAAAAAAAAACATAAAAACATCATTAATAATACCATTACCTTACAACTCTACACACACGCCTAAAAGTTAAGAAACGAAACACGATATTACGAGACAGAGTTGTTTTCGAAGTAAATTCATGCAAAACAGATGACGCACGTTCCCGTCGGGGCAGTTTTTCAGCAAGCAGTCTCTGCATTTGCCTCGAAAACAACTCCGTCTCGTAACGTTCTGTTATTATCTCATAGCGAGCGAGACTACACGAGAGATAATTCCCTCAGGGCTTCGTTTCTCTTTCTTTCTTTTCTTGTGTTAGTACCGCTGACACTGACCCTTTGTAGTACTGCTGCGTGGACAGCGTGCCGGTCTTCAGCAGCTGGTGCAGCAGCAGGCCCATGTGCTCGCGAGCGATGGTGCTGCGCTCCAGCGTCGACTCCAGGCCGTTTCGCACAAACACGAAGAGCAGCTGGTTGCTGTTCATCTCCTGCACGCACTGCAGCGCCTCCTGCAGGAAACAGACCGACACAGCGGGGCGACTTAAGTTAGAAATTGTTAAAATATTGATCCTCCGAACATGAGGATTATCAGAAGACGATTCATTTTCCACTCCTGAATAATCGGACAGCTACGGCGCACCTTCATGTCGTTGATATGCAGGTACTCCTCGATGATGGCTGTGGACTTCTTTTCCAGCTCCTCTTCTGTCAAGGCCGGCTTGGTGGGGGTCTGTGGGGGGGGAGGGGTGGCGGTCGTCTCCCGCTTCACGGCTGCTGCCACACAAACAAACACACACACACACTTTAAAACCTCTCCTGGAAATCTAATTTAATCTTATTTCATGTAGTTAAATGTTTTATCGTTTGTCTAAAATAAATTATATTCAGATTATTTGAGGTTGTTACAAACATAAATTTTAAATTCCTTCATTTCGTCTCCTACCGTTCTCTTTGCTCCTCGCTCTCTCTCTGCTGCCTCGGTCTCGGTCGTCCGTCATACTTGCCACCCGGCGGACGGGGTCGGCCGAGCCGCGCTGCTCCCTCTCGCGACTCCGCTCCTCGTTCTCGCGGCTGAAGCTGCGCTTGGTGACCTGCAGACGGTTGCGGTCGTCTCGTCGGTCGAAGCGGTCGCTGCCGCCGCCGCCGCCTCGGTCAAAGCGGTCACCGCGCTCTCGACTCGAGCTGTTTCTGTGGAGAGAGGAAGGGAAAGTCTCATTATAACACACACACACAGACACCACAGGGGACATTTTAATGGCGTCTCTGCTCTGTCGAGTGTAAACGCTTCCTGTCGCTCACCTCTGAGGAACTCGTCTGTCTGAGTCCAGCGAGGAGGACGACGGCTGCTGCAGCGCTGAGAACCGGTTCAGAGTGCTGGTGGCTGGACGGCCGCCTGCCTCCGAGCCTGGGGATGGACACACACACACACACACACACACACACACGTTGAGCTCCAGCTTGTCACAATACCAGAATTTCAATAGTCGATACCAATACCAGTCAATTAAAAAAAACGACAATAAAAAAACATAACCCATGTCCTTCTAAGTTCATTAGGCTTCTGAGATCAAACTTTCTTGTATTTAATCTCCACTGAGCTTCAACAACTTCTCACACTGCACAGAATTTAACGAGCAGCAGAAACATGAAGTAAGAACAGAGTTAAAATGGTAAATATGGCTCAACACAAACACAAAGTCATGTAGTCGTTACTTTTATCCTTCAAATAGAACTGTTGTTCTCATTCATTCACTTTTTCACACATACTGATGCAGAAATTATACATTGTTTCATTTTTTAGCTCATACATTTCGTGTTTACACGCGTTTGTTTTTTTGGGGGGCCCAAACCATGGATGTATCATGGTCCAAATACCGCACCACCGTCAGAGACACCGTCATGGACACCGTCATGAACTCAAACTTGTGGCGCACACCAAGCAGTTGGAGTGGGTCGATGTCTGGCCACAATCACATAAACGGACCGTGAGTTCGACTGTAGCCGCACCGAGACCATGCGTGTGCTCACATGCATATACCCGACAGGACTTGACACGGCCCACCAAGGGCAAAGTTACACTGCCTGTCCAAAAAGAAAAAGTCACAACTTGGCTTTAACTAAGCTAATAGGTCAGAGACTTCCATTGGATAATTACTTATTGCTGGCAACAACTTATCTAACCCTATGTGATGCAGTCTCATTTCTTAAACAACCATGTCAGAAGACACATCCTGTGTTAATTGTTTTCAGAAGCGTCAAATTATTGGCATCAAGCAAATAAAACATCTAAGGAGATTACTGAGACTAAAATTAGGTTAAGAACTGTCTAACGCATTATGAAAAACTGGAAGGATAGTGAAGAACCATCATCTTCAAGGAAGAAATGTGGTTGAATGTGACCACAGAGTCCAGACCCTAACCCCACTGAGAATCAACTCTGGACGGAAATAAATGTGTGTGACATTGCAGAAGCGCATTGAAACGATGCCACAGCGAATGCGTGCTGTCATCAAAGCTAATGGCGGTCCAGTTAAATATTAGAGAGTGTGACTTTATTTTTGGACGGGCAGTGTATATATCCGGCACTCATGGTACCAAAAGCAGGCACTGACATATTTTTTGCGTGTTGGCATCGACTTGGTGCCAAAGTATCTGTTCTCGTGACGACCCGAGCTCCAGCTTTGTAACTGCCGACCCAGATGATGTAGCTTTGGTGTCCGTGCGGGGGAACCTACCAGAATCTGCAGGTTTGGCGCTGGTGCCGCCGCTGCTGCCCTTCCCCCAGCTGCCCCAGGTGCCTTTACCCCCGGGGGCGAGCAGCTGGTTGTTGAAGTCGAGAACCGGAGTCTGAAAGAAGAAGAAGAAGAAGTTACATCCACTCGACACTGGATTTTATTTATTTTTAAAGCCCTCATTGGTTTCTTACCATCTTATATTGACTCACTAGTATCTTTTAATACAGGTCTCTATCGCACGCGCTCAACAGATTGGCTCACACTACAGGTTCCCAATATTAACACTAAACTCGGAAAGACCAGTTTCTCTTACTGTGCACCTACAACCTGGAACACTCAAAACACAACACAAAATCATCTGAAACTTACCACACTTTTATCAATAGGACAATTTAAATACATAACTACACTTTATTTTACGTCTAACTGCTCCTGCTTTTAACTACACTTGTTTCAATTTATCTTTTGTCACCTGTAACTTCCGGTATTATGTTATGTTTATGTACGTTTCAAATGTTTTGTGTTCTGTCCTTATATGTTTTGTGTTTCATCTCGGCTATATTGTAAATGAGGTTACTCCTCAATATACTCCGAGCTTAAATAAAGGTTATGAATGACGGAAGACGATGAGAGGTGGAGGTTAGAGAGACGAGCTTCCTGCTGAGATCAGGAAATGACATGTGCTCCACTTCCTGTTTGCTCCTCCCACCTTGGTGATCTTGCTGAGGCGCGACGTGTCGATGGGTCGGTTCTTGGAGATGGGCACCGTGTTCCAGCCCTCGTCCTGGGGCGCGGATCCTCGTCCCGGGGTGTGCTGGCCGCCGCGGCCGCCCTGACCTCCTCCTCCTCCTCCCATCCGGCCGCCGGGGCCTCCTCCTCCGCCCATCTCCTTCTTGGAGATGAGCGCCTGCTGCACCTTCAGCTGCTCCCGGTGCTCCTCCAGCTCCGCATCCTTGTGGATCTGGTCGATGGTCTTGGGGCCCTGGTCGCCTCGCCTGGGAACCCAGTTGTTCTGGGGGGAGGGAGGGGACAGAGGTGAGGAGGAGTTTATACACATTTATATGTAAAAATAAAAACTTAAAATATCCCCTATTCTTTCTATTCATTAATTAATAAGGAACTAACAAAAAACTGATCACACCTGAAGTGGAACTTCCTCTGACTGAAATAAACTTGATGGATCTTTTACATTTATATCATTCAATATACCACATGATCCTGTGCTACAACAACCTGACAACTCTTTTTAATTTAAAGGGATAGTTCAACTGCTCAGAGTTACGCTACGGAGGATCATGGGATTTCTTGGTTTCCATCATCAAACTCATCAAATACACAATCCAACAACTCCAAAACGCTCTGGTGGACAAATTGTGACCTGCACATTCACCACGCTATGAGATAACATGAGCCTCCGTAGCGTAGCTCTGAGCAGCTCGCGGCTCTGCTCTGTTGTTCTAAAAATAGCTTGCACCGACAATTAAAGGTAACAAACCTACTGCTATTATAGGGATAATGGCAATGGGCCAATTTGCCAAAAATGTTGAACTATCCCTTTAAATAAGAAACTCAAATCTACTAATATTGATAAAATCTTATTTCTGATATCGTTTTGTAGATCTGACCCCACACTACTTATTGTTCCTCTATCCATTTGTAATTCTTTAACTTATTTCTGTCATTTGCTTTTATTTATCTATTAAATTCAATTCCTCTTTATATACTGGGGTTTATTTTTTGATTCTGTTTTCATTTGTCTTTGTTTTGTTGCATGTAATTTATATGTATATAAAAGTGACCAACCAGAAATCAACTCACAGGGACATAAAATGTTAAATACTGGATACATTGTTCTTCAATTGTTTCAATGGTTGTTAAATTTTATAGTACGTAACATAAAAAATGAAAAGACTTTATTTGTCTCTTTTAAAACACACGTTCAGCTCGAGCTTACACAAAAAGGAAACAACAAAGGCTGGAGTGTGTGTCTCGGCTGAACTGGGCCGACTCGCTGCCTGTGGAGCAGCTGATTTTGGCTCGTAAAAACCCTGCAGACAGCAGGTTTCTGAGGTTTTGTAACGCCGGCGTGGGCGGGACCGGGGGAGACTAACGACAGGACGGCAGCATTCCTCTCGTCAGAGGAATCAGCTTTGACTCGACTCGGCTTCACAAAAACACACAGGCACACACTCACACAAAAAAGAACTAAAATAAGATGGAGGAAGTAAAAGATGCTGCAACACGGTGTTAAATGAACTAGTGACATAAAGCCCTTTTGTCTCAGCCTATGGCGCAGAGCAGCTCTGAGTTCAGGAGCTGCCCTGCATTAAACGGCTGAGGAGGACGCTTCTTTCTTAGCCCATGACGAGACTCACACAGGCCAGGGCTGAAGGACCAGTGTGGATGTCTCTGGGGCTGTGACGGGAGGAAACACACACACAAACTAACAACAACCCACTGAAAACACCACAGACAAGAGGAGAAGGTCACACACATGAGAGGGAAACGACGAAATAACTCAAACAACAAGATACGACAAACATGCAGCGTGCAACAAAAAGAGAGAAGTGATGAAACCTCCGTGTGACACTGATCCTTCACTGAACAGGAGTGTCTAGTGATCAGCAGCTCGCCTTGACGTGAAGTCATATTTCTAGATAATATGGTGCAACAAGCTGTGGTGCGTTCACTGTCATATTCTGTGGACACTGGAGTTCATTAGTGTAACTGTTGAGGTCTAAATCTAATATCAAAGTATCAATATAAAAATGTACAGATATGATGTGATGGTTTCTTTTCATTCATCTTTAAATGTTGATATAAATGCTTTTGGTACCCTTGTATAATTCTTACATATTTCATATTCTTATTGTGCAAGACTGCAACAGAAGAAATGCCTAACCCTTTTTCAAGTTAGTTCAACCTCTGAAACTACTTTAGGGCTGCTACAGTCAAAGATCAACACCATAGCCTTAATTCAGACAGGTGTACTTACGACTGAAAATCAAAATATTGAATCTAGGGCTTCAGTTATCGACTAGTTATTTTTATGATTAAAGCTTCTTAAGTTATGAATTATTCACTTGAAAAACTGCAAATCCTCACATTTGAGAATCTATAACTACAAAATAATTTGGATTTTGTCTTTACTAATGACACAAGTACAGAGAGCAGAACCAGTGTCGTCTGAGCATATCGATATTCAAATTCAAATCTTCAAAATCTACTGATTTACAAGTCGAATCTTAAAACTCACTTATTTAGAAAGGCTTTTAATATCCAGTGAAATTTGTTATTTGTCATGTATTTTATCACTTCTGTGTTCTCTTTGTTTCCTTTTGTATCTGTTATGTAAAGCACTTTGTTCATCATTCCGGATGTTGTAAGGTGCTATATAAATAAACTTTATTATTATTATTATTATTATTATTATTACTACACCAGGTTTCAGCAGAAATGTTGAGTTTTTAATGTATGTTTGTGACACAGCTTCCTGTGTGTACATGTGTGTGTGTTTTTGTGTGTGTGTGTGTGTATGTGAGACTCACCCGTCGCAGGTCCAACACATCCTGCAGCATGAAGCGGATCCTGGATGTGGTCTTCCTCTCCTTTATGATCTTCTCCATCTGATGGAAGTACTGGTCCATACGAGGCTGAGGAGACAGACGGCGGTTTGATGAGAGACTCTGTGATTAATGCTGATAAATCGGTCGTTAGATCTGAGACGACCCCTGATCCCCCTCTTTAGTCATGTGTGTGTGTTTGTACCTTGGCCTTCTCAAAGTCCAGGTCCTTGCCGATGGTGGACAGCAGCCTGCACAGACACTCCAGAGATTCCTCGTCGTGGTTTTTCAGCAGCTTCACGATGCAGTCGTGCATGATGACCTCTGTCAGCATCTTGAGCTTGAACAGCTCGCCGATGAACTTGATGTTGCCCAGCGAGCGCCTCCTGGCCTGGTCTTTGGCGTCCCGCAGCGCGTCGGAGAGCCGCTGCTTCTCCTCCTCCTGCAGGGAGAGAGAGACAGACGTTGCAAATTGCAGAGGGCGGTTAGTTAATATTTCTACCTCTAAGACTTTGGGATATAAAAAGTGATCGTAGCACAGCCGAGCCCGAGTTTCATTAAATGAAAGACGTGACCGTACCGAGGATGAGGCCTCCAGCTCCTTCTGCTTCTTCTCAAAGATCTCGTCGTCATCTTTGTCCTTCTCGAACTCCTTCTGGCATCGGTTTAGCAGCAGCTTACGGAAATTCACAGTGACTCCTGGCTTATCTGTGGTTTGGACTTTAAGCTGCGGAAGAAAAAAACGGACATTAGTGAAAGAGAAGAAGAAGAAAATGACGACAATCATGAGATCCCACTTGGATCAGTGGCTCAGACACGTGGCACTTATTTCGTGTGTGTGTCGGTGTGTGTGTGTCGGTGTGCGAGTAAACCAGGGCTGTCACGGTAAACACCGCTGCAAGAGCACATTTCTGTTTGCCGCTCACAGTGTGGAGGCCAAAACAACCAACGGCGGCTGCGGGCGTCGTGTTTTTTTTCCTACATTTCTCCCTAAATATTTGTGAACCACAGAAACACTTCCACTCTGTGTTCCCTCCGTGACCCAGTTTCTCTGATTTAAAAGCGTAAAAAGGTCGACACACGAAGCTGAAATAGCTGCATTTGAAATGTTCATAGGTGGGTTTTTTTTTTTTTTTTTTTTAATCTAATGACTGGCAGCATATCTGTAATGGGTCAATACGCAGCAGAGTAATCAATCAATTTCCTTATCAAATACACAGCTTTTATTACGCTGTAATTACGTGCTCCACTGCTAGCGACTTGACGGGCAGCAGACTGATCAATCAGGTTTGTATTGGGAGGATAAGTTATTGTCTTTCTTTTCCAGTTTTGTTCATTATTGATAACCTTAAAATTTATACAGAGCATCAGAGCTCGGACCTCAGAGACAGATTTAACCCCCGGGCGGTCAGACTACTCAACGGTAGCTATTAAATGATTGTGGAAGCTGTGGACTATTTATTTATTTATTTATTTATTTATTGAGGTTTTTTATTGTATATTGCTCTTGTTTTTATTTTGCCATTGTTTTTTATTGCACTATTTATATGTTTTAAGGGCTGAGAGAGAACCAGGGCAGAATGCATTTCATTGCATTGATTGTGCAATGCAATGAAATGCATTGCACATTGATTGTGCAATACTTTTTAATGTATATGACAAATAAACTAAACTAACTACAAATTATAACAGATATTGATGCATACTGTAGCCCCATTTTGAGCAAAACAAAAACAAAAATACATTTTTAAAAAGGTCTAATGGAAGAAGAAGCTCAATTTAGTTTAGTCTCTGCAGGTTTGTGTCTTTTTTCTTCTATGACTTTAAGTGAAAAATCTAATAAACACAGTTCATAACTTAACACCTAAGACAGCTTTGCTCTCACGCATGTTTTAATTTGGTGTGTGTGCGGGCGCCACTTACCCCCATAAGGCAGCGGCACATGTTGGCGTAGGCGACCGAGAAGTCTGGCTCGGAGATGGCCTTCTCGAAGGTGAGGTCGATGACGCCCTTCAGCCTCTCCTCGGTGTCGATGGTCAGCTCCGTCACCTGCTTCATGAGCTGCTGGAACTTCTGCGGCGTCAGCTTGTTGAGGATGCTGCGCACGCGCTTGAACAGGTCCTGGGTCTTGGCCTGCTCCGAGTCGTCCGCCTCGGGCTCCTCGGCGGCGCGGACGGCACGGACGGGCTTCTTCGCCGACGGCTTCCAGGCCTTCTCCGCCTTGTTCAGCTGAATGTCTTCGCCCAGCGACATGCTGGTGATGATCTTCCGCGGCTCTTTCCTCTGGATCTGCTGAGAGCGACGTGCACCACCGCCGCCACCGCCGCCACCACCACCCATGGAGCCCATTCCCATGCCTGGAGGCTGGAGGACAAAGAAGAAGGAGGAGGAGGAGGAGGAGGAGGAGGAGGAGGAGGAGGAGGAGGAGGAGGAGGAGGAGGAGGAGGAGGAGGAGGAGGGGGAAAAAGAAGAACAAGAACAAGAACAAGAACAAGAACAAGAAAAGAAAAGAACAGAAAAGAAAAGAAAAGAAAAGAAAAGTAAAGGCAGAGATGTTATTTAATTTCTGGTCTGAGATCTTCCAGTGCAGATCGACTTGGTCGCGGTGAGAACGTGTTGAACTCACCGGTCCTCTGCCTCCTCCTCCCATTCCCGGTCGGCCCAGGTTGGCGAAAGAGGGCGTGAAGTCGGGACCACAGTTCATTCCTGGGAGACGACTGGGGTCAAGCTGACGCAGAGGAGTCTTATTGGCCTGAAGGGACAAAACACACAAAATGAAACACAAACCAACATTAAATACTGAAAAACACTTGTTTTTTTGTTTTTGTTTTTTAACATATTTTACATATTTTAAGAGAGTTCATGTCAGAACAACTCTGAAAAGTATGTGCATAACAGTCGGTGGGGTGCAATTGTGGAATGCTCTAGAGAATGAGCTCAAAAATAGCACAACTATAAAACTAAAAAAAAATTATATAAAAACATGTTTCTAAAAATATATGAGAATGAAGAAAAGTAGGTTGGACTATCATCTTGACTACATAGGTGATGATGAAACTGAGAGTGAGTCTGTGACTGTGACTTCTTGTATTCTGCCTATCTGGTATTATTGATTATGGAACGATGGAATAGTGATAAAGGGGTGGGAACTGAAAAGCTCGGCTTCCTCCTGCTCCTTTTCAAGCTATCTTTGTTTATGACTTAAATACTTGTTTGGGACTTGTTTTTTAGGACACTATAATGTGTTACTTATTTTATATGACTTTTTTTTTTCTATCTCTGTCTTTATCTTTTTTAATATGTTCGAAATAAAGACTAATCAATCAATCAATATATAAAAACAAAGGTAATCGAGCAGCCGCACCTTGTCCAGGACGACGTCGCTGATGGCGGGCAGACCCTCGGGCTTGTTCATACTGGCCGTGATGAACTGGAAGCCCAGGAGGAACTCCCTGTCGTACTTCTTCTTCTCCTCTGCGTTGAGCGGCTTCCATTGTTCTGAAACGAGACGCAGAAAACAAAACGCTCCGATTGATTCGGGAACTCGACTTTCAAAATGTTTCTTCTTCACTCGTGGCAGGAACCCAGGACGAACCGGTCAGTGTAGACCGTTACCCACAATGCCCACCAGGTGGCAGATAGAGCAGCGAGTGAATGAATGAATGAATAGATAACAGGACAGTTGAATATATTAGAGCAGAGCAGGTGTGGTGATCTACCGGTTGATCCCAGGAATAATGAAGACAATAGAAAGATAAATTAGTGCTCCTCAAATATATAAATAAATAGATAAATATGAAATGGAAGATTTTATCAGTGGAGGTCCAATGAAAAGGGAGAAAAAACAAAGATAGGAAGAGGAATTTCTTTTTACCTTGGTGAAATTCAAACCTAAGTGTGTGTTTGAGTGTGTTTGTTGTACCATCAAATTTTCATTTCATTGCGATTAATTCCATTCATGGTTTACAGCCTTCACATGATAACACATGTTTCCATGATGTACACATACCATAAATGAAAAGGAGCAGGATGAAGAAAAATGTATGGTACCTGCCCCTTTCTATAGTTATAACTGCATTGCTTTAGTATCAGCACCAATATTATACACTATTTTAAAATTTAAAAAAATAAAGATGATGAAACATAATAGTGACAAGAAAAAAGTAGCAATGGACACAGCTCATCTATCTTTTCTTTTTTTCCCCCTTCTTTTTCTCTTTCTCCTTCTTTTTTGTAGGCACTTATTTTGTCTTTTTAAACATCTTAAATTTAAATATACTTATTTAATGTCAACAAACTAGTTTCCTCCTAAATCCTTGCAAAAGTGTGAAAATTATTATTGTTAAATTATTGTTATTGTGAAATTCTCAAAACAAGAAGCTGTGGATTTCAAATTCTAGTTACAGTGAAATTTTGGTGTCATTCATGAGAGAACTGGAGATGTTACAACGGATAGATTTCTGACAAAGTTTGGTGATCTGAGTTATTCTTCTCTCTCTCTCTTCGGTTTTTGTAGTTTAGTCATACTGTATATACAGTATATATAAAAAAGAAAAAGCTCTTAGGTGTCGTGACTCACGGGTTAATAATCACGGAGTCGCCATCGTATAAGTATCGATTTCCTCTGAAGCCTCATATCAGCGGAGGCGCAATCAGGTTGAATGACACTCCCACGTTCTCACTGAGTAAACCTGAGAGCGCGGCGGCGCGAGATAAGAAGAGCGCTGTTCAAACCCACGGTGCGTTCAAGGACCCACCTTCTTTGTACTGGTACTTCTTGTCGGTGGGAGCGTCCGGCTCAATGTTCTCGGCGTCCAGCTTGTCCTCCTTGTCCTCCTTGTCCTCCCAGGTCAGGTCCGACTCCTCCGGGGCGGGGGAGGAGGAGGAGGCGGCGGGGGGCTGGGGCTCCGGCGCCGGGGCGGGGGCGGGCTCGGGCTCAGGCGGCGTCACCACCTGCTCCTGGATCGTCAGAGAAGAAGAAGAAGAAGAAGAAGCAGGATTAGGACGGACAGGTGTAGATTTACATACAACAGGGAAAAATCGATTGACGTTTTCCACTATATACATTTAGTCATGGCCGCCCGCCACTCCTTAGTCATCGCCGCCACTACTTCATAACCGGGTCGGAGCAGATGCACAATAATAATCTACCAGTTCCCGTCACTTTGTAAACTTCCTCAAGTGTCTCTTGATCCGCTGGATGGCGCTCGGTTTATCAATAAACAACGTCAATGAGGTCATTAAGGAGGAGGAGGATGAGGAGGAGGAGGAAGAGGAGGGGGGAGAAGAAGAAGGCCCATAAGTTTTACACCACGTGTCCGTTTCTGTTTATGATCACCTCTCTTCAGCGCTGACGTTCTCACTACACGCTGCTCTGTTGACGACATCACGTGACGGTGGCGACCGATGCTGAACGTTAAATTGTTGGTGTTTTCTTATTGCTCTGGTGTGTGTGTGTTGCTGGAGGTGATGTGTGTGTGTGTGTGTGTGTGTGTGTGTGTGTGTGTGTGTGTGTGTGTGTGTGTGTGTGTGTGTGTGTGTGTGTGTGTGTGGGGACCGGGGTTCACGTGCCGCCACATCTTAAAGAGTCCTAGAGGAAACACTGCACCTAGTAAATAACTGGATATAAATAACGTAGAGTTCTCAAGTTCCCGATTGGACGCTCCGGTTCAGACTGATGATAAACAGCCACAGGCTTCCTTTATCGTCTTTTACAAAACACAACTTTCTCGCTGGTCGCACTGCGCGAAATGCACTGAATCGGCGTCGACGCATCAGGCCAGGCGTTTTGTTTGACACGTATTGTCCAGTTTCAGTCAGATTAAGGCGAATACATGCAGAATACAATCAGTTTCCAATTGCATCATCTGGGCATTTTAGCCAAACTCCAGTTTTAGTCGGACCAACGCACTGTAGTCGTCCAGTTACAGATTTAGGCCATATTTGTGTGTTTTTCCAACTGTCATGTAAACGTACTGAGCGCCGTCAGAGGTCGATTTGATTTGATTGGAGTTTAGGATCCTTCAAAACTCAAAATGAATAAATAAACACATTACAACACACACCTCTTTAAAGGCATCCAGGAGGTCTCCCACCGCCTCCTTTTTGTTCAGGTCCTTCATCTTCCTCTTCTTCTTTGGCACAGACACAGCAGCTGCAGGACGACAGGACGACAAAACGGCGTCTGTGTCAGATCGCTGAAAACACGTCGATCAGAAAAAGAACAAATACACAAACGGAGGAAAAGCGTCTGACCAACCTTGCATAGTAGTTTCTACGGGGGCGACCGCCTGGGGGGGAGCGGCGTCCTCCCGGTCCTCCGCTGCGGGAGGGGGAGGCGTGGGCGTGGGCACTGTTTCCGGGGCGCTGTCGGCGGCGGCGGCGGCGACAGGAACCGTCTCTACAGGAGATGGCGTCTCCTCCTTGGCGGTGGACTCGGGCACTGGGGCGTCCTCCTTCACGACCGGGGCGACCGTCGGAGCCGTGTCCTCGACCTCCTCCTCGGCCTCGACCTCGGCCTCGACCTCGGCCTCAACTGGTGCCGGCGTCGCCTGGACGACCGGCTCGGCAGGAACCTCCTGCACAGCGGGCGCCGGCGCGGGCGGGTCGACGGGCGCTGGCGCGGGAGCAGGAGCGGCGGGTTCTTGGACGACGGGCGCGGGTGTGGGCGCGACCACCGCTGCCTGGGCGGCGGAGGTCTGTGCGACCTCGGGCTCGGCGATGGGGCTGTCGTCGCACTCGGCCGTGCTGACGGCGGGCGCCTCGGGGTCCTGCGGCGCGGGCAGCGGCAGGCCGTTGGGGAGGCGGAGCTCCTCGGGCTGTGCGATGGGAGACTCCGGGGGTTCCTCCTGGTGGTCGGTGGATGTGACCGACGGCTGCTCGGGCTCGGCCGCCGCTACGCCGTTAGCGGTGGCGGAGGGGGGCGGGGCCGGGGGCGTGTCCGTGGAGACGGCGGCTGGCTCCTCTGCTTTAGGCTCCGCCTCCTTCTCCTCCGCCACCTCCTCCGCGGCCTTCTTGTCTGTTTTGTCCCGTTTTGCTGCGGCGCTGGGGACGGGGTCGGGGAGGGGGGCGGGGTAGGCCGGCACCTCGGGCGCCGTCGTCGGGGTTGGGGTGGGTTCCCTTGGCGGCGCGGGGGCGTCCATCACGTCCGCGACGGGGGCGGCTGGCGTGAGGGCGGGCGTAGTGTTGCGGGGGGCGTCGTCTGCTTCCGGTAGTAGAGGGGGGGCGAGGGGGGGCTTAGTGTTCGTGTCAGAGGGCGGAGCCTCTGTGACGGCGGCGACGGCGTTGCCCTTAGAAAGTTCTGGGGTCTTTGACGGAGGGGGAGGCGCCGGTTTACCTCTGTCATCTGGAGGAGAGACAGGAGACGGCGTCAGGACGTCACAGACAACACACGACTTCATGTTTTCTCTTCTTCTACATTCACACGAACATGACGGTGAATTACTCCACAGACTTTACAGAGATGACATCACTCACAAAGATAAAATATAATGTCTCTAGAGACGAGGTCCAATCACAATCATCCTAATCATCCTGTATATAATTCAATCTGTACAATTGCATGTTAACCTAAATTGTGTATGGTGTTTATTATGTTATTATGTGTATTGTTTAACATACTACATGTGCATCTCAATAAGTTATATCATGGAAAAGTCCATTTCCAGTTGTTCAAGTCAAACAGCCCCAACCAGTGCATATAGATGGACAGACTTTTCAGAAGGCCAACATTTCCATATTAGAAATGCTCTTTTTTTTTTAGGTCTTCATTAAATGTGAAGTCATAATCATCACAACTAAAATATTCTAATTAATTGAGATCTGCCTGTATATATTTTAAATGTTTTGAATGCAAGAGTCTATATTATCATCATTATTGTTATTTCTATTATATTTATGTGGAAAGGAGCCCTGTTACATAATGATTTCCCAGAGGGGATCAATAAGATATTTCTAAATCTGATTCTAATATTGGTCGTAACTTGTTTTGTTTTTTTAATTTGTCAGGAAACAGCACGTGATGGAATATGATGAAAGCAAAAGGAGGCGTTTTGCTTTTTTTCTATTAAAGCTTTGCACAATAAAGACTACACTATGTGAAACATCCCAGGAATAGTACAACAGCTGCCATTCCAGTGTTTTACCCCTTTATATAAGCATTTATACTGACATTTTAGAATAAATTGTGTGTTAGGCCATGTCAGACAACTCCAGAGTTTTGAGTTAAACACTCAAAACTGAGACTTTTAGAAACGGCGCTGGTTCTGTTTTAGTGTTAAAAACCTTTAGTCTGTTTGGGTGAAAACAGATCTTTGGAAACACCAACATAGACACTCACAGTCGCTCCCTGATTGGGCCTCAACAGCCTCGACTCCAGGGGGTGAATAAAACACGGTGTTGCAGTTATTGTGCTGTTAAACTTTGCATTTGTCTTCACTGTTCTTCAGATCGTAGGGTTTATTTTTCTACTTCTCAACTACAGAGTAGATCACCTACTTCCTGTTTAAACTGGTTTGCACAGTCGATTTCAGGTGGTTCAGATAATATCAGATGACACAATGTCAGATTTAGAGATATTTTCTTAAATCACATCTCGTATCCTCTCAGTGAGCGACCAGCTGTTTGGAGGTGGAAAATGTAACACAGGATTCAAACTTGTCTCTTCACACAACTATTCAAACAATGATCATGACGTCTCCTTTAAAAGAGCAGCTCTTTAGTTTCTAACACGGCGGGCTCCGTGGGTGAATTCAAACGCTACACAAAACTATCCACGTTTTTCCCTGGATGCCACGTCGTCTGATAGTGGTTTGCTTCTTCTAACTGAAAACAAGCTGCACTCGTGGCGTCCCTCGCTCTGCTCGACCAACTGGTGCGACACATGTCAGCGTTCAAGTCGTGGGTCCTGATTATCCAGAGGTTTCTGTGTGAGATCTGAGTCACAATGTCATCACATCCAAACAGTCGAACAAGCAAAAAAGAAAAAAAAAGAAAAAAAGAAGTTGACTCATTTTTCCCCATTAACCAGCTACTGAATGAAAACTCATTCATGAATCATGAGGTCAAAACCGGCAACGGGATCAACCGCCGCTCTCTATCGGCTTAAAGGTCCACTCGTCCGTAAAAAAAAAAAACTCTTAACAGTGAATCGATCTAAAGAGGAAAACCATTAGCTGGGAACACTTAAGTGTCATTTTTGTTTTCAAGCGGTGGGGTCACATGCTTCCGAGGGGTTTTACAGCTGTTCGGCCTGAATTTAAGTCCTTAAAAGGCGAAATAAATAAGAGATAATGACGGCTTTGAAAATGGTAAATTGGTGAGAAAATGTTTTTATCTCACAGACTTCATGCAGCACAAAAAACAACCTGCTGCTGCGGCAAGAGTGTTAATGCACATGCACAGATAAAACAGCATCTGTGTGATGAGCAGTTTTTGCAGCCAAATTAAAATATTAAAAAAACAGTTTCATGAAGAGACTTCGTGTGCACGTGTCACTCACCTGGTCTGACCAGCGCTGGTGCAGCAGCAGCTGTGACGCTCTCACCGTTGGCCTGCGCCGCTGCTGTACTTTCTGATCCAGATATGGCTGTCTGTTGGGACACACATGTGAAATCATGAGGTCTGACCTCTGTGGCGAGGACAACACTACTTTTTCCACTTGACTAGAGGAGGGGAGGAAAAAAAATTGCTCTGTAGTAGTAACGTGTGTGTGTGTGTGTGTGTGTGTGTGTGTGTGTGTGTGTGTGTGTGTGTGTGTGTGTGTGTGTGTGTGTGTGTGTGTGTGTGTGTGAGAACTGGAAATCTGTGGTGTTTCCCATGAATGAATTCTTGTTTTAAGAGCTGCCTTCCAGGATTAACGTGACACAGAGGCTGAAGGAAACTATAGGAAACGGTTCCAACAGCAGCAAACTACACTTCATTGTGTTTTAAATTGAATCCATAAGCGTCGGTAAAACCGCTGATCCTCCGGCTACAGCTGCTCCGATCCGATACGTGTTGGAAATACAATAGATGCTCTCACAGTAGAGACAGGGGGTTTTGTGTGTTTGTGTGTGTGTTATGCTGTGGTGGTGGTGGCTGTGGTTCATCGTTGCTCACCTGTGGTGGGGTGGGGGTGGAGCCGCTTCGGCCCCCGGACATAATCTCCTCTGTGATGTCTCGCCCTCCTTGGTTGGGGTCTCTTATTCTTATCTGTGGAGGAGAAAAGAAGAAGGGAAGAGAGAGAGAGAGGGAGGGGGGAGGTGGAGAGGTGATAAATCATCCAGGTGGAGGCGACGTAATAAAAAACTGGCTGTTTTTTCACTTGTTAAATGAATGAGTGCGAGGCGTGTGAAGCGAAGTGAGTCGCATTCCCATGATGCAACGTGTCCTGTGTCCTCCCCCCTGCTGCTGCCGCTGCTGCTGCCGTTGAATGAAAAGCTACATTTCTGGCATTCTGAAAACCGAGGTACACCAAATCCAAACACTAACCGCCGTGCAAATTCCTCCTCCCGGCGTGCCTCTGCCTCTGAGTCACCGCCGCGTTGAGAGTCTGAGCTAACAGCCCCGACAAACTCTGAGCTCAAAGTGTCACAACGAAAGAAAAATTCAGAGGAACAGTTTCTGCTGCTGTTGTGAAAACGCCTGACTCACATGAAGGCAAAGCAGTTTTTCCTGTACACACACACACACACAGAAAGAGAGAGCGAGAGCACTCAAGCAGAGAGAGGAGGAAAAAAAAGTGAGAGCAAATCTGATCACTCGCATAAGGAGTGCCCATACATTACAAACACGTGTCTGCAGCTCACCCCTCTCTCTCGCTCGCTCTCGACTCTTTACTTAACTTTCTAGAAGTAGCAACAGGAGCTGTCATGGAAGCAGCAGCGGCTACAAAAGTGACGCACGAGCTCCACGCAGCCCGAGCTCCGAGCGTCCACACCGACACGACACGACAAAGCTCGACTTTGGAAAAAAAAAAGAAGTGCAAACGGCAATATTTGCTCGTCGATTACTGACCTTTACCTGGAATCGCTGCTGTCAGCCCCTCGCCTGCTCGGCTGCTCGCTCGCTCCCCTCCCCGGCGGAGCGTTTACAATCCGCCCCCCTCTTACCAGGCCTCTCTCATCCTGGTGGGGGGGAGTAGAGGCTGGAGTAAGCTGTCCCCGGCAAAGACTTGGACTTTAAACTCCCACCACCACCACCTTCTCCTCCTCCTCCTCCGCAAAGACGCAGGATAGGTGGGGTTGAACGCAAAAAACTCGGTATCCGGCGGAGGGGGTGAGTTGTTGTTGTTTTTTTTCTTTTTGTTTTACAGGCCAGAAGCAGCAGCAGCAGCAGCAGAGGAACAGAACAGGAGCTGAGAGCTGCGGCGCCTGGCCTGTCAGCACAGCACAGCAGAGCAGAGCGGAGCTAGCTTAGCAACTTGACTCACTCCCTCCCCTTTCTCATACGCTGCCCAACAGAACAGGGAGGAGGAGGGGAGTAACACACACAAAAAACTGAAAAAAGAAAAAAGGATAAAGCGACTGGCCTTGTAAAGCTATGGTATTGGAATGCGCACCCCCGCCCACAGAGACCAACAGACAGTTAAAGGGGCCGGAGTGTGAAGGAGGGGCAGGAGGGGGCAGGAGGGGGGCAGAGGGGTAGGGGGTAGGTATGGGAGGGTTTCCAGGAGGAGGAAGAGCAGGAAAAGGAGGAGGAGGAGGAGGGGGGGGTAAAAAAAAAAATATCGTTATCAAATGAGCAGCAGCCAGAACAAGAAACTCCCCCTTTCCCCCCTCGTTCTCTCTCTCTCTGTCTCTCTGTCATCCTGTTCACTCTGAAAGTTTCTCCTCAGATTTTTTTCTTTTCTGAGAGTGGAGGAGGTGGGGGAGGAGGTGTGTGTGTGCGTGGGGGAGGGGGGGGGGGGGTGCCACAGCAGCAGCAGCTAACAGCAGCTAACAGAGAGCAGAGGAAGGCTGCTCCGTCAGTCTGTCAGTCCGTCAGTCGGTCTGTTAGCCCTTCCGGCTCACGAGGAGGGGGAGGAGACCGGTGGCCACGTGGAGCTGAGCTATGTGCTGACATGTCCTTCACCCCCTCCCTCTCCCCCCTCCCCTCTAGATTTTCTCTTTGACACACAGTGAGAGAGGAAAGAGTAGAAAAGTTAAGGGAGGAGGAAAAAAAGGGCAAAAGTTGCATAAAGCTACAGCTACAGCTACAGCTACAGCGTTTTCTTCTGCTGCTGCTTCGTGTCGCCACCAGGTACAAAACTGGGCAGAAAAGTTGCAGAAAAGTTGCAGCAAACCCCCCCCCCCCCCCAAAAAAAAAAAAAAAAACATGACAACTTTTTAAAATCTACAAAGTACAAACACAAACTAATCAACTTCCTTCTCCTTCTCTCTCTGACTCGTACGCCTCAACACAGAAGCTGCTGCTGCAAAGTCCAACACACAAACTCCTAAAAAAATGTCATTAAATCTCTACCTGCATCACCACTGAAACACCAGGTATGCAAATCTCATGGTTGCACGCACAGTCACACACACTGACACACAAATCTCTTTACATACTGAACACAACTCACCCGAGCAGATTTGTGCCACAGTCCCTCTGTCCTGTCATCTTTAAGAGGTTTTTACACAGTGGGAGTTTTTCTTTTTTACGTTTTGTGTCACCAAGTGAGTGTGTGTGTGTGTCTGTGTGCGCTCGGGAACCTTGGAGCCGGTGCTGCAGCAGCAGCAGTGCAGCCGGGGCCCATGGGAACAGGCCAAAGTCCAGCCCAAGCGACCACAGCCGCTGATAACCGGCCAAGTTCCCTGGCAGGACGGACCCGGGGCATCGTGCAAAGTTAAAGTCTTGAGGGAAAAAAAAAGAAGCCCCGAGCGGCGAAGACTCACAGATAAACAGACTTGCACTATCAGCAGGACTTTTAAACTATGACGGGTTCGGATGACATCGTCATCATCGTGACGTGGAGACAAGTGTTAAAGTTCCAGCCTCTATGATATGAAACAAACCTGAGCCACAGACTCAAGACAAAAAATATGGCCAAAAAAAGCTGCAAACCAGACAAAACCAGTTTGTAGACACAAACGGAGCCGTGAGGAGGAAAAAAAACCCAATGCAAATGCAAGACGCAGGGAAACCTGTTCACATGCATGCGCAGGCCTGAGCCGCTTACATTTATGTGTCACATACATGAAAATAACCAAATATCAGAGGATTAAAAGCGTCGCTGCACTGCGGGTACAATGTTTGGTCAAACAAAGACAAGTTTCATCTTGTGCAACAGGTTGAAAAAAAAAATCAACTGTGCAGAAAGCAGAACACGTTCGTCACTCTCAGTTGGACAGAGGGAATCAGACAAGAAGAAGACGCAGGAGGAACAGCAGCGTCTTTACACTTGTTGACTCCATTGTGGAGCTCTGAAAACCAGGATTGCGCGGGAGGCACCGGCCGGGGCCTCGCTTCACAGAGAGCTACCACATACCAGGGCCAGGGCCATCTTGGAGAGCAGAGAGAGGAGGAGAAACACTAGACATACTGTAGGACTCTGTGTGTCGCGGCGGCGGCTTGGTCACTGAACAGCCCAGTTAAGGTCGAGTCTCGCCGCTATCTATTTCAACCCGGTAAACTGAACTCAATGTGCAGAGTCTAGAAGCGTCTTCAGAGGGGGGATTGCAACACAACGGGGGCCGGGTCGCTTTATCTTTATCTCTCGGTGCCATCGGGTCAAACTGTACTGACTTATCTGCAACATTTTGCACTGGAAAAGTGAATAAAAACATTTCTTCAGTGGTATGCCGATAATTCGGTGGTATAAAGTGGTATCCGGTGCTTCCATAAGGCATAAACACTAATAGACTTTAATAAGTTGACAGTGCACTCTTCCAATGTGCAGGACTGACAATAGATAACCTGGTATAGAGTTGTCAGCAGGTTTCAGTCCTTTTATCCGTCCTCACAATGAAGCTACTCTCATTTAAATAGACATGGTATTTCCTTCTGTTTCTAAAAAAAACAGATTTTATAACCACGATAACGTCTGACAAGAAAGAAAAAAAAAACACATAAATCAAAGACAAAGACTGTGCTGTCCGGCTATATTTACTTGTAAAACGATCACTGGACGAGAGAAAACCTCTTGCAGTCCGGCCTGGAGAGGTGTTTCTGTGGTGGAAGGGGGGAGGGAGCGACCTGGCTACACTCATCTCTGCAAAGTCAAGGAGGGTTTGGCCCAAAAAAAAAAGTCGCAGAATTTGTAGCAAAGAGCTTAAAAAAAAAAAAAAGTAGACAGATAGAAGAGCTGCCAACACGTTTTGAAAGAGCAACGACCAACGGGGAAACTTTATCACTCAGTCAGTCAGTCAAAAGCAACAAAATCACAAGACATCACGTTTTCGTCCAAACTTATACTTCACTACCCACAATGCACCTCACAAATGTTGCCATATGTCCACAGTGAAACCCTAAAAACAGTGTCATCTACCATAACACACCAGCTTGGTGCTTGACGATGCCGTTTGAGATCAATCTGAACCCATGAAACTTCCTTCCAAGATGAGCGCGATGATGTGTATTTGAGGTCACGGGATCATAACGTCACAACGTTGCAGAAATTGGAAAACACACTGCAATGGATCGAGGTTGTGATATATGAACACGTGTTAGCCAGGATTAGTGATGATGTTGATAACTTTGGTCATGGTGCCACCTTTTCTGCTTGTAACACTGCTGTGACCCTGCACCACGAAGCAGGATCACCAGCTCAGCGAGGTAACAAAGTAGTGAAGCTCCAGACAGCGTTGCGGTGATTGTATCCAGTTTATGATACATTATGAAAATATATCGAGTGTCTATTCACAACAACAGCGTTAAAGGATTGTCCAGGATCTCACAGCCTGGACTTGAATTTCTCTGCCTATTGTTTTTTTTGAAGGGGTATATGGGGGTGTGTGTGAGGGGTGCTGTCTCTACTATGAGACGAACTGACCCGTCTTATATTAGAGACAGGCGTCTATATGGGACAGGCTTTTATTTAATTTAGAACAAATCTTCTGCTCAGCAAAGATGGAAAATGTAATAAAATCAAATGGTTCTGAGAAGAAAGAGTCGGATCCAGAGCAGCATTCATTTACAAGTTTAATCAGCACTGATTAAACTTCTTCTAAATAAATGTGTCACAGACTGTATACAGGGTCCAGCTCTTTCTTTGGGCCAGTCCGAGTTCTCAACAGACTAAACAACACGACCGGACACACCGGGTTCGGGTTGAAAACATTTAATAACTCGGTTGGGTCGGACCACAGGCTTCTTCTTGTTTTTCTTCATGGTTGTGATTGGTCTGCTGTCTTGAACCCGCCCGTTATACGAGCATTCACCGATTCCCACTAAGACAAACCTGGGTTGAGTTACCGAGTTGATAACCAGCGTCGTGGTCCCACTGATCCGGAGTGACATTGTTCGGACGGTTCAGCTGGATAGGCTGGGTGTAACCCCGGGCAGGTTGAGCTCGCTTCGTGATACAGGTCTCTGATCGACTGCACTGATGTCAGTAAAACTGTAACTGCTGAATGTTTACATTGGTCGTTTTAAATATGAGCATTTCCCATGGGGCTCTGCGTGTCTTGTAACTAAAAAGCAATACTATGTGTTTAAATAAATAAAAATTTTCATAACGAGCACACGCTGCAGCGCCATCACAAAAAAACCTGATATTTGTCTTTTAGTCTGCTTTATCTTTAACATATAGCACTGTGCAGAGGTTTTAGGCCTCCATTAGATTTGTTGTTTTAGTGATGCTACAATGAAATCTAAAGAGGAAGTACTGAAAGAAGATCAATTCAAAAACCTCATGACAGTCACACTAAAGGATGTGCTGACGGGAGGTCACACAACACACTGGCCTTTAGCCTGTAGAGGCAATTTTGGTCAGATTATTGTGTCTTTGCACATTTTGCCTACATGTTTCCCTTATTTTTTTGTTTGTATCTTAATAAAGAGACATGTGGAGGGCAAATCTTTGCTACAACACCAAATCTAAGGCTTTTGCACAATACTGTATACATACAGATGTCTACACAAGATCGGCTCTTTGGAGCTGTGTAGAAAACACACATGTGATATCTCCATATGCAATCAATATAAAAACACCTGATCCCCTGATCTGCTCCTATAAACAGCTGATGACATTTTCCACTTTAGGTGTACTGCCCTTTAAAACGATATACAATCTCATATAAGGAGTTTATTCTAAGGCCCCGTCCAGACGAATTCGTTTTTTTCGAATCCGGATAAATACTTTATCGGATTGGCCTCGCGTCCACACGGATCCGGCGTTTTCAGGGGGTGAAAACGGTATTTTTTGAAAACGGGTCCCAGAGTGGGAAAATTTGAAAACGCCGCCCCAGCGCATCCGTCTGGACGGCCAATACGGATTTTTTCAGAAACGATGATGTCATGCCCCCCGCCGCTCTACCTGTAACCTGACACACACACACACACACACACACACACACCGCTGCAGCAGCTGCTGCACACTGACAGTCTATGCACGTAACAACAACAACGGCCGACTAACGTCGGCTGAATCGCGTCTGTTTAATCATCACTGATCGTAATATTTACTCTGACACGACTCCCTGTCAACATTTAATCCCATGTTTGAGTTTGAATACAGCGGGGAACTTCTTCTATTGAATTACAGCGGGGACCTCCCGTCTTCTTCAGCTGTTTTAAGTGTTTATGTGTGGCAAGCAGCTCTGCAGCGCCACACACACTCCACACACACGCCTGCAGTATGTAGGTACTACAGCGTTTTGGGTCGTTTTCACTGGATCAGTGTGGACGCAGATATTTCTGAAAACGATGCCGTGTTTACGGAGATTTTTTTCAAAACGATTAAGAAAAAGATCGGATTCAGTGAAGCCGCGTTTTCGTGTGGATGGGGCCTAAGGTTCATAAAAGGTTATTAAGCTGGAATCATGTGGAGACTTTAAGTCCAGAGTAGATAAATATGTAAATCCTGAACCACATGTGTGTGTTCTTCTGGTTTATGGTCTGTTTTGTGTTAATGGCGGTGTGTGTGACTCGTGCAACTCTTTACCTGTTTGCGTTCCCGTTTGGTGTGCATGTGCTGTGGGGGCTGAGGCGGTGGTTGCTGCTGCTGGGGCGCCGGGTTCATAATGACGGGCGCCGCCTGCACCGAGGGGGTGAACTGGGGCTGGGCGGGGTAGTAGGCCCCTGCTGTGGATCAGATCAGAGACACAGAGAGAGAAAGAGAGGGGAGAGAGGAGAGAGAGGGGAGAGAGGAGAGAGTGTAAACCAACATATACACCGACTTAATCCCACGGTCATAACACATAAGCTGCGTTAACACATCGCTAAGTCACGTCGGACTAATTTGAGGCTCGTTATACGGAGCTGCGTCTGAAAACTCGACAGTTTGATTTCTGGAGGATTTGCAGCGCGGCAGCTGCGGTTTTATGTCCGCTGCAAAGTTATAATGACATTACACTGAGGTAATTGTACTTTTTTTAAGGTGCTAAAGTCTTTTGGCTGCCGGCTGAGGATGTGGGGGGCTTACGTTTACACCTCCTGGCATCTATCTGACGCTCCGGTGAAGAGCAGCTTGTAAACACACCTCAATTAAACCGGAATTCCTAGATTAACAAAAACAAACAATGTTTAAGCCCCACGCTTTAGAGTCCAAACTGTGATGAGGATGAACAGTTCAGGGTGAGCGGAAGTGGACGTGGGCGATCTGAACAGATGATTCATGACGGAACAAACAAGTGAATAAACAAACTGATCAATAAGAGGTCAGCAGCTTTGAAAAGGAAAAACACTGATGATTTGAACCCAATAAAGGACATTATTGATCAATACACCCAGGCCGACAAGTCATCAAGCTTTATATTGTTACCACTTTCACACTGGTTGTTTGTTTTTTAATGTTTGGACATATACAGGTAAAACTGCTCTTTACCTTTTAAACTCTAATCAGAGCCATGTTGAACTATCTTGTCTTGCTTCACTTGAGCAAATTTGACCTGTTGTGAAAGGTTTCAGCCGACAATCATGTCCACTATCTGCTAATTTGCAGACTATTTTTGCATATCATCTATAAAATGAGTAATAAAATTGTGAAAAATGCTGATTATAAATCCTCAGATATAAAGTTTTATCCCGCTCAAACCTAAATATAACTTATTTCAATGTGATGTGTGTGACATTAAAACTTCTAGATGTTCACATTTTGGTCCCTGGTGACAGCAAAACACTTAATTTTATCATCAAAATAGATGCAGATTAAACATTGGATGATCGACTTCATCGTTTCAGCTCTCACAGCCCGTGTTTACACGCAGAGTCACTAACAGGTGACTTGCTGAAATCAAGTATCAGATGATCAGAATTAAACGATTTCTAAAAATACCTCAAACTGCAATCGCTTCCTTTCCACCGGGCATTTTTCTTACGGCGCTCAAACGCACACCGTTGCACCTTAAACCAACTTTTTGCACCAAAAAGTTGTGTTTTTTTTCTTTTTTCTATCTTTAAAATCTCCCCCTTCGTGTCGTTATCTGCACGCACCGGTTTACCACGGCAGACATGGCACCTGAAGGCACCACCATGGCACAGGTAGGCCTTCAGACCATGACACAGCACTCTCTCTCTCTCCCTCTCTACCCAGCTGTGCAGCAGGAGCCTCTTGTGTCTTAAGGATATAGATATTTATCACGCACACCACACATGCATTCATCACGACAGCAGCCGCCAACCAGACAGAGACCCGAGGAAAAAGGGGTAAAAGAAGAAAAAATACATAAATCAAAAACTCAAAAAGCTCCTACTGTGGCCTCTCCGGTGAATAATGCCATCCAACCACTCAAGTGATATTACCTGGCCTTGCTACGGGCCTCGGTTACAGTTCAGAACCAGTTGCAGTCCAGTTTTCAAAGGACTCAGGGAGGGTAATAAAATCCTCTCGGACTGAAGAGGCCTCCTCTCTTCTCCCAGCGGCTCCCTCCTGCTCTGCCTCTCCCTCTCTCTCTCTCTCTCCCCCTCTGCATGCATTTCAGTCTAACTCACATTACTGAGTCTGCATTGTTGACCAGGAGCAGCGCAGCCTAAATATAGTCAAAAACCCACACCGGCTGAGGGGAAGAGAGAGCAACGCAAGAGGGGGGAAAAAGGGAAAGGGAGGGAAAGAGGGAGACTGTGGGCAGGCAGGCAGGGAAGAGAGGAGGACGAGGAGAAGAAAAATAAGAAGCTGTGAGCTCGCTGGAAACCAGAACGCCAAAAAAGCAGCAATACAAGACACTGATACTGTGAATTAAAAAAAAAAAATAGGCTTGAAGTATGATTCACAATGTGCAGGAGATTGAGAGAGTAATGGAAGAGGAGAGGGAGGAGGAGAAGGAGGAGGAGGGGGGACACGACACCTACCCTCAGAGTCCTGCTGCTCTTGAGACCCACGGTTCCCCATGTTTCTGCTGAAGGCAACAACAAAAATAAAAAAAACAAAAACAAACTGCAAACTGTAGAGAGAGACAGAGAGGGAGAGAGAAAGGAAAGGAGAGGGGGTTTCTCTTCTTCAAACCCCCTCTCTTGACTTCTTCCTGTCCTCTCTACAGGTGCCCTCTCAGAATGACTTCTTTTAACACTCGGCCCTCCCTCTTCCAGCGTGTCTCCATTTTGCTCCTCCCTCTGACCTTCCTGATTCCTCCCTTGCCTTTCACTTTTTCTTTTTTCTTTTACCTTCCTCCCTCCCTTCCCTTCCCTCCGTCTGTTTCCCCCCTCTGGCAGCCGGGCTAAACAGTTCAGTTGTGTCACTGAGAGCGGGCGGCTCCGATTCGGCTGAAGACCCCCCCCCCCCCACCCAGGATCAGCGATCTGATCCATGCTGGTCCAGACTTGACAGGCTACTACTACTAAAGAGAGAGGGAGAGGGGGGTGGGGTGTGTGTGTGTGTGTGTGTGTGTGTGTGTGTGTGTGTGTGTGTGTGTGTGTGTGTGTGTGTGTGTGTGTGTGTGTGTGTTTGCATGCGGGGATGAGTTAAGTAAATCACTCAACTTTGTGGGAGGGGGTTAGTCTTAAAAATAGTCGCCACACTCCGTCAGCGCTGCGCGTGTGTTTGTGTGTTTACCTGACTGCTATTAAAGGACCGAGTGGTCAAAGGGACGGAGCCACTGTGCCTCCATACAAAGCAAACAGCGGCCGGGCCAATCACAGAGTCCGACACAGAGACTCATCGTCACATGACCGGCTCATTTATTAAAGGGGGGGGGGGGTCATATGCCGCTCCTGAGATTGCCACCGGGACACGTGACCAGAATGACCGGTGCGGCCCGGCGCACGCCCACGAACGCAAACACACGGGACATTATGTCCTGTACAGTCATACAAACAAACAGTATTAAGAGCTGCTGCAGAGAGTGAAACTTGTCACTGATATCAAAGGTCCAATAACAGCACAGAGACCTCGTCTTTGATTATTGATGGGCTCTAGGTTCTTTATTGATACTGTGGAAGTATCGAACGCCTCAGTCCACAGAGAAATACACACAGCCCGTGTTCAGAAACTGAGCCTTAAAACCAGCCGGCAGGACTTCTTGTGACTGTGTGATGTCACAACAGAGCCAGCGCCAGGCCCCGCCCACCTGGACCACCACCGTCCAACAGTTATAGGATTTGATGTCAACTGAAATCTGCTCTATTATCTATTAGCCATATTCACAGTGTTGCCATCTTTGCTTACGTCGTCACTTGGGGTGGGAAGATTCAACGCCATAACGTCACATAACGTTACGATTAACATTAGCAGTTGCAGCTAATGCCGGCTGACTTAATTCAAATCAGTTTAACCCAAATGTCGTTTTACTTTGAAATACGGCCCGATGTCCCTTCGCTCGTTAACAACCCATGCCTTCCTTAAATCTGTATCAACCGGGAAGCGATGAAAGGAGTTCATCAGACTGCCGACGTTTGTACGGCTTGAGACGCAGCAGTTACGGTTTGTTTACCCACCCCGAGTGATGACGTAAGGAAAGATGGCGATGCTGTGAATATGGTCAATTCAATGAGAAAACAAAACAAAACAAAACAAAACCAATCAGAGGCGATGACCTGCTGAGAGGAGATGTTTCACTTTCTTCTTCTGGATCAACACTGGAAATGTGTAAAATACTGAACCTTTAACACAAAACCTAAATGTGGCACAGTCTCTGTACCTCTATTGGCTTTTATAAGATCTCATGTTCCAGTTTCTCATGCTAAGTAGGGAAACAAAACCTGATTTGTGTTTCATTTGTAGCTCTTTCCAATTAATGTTGAAATATAAAAATACCCAGGGCTGAGAGTTTCTACCAGAGCAACAATGTTCAGATCATAAATTGACTCCAAGGATCCATTTACAACTTAGTGGTTCCACTTTACATTCAGATTTCAGATTTCAAACCAGATATTGTTATTGTTTATTGTCTGTACTGTAATTTGTTTTGTTTTAATTGTGTGTCTGTTGTGTGGGAATCTGTTATTTGGATCTGGTTTGAAATAAATTATAAAAATAGATTCATTCTCATTTCACAGATGCTTTTATCCTAAAGCATTAAAGCTCCAGGGCGGCAGGAAACTTTGCATCAGATCAAGAAAAGACAAGCAACAAAAGTGCAGAGTCAGCGCTAGTGCAGCAGTTTATCTAAAGTCTAAACCATCTGTTTGTTTCAAGTTGTTTCGATGCTTTTCATGCAAACTCAGGTGAGCAACAACAAGCGCCCTGAGAACATGCACTAAGCTGCGATATAAAACAAAAACAAATCAACAACAGGATATTATTGGTTGCAACAGGAAAAGGTTCAGGCCTCTCTCTCTCATTATGTCTCGCATTTTGCACGCTCACCCTTTCAATCATCGTTAAACACTGAAGATAAGGCTCATTAACCCGACGGTTGAAACTCAAGATAATATTCACTAAAACAGACGTTAACAGAAGAGAGGGGGAAAAGAAACTCGACTTTTCAAGTGTTTACATGACTGAAAATGTGAAAATACAGATAAAGACGCTGCTGACTTCATGCAAACGGTGACATGAAAGAAAGAAACACTGCTAATCGGGTCAAGTTTCTCCTCCAACTAGTAGAAATTGCATTAAGGGCTAAATTGAGTCGCTATTCGAGGTCGGCTCGGGCTAAAAGATCTGGTTAGAGACTCTCGGGCTGCTTCTAAAATGCAGAGCCGGTGAACCCCCCCCCCCCATATCACACAACACAACTGCCGCATTGTGACGGACACAACACGAGAGACCGGGCTTATCTCAGAAGCTTTATGAGCTGATCTCAGCTCAGTTTTTTTAGGGAGAGCAACAGCAACTTTATACACTGAATTCAGACGGGCTGTTATTGTTTCTTCACTGACAAAAGAGAGTTTGAATGTAGGCCAGATGAAAATGCTTCCTGCTGTGTGCGAAGGCCGAGTGCCCAAACACAGAGGCTGCAGAGGTTTTGAGAACAGAGACCGACTCGTTGCAGCTCCAATGAATGATCACCACACTTTTCTTTTTCTATACATCTAGCAGCAGTTTTTTTTTTTTTTTTTTTTTTTTTACAGGAACATGGCGTCACAGGTGCAGAGTGTGCAGAGGTATTGTTTGCACATTGACGCAGGGCGGCGGTGCGGCGAGGTGCAGAGGGAGAGAGAGAGAGAGAGGAGAGCAGCGACGTGGACGACGGCCTAACGGGGAAGAATTGTGTTTTTACAGTCCCGTATTCAGGCCCGTGGCTTTCTATTGCTGATGAGCTACAGTTTAAACAAAGACGACACATAGTTCAGATGCCTGACGGTGGGGGGTCAGCAAGTTTGTTTTCGGGGGCATCATCAGTTCTTGCGGCGCACCGACGGCCGACCGCCACTAGAGGGGGCGACAGTCCACGGAATGAGCAGCAGCAGCAGACGAGGCCGTGGCGCTGCCGTACGGTGTTTAATGGATGTGAAGTAATGTGAGTTAAGATGGGGAATTAAAAAAGACAAAGCTGAAACTTCCACGTGTATTGATTATTGATGACAGCCACATCTGTTCTGATCCGAGTGTCTCATGGAAACATGAAGGTGAAATGCTGAGCGAGGATCTTATTCTCGCTGACCTGCTTGAATTTAATTTTTCACAGAGCGGCCACACCCGTCACCGAGAGCACGATACGTCTCGTAGCTGCATTTTATTACGGTCACAGGGCCTGTGTGTGTGTGTGTGTGTGTGTGTGTGTGTGTTGGCTGAGAGGGGACAGAGAGAGAGAGAGAGAGAGAGACAAAGTCGACTCGGCTCGTTTCTTCCTCCCTGTGTGTTTTTGCTGAATGTCACTGAGCAATTACCGGCTCAGAAAGACGACGAGGACGACGTCGCTCTCTCAAACCAACATCAACGCTGCTGCTCATCAGGAAGGAGATCGTTCAGTCAGATAACTCTTTAGACTGATTTAAACATTTTCATTTCTGACTTCTACGGCCTCAAACGGCTCTAATGTGACCAACTGACCCCAAAGGTCCAGGGTTTGACTCGGCGATTTGCTATTCAAACCGTGGTAAACAAATCAGACACCGTGCCTCTTCTAATAAATCCTCCTCTTACAACACATTTATTTGTCTTAGCCTTGGGTAGTGTCTGATTTGTGTTGTTTTATCCCTTCACACGCTCAATTGCTGCCAGAACCTTTTACTTTAAGCTGATTTTTGATGGGATTTTTTTTTTTTTTTTTTTTTTTTACGATTCTCAGCTGATTTTTTTTCTTTTTTCTCATCAAGTTTTTATTTTTATTGTAAAGCACTTTATCCTTTTAAGAAAAGTGCTATATAAATACAAGCTGTTATTATTTTCATTTTCATAACTATAAAAATATATAGCTCATACTCTTTAAAGAGAGCAGCTGAAAGGCTGTTAAACACAAGCAGCTCTATCATCCGATATCTGTCTGCAGATTCTCCACAAGCACAACAACATGCTGCTCCGTTCATGTCCTACGCAACCAGATTTATTGACCTGTGATAAAGGCAATAGTTTTCTGATAATGTAAAACAAACAAATTGAGCAGGGAGGGACACTCCCAGACCGACAGCTCGGGTCACAACGTCACAACGGGGAAGTGGACGGATGACGCACAGATTTTCCAAACCAACCGAGCACGACACAAAACAACCTGAGAGTGTGAGAGCTGAAGTGATTAATCAATCAACCAACCACTGCTGTGGCTCAGGTTAAATTATGATTCATCAATTACCACACCACTGATTATCTTGGTAGATTTTTTTTCCCCCAGTTTTCTACACTTCCTGCCCTTTATAAAAAAAATTCCTGACATCACATTAAGAAGTGTTTCACTGTAAAGTCTGTCCAAACAAATTTCCGTCGGTAGCATTTTATGATATATTAAACATAGAAGAAAACATAATATTATTGAATCACTAAACATATGCTTTGTGTCATGGGTAGGCTGTACAGTGTGGGAATAAAGGTTGAATTTAATGCATACAAACGGTCACAACATTACTATTTATTACTGTTTATTGTACTGACGGAAATTTGCTAGGACACACTTCATATTTGACTTCAGGGACGTGATCAGTGTCAGTTTAATAATTATTCAACCCTCTATGATTGATTAATTCTGCAGAGGCTGTTCCTCCTGTGTCAGTGTGTGAGTGGCTCAGGTGAGGTGAGGCCCCAGGCAGAGCCTCTTACCATAAGTACCATATTCAGCGGGGCTGGTGCCGGGGTAGAAGCCGGGGGTGCCTGTCGGGACCGGGTACTGCTGGGGCGTGGCCACGTAGGTCGCTGACCGGTACTATGGAGACGATCAGAGGAAGAGAGGAAGAGAGGAGGAGAGGAACAAGGGCGGGAAGGAAAAGACAAATAAAATGATTAGTCAGGGTCATAAAAAGCTGCATAAAAATGTAAAAATAAACCTGCACGTGATCTCTGCATCATAAAGGACCTGGGCTGTTTAAAGACATCTATAAAAAAACAATAAATCTGTATACACTGGGTCTTAATTATGATATTTCACTCTTTTTGGCATGTTGAAAATCCAAAAATGTCAGAATCTCTCTGTTTTGGGCTTTTTGTTTTCAGACTTTTGAACATATTCTTCATAGTAAAGTAATAAATAATGTTAAATTCATTAACACTTCACTTTGCTAACTATAAAAACACATTAAATTCATTTTAAAGTAAGAACATACTTCAAACTACTATTCAGTAGTATCAGGCGTCATTACAGAACAAGTTACTGTTTGGATAATTTAGTGCAGAAATAAGACATTTCACTTTATGTTCATATATCCAATGTACATCGTTTGCCATCTAGCGAGTTATGTGAGCCTGAAAGTTTAACTAACTTGTGCTCCAAAAAGCTAAAATCGTCATGTCCATCACCCGTCACTACCCAGTTTATTCAATAGACTTTAATTAGACTTGAATATATGTTGAGGGAGAAACTTATTTAGACTTGGATACAGAGGCAAGGAAAAGTATGTGAACCCTTTAGAAGTTTTCTGTATTAATTGCTTTGCTTTCCATTGCAGGCCTGAAGTTTACCACTCCAACACACTAATGGGAAAATGTTTTGTGGACTGATGAAACCAAGATTTAATTTTTTTTTTTAATTCATTAGATTTTGGAGGTGGAGGGAGCATCATGGTTTGGGGCTTTGCTGCCTCAGGGCCTGGACAGTTTGCCATCATCAAAGGCAAATTGACTTCCAGAGTTTATCAAGGCTTCCTACAGGATAATGTCAGGGTGGCTGCCCACTAGCTAAAGCTCAGTAGAAGTCGGGTGATGCAGCAGGACAATAGTCAGGTTTACATCTAAATGTATCAACATTTTTGAGCGTATTTGTTGAAAATGCGCAAAAAGAAAACAATAGCACTACAGCGGGAAATAAAACAGCTTTTCGCCTGTTTTACAGCTGTATATGCCACTGCATTCTAGGAAACTGGTATGCTGTATACTGCGGTGTGAATGGCGTCAAGTCATCGTTTATTCGCAAAACCTGTTTCCATGGCAAAAAGTCGCATTTTCCTTTTATCGATACGCTGAGAAATCCACCCCCTCTGAACGTAAATACGTTTTTTGCGAATTTTCAGCCATTTTTCGAATTTCTGGCGTTTCCATCTGAGTATTTTCTCACAAATTTTGAAAATGCGAATATGAATAGGTGGATGGAAACGCCACTAATGACCCTAAACATTGAAATAAATCTACAGCGTTACTTCAAAAAAAAAGAAAATCCACCTTTGGGAGCGGGCCAGTCAGAGCCCGGACCTGAATCCAATAGGGATGCTATGGAATGACCTCAAGAGAGCCGTTTGCACCAGACATCCCATAATAACATGGCTGAGCTGAAGCAGTTCTTTGAGGACCAATGGTCCAAAATTCATCCTCAGTGTTGTGCAGTTCTGATCTGCAGCTACAGGAAACTTTAGGTTGAGGTTGTTGCTGCCAAACGAGGTTCAACCAGATATTAGATCCAAGGGTTCACTTACTTTTTTCACCTGCACTGTGAATATTTAATGGATATGTTCAGTAAATACATTAAACATTATAATCGTTTGTGTGGTATTAGGTTAAGCACATTGTGTTTGTTTATACTTGTGACTTAGATGTAGATTGAAAACTAAGAAATTCCAAAGGGTTCACATACTTTTTCTTGCCACTGTGTATACTGAGGGAGAAACTTCATCTACAATACAGCCGAGCAAAAAGACATATAAAAGGAGATTAGTAATAAAATAAAGAGAAAAGTAAATGATAAAATTGGAAACAGATTAAAAAAAACATTTCACATTTATAGCAAAACTATTAAACAGTTGGAAATAAAATAAGATAAAAATAGGCATTTGAATTGTCCTAATGATAAAAAATGAGGTAAGCTTCAGATATTAACCATCACACAATTGGCTGACGATGATTGATGTCAAACTTACAATCAAAGGCTTTGCTAAGATCTTTGTTCCAGACTATCTGAGAACGCTTTTAAAAGTTAAAATAAATTAATTTTTTCAAGATTTCAAAGGTCAAACGTGCCCACAATTGAAGAATCATCATCAAGTGTCCTCAATTATACATGTATTGTTTACAGGTGCATCTCAATAAATTAGAATAACATGGAAAAGTCCATTCCAAGTAGTTCAAGTCAAATATTGAGTGCATATAGATGAACATACTTTTCAGAAGGCCAACATTTCCATATTAAAAATGCTTTTTTAAATTGGTCTTTTGTAATATAAATTTTTTTAAGATACTGAATCATAGGTGTTCATTAAATGTGAGCCATAATCATTACAATTAAAAAGAAATTAAATACATTTGAATTTGAATGAATTACTGACATAAATAAATAAACTTTTCCATGATATTCTACTTCATTGAGATGCACCTGTACGTATTGATGAATTATAGCTTGTGTGTGTTGAGCCGAGGTGAAAACATCAAACGGTCTGGCGCGGCATGGTGCGGCGTGCTCTACCTGTCCCGGTATGAAGTAGGCGGGTCCCTGCGGCGAGCTCTGGAAGGACAACTGTTGCCCGGGGATCATCATCATCTGGGAGCCAGGGCCCGCCTGGTAGACGTGGGTGGGCGTCACGGGGCGGGGGGCGTTGCTCTGCGGGACGCCTCGGGGCCCGCCGCCCGGAGGCAGGCTCGCCCTGTTGGCATAGTAGGGCTGCAGGGAGGGCGTCGAGGAGGAGGGAGGGGGTGAGGGGAGGAGAACACAGAGAGGAGGTGAAGATGATTGTGTGAAAAAGAACAACAACAAAAAAAAAGAAGAGGTGACAGGAAACGTGTGAAGAAGAGGGCGAAGGGAGACGGACAAACGAGGGAGTTATTAGTTCCTCTGCCATAAAAACAAATAAATAAACATCTATCTACCCCCCCCCCGTATGATTTTTATCTCCTGGACAGAGTGGAGCTGGCCCGGTCCAGGGCTCATAGCTCTGCCCATGAATCTGTGGCGCGGCTCCAAGTGGAAACATATTGGCCCTGCCTGCCAGAGGAGATAAAGCAGCTAATGCCGGTTCATTCAGAGCCTCCTCATTGACATTCTGCTGCTGGCCTGGGAGCTAACCGCCGTGGCCAGCAAAACCACGCCGAGCCAACAGAGCAACAACACTGCCAAATATTAGTCACACACATATGCACTCCTCGGGAGGAGGAGGATGAAGACGGTGGGGAGGGAGAGGGAGGAAGAGAGAGGAAGAGGGAGGAAGAAAAAACTAAACTAAACCAAAAAAAAACAACAACAAAAAAAACAAAACAGGGGGGAATGCGAAGGAGAAACTGAAAGGAAGAGAGGAAATCTTTTAGTTACCTGTAGCGACCTGAAGCTTCCCTTTGACACACATCACACACACACACACACACACAAGAGAAACACACCGAAAAAGGAGAGAGGGTGGGAAAGAGGGGGGGGTCGAGGAGGAGGGAGAGAGAAAAAGAGAGAGCACCACAAGTCAGTTAGAGAGGGGGAAAAAAAGCCCAGAAAAAACCCGTCGGGTCTGAGCCAAGCAGTGAATTAACGAGCTGCATGCAGAGAATAGGCAGAACAGTGGATCCCAATAAACCAGGTCCGGTCAATGCTGAACGAGTAAACACAGGAAAAACTAACACTAAACTAAAAACAACTAGAGCTGGAGGACGAGCATCGGCCACCTGGGTGATTTATTGCTTACAATAAGAAAGCTGCTATGTCTTATTTTCTTTATAAATCAATTTATTATGATTTTAATAGTCAAAAATATTCAGTATGTAGGTGAAATATTAAATAAAAGTAGTGCGATATATTGTTAAATGTTTATTATAGTAATTAATCTTCTCTGGCATCAAGATTATCTGACTTCTGCATCATTTAATGACAAAAAATTTATATGTTTGTCTTTTTATTTGGGAGGTTAACATTTAAAACTAGGGCTGCACAACTGATCGCAATGTAATTGAAATCGCAAGATCTAAAAATTGTAGTAGGTGCTTTTTTTTTCTCTTTCATTTGATTAAGATGAAAACTTGTTGTATTGTTGCTACAGAGATGTCCTGGCCAAACGACATCAAACTCTAAAGACGTAAAGGGGACGTTTGTTTGTTTGGTACAAGACCTAAATAGTCGTATATAATAAATAATTAGACCTTTTACAATGAAATCGCAATTGCAATTTGTTTTGCATACTGTGCCACCCTGTTTAAAAACATGTATTTCCTATAACCAGCCTATAAAACCATAATCACACTATAAAAACATCACAAGGTTATCAAGTAAAAAGTTGCGGTAATCTAATGTCATGGTCCATCACCTTTATTTTAAAACAAGGAAACCCCTCCACCCCTCCACCCTCCATCATGTTAGTCAAGTTATGCTGTTAGTACCTGTTGGTGTATAGGCCGCGGCCCTGGGGCAAACTAGAGGAGGAAGAGGCAGACAGGACAGAGGTTAAGACAAAAAGCACAAGGTCCATGCTTCACTCTGCACAGACCGACTCCTCCGGCCAGTTCAGCACATTTCACAAGACCGAAACAAAAACTCTCTCTCACACCACGGCATCTACGTTTTCCTCATTTGTTTCGGTAAATATTGTAAATTCTCCAATAGAAGCCCCGGCTATTATTTGCTTCAACTGCCGAACCATATAGGACAGGCTTTTATTTAATTTCGAACAAATCTTTTGCTCAGTAAAGATATAAAATAATGTCAAATTGTTCTGCTGTTACTGTTTAAAAGAGTAAGAATAGAAGGAAAGAGACGGATCCAGAGCAGCATTCACTGAGAAGAAGTTTAATCTGCACCAATTAAACTTTTTCTAAATTAACGCGTGTTTCCGACCGTAGACTGTACACAGGCTCCAGCTGGGAGTTCTCAACACAACCAGACGCGTGGGTTTGGGTCGAAAAAAACATACAAATAACTCCACACACACGAATGAAGCAGCTTAGAAACTGCTCAAACGAGCCGATCGTGGGCTTTGAGAGGTTTTTGTACATTCACAAGAACTTACACAGAAAATAGAAATGGACCCGGCTTCTATTTGAGACTCGGCTTTTATTTGAGAATTTACGGTAACTTTAAATAAAACACTTAAAGGTCCAGTGTGCAAAATAGGCGTAAACCCATGATATCAAGCGTTCAGATTCCAGTTTGCAGCGTTCACTCGCTCACACTCACCCCTCCCGTCGGCAAAGTGACGGTGGCCTCCGAGGACAAAAAAACTTGTTTACCACGACTGAGATTATTTCAGCAGCATGGAGCGATGAGGTGGAGATCTAAACCATTTTTTACGATGTGTCTGCTGTTTCCTCCTCCTTCTTGTTTCCTTCCGTCTTCTTCTTCGTTGGTTTATTTATGAACGTGAAACTCGTGAAACGTGCTCTCTGGCTGGCTGGATTTTCCATTCACCCTGCCGTACAAACATGGCGGCGCAAGATGGCGACACTCTCTAAAGCAAGACCCTTGTTATATGTATGTATAAAAGAAGAATTATAAGGCTACGAAAACCAAACAGATTTTATTTTATACACTTATAAAAATATATTCATGGGTATTTTGCCAATTATTACACACTGGACCTTTAAAACTATTTCTTTCTATTGTTTGATCTTGAAAAATGCAGTTGGAGCCACTTGCGTTTTGTCCAGTCGTTTGCTTAGCAGCAGGAGTTTAAACAATGTATATATATGAGGCCAGTGTGAGCGTGTAGCAGCACACTGGGCCGTTATAGTGGCGGTGAGGCAGAGTACAATGGACGGGCTGACACTGACGGTTAAAATGGTGCAGAACTGGTGAGGAGCAGGCAAACAGACATGCAGCCACTCTAAGAAATCCACACATAACACTCAGGAAGAGTGGGGGAGGTAGGGGGTGCTCCAGTGTTTTCCACTGGGGCGGGGAGGGAGGATTTCAGATAGCGACAGTGAGCAGCAGTTGTGTTTGAAAATTTGCAGCATAAAGAAGCTTTTGGTTTATTTTTAAATCAGGAATTAAAGGAGAACAAAAGTTAAGATTGAAAACTTGTTGTTTTTTGTGGGGTTTTTTGGGGGGGGTGTTTGTTCTGTTGATGCGTGCGGTGGGCCGGGCCTACCTGTCGGGTCTGTGGTGTTGGGTTCATTTGTGGAGGCGGTGGGGTGGCAAACACAACAGAAGCAGGCTGCCCGGGGGGGTACGAGGGCTGCAAAGAAGACAGGAAGTGATGTCAGAAGGAGGCAGAAGAGTGGCGGGACGCAGACGAAGAAGAACGAGGAGGCGGAGGAGGAGGAGGATGATAAGGGAGGAAGGGCGGGTGGGCTGAGTGGTCAACGAGTGCACAGATACCCAGGCCAATGTTTACGTTCAGGTTATTTACTGCTCTTTATAACACCACCATCTTTTTGTTTTTAAGTTAATGGAGAGCAGGCGGAGCGTGTACCTTATTTCACAGAACGCCGTGGGCCATCAACCACAAGAATTTGGGGTTGTAGTTTTTTTTTTGTTTTTTTTTTATGGTTAATGGAGATGCACGCTACAGTGACGGCTGGCAACCACGTCACCTCTGACAATAACCACGGGCCGTCGTGCTGTGGCACTTTGTGAGACGTGGTGGTCACGGGGGGTGGGGGATCGCGGCTCGCTCCTCTCCACAGAAAAAAGTGCATTGTTGTGCGATCTGCTTTTCATTATGTGCACAGAGAAAAATGCCGTTGCAGCAGCCCTTTTCCTTTTTTCTTTCTTTCTTTAAAAAAAATAAAAAATTCTGTGAGAAACAAAAGGAGGGATGGAGCGACAAACAGACAAACAAACAAGAGCCGAGAGGAGATGAACAGCGGAGGAGCGAGGAGTATAGTTACCTGTGACAGGCCAGGGGAGGGGGCAGGGTGGGGGGTGGAGGGGGGTCCTGTTATAGGCTGTGGTGCTTTATTCATTTCATGGAGTTCTGCATGTGGAGGCGGATGTGGACCTGTGTACAAATCTGTAAAGAGAGAGAAGAGAGGGAGGGAGGTTAAAATTGATCAATCAATAAGTTCATGGTCCATTCACGAAGCACAATGACATGTGGCAGGAAGGATGGAGGTCGGACAACGCGCTGTGGTTTCTTTCTGTGGAACGAGCAGTTTATTTTAAACGTGTCGTTGAAAAATTAAAAATTAACGTCGACATCCTGCTCAAACAGGAGGTCGCACTCAGAGCTCACACTTCCTGTCGCACACTCGCAGCTCGTCTCTATGTGTGTACACTCACATTTATGAATCCTTAAAGGTCCTACGTCTGGTCACACCGAGGAACCGTTTGTCCTGCGAGACACAAAGACACAAGAAGAATAAGAATAAGAAACCTCGTTAGCAAAAACAGCGCGTATTGATTAACGGCACATCTCAGATTTGTTTACAGCCGCGTCCATGACAACTTTCTGCAGAGGTTACTGAGGGGCACGGCAAACAGACGCGGATACAGACAGATGTTTCTGATGAAGCCGCAAATGTTATAATGATGTCAATACATTGTCTGGTGAGCTGCAAGTTTGAAATGATCTGTTGTTGCTGCTGCTGCTGTGATACAGTGCGACCCTAATAAAACAAAGTGTAATTACAAAGCCGCTCTGTTTTATTTGTTTTTTAACCAGAAGCCAGATAAAAATAAAGTCAGTTAATTAAAAAAGGGAAAAAAAAGCAGCGATAGATCCTTTATAAGAGAGTAAAAGCAGAGATGTTTGACTAACTCCACTATAATGAAAAGATCCATATCAAAGGCTGCAAAGAAAGGCCAGTACATCCTTATAGCAGAGTCCATTCTTTTATTTTTATTACTTTATACTCTGTGTCTGCCTTTATTTCTGATGACAGATGGACAACGATGGGTCCAGTCTTTCATAAAATCTGTGGAGAGACGTTCTGTCGTCCTTCTGTGAGTTCAAGAATGACTACCGTATCCTGTCAGGTATCTCCTCTCCTGTCGAGCTTCTCTCATCTTTTCATTCAGGATTTTGGATGTAAAACTTGTATTTAGCATCTCCATGTTTCTCTTGCAGCCACTGTGGTGGTCCAGGTCCAGGTCCAGGTCCGTGTCAAACATGCTGGACCAGACCTGGTCCAAACAAGGCAGAAAAAACGCTGCTGCCAACATCCATCAGCCCTCTTTTCATGATCTTTGGCAAAACTTCGTTCTTGCAGTTTTGTGCTGTTTTTCTTTTCCTTCTGCTTCTTTCTCCTTTGATGCCGTCGACTTCGTGCAACATCCTTCACACTGTCTGAGCAGGTTACACTGATCCTTGTGCCAAATCAGAAGCACTTAAACGACTGTTTTTCAGTACAAGGTTGTGTGAATAAGGAACTGCGTGCGTGGCGTCACATCTTCAGGGTCTCTCCTGATTCTCCTGCATCCTTTTACGTCTTTATCAAGTCTCTGACTCTGATTACTTCCTTGTGGATCCAAGTTGCACGGCTCAAACCAAACCACATAGAGTTGTGGTGTTTACAGCTTCCTTTATAATTACATTTTTAATCATGCAATTAGAGCCAATTAGAAATCTGATTTGTTGCAGTAATCAGAGGTAAAGTTTGAGGGCTGAATTTTAAACACAGTCCTTCTAACCTGCTTGTTTTTTTTTTTATAGAATAAATAAAAACACATGGCACACACAATTTAAACATAATTCTCAACTTTTGCTAGTTCGTTCATTTGCAATTAACAGGATTAAATTCAGGTGAGCACTGTTAACGCACGACCGTCTGCAGGACTAATGGACCTCGTTAAGACACATGCACTTCTCCAGACGGTGTTTCATTAAACAGGTGGCCGGGTCATAAACATTACACCTGTCGCTCATATCAACAGTCAAAACTTATTAAGCTTCCAGTCAGCGAGAGTCTGATCAGAGTGGATCTTAATAAGTGATAAGTATCTGCAAAGAGAGAGAGGGAGCGATATTAAACACCATCTCACTTTATCTGCTACAACTGTGTCAGGATCAGTTTTATCCTCACAGTTTGAAACCAGAGAACAAACTGACTTTTCTTTTCTTTTCTTTTTTTTTTACTGTCTGCAAAATAAACGACAGCATTAAAACTAAGCTTTGGATATTTGCAGGAGGATATTCAGTGTTGAACTTTGTTCAGAGGTGAGAAAAAGAGGAAACTGCTACATTTCCTTTAACAAAGACAAAAAAAGAAGAGAAAGGAAACATGAGCTCATCAGGAAATTATCAAAGACATTCATTTATGATCATCTCTAGGGTCTAGACGGCATTAGTAACAACATTAATAACACAGTCCATGTCCAGAATCAATTTCCTGAAAAGGTTTTGTCGTCACCTGGATGAATTTTGTCACAATATTAGTCACCAATTATTACAACCATGCAAATTGCTCCCTGTTCATTTTGGTGCATGAGTCGGTGTTTAAAACATAGAACATCTTTTAAATCAAGTCAAGAATCAGCTCAGACTCAGTAACGATCTGATACAGAGTTTGAGCTGGGTGCATTTCATTTCAGGTAACACACGAGGCCGAATCTGTCCGAGCTTGTGCACATTTGACTTGTTTTGTAGGTTTGCAGCAGATTTACAGTCGCAGTTTTTACTCAGTCAGTGGCTAAAATAAATAAATAAACAAACTGTGCTTTGGATCCAGTTTGTGTAACAAAAGTTCTTCGGTTTGGTTCACACCTCCTAGAATAATCATTTGTGGTTTTGTCTCCACTGGCAAACTTTTTCTCAAGAATTTTTCTTTTTTTTTTTTTTTTTGCAACTGCGCCACCTTGTAATACATAATGCAGTTTTTGTCAGGAGGACAGCTGAAACTATGTAGAACATTTTTTCTTTTTTAAACAGACAATATCGTCTCTCTGCAGACTGAAGGGTCACTCCCTGATTCCAGAGTAATCATCATCATCATCCTCCTCCTCTCTGGTTTATATGGTCCTCGCAATAGTGACACATTTGGTATTTATAGCCGAAGAAGCCTACATTATATCTGCCACTGACACACGCAGACACCTCCGTCCCCTGACACACACACACACACACACACACACACACAGCAGTGTGAAAAGCCTGAGTCATGATGAATCAGGGTGTTTTTTCTTTTTTCCTTTTTTTTTCAAAAGAAGAGGAAATCACGCTGCAGAGATGGTTGTAATCGCCCCTGTTACCATGACTAGCAGCACACAAACAAAAAGGAAGGGAAAGAAAGAAAAAAAAAGAAGACAATGGATTTTAACTGAGTGGAGCTTTTCCACACAGTCACAGTCAGATGAAATCTCTGGCTTAAATAAAACACTGGTAAGCTCATATCCTCCACTGTGGAGCTTAGAGAGCGGCGGCGACATAAGACACAGCGCAGATTTAATTATGTGCAAAATGTGAATTCCCTCTTCATGGAAAAAAAGAAAAAGTAAGTACTCAGTAACTCAGTAAGTATTGGTTTTTAAGAAAGCTGTAGACAGGACTAGAGCAGCCACAGGCCAAACACTTCAAAGGCTCATCCACACAAGACAAGAGAGCTGGGCCGGCCGGCCGGCCAGCCGCGACATGAAATGCTGAGTAAACAATCTAGGGGCTAAAAGAGGGTCTCAGCCTCAACAACCTACACTGCCTCAGAGGCTTTACTACTCTCACTGGAAGCAACGCTACTTAAAAGACCTCTAGGTGTTCAGTGAGGGGAAATGCTTTTACCCTGAGGTTGTGATTCTTCAAAAAAAAAAAAAACTACGACACAGGTTTTTCTGCAGGATTTGTACAAATCCTGTGCAGCGCTGCAAAAGAGGAGGGGGACGCACCAGGTCCCCACTTGTCCATGCTATTTAGTGAGGGGGGGGGGGCTAATGCAATGCACCCACCCACCCCTGCTACACACCACCCCACCCCACCCCACCCCACTCTACTAATCACACACAGTCCAGTCATTCGAGCCGGCCTGACATGCAGCGCCGTGGAGACCCAGCCACCAGCACCGCCGCTGGTGAGACATGCTCATTCAACTGTTGCATAAGTCTCTGCATGGACTCCCATGACCCGCTCAAGGAGCAGCGCTGGGTGGGTGGGGTGGGGGTGGGGGGGCATATTTTTGTTAAAAGAAGTTGGCTATCATGTCACCTACTGTACAGTACAGTGGGGCGTAGCCACTGGGACTTTTAGACTCCAGACTCAGCGTGACCGATGCAGCTTTGCTGTGAAAAATCAAACGCTTCCTGTGTTTTTTTGTTTTTTTACAATATTATACAGATGCTGAGAAGTTATCAAACTTAACAGCAGGGTGACGTCATCCAAAGAAACATGAGTCACTGGCTTTGTGAGCTTATGGGCCTACTGCAGATTTAAAGATACTTAAAAAAAAAAAAAGCCACAATATACTGTACAATGCACATACTCATTCCTCAGCTTTCTCTCTTTTTTTCCCTAAAAGCCTATTGTGCCCCTTCTTGTGCACTCAGTAACTTCTCTGTTGTATACAGCTCGCCGGCCTGCAGGCTGAAATCTGTACCTGCCACCGAGCCACGGCGTTTGTTGGCTCTGGTGGCAACACAGTGACACAAAAAGCACCAGTGGTGGTGGCAGGCTTCACTTAACTCGGCTGGACCGATTATAACTGCACAAGTACTACAACTTAAACCAAGCCTGCAGGAAATAAGGGAGCATGGATGTTATGGAAAACAAGAGTTGCATTTAAAGCCTTTAAAAAAGGCAGGAGCAACACATTTAGAAGAAAAAAGTATATTCAAAATTCACAGGGAGTCAAAGTTGGTCGTGTCTGCAGCACCGCATTTCTCTGTACTGATTTACTGTTGCACCAGGATGCAGTAGAAAGGTCAGAATCGAAGCCGCACAGACCGAGATGGTCCACAGGCACTGAAGAGTGCATGTGCCAACGATGCACCCCAATAGTGCCTGACATTAGAGAAACTGCTTGGTAAACTCCCAAATAAACTCCACACTCCATTTGTTTAATTTAAGTACATAAGAGTTGCTTTTTCAACACCTTAAATGCTCCCTGCAGGGCAACAGAAGATACAGGTAATCCTCATATGTAAAATCAGTAAAATAATGTTCTTTCAACGCAACATTATCACAGCTTACAGAATAAACTCCGTCTTTACAGCTGTGGTTTTCAAGTGGCATGCACTTGCGAGTGTGGCTTCAGTTCAGTCTTGACATTTGAAGCCTAGCAGCGATGTACAGACAGACAGTCAGTCAGTCAGTGAAAGTTTAGCTCCAGTGACACAGCATCACACCAGCTCAGGCTGCATCCATCAACCCATCCACCCACCAACACACACACACACACGTTCCTCTGGTTAACCAAGACTTTTGCCAGGATCCCACACATGTCCAGACACACAGCTTTAAAACGTTTTCACAACAGGAAGCTCGGGTACCGTCCTTATGTCGGGTAAACACTGTGACAGCCTGGCTCTGACACATCATTCATATTAGCTTCACTCACCCATCCATCCTCTCTTGCTAAATCTAGATTATGATGACTGCATAATTCTGGATTGATGAGTGGTAAACTAAATATTTTGAGGATAATGAGTAAACATATGTCCTCCCTGGGGTATGCCAAGGAAATAGCATCCATCTTGCACCCACTTTCTCAGCTAAGGTCAGTCTGCAGTCCACAACACCTGCCTTGTGTGCGTGCTGCAGCAAGCAGGCTGAAGTAATCAACACGGCCTCAGCATGAACACATCACAGCCTCTAAAACAAATGATGACACTATGTCAGAGTCACATGATAACAACTGCGACTGAATCACCCGGCGGCACAATACCGGCATTTCGTGTGTGCTACTACAACAACTATGGGGGGACACTTTTGCCATGACACAGGGGCGTGTCTGCCCTGCCTTACTCATCACGCACACACACGGACACACACAAGACAATGACAGCTATTTTGCATGCAATTGCAATAATTATAATACAGAAACAAACAAACAGGTGTTTGCTGAAACAGCTGCAAAATCGGGATGCGAGGACGTGCTGCTGCTGCTGTCCCTCCCTCCTGTTAGCCGTGATGCTAACTTTCCTCTCCCTAGGCCCGAGCTGGATTTTTACCACGTGGTTTTCCTCTTGCTATTGGCGCGATGCAATACACATCACCATCACAGCTGCCGCCGGCTTCATGCCAGCCACACCTCGTCGGCTCGGCCCGTGACAACCACGTATTTTATTTTTAATGTAAAAAAAAAAGAAAAAGAACAAAAAGCACACAAACCATACCCGAGCAGAGAAGGCGACACTCACCGGTTGTAAACGACAGACGTGACGGCGGCCGTCGCCAAAAAATGAATGGGACCAACTATAACTGTCACAAGCTAAAGAGGGAGGCGGCGGCTACCATGGCTACGACATGTTAGCACGCGCGTTCCATCGTTCGTTCCGCCGTTTCATCGTTCGTTCTGTCTCCGTAGCTCAACATTCTACTCGCATTCAAATCCGCCAACCGTTAAATCGAACGCTGCTTAGCTTTAGCTTTAGCTGGCTACATAAACACAGAAGCGGCAGCGGCAGGCACCACCACTGCGACACAGGGATGATGCTGCTGCTGCTGCTGTGTGTTTAAGGCGATGCTGCCAACTTCAAAGCAACTCCCATTAACTAACCTAGTAACAAACTAACTAACTGGAGGAACAGCGAACTGTCATGTCATGTCATCACCGGTTCAAAACAACCTGCCCTGTCAAATCAGCCTCCAGTCACCACCGTCTCAACATCCCTTTGTACACGTTACAACTGCTACATACCTCAGGTTGTCTAGGTAACTAAAGGAGCTAGGATCTTTAAAACAAAATTTAAAACAATAACAATAAAACAACAACATTTCCATATACCTTTACCGCCCCCAAGTACACTACACACGTAGTTTCAGGTTGCTGCCTTGCCTGGTACCAACTTTTACATCCATCCATCCATCCATCGTCATCACATGCTTTCAGTTCAGGTATCGAGTTATTATCACAGTATGCGTTGTTCTTTACAATCACAACTGGCACAACACATTGCTTTTTTACATAAAGCCACGCTGGCAAACACAAGTACATAATTGTCGTACTGGTTGCTGCACAGCAAGGAGGTTGACACCGCTACGACTCAAAACGTTGATTTTTTTTTAACCTCCCGCTATCTCCTATATTAGCTTTAATGTTGTTTCGCTACCTAGCAAACAGTTGGGGCTAGTTGCTAGTAGCACAAATTACGCTAACCGGCGAAAACAACAACAACATTGCGACGCGACAATCTATTTGTTGTCGCTTGATGGAACACGTGTAAATAAAAACACACACGTGCAAATTATAACATGCCGTTATATGGACTCATTTTGGTTGTCTATAGTGATATTATCAACTTGCTACTAGCTGGACTGAGCTAAAGTGATGAAAAGAAACACCCACGTCGTCTTAGCATGGGATGATGCTAGCAGCTAAACTAAGCTAAGCTAACGTAGCTAATCCCTGAAAACACAGCAGGAGCACCAGAACCTCACTGAAGAGGAAAAGTCACCGCAGAATCTGTATATCTGAAGACTAAAAAAACACTGAAACGTACAGCTGGGCCTCCTTAAAGGGTTGTGTCAACTTGCCGGCAAAAGTGACGCTTCAATACAGAGAAATCAAGCATTTTTAGGAAAGAATATAGCTGAGTACCGCGGCGTTACCTTTCTCTCCTTGAGTCCGCGGAGCCGGACGGACGGAAAATCTTCCCGGAAGCCGGTAGCAAGGTAATTCCGGCAAAATCCCATCACGTGAAACTTTCATGTTCTTTTCTTTGCTGGAAAATTCTATAAAGTCATATATATATATATATATATATATATATATATATATATATATATATATATATATATATATATATATATATATATATATATATATATATTGTATACATATGTTTATTTCAAATATATACACATTTGTATATATATATAGATATAGATATAGATATAGATAATTATGTACATTTGAAAATATACATTTGAAAAATAATCTTGCGTTTTGTTTTGTTTGTGTTTCTGTACTTTTTTTTCTATAATATGATTTTCTTTTTTCATTCATTTATTTTTTGTCTGATTGTCTCTACAGTTGTTTGCTCTGTCTGTAAATGTTATTGTTGCTCGAATTCAATATACTATTAGAAATATATATTATATTCAAAGCGTTTCCATTTCAATGACGTGTTTGGAGAGGTAAATATTATATTATAATACTGTATAATATATTTAAATCAAAACATATTTAAATTATATGAATAAAAGAGTAAACTGAAAAAGTGATGGCTTGTCTTGAATCTCGTCTGGTATCTATATAACTCAACTCTCAACTTTAACCTATATTATATCGTAAAAATGAATAATACAATTTTTGTCAATATTGTAAAATCTCATTTAATTGCCTCAAAAGACAGATTGCATAAAGGTCAAGTGTCTGGTTCATATAGATTTAGAAAAAATAACTTATGAATTTATGTGAAAAGCACCTATAGGACGTCAGAATTATTTTATGTTATTTAGATGTCAATTATTTCTATATTCAGGTAACAATTATATGCATTTAGAAAAATAAACTGAAGCATCTGCATATTTGACCAACTCTAAATGTTAAATTTACATTATATATTATGGAGAGATCAGTTTACATGTTTATTAGGCCAAGTCACGTGGGAAGAAACTGATATTTACTCTAAATTACTGTTGCCATTAGTTTCCTCCATATTCACGTACATATGAGAACAGAATACTTAAAATATAACATTAAACCTTTTTTCTTTCCCATAGTGTCTGCTCCTTGTTGAGGTATTTATCTGTAGCTTGTTTCACCTAAACAACATCACATGTGAGTTTCACTGAATTACAACCAAGTTTCATGATATTCCTGCACCTAAATTAACACATCACACACGGATCACATTTCCAACATTAGGATCTGAGTTTTTATTTTTTGATTCAACCTTGTACAGTACTGTAACAAACAATAACCCCCACCCCCACCCCCCTCCCACCAAAAACAAAACAGAGGAAAAACGTGAGGAAGTATACATACTTTTAAATGCTCTAATTACAAAAAAATGACTGAAAATGAATGGAAAAAAAAAACCAAAACAATTCTGAAGCGCTGATGTGGACTGAGCAGTTGTTCATTTACTGATGACTGAAACACACAGACAGGTGAACAGTTCCCACTTTTCAAGAGGCCCTCCCCCCCCCTCCCCCACCCCGGGTCAGTCAGATAAGCTGATTCAGTACAAGTGGGAGAGAGGGGGATCGAACTCAGAGTAATGAGGAAACCATCTATGAAGAGTGTGAATAAGGTCCCAGTTAAACCTTCTCTGTGTCATACCAGTCCAATTAACCAGACCCCAGCCATCCATTTTTAATGACTTGCTGGAGCTGGGCCACAGATGACAGTGAGAAGACAAAAGCGAGGGAGAAGAACAGGCCCCCCCTTTACCTCGCTCTTTTATTCTTTTTTTCTTTTTTTTCAGCCATGCAGTAAATAACTAAAATATAACAACTGCCAAGAGCCATGGAGGGCGACCCCTTTACAAACAGAGAACGCTCTTTTTTCTTTTCTCTTCTTTTCCTCTTCTCCGGAGGTGCAGAAGTCTAGGTTTCGTAGTTGGGGTTCTTGCGGAGGATGACGAAGCCCTCCAGGATGGGGGTGACGGGGAGGTACTCCTCTGTGGCCAGCTCGGCCCTCTCTCCATGAGCCAGCAGCACCGGCGTGGTGTGAGTCTGGAAACCTGTGATGGCCTTTGGCTTGCCTGCCTGACCGACAACGTCCACGGCCTGGACGGACGGAGAGAACGCACACACATAAACAAATTCATGAGATAAAAATGAAAAGGAGTCACTCAATGGTTACAGAAAGTAAATCATGTCAACATGATGGAATATATGACTGCCCAGTTACAGCTAAAATAACCTATTTTATGAGAAGCTGGCCTAAATCTAAGACTCTGATACCTCAAAATTTAAATTTTATTTAAATAACTATGTTATTATCATCATTTGACTTGTTTTTATTCATTTATGGTTTTTATTTATTGTTTTAAACATCCCTTTCTTGGAGTTACAGAACTAGATAAGGTATACATGCTCTACCTTTATACAGTGCTATCTCTGTGAGACAGATTAGACCCAGTCTCAAGATGTTTTTTGTTTTCTTTTTGCCTGTTAATGTGCATTAAAACGTAAAATAATAATAATAAATTACAAGGACCTGTTTGTTTCACGTTGGAGGAAATGGATGGACTATACAACACCACGCAGGTCAGACTTTGACTTGTTTAACTCTAGATAATATGCTGTATATGTAGTAATAACCATACCTCACTCCCTACGTGTTCATGTTTTTATTTTGTTTCTTTATGTTCTTTTATTACTAGAAAAAGGACATTCATGTTGATACTCTGTGACTAATAATTGAAATGGATGTACATGTCATACTTGTTGCAGAATGTCAATAAAAAGCTAAATTAAAAAAAATAAAAAATAATACTGAAAAAGACTCTTTTCTGTCTTTACTTTCCTGACTGTAATTGCACTACTCTACGTTGCTGCTATTTTGCATTTTGTATTATTTATTATTTTGTCTTCTATGCACTTTAATGTTGTATGGTATCACTTGGTGTATCTGCTGTACTTTGCTGCTCACATCCTGTATGTTTTATGTCCTTGTCTGCTGTAAACCAAGGGACAAATCAATAAAGTGAGGTGAAGTGACTGTAAACCGCTTATTTTCGGTTCATCATACCTGTCCAACTCTGACGGACACAGGCAGTGGTCGGAGCTCCTCGTCGAATGTGACCAGCATACGTGGCTGCATGGCGGCGACCAGGCCGTACAGAATATAGTGAGACTTCCCCAGGATGACTGTAATGCACACAATGAACACCAGGGTGGAGGAGAGAAGGAAAGAAAAAAACCTCTAATGAGCACAAACTTCAAATTGCATAACCGTGATGGACAATGTTAAAGTGTGTGGATGCAGGAGCAAGAGGAGGAGGAAAATAAACTGACTGTTCTTGACATCAAGGAAGGAAACGAGCACGGTTAGCAGCCCGGCGACGGCAACCTGGCTCATCAGCTGCCTGTCGCTATGGTAGGGACAGAGTGTCAGTGTGCCTTTGCCCAAATGAGTCAGACCCTGTGGAGGCACAAACAGCAGAGAGTCAACAGTCACTCAAACACACTGTCTGGTACAGAGTGCCTTTTGTGCCGCCACCCACCTGAGCCAGTCGGACCATGAAGAGATTGTTAGGGTCTTTGGCGTGATACTGCGCCAGCTGCCGCAGCATGGCGGCCAGACGGGCGTTATTTGTGCCTGAGGAAATGGAAAGAATGAATGAGTGTGTTGAACGTATTAAGGAAGTTGACACTAGAGGCGCTCCCAGAGGAGGAGGAGGAGGAGGCGGCAGCGCTGTGCATCACTGGGAATGACAAATGTGTAACATGTAACCTTCAAAGTATCTGATGCTGTTTCAAGTGAAATACGTCGTTCAATAGGTTTAAATCTGCAGAGCGTCAAAGCTTCAACGTCATAAGATGCTATGTAAAATAATTCACAATGACAAAATGGAGCACTTTTATCACTTTAAGCAGAAATGCGTCCTTTACCTCTTTTTCATCTCCAACCTCTTTTCATATCCATGTTGCACTCCTCTGTGTATATCATGTGCGTATCCTCTATTCTTTTAAATACGCATTTTCCCTATAGTTTTACACTTTGTTAATGTTTTTTTTTTTTATCGCTTTCCCTTCCTGACTCTTCTGTCTTTATGCCTGAGCATGTTACTTGTACATTTATAGCCTGACAGATAAATTAAGTCTTATCTTATCTCTTAATATTACTGCACGATTAGATGAAAGCACTTTGACACCTTCATTAACTGTACTCAAACTCTAACCTCATCTTTGTCATCCTTTTTGTTTAAACAGAATTTTAATCGGTTGTAGTTTTATTATCAACGATATATCATGGTGTAAACTTTAATTTATTTCATGACCCCTGATTGCATCACATCTTTTGTCCTCTTAGTTATAAACAGCAAATGCCGCATTGAGCTAAAATGTGGAGGTTAATAATACTGCAATATTGTGACCCAAGAACACACACATTTGTAATTAATTTATATTAAAAAAAGGCAACAGCACATGAAAGACTTTGGGTTAAACACTTTGACACAGGGGTTTGGCATCATCTACACTGCTTCATTTAAAGCCCAGAGTCACGACTCACCACTGCCCACCATGCCCATGGCGAAGATGGAGTTGTGGGAAACCTCGGGGTCGGCGTCATGGGAGAACTTGCTGAGGGTGTCCAAGATGTTGAGGCGAGGGTTGGACACGGAAATGAGGGCCAGGGCGAGGGGCACGGCTCGCCTCAGGGTGGGCTCGCCATAACGCAGCTAACACGGAGGAAACAGAGATGATAGAGTTTATTACAGAGGAAAAGCATCTGGAAGAAGCAACGATGGAGAAAAAGAACAAAAATATGGTTTTAATTAGTTTAACTGTTGACTAAGAACTGTCACACCCCCAGACAGACACGAACTCTGATTCATTAAAAAACTTCAGGGCGAGTAAGAGCAGGGCAATAAACGTCAGATCACAACTGAGAAAACAAAAGCAAAAACAGTGGGGAGCGGGATCAAAGGAGGGATGATGTAATGTGAATCAAAAAGAAAAAAGGATAAATGGTGAAGTCTGAAAATATGAAAGCACAGTTTAGTCCAAGATAACCAGGGGAAACAGTGGAGGGAAAAAAAACAATGTGAAGTTAATAGAGAAGGAAGAGGAAATCAGAGGCTGTGAGGTTGTGGAACAATAATGAGGTCACTAAAGGTCAAGAAGAAGACTGACCAGATGTCCAAATGTCCGTAGTGCCATTTCAGAGCCAATCTCCTCACCCATGGCTATCAGAGCAATACCGAGAACAGCGACACCCTGAAGGGAAAATATAGAAATTAACATTTTCTCATTTGTCTAAGTGGAAACAATCACATGAATCCATATTACAGCAGGAACTAATGATAAATAAACGTGTTATGTGAACAATAAGCGAGTGGTTACCTGGTGGGAGCCCATGTCAGCAGCTGTGTCCTTCTTGTCTTTGTCTTTCTTGTCCTTCTTGTCCTTGTCCTCCTCCTTTTCCTTCTCCTTGGCCTCGTAGTGCTCGCTGCAGATGTGCAGAAGCTGCTGCACCTTCAGCACGTTACCAGAACCTGAGGACAGAGACAAATTATTAGTGCTTATTATAGATTATTGCAACCCACCCTCTTCCCCGGAAAATGAAAGATTAAAATCTGATGTAGGTCAGTGCATGATGGTTGACTCTACGGGAGATATGGAGAAGTGAATGGAGCAGGAGGTCGACTGATGGATATCTGCATGTCATTTTGTTTTCAACGGCTGCTAAAAAATAATATAATATATAGCCAGACTGACCTGCATATGCACAGATATCCACTAGTGTGTTGGCAAAGCTGCGGAAAGGTTCAGGCACAACCTGCAGAGCAGCCAGGGTCGTCTCAATCGCTTCTCCTTTACCTGCAGACAGTGAATGACACACACACAGCAGTTAGAGCAGCACCGAGCCGATGGGAAACAGACACAGCCGTAATGGAAACGACCTCTAAAACAAATCCCGACCTACACAAACCGATTTAGAAAAAGCTGCCACAGTGTCAGCAGAGCTACGGGAGGAAACTTAACTAAATTGGAAATCTCCACCTCCACCTAAACCCCTTAAAATGTGACTCAACGAGCTGCTTCTACTGCTGTAATGAAACAGATTGTAAATAACTCACAAATGTCGTTTCCAGAAGGTCTGAAAGTCATTCCTGACGACACTTGAAGAGACTTTACTTCTTAATCTATGAGCTCTGCTGTCATGTTTTACCTCTAGTCTGTAAGCTTCACTCTCCTCCACACATTTTGTTTTGCCTTTTTCTTTTTGCTGTTGTTGTTGGCTTGTTTTTCCGTTTTAATTTTGTTCTGCAATTTATAATTCTTTCACTGGACGTTGTTTATTTGTCTGTGCAGGCTCTTGGGAGCTCTGCTTAACACTCTCCCTTGTCTCTCAGTTCATTTGTATCACTGTCTCAGTCTGTGTGCTTATTCAAACGTAAAAAATACATCACAAATAGTGTATTTTAAAAACAGCAAAAGAAAGAAAATGCAATCTCACATCAGCAGTCTCAGCTGCAGCTCTTCTCACACAGTTCTTAATTGATTTAATAAGAGTTAATTAAAGCTGAAGCCCCCTACCCAGGTGGTTGAGTCCCAGACCCAGAGGCAGCCAGCGGGCGTACGTGTCCTTCAGCTCCGTGTCGTTCTTCTCCATGATGGTCTGAACGATGGTGGAGGTCACGTCGCCGTTACATGAGCCGACTGCGATCATACCGCACGCCAGCGCCGTCACGCCAACCACCTGGAGATCAAAACACACACACACACAAACTGTTCAATCTGGCTCAACTGAAACATGTCTTAAAGGGCAAATCAAACCCGAGGCTGTCGTTTTCTAATATTTTAGGTCTAAAAAAAGATTCTGAAGATTTTCGTTTTAATTGCTCCTGTTTTGCAGTAGTAGTAGTTATGCCCGTCCCTGCATCGCCACGGCAGCGTATAATGAGAGCAGATTGATCTTACGCACACGGACAGAGTCAGATGCCTTCAAATATACACAGAGGGGTTTGTTTACTTCAAGCAAGCAGACATGTTTGTAAACGGAGCTGTAATACAAAGTCTCGCAAAGTCCCGTGTGAACTCACAAAGTCTCACTTGAGAGTCAACTTGACAGCTCACGATGTTTATAGGTCGTCTGAAGCTCCCGTTTGTTTTATCAACTCAGAGCCACAATGACTTCGTAGCAGTGAGAGTAAGGATACTCTTTATTCCACTTGTAAACATACTGAGAGCGTCAACTTGACTCTCGCGCAAGACTTTGTATTACAGCTGCGTTTACAAACATGTCTGCTTGCTTGAAGTAAACAAACCCCTCGGTGTGTGTTTGAAGCCATCTGACGCTGTCTGTGGGGGGGGGAAATTGCAGCTGTAAGGGATGTAAACAGCCTAAACAGCGTAAGATTGATCTGCTCATTATACGCTGCCGACAGGATAGCAATTAAAAACGAAAATCTTCAGAATCCTTCTTTCAGACCTAAAATATTAGGAAACTACAGCCCCAGGTTGAATTTGCCTGGAATTGTCCTTTAAGTGAGAAGAGCTGTCGAGATAAGTCCATACCTCCATGCTTGATTTGGAGTCTCCCATGACGGGGAGAAGCAGAGAAAGGACGTCTTCCCTGTTGGAACCGGCGTAGGCCAGGCCCAGTCTGGAAACAAGACAGCCATGATGAGTATAAATAAATCTGCCTTGTAGAAAAAGGAAAACTCTCCTGGTATCAATGATCTCCTCACCCAAAGATGGCTCCTATCCTCATGACATTGCTGTTGTGGAGGACGTAGTCAGAGAGCAGGGCGAGGGCCGGATCGCATTCGTTCCTCACGCCCGAGTTTACGATGCCACAGGCCAGGAGGGCGCCAGACTGCACAGAGAGGGAGGGAGAGGAGGACGAAGCAGGTTTAAGACGAGAAACAAAGACACCTTGAGGGCTTCATGTTCCCCCTCGCCCGGTAATGAGCCGGAGAATAGCTCGTGCGTGTCGTTCACAACATCAAAATGAAGATGCAGTTGTTATCGAGTCGTTACAATGAATCCAGTTGACTGGGAGCTAATGCGATGTTGCTTAAGTACTGGGCGCATATGGAGTATCTCATTAAGAACAAAACAAAAAAAAAAACTGCCAGGATGTAAAAAGCAGTGGTGCGGAGCAGTTAACAAAGCTGAGCAGGGACACTGATACTTTTAATGGCTCACCTTAAAAAGAGACTGTGGGTCAATTGAACTATGTTGTAGAAAAGTTTCCAGCACTTTCAGAACCTAATGTTTACCTTGATGTAGTCCTCAGAGGAGTAGAGGTATTTGTCGATCTGGGTCAGACCGCCGTCCACGTCCCACAGCAGGATCATACCCAGGGAGGCCGCAGCACTCAACATGCCTGAAGACGATTAGAAAATCACTGTTAATCGCCGAACAACCCAAGGCTCCAGACTAACTGTTTTATTTTTACTAGGCGCACAGTGGTCCCATCTTCAAACTTTAGGAGTGTGAGCAGAAAATTAAAGTGACTTCGAGGAGTTTCACATTACACTTCCCATGAACCTCTGCGTGCACGGTGAAGCCTGGCCCAAGACGGACGAAAGCGAAATCATTTGCCAAGAATGTTTTCATTAATCAAGAATGAAAGTCGGAGGTTCGAAGTCGATCAGATACCGTCGTAGTTCCGACCATAAACGATGTCAACTAGCGTCCAGGAAACCGAAACTAGGAAATGCTGGGTGAGTCGACCACTAAATAATATCAAAATGATACATGTATCGAAAATTGACCCATTAACAAGTGGATTCATCCACATTAATAGGAGACTCTTTTATAACCAAAAGCAAACTACTCAGGGTCTCTTTAAGGGGCGTAAATTGATTTCCTTTTCATTCATGATTCTCACACACATTGGCCTGACGCGTGTAATGACAGATTTCAGATTTTTGAGTTTCCCGTTCCATATTTCATCAGTGTTAAAAAAAAGGAGGAAAATTTACTGGTTGCACACGTGCAAGTACATGAAAAATGTACTTGTGCTGTCTCAAACCTTAGGGGCAAAATTACTCTTTAGGGGCAGTCTGGAGCCCTGCAATCAATAAAAACACATAAAAGCGAATTCAAGGAAGGAAACTTCTAGATATTTTTGTTAATATTGAAAAACAACTGCATGTCCTAGAGCAAATGACTTACTCAACCAAACTCCAAAAAGATCTGTGCGAAGAACGATGGCCGAAGTGGCATGCCTATTTGGCTAATGAGTGAGACTGTTTATGATTTGTTGTGTGATATTTTGTCTTTTGGATAAACACATCACCCCCCCGTACTTTGAATAAGTGTAATTGTTCAGTGTTTTGTATTTGTCCTTTTGTACTAAAAAGACAATTATCTATAAATATTAAATAAAGAGTTTTTAGAAAATGAAAGGAAACTTGTTCTTACCATGGTCCTTGTTCTTGTACAGCCACTTGTTGCCATCGTCCGTGAGCAGCTTGTCCTGTCCAAATGCCGCGTTGACGAAGCCGTTCACGAAGGAGGACGCCAAATTCATACGAGCCGAGTCCACCTGGGAGCCGCTGCCTCCGAACCCTGTCACGTATGACATGAAGGTCACTCAACGTGGCTTACACAAAACAAAACAATAAAGGATAAACTCATTTTCCACCATGACATCATCCGTCCACATCGACTCACTGTTGTTTTCCAGGTGTGTCTTGTAGATGTCATCGGGGACTTTGGGCTCCATGATGTCCAACTGCGGAGGACAGCAGCAGCGCGTTGTTAATGACGGTGAAATGTGTGGAGTCATACTGAGAAACTAAAAGCTATTAGAAAGAGACAAGCTGAATTTTTAATCCCCCCCACCACCTGCTGCTGTGAATCACCACCATCATCCTTTCAGTGCCCCTCCTCTGAAAATTTCCATTCACCATTAACCTTTCATCCGCTCAACCTCTCTCATCCCTCTTACACATTTCATCTTAAATATCCTCAAAACGCTTTTGTTTTCATTACTGTAAAACGTCCAAAGCTTTATGCATTTTTCAATATAATTTCATTTAAATCTTTGGTTGTAATCTTCCTGCACATCCCAGATTTTTACTTAACCGTTCAGGATGCAACTGGACTGATATCAGAGTAGTTACTGACCTTAACAACTGAATCAGGTATCAGCTATGACATCAACTAACCCAGATGCACACAGGCCTTATTATAAAAATCAGTGTTCCTGCTATCAGTTACAGTCATGTAGTCACACAGAGACTCTGACTCAGCCACAGATCCTCTGGCTTTGTGTTACTTTACATAAAAATGACTCCACACGGTGAAGTACACACTTTATATCTGGAAAATGAAAGTCACTGAGCAGGAATCAGCATGAAGAGAGAGAGAAAGTTGAATCTGTGCATCCATATTGCCTGTTTAAGCGCACGTTTTTCATCTGTTCAAAATTCAAACATATTTTCAATTATAAAGCTACCCACTCATAATGACATCAATTTGTTTCTCCAATCTAAAGGTCTGTGTTCATCAAAGCCATCAAAAAAACTAATCTACTTTACAACAGAAAAATTCCAGCAGTGTGTAAATGTGAAGCATCTTCACTTAACCATGAAACTTATAACGAGCAATACTGACATTATCCATAACAAACAAGTCTTTGGTATCAACACATTTCTTCTCTCTTACCTCTCTGGCCAGGGCCAAGAAGTTGCTGTTGAGCTGCACGTTTGACATAATCTCCGTCAGGTCCTCGTAGTCCTCGACGTCCTCATTAAGCTCCAGGAACATGCCGTGGCGACCCAGCATGAAGGCCATCTGCTTCTGGATGACGCTGCGAGGGACACACAAAGTTTGCTTTATCATATAAACCATGTACGATGACTTGAATAACAGAAAGTAGGAAAAGGAATAACAAACAAACCAATTTCCCCCCCTAGCTGCTGTGTTTAATACTTTTCATTATTACTTATGTCCTCTGGGAGCAGTGGTGTAATAGGCACTTACATGTCTTTGCAGGATGTGAAGATATTTTCAACCAGCTCCACATCGTTGAGCATCAGGGCCAGTCGCAGAGCCTCTGGGTAACGGTTGAACTTTCGGAAAATGTTCAGGGCACATCGTAGCAGCGCTGAGTTTTCTGGCTCAGGAACGTAACTCACACAACTGGAGGAACGAAAAAGGAAGTCAGTTGTGTTCCAGAGACAAAATCAAGTACGTTTAAAGATATGTTTTGTGTTTGCTGAGCTCTGAACACACCTGGTGAGGTAAAGGCAGACTTTTCCATAGGCGTTTTCATCGATGTAGTCCTCCAGCATGTCCAGCCTCTCGATCTCCATCAGCAGGTCGCAGGCCTCGTGCTCAGCGTTGTGGGCCATGTTGTAGGGCACGATCTCCTTCACCAGTTTCAGCAGCGTCTCCTGCTGCGTCTTATCGCTCTCCTCCACTTCCTGCCACTCCTTCGCCACCTCACCTGCCAGGTGCCTGGAAGGCGATGGACAGAAAAAGATTTGTTACCAAGCAGCAAATGACACCAACACCTCACGACCAGCACTCTCGTTTTTTTAATGATGTAGTTGTTTTTCTACTAATTTAACAAAGTGAACCACAGCAGGTTAAAGAGGAACTTTTCCCCGCTGTTTTGCTACCCCTCTTCCTGGCCATGTGCTTTTGTTTACAACGAAGCCAGCAAGAAACCAATCAACAGAGCAGCATATACAATGTTACGACCTGTATATTTGTGTAGTGTAATCTGTCATAAACAAGAGATTACGGGTTACGGAGCACGTTTGTGTCAAGCTGCTGTAGAGACAAGAGCTTGGACACCGGGGCGGTGGCTCCAATTCTGCAAGGTTGGTTTTCAGCCAAGAGACACAATAAGTGACACACACACACACACACACGGAAGGCAGAGAGCCTCCACTCTCCCTTTAACAAGTTAAGCCATTTATTAAACCATCACAATTACTCCGAGCTTTTTATTTAAGGTAATAATGTAGCATAGTTAAGCTACAAATCCTGCATAGTTCCTCTTTAACAAAGTGAACCACAGCATGCTAACTATGTTAACTTAAGCGATCTTGGGTGCTTTGAAAGGCACCAACAAATAAAATGTATTATAATTATTATTGTAAAAAAAACAAAATTCCTTCCTTCTTCTTTTGCTTATAAAAAACATAAGAACAAAGTTGTAATCCCTAATGTTACAGGTTCACCAAGACTTCTACGTACATTCTTGGTAGTGAAGTGTCTTACCTGACATATTCATGACCCCAGGAGGCCAGCTCCTCCTGCGAGCCCAGCAGACGATACTTCAGACACTCCCTCTCGCCGCTCATCGTCATGGCCAGCACCGACACCACATCAGCACAGAAACGCTGCAAACACAAACAACATGTACAGTTTTAAATGTGATTCAGTGTGGCAGCTGGATTTAACAGCATTAACATTTATATAAAAAAAACTTTGGCACAAACTAGAAGTTGATAAACTTTTCATATCGCGATGCCATCTGCAGAACGTTACCTTGTTTTCTCCAGCGGCCATGCCCTCGTAGATCTCTTTGAGCTTGCCGTAGTGTGGCCGCAGGAACTTCAGGGGCTTGGGCACTGAGGTCATGGAGGTGGTGGAGGAGCGGATCAGTCTGCGCAGCTCTTCCAGCGCAGGACGGTGCAGCTCTGTGTTCTTCTCCTGTCGATGTGTAGGAAATTATGAGCATTTTGTCTTGTATGGGATTTTGCATACTGACACACGAGGAAAAAGAAAACATCCAAATTGAATACTCACGCCCAGTCTCTCCACCATCATCTCCAGGTCCTCTTGTAACTGCTTGTCTTCCTCTGACTAAAGGGGAGAGAGAAGAGAAGAACATTATCACAAATCAAAAAGACTTTAAAGAAAAGCAAGACTTTATCAGACACTACTTTTTCTGGCATCAAAAGGGAGAGTGTAGCCACATTTTTTACTTGATAATTGTTTATTTTCTTCTCATGTCCTGCAGAAAATATGCATCAATGTTTTCCATTGCCAGCTGCTGCTACTTTTGCAGCATGTTATGTACACTTGGTTTGAACATTTGTTGTAAAAGTAAGGGACAGAAAATGATGGGTAATCAACTTGGTGACCTAATGACCTCTTTGACAAAGCTGTCTACTTTCAACAGTGAGCAAACGCCTGCTGCATTTAGAGGCAGCATAACCTAAAACTCAATTTATAACATGAACGTTATTTCATACAATAGGGGCAACAGTTACACGTGTTTGCACCAGACAATCCACTAACAATGTGAAAAAACAATAATAATCTGACCATTGACATTTAGCATGGGTCAGGCTAATTACAAATACAGCTACATGCAAGACTTTATCTGACACTATTTTTTCTTGCATCAAAGGAGAAAGTGTGCCCACATTTTTTAGTTGATAATCGTTTATTTTCTTCTGATGCCCTGCAGTGCATCAGTGTTTTCCATTGCCAGCAGCTGCTACTTTTGCAGCATATTATGTACACTTGGTTTGAACACTTGTTGTAAAAGTAAGAGAAAGAAAATGATGGTACATTAACTTGGTGACCCATTGACCTCATTATTACAGCTGCCCACTTGAGCACCTGGTGCTTTTAGAGGCAACATAACCGAAAACTTAATCTATTTATTTATTTCTTTACTTTGATTTGCTTATTTTTGTTTTGTCATCTTTTCTTGGATCTTGTCTAGCTGTTGTACACAACATCTAGCCTATTGCACGTCTGCCCGTCCTCACCCTGAGGTTTCTCCAACTTTTACCCTGTTAAGAGGGTTTTCTTGGGAGTTTTTCCCCAGTCGATGTGAGGGTCTAAGGGCAGCAGATGTTGTTATGATGCAACTTTAATGCTGATTATTTATTTTGCTTCATCTGTTGATTATAAGATTTCTGCTACTTTCTGTCACATTGAAATCATAGAACACTAAAGGTTTAACTGAAATGAAGAATTAAAGGGTAGGTACTCATAAGCTGAATAGCTTCAGCCTACACCTTTTCAATCTATGTAAAAATGATTAATTAAGTTTGAATTAAGGAATGCTTTATTGAAGGTCGATTGTTACAGTCAGGCATCAATCAACAATCAATTTGTGCATTGATCAAATAAACTACTATGATAAATATTATTTCATACAATATAGGGGCAATAGTTACACGTGTTTGTGTTTGCACCAAGCTGCACCAGACAATCCACTAACGATGTGAAAAAACAATAATATGACCACTGACAGCTACAGCTACATGCAAGACTTTCTCAGACACTATCTTTTTCTGGCATCAAAAGAGAACGTGTGGCCAGTGCCACATTATATTAGTTGATAAATGTTCATTTTTTCTGATGTCCTGTAGAAAATATACATCACTGTTTTCGATTGACAGCTCCTCCTGGCAAAAGTAAGGGACAAATGATGGCAAATTAACTTGGTGACCTATTGACCTCTCTAACATAGCTGTCCACATTGAAAAGTGAGCACACGACTGGTGCATTTCGAGGCAACATAACCTAAAAACGTAATTTACATTCTCTCTAACTTTTTATTTATTTTCTTTACTTTGATTTGCTTATTTTTGTTTTGTCATCTTTTCTCAGTCCTTGTCTAGCTGCTATATCTATGTTGAGTTGTGATTCCTATTACACAATGAGGTGCTCTGTCAAACCAAAGACCGAAATAAACTAAACTATAAATATTGTTTGATACAATACAGAGGCAACAGTTACACGTGTTTGTGTTTGCACCAGACAATCCAGTAATCATGTGAAAAAACTATAATCTGACCATTGACACTTAGCACAGGCTAATCATAAAGACAGCTACAAGCTAACTATGAAATCAGACTGTTGTAAGTGAATAAATGAACAAATAGCTCAAAGTTAGTGCCAGTCGGAGAACTGTTATTGTGTGTGTTTGTTACGGTTTGTTTTTACTCCACGTTAGCTGCTGTGTCATACAATGTGTAGCTCAGTGCTAGCATGACTAGCATGCTAACGTTAGCATACCGGCTGAGCTCGGCTAGGCTAACGGGAGCTAACGGGATGCAGTTAGTTTGTCTGCAGCTTTTTAAAAACACCACCGCAACGTGTAAAATAAGTCAGAGTGGAGACATTTCATGTAAGAAACTAATAAACATAGTAAATAGAAGTTATTATGTCGTGTATTTTGAAACGCACTGGCTTGACTCGGGCCTGTTGAACCATGTTGTCACAGCGGCGGTGACTAAGGAGAAATAACTCCTCTGTCTCCTCTGCTCACGTCTGAATGAGAAACACCGTCCACACTCACCAGCTCCTGCTCCTCTTTCTTCTCCTTGTCTTTATCCTTGGGCTGCTGGCCCTTCTCCTTGTCCTTGGACTTCTCATCGGTCTTTTCGGGGTGTTTATTCTCTTTCTGTTTTGCCTCCTCCATGGTTGCGGCTGTATGAACTATCAGCTAGAAAACGGAAACTGTGGAAGAGTCAGTCGTTGCTTCTTCTACGATAGAAAGAATGTGCTGTTGTAGTTTCCGCTTAGCGCACCCCTGCTGGCGGTGGGTTGTTATGGCAGCTTGTGTGCACTTCAGGTCCCGCAAAACACAGGCGCTTTTTATGGTTTCAAATGTTTTTATTGTGAAACAACCAGTGTGTATCAATAATAGCACATCCATCTTTGGTTTATACATTGCCTCGTTGCTTTGTAACCTTCATCTCTGGAGGAGATGACGGTCTGGCGAGCGAGACTATAACCTTCATAACAAAGGTAAACAACAAGTGAATAAATAAATGAAAAACAATAGATGGGAGAAAATTAATATTAACAATAATAATAATAATAATAATAATAATAATATTTTTTTAATGGTTTATTAGTACTTTGATTAACTTTTATATACCTAAGATACAATTAATACGTAATCAATTGTGTTTCAAGCCATATACATAACTGCAAGAGCCACAATTTATGGATGAATAAAAATTAAGTTGAATAGTTTCTTCTTTTTGAATGTCATAGTTTGTATTTTTAGTCTATGCATTATATGTTTAGAATGCTTTAGTTTGTGTAATAAAATGACGTCCCTGACAGCTAAAGTGTTCAGATGGGAGCACATAGTTTTTTTAACAGAATGATGTGATGGATGTAATTGAATGATTCCTTAGTAAATTTTTATTTATGTATTTTAAAAAAAAAACAGATACATCTCGTTTTTCCATTCTCGTAAGACCTACCCTACCTTTCTTGCCTCTCATGTTGCCTGGACACCCTGAAGGAAAGCCACAATAATAACACTGTATGGGGTTACAACATTTTCAATGAAAAATATGTGTCATTATAAAACATACTTGTGATAAAAACACACATTTTCTTTACATAATTAAGAAGCAAATATGGTCGTTGATGAATTGAAAACGGTCTTTGAAGTAGGAAACTCATATTTCCCACCCTTCGCGAGTACTCTAACGCCACATGAGTACTTGTCATATGACCACATGAAACTCAGTCACATGCCCTTGTCTGTTTCCCTGTTTAAAATCAACATGGCTCTCCTGACGTGTGGGTTACCTGTGAGGTTGTTTTACCTGCTGTTTCTGTTCACTGTTGCAGATGGACAGTATAAAGGATTCAGGAAGTCGGGTCATGTGCAGGACACCGCGCAGAGAGCTGTGTTGGAGGAGCAGTGGTTCATTCAGAAACTGGATCACTTCAATGGTGCAGAAACCAGAGAGTGGAAGCAAGTAAGCCTGTTTATGTTTTGTGATGTGAATCCATTCATGGGTGAATGTATTTAGAAAAAGTGGATGATGTCAACAATAATCTTTTTGGCTTTTCATAAAGACATGAGACATATACTGCCCCATAATAATCATATTATAGCATTTCCAGTTCTTAATAACTCTCTCCATATTTATTTGTTGCAGAGGTACTTTGTAAATGAAGCCTTCTACAGGCCCGGGGGTCCAGTGTTTCTGATGATAGGTGGAGAAGGTCCAGCCAACCCAGCATGGATGAAGTATGGCACCTGGCTCACCTACGCTGAGAAACTTGGAGCTCTGTGTTTGATGCTGGAACATCGCTTCTATGGAAAAAGTCACCCCACAGTGTATGTACTTGATTTTGTTCAGGGTTTTTTCCTTCCTTGTTTAGTGCTTTTACTCCCTTGACCCCTTTAAGGCAGACAGCAACAAAAGGTAAAACTGTGTTTTTACAGATGTATTCACAAATCTTAGTTTATTACAATCCAAAGTTCAAGTTGCCTGAGCTACAATCACACGTTGACTTAGATTTACCAATGATTATTACACTGTAATTAGGCCTATGTGTTAATATGATCTTTTCAATTTCATTTTCTTGTTGTGTTTAGTTTGTTTGCAAATACAGAAGTGCAACAACCAAAAAAAAGAGGCCTACATGTGGAAGCTGTTTGGTGCTTTATCTTTTTAATCCAGTTAACCTGGGTCAAAGCATTTTGCAAGTCTTAAAAACCAGGACATTTTAATAAACCTTTGCTGAGTCATGTACAAACAAAAAATTCACTCAACCTGGGGAAGTTGTGGTTGTGGATTCTACTCCTCTAATAGGGAAACGTTGCTTTTTAGATAGACGGACGACTGGTGCATGTTTCAATTTATTTCTCACACAGAGCGAAGAGAGATCTAGAGCAAAGGGCAGCCATCATGTTTTATAAGAATAACTCAGGCTGAAAGAGTGACATGAGGACAGTAGCTGATCCCAGTAAAGCTGTTTTACCACTAGATGGCAGCCCTGCATTCACATAAGAACCATGGCTCCTGTGATATTGTATTAACACTATAAATGACCCCTCAGTCTACTTTTTAATCTAACCTTCCCTTCTTCTCTCCCTTTCAGTGACCTCAGCACCGACAACCTGCATTTCCTCAGCAGCCGTCAGGCTTTAGCCGACCTGGCCCACTTCCGCACCGTGATCGGCGAAGACCGGGGGCTGACCAACAGGAAGTGGGTGGCGTTCGGCGGCTCGTACCCCGGTTCTCTCGCCGCCTGGTTCAGGCTCAAGTACCCGCACCTGGTCCATGCCTCCGTGGCCACGAGCGCACCTGTTCATGCTGCTGTCAACTTCCCAGGTGCGAAGAGAGAGACATCAGGAAACATCAGAATACAGTGGCATGCAAAAGTTCCACCTCCACCTCTGGGAAAAGTTTCTGATAATGTGAACAGTTAAGCAAGTGGAAGATGAAATGATCTCCAAAAGACATAAAGTTACAGATGACATATTCCCAACAATATTTTTTATCTTTTACATTTTCAAAATGACAGAAAAGGAAAAGGGCCCGCAGCAAAGATTTGCCCACATAGTTAGTACCTTGTAGCCCCCCCCCACCCCCTGGAAACTATCACAGTGTGTAAATAGTAAATATCTTGCTTGATACCTTGGTCAAAGTTATCTAAGAGCTCAAGTCTCTTGTGTTTCCCATTCTTTTGCAGGGTGCAGCTTTGTTTCCCTTTTTCACTCAATCAATTGTAAAAATATATATTTATTACACTGATATTGCTTAACATATTGCAAAACAGTGTTTCATGTTTAACTTTGTGCCTTTTGGAGATCGTTTCATCTTCCACTTGCTTAACTGTTCACATTAACAGAAATTTTGACCAGGGGTGCCCAAACTTTTGCATGCCACTGTATGTGTAGGATAAACAGAGCTTTATACCAAAGCCTTTATAGAAAAAGGCATTAATACAGCACATGAAATTGTAAAATATTATTGTTAAATTACTAAACCTAGCTTTATATAATGCAGCATCCATCATGTCTAAAGTTGAACTATTGAGCAGTTTTCCAGATTTCTTCAGTGTCTTGGACGTCAGAGTCCCAGACAGATCAAAGATGGAGAAAGAGAGAGAGGAGAGGAGAGGGGGGTTTATTCTGTATCTGTGTCTGTGTTGTGTTTGGCTGAGCCCATTGTTTTCCTCCGGAAGGCTCCGGGCTAGAACCAAGGTCAGAGCAGCTTTGAACACGGAGCTGTGCTGTTTCCGCCCACACACTCCTCCTATCTCCAAGACACTATCGCTCACCTCCACATCCTCGTAGACTTTATCCGTCTGTGATAATCAGAGACAAAACACACACACACCGAGGTAGTAGAGAGTGTTGTATACGGTGGTCTGACGTCTTTTGTCCCCAGAGTTATTATTTCCCAGTGCAGTTACTCAGCATTATTGCCAGTAAGACACTGGCTTTCATCCCAGGTGAAAAATTCCAGGATTTTGTAATGTGTATTCTGCTTTTAGACTTTCATAAACTGTGAGATCCACTCATCACTTCACTTTCACCCTCCTTTTAGAGTAAACACTCTCTCACGACACGCATTTGAACAGAACATGATTCACACTCCCAAAACCCTGTTTTGAAGCGCCTCAGAATAAACTGAGACTTTTTAATGTATTATTGTGGCCTTTTTTTAATGGTGGCCCCAGGTTTAAAGTGTCCACCCCTCCCTCTTGTCTTGATGTTTTGCCAGAGTACTTGGAGGTTGTGTGGCGTTCGCTGGCCTCGGAGAACGCAGAGTGCCCCCTGCTGGTGAAGAAGGCCTCGGATACGCTGCTGGAACGCCTGAAGGATCCCAAGACTTATGACAACATCACCAAAGACTTCAAGTACAGTACAACCCCTCTCCATCCTGTTATTTACCACAAAATTTAACCCAACCCAGACTGGAAATGATGCATTTATTCAATATTTGATTGAAGTCGTTGGTGGAGTTTGAATTACATAAGTGATTACGTAAAGAAACCTAATACTTTTTTACTAGACGCGACAGTGCCAGGGATAATTTACTCCCTAAAACTGTTACACTGAACAGGTGTTTTCACTTTGACTTCCTCTCTGGACCGTGTGTGTGTGTGTGTGTGTGTGGGTGTGTACGTTTGCTGTTGCCTTGGCATTTCCTCCCCTCTCTTGTTAGCTTTGTTATTGCTCTTAGCACTTGGGACAAATTATTCCTCTATTACTGTCATTAGCTGACGAATGGTGACCTATGCAGAGTTGTAGCACGGCTCCAATCACATGGAAAAAAACTGGAAAACACCTGCACTGTATCTTGAGAGCACTTTTCTTAGAAAACCTTTCACAAGAAAAAACAGAAATGTATTTTGATAAGCGCTGCTGTTCCAGGGTGAATCATGTGTGCATCATTATGCCAGCACAGAAAAAAGCAGAAAATGACTGTAGGTCATGTGTTGTGTTCGTGTTGAGCAGGTGATACGTTTTTTCACCACAGACCATGTGGGTATGATGAATTGTTGTGTGGGGTCGACACAAAAGCTATAACTCTCACATGTATTTGGGACAATCACAAGGTTATGTGCACAAGGTGTAACCTTTATTTTAGGAGGACTAACAATAGTTAAACATATCTGTGGGAAAAAGACTGGAGACTGCACACACACACAAAAAAAGCCTGGCTGCATCTAAATTTAACAAAAACCCACCTCCCAACCTCTAAAGCTCAGTTGTTTAAGTATGCAACTATTTTCTTGGCCAGCTGCAGCAGCTTCCTCGAGGCCCTGACGGTTGCCAGGTAACCTCGCTGGGACAACAAGGTGCAAAACCACAAACTGAGATTTTTACACTTTAGTGTTCCTCAGCATTGTTGGACTGAACCCAGTAGCTGTCAGACACTACAGCATGTAAATAATATAATGTGAATCAGATTGATGAGCTGGTCAGTAACACTTGTGAGAGGGCAGATGCAGCTGGATTGGCTAAGTTCAACTATGATTTAATGTGTTTTATTATTAAAAAATAAAAGTGCATTTTCTCAATATTTTTATTAGTGTCTCAATAGATTTAAAATTTAGTTTTGTTTTTTGAGATTTTGAGATAATGGTGTTGCAGATTTATAGCACCAATATGAAGCTAAATAGAATCTCTGTAGAGACAGAAATGTTAAAATCAATGTTTTTTTATTTTCATTATCAATCAAATGAGACTGTATATTTTTTAAAGTTACTTATAGTAAGGGATTTACAGAGCCTTATAGGCTACTACAGTGTTTTAGCATCTAGCATCGAGCTAATTCAGCTAGCAGACACATGAACTTCACTCCCATTTATCTTGGCTCCAGATGCAGTTTGCACTATTTTCAATACTAATAAAATAAAAAGCTCTTATTAACACATTGCGTGCTAACTATCAGCGCCAAACTGACAAAGAACCAAAGACACTTCAAATTAGCTTGTGAGCAAACCCATTCCATGAAATTGGTAACTTTTCAACTTTGAAAAGTTAAAATTTAAACTATATTTAATTGCTATTTTTTAAGTAGCCAGGAATCAAAGAAAGTTTAAAATGACAAGAAATTATGTTGTGCCATCTCAGGCTGTGGAATTTAATATTTTATTACAGTTTTAATGTTTTCCTAATCTTGTCAACCCTGTTACCGACATAAACTTTATACAGTATTTCTAATTAGAGATTATTGAGAATATTTTCTATATATAGTCTATATAGTTTTAATTATAATGGTAAAAGTTGAAATTCAATTTTTTTTAAAACATTTTTATCAAATTAATGACAACAACAGGGTTGAAGTTATGGTAACAGGGTTGACAAGAGTAATAGATGACAGGACACACATTCTATTGTCTACACTGCAAAGGTAACAGGGTTGACAGTAACAGGGTTGACTATTTCAAGCTAATTTGCCCATTGCTAGCTGAAATAAATGCTAGCTAAAGGGCAAACTGTGTACTTTGAAAGGTAATTACCTGTAGATATTGATTATATTATGAGAAATAGAAAATTGTTTAGATTTATATGTTAAAAAGTGGTAACAGGGTTGACGTTGTATGCTTGTCCCCCCCGGTCCAACCTTGAAAAACCATCAAAAATAGCACATAAGAGATGAGAGAAAGCTACTTGTTACTGAGCTGTTAGCATCCTGGGTAAGAGATGATGCAAACTCCTGTCAACCATGTCAAATCTGGGATGTACCATTGTTTTTCTAGGGTTTTTTGGTTAGGGTAACAGGGTTGACATAAAATCAGGGGACACCGATAAATTGGTAAATATTTATAATAATTGATATATATTATTACCAAAAACACTGTTTTACAATAAGATCATACTTAAAACAATATGTAAATGTGAACATTTTAACATTTTGCCAACATTTTACATATTTAAAGTCCTACAAGACGTACAACAACAACAGTGAGGGACAGGCCAAAAACCTCACCCTCATCAGCATAAAAGTCATTTTAATTATTTAAAATTATATTTAATTGACTTTAATTTGATGTTATAGTAAGGAGAGAAGACATGGTAATGTTATATTTTTTAATTACATATTAATTTGTTGTTATCATAATTTTATGACTGATTACTTCTTGGGGACGCAAAAGTTACCGATTTCATGGAATGACCCTGCTAACGAGCCAGATTTCCTTCAGTAGGTGGTGGAGACCAAACCTGAGCTAAAGTGGTAGTGAATTATGGATTAACATTATTCAAATGACCAAAATTATTACTGCAACATGAGGGATAATGTTGAACCATGCGCTGGACCTGGATGTAGCGCCAGCAGTAACTAGCCTATTTGGCGCACAAACATGTCAGGGCATTACTACAGCTTGTTTTGGATGTTTCTTTTTCTCCTGCTGGCTAAAAAAGTTAATTTATCAAGCTTAAATAATTTTGTAATAGAATAACATTAATTGATATAGGCCTACTTAATCAGCTGTCTTCTGTTTTAGCTCTTGTGCCTAATTTGGGTGAAGTAACCCTTTAAAAAGGCTGTGTGGCCCCTGCTGCAACAAAACCGACTCCACCTTGCTTTTATTTTTTGATATTTTCTCATTTCCTATGTGACAGTATTCTCTCCTCAGTCTGTCTCATTGTTTGCTGTCTCTTGCTATTTTATATTTGTGTATTTTAGGTTGTTATAGTGACTGTAGGGTACGATGATTAAGCATGCTTAAATTGCTTTTACAATGGTGTGGTTAGACTCACACAAACTAATACTGTCACGGAGACACACTGAAGCCTTGTCTTTGTGTCTGCACTGGGCCTGCTGTGACCACGCTGGATGTCCTTTTATTTTAGCTTTTTGCAGATGATGCCGGTCCATAGATGCAGACATGTCCTCATGCAGGCATAAACACACAAAGGTCACAAAAAGGTGGTTTGGAGGCTTGCACAGCTTCCAAACCACAATGCCTCAGAGGATACAGTGCTTGCGTCAGGATTTCATCTTGAAGGACATATTATCTGCACACACACACACACACTCACTCACATATGAGTTGTCGCTGAAATCAGCATGTTACCAAAATGCAAAGTGACAAACACATGTAAGCTATTCAAGTGTGAGAAGATGAGCAATAAACTATCTGTAGGATCTGCTCATCATGGTACAGTTCAAGATAATACACAGATTTGTTTGATGTAAGATCAGGTTGTCCAAAATTAAACCAGATTTACATGGGGAAGATGCAACCAGAGTCCCGCAAGCCAGGATGTCCAAATCTACACCAATGGTGGTTGATGATTGGTAACACTCAAAAGATTTACAAAAGCACTGGATCCATACTTTCATATTGCTTTATTTTGCAATATAGGATGTTGCAGTATTAGGTGCAACACTGGGAGTGCATCAAAACAATCTTAAGTGATATTGAGATGCTCACACCACAGGTCTGCCCTGAATTTCTGTGTAATTTGAAAGTCATTTTTGATGTTTGTAGAAATCATAGAAGCAGAGAATCTAATCCCATAATACTTGATGGATAGGCAGGTGGTCAGTGTAGATACTGAGTAGATTCTTGGTATCTAAATTGTGAAAATATTCTTTATATACATTCTGATGATAAAAATTAAGCAATAAGGAAGAAAAAGAGGAGAAAACATGTAAATGTGTCAGTAAACTAACTGTTTCATGTATTAATTTACAACTTCTGCTGCTCTCCAGCTTGTGCTCCAAACTGCAAATCCAGACGGAGATGGACTCTGCCTACTTCCTGGAAACACTGGCTGGCAACTTCATGGATGTGGTCCAGTACAATGAAGACAACAGGGCGTTTGAGGTGAGAGAGAGAGAGAGAGAGAGAGATGCATTAAACGACATCTGTAAACATCACAAAACGTGGATTTCTGGAGGCAGATGGGAGTCGTTTTAGCATTTTAGTAGATTGAGTTTGTGCTAAAAGTTGTTTAATGTGCTTGTTTTATTGTCAAAATGGCAAATCTTTATTTCCCCAGTGTTACAAACGGTATTCTGAGATTTATGAGAAAATGAAAAACTCTTGATTAGAACAAATTGAAATCCATTGTGTTGAATATTAGCTGCTTGATGGGTCATTTCTACATTTTTCAGTGCATGCTGTTTTCCATAAAACAAGTTCATCATGGCTTGAGATGGGAAAATGGAGAGTATGTGGAGCGACTTTGTAGGTCAGGGGTTGACCTAGTATCCAGTCTTGGTTGAGTGGAAGGCAGCTATGAGGTGTAGGAGGGTTATAGACAGCCCAAGCAGTATAGTGAAACATAATAAACCCGGCATTGTTCTGCAGCGAGAGGCCCAGAGATGCTGCCTCCTCCAGAGTTGGTCCTGGTGCTGCATGTCTCTGGGCTTTATCTCAATATGAGAAGTCGAGCTCTATTTGTCATATACATTATGGCTTGTGATTCTGCAGAGAAGGAGCCAGCTGAGTGTGATAATAGATGGGAAATTAGTTTTTTGCTTTGAGAGGATGTTTAAAGAATGTTTAATGTGTTTGAATCTTCGAGTGGAACGGTTTCTGAACCACAAAATGAAGCCCAGGGTCACGACAAAAATTATGATTATAACAATAATTGAGTATGAAATCTGAAAATGTTGCATGGTAATTGCAATTGATGAAGCATAATTGTTTCTCCATGGACAGACTCTGTAGTGGTGATTCATCCTGCAGAGTTATACAATTCAGTTTGAGTATGAACACACTTTTGACAATATTGATGATATATAAAAAATCATATGTACCTGTCATGACCTCATGAACTGCATGAAAAAGAGGTTCTGAACAACACTGGAAAAACTATTGCATAACTAGATTAATTTTTGCCAATCTTTTCGATCACATTGTCAGGTCTCTGATTGATTTTCTATAATAGTCGAACACTCGGGGTGAAAACTGATTGATTACTTTGAAAGTTGTGAATGAAATGTATTTTTTCAGATGTGTCTGTTTCTGAATCTTTAATCGAAGTTAGTTGAATGTCTCTGGCGACAAAGAACAACCTTCGAATCTTCAACACTAAATATTCACAGCTCACATCGTAAAAGAAAATCCCATTATATCCTATAAACTATATTGCCTGGCCATTGTCTCCAAGTTGTGGAAAATATGAGTCCTGGTTGTCGTGAGACATAATACACAATATTTCTTTTCTTAATATCTGTTACTGTACATCTGTCCTCTCTCTGTGTGTCCTTTTTTTTACCAGTTACCCCTCTTTTTCCCTCTCCTTTTTCTTCCTCCTATCCCCTCTCTGTCCCCCTGGTGCCTTGAGGAGACGTGAGTCCGGTTACCAATAAGCTGATGTGAAAAAGTAACAAAAGCCTCTTTGGTCTCTCTGGTTTCCTGTCGCCCCCGAGCTAAAGAGACGCTTATAAAAGAGCAGAGAAGAGCGGGCGGGCCACGGAGTCCACAGCACGAGCGGCGTAAACGCAGCCAACAGCTGCCTCTCTGACAGAGAGCAAACCTCTAGGTTTTAGGTACCATTCATTTGAGGAATGTGGGTAAGAACCAACCAGGAGAGAGGTGTAACTCAATCAGAAGAGTTGCAGCAGCAGCAGCAGCTTCACAGCAGAGGGGTTATCAATGGGGTGCTTTATAAAATACAGAAGGATGTGATGAAGCGCTGCAGCTTGAGGAACAAGCATGAAAAGCTCTTGTTTTTATGCAGAAGATGCAGATAGGACAGAAAACACGGGTCATTTACAGTCAACAAGGCTTTCATTGCACATAACTGCTGCCAAATGTTGACTTCTCCAGCACACTGAGCCCTTTATTAGGAACACCTGTGCACCTGTTTATCCAAGTAAATATCCATGCGGCCAATCATGTTTGCAGCAGCGCAGCACATACGTATAATGGCTTCAGTTCATGTTCACATCAAACATCAGAACTGAAATGTGGTGTCCAATGGGTGGTTTGTTGGACTTTTTATGAGACCGCTGATCTCCTGGATTTGCACAAACACCAGTCTCTGCAGCCAGCAATGAAATATATCCTCTGACCAGCAGCTTTTCAGACGGGACACACCTTACTAATGAGAGAGGTCAACTGGCTGGAGCCACCAGAAATTCTATGGTAACTCAGATAACCACACTGTTGTGAGCAGAAAAGCTTCTCAGGTTGGACCTGGACACAGAGCAAAATACCCCAGAATCTGGAGGTGAAGTTGTCCGGATGTTATGCCACCATGAAATCTGGACTGGACATGCTCTGATCAATGCATTTTAGGATGTTGTATCAAAAAATCTCCACATATGATCCAGATTCTTGCAAGAACCTAAAAAGGATCTGTCTTGAGTCTTGGGAATTTAGTGAAGGTCATCCTACCTTCAACTGTCCTGGCTGGTGGTGGCAGTGGTGTAAAAGTGTAGGGAATGTTTTCTGGCCACATATTGATGCTAGAGGCCATGCACATTATTGCTGACCATGTTCACTCCTGTGTGGCCACAGTTTAGCGTCTTCTAACGTCCACTTCCTGCAGTCAAATACTCAATGGCAAAAAGGAAAACGTTGTCTGGTCTCAAACTTCAGTGCCCTCCCCAGTCATCAGAGCTGAATCCTGAAGAACACCTCTATGAGATTTGCTGCAGAAATCTGCAGAAATGATGTGATGCAGCGACGCCAAACACTGAGCAGAAGCTCAAAGGAAAGTTTCCAACGTATGATAGAGTCCATGACATGAAGAACTAAGGGGAGGTTCTCTACTTAGTGTTTAAAGGGGAACTATGCAAGTCCAGCCACTTTTCTGCTGTTTTGCTAACCCTCCTCCCACCCATGTGCACTTGTTTTTAACGAAGCCGGCGAAAAAGCAATCAGTGGAGTGGTGGTTAATGATATATATCATAAAGTTACGATGTGTATATAACTGTAGTCTTATCTGTCATAAACAATAGATTACGGGTTACGAGGTGTGTCTGTTTGTGTATTTGTGTATATTGTGTATTTGATGAGTTTGATGAAGGAAACCAAGAAATCTCATTAGCCTCCGTAGCGTAGCTCTGAGCAGCTCGTGGCTCTGCTCCGCCTTTCTAAAAATAGCTTGCACCGACAAATAAAAGTAACGTACCTACTGCTATGACTATGGGGATGGCAATGGGCCAATTTGCCAAAATGTTGAACTATCCCTTTAAGACCAATCCCATTTGTACCCCTTAGCCCTTTCCTGTATCCCTCCCCTTCTATTTTGCATGCTCACGTCTGTGGTAGGGGCATCCCAATTGTCTTTTGCATGAAGGGGTATTGATGAGAAATGGGATTTATGTTCTTAAAGTGGGCAGGGACAGAGGAAATGGAGGTGACGGCTTTCAACCAGTTCTCTTGGCCGCTACTGTGGCTGTGTAGACTCTCCCTCGAGTTCTTCAATAAATCAAGTAATAAAGAAATCACTGTAACTGGCATTTATAGGTCCTACCATAGTAAACCAGGCCATACCCATGATAATTACCCATCAACTTTTATGTGGAAGGCGCATAAATACATGTAGTGATGAAAATGATGTCAGATATATTTGGCATGGAGAGAAAACAAGAGGAGCATAATGTTTCATAAAGACACTGAAGCCGTAGAACGTGGGAAACATTAACGACAACAATCTCGTTAGATCCCTGAGCTCATTCAGAGGGTTTAATTTCTCCCCAACTCGCCTGGAATCAATTCAGTTCGGTGTCATCATTGCTCCATCTACACAATCTGGAAGCTATAAACAGTAATGGGCACAGTCACCCTCGATGAGAACAGCTCGGCCCACATGCAGAGCACACAGACGTTCATGTGACATTAATAAAGAGTTACAATTAACAGTTTATATAACAAAATCTCTACAAGTTCCTTTTAATAACCGTTCTGGAGATGGTGTTTGTATGAAATCTCTGGATCAGAATCCTGCTGCTGAGAAAAAACCTATTTATTTCCTATGTTGACATGAATTACTGGTCAGATATTGGACTGGTGGTGCCAATTCAAATCACCAATCCAGATTCAGCTCTGTAGTTTGCACATTTAGTCTGTCTCACTGAGAAAGAAGTAAGTTGAAAGCACAACAGTAGCTAAGCATAGGAGTCTTAGTAGCTGGATAGGAGTGTCACCAGGTGGCTATGTGTGTTATGCTGCATTTGAGACATCTCAGAACTCAGATTTTTACAACCTCCTAGCTGAAAAAGTGCAATCGAACGCCACCTCAAGTCGGCTCTCCCACTCCCACCATAGTTGGAGAAAAACATCTACCCCGACTTCTCCGAGAATCAGTTTGCACAATCTGCACCTGTGCAGAACCACACTGTCAGTGGTAAAACACCAATGCATAAAATGCATAATAAATGCCAAAATACATTACAACGTTATGAAATATACAATATTTACTCACGCTTACAGATTTTGACGTTGTGGAACAGTAAATTTATGTTGTTTTTTCTCTTCGATTTTAAATGATCTGTTTCATTATTTTAAAATGCTTCTTTTTGTATTGTTTATGTGCTCTCTGTAATGTTTTAATGCCCTTTGAATGCAAAGTTTGCCCCTCCTGCGCGGTGCGTCTTGAACTGAGGTTTCAACTGGGAAATTCCAAGTCTCGAATGCAGCATTAGTTGTTGGCTAGCAGGTGGTTAGTTAACAGTAGACATTTTTGGGCTTCCATTTAAAATATTCAAAGTTTTTGTAGATTTAATTTCTTTTTTTTTTCTTCAGTTCTTGCACTTTTTATTTCAAATATTCAGTTTGAAAACCTGTTGTTGCTGCAGGCCTACCCATTTGTATGCAAAGCCATGTTTCGATCGCAACTGAAAGAAAATGGATCGGTGCATCTCTACTTCTGATTGGCTGTGAAAAAAAAACCCAGAATTTTATTGAAAGTGTAATGTACTGCAAGGTGACCAAATACATCCGTAGCTAGCTACCTCAAGCTGGGCCTTAAGGGTGTAACATTTACATCAACCTGTAAAATACGTCCCGTAGAAGCTCCATTGTGTGTGAAAGAGAATAATAACTGACACCATGACATCAGTTTTGGCCAAAAAGACATATAATTAAAGGTTTAAATTTTCCAACAGTAACAGTCATACTTTCAGGAAACATGTGGAGTGATGGTGAACTTTGTTCTTGCGGGCATCGTAATTGCTTCATGACAACACTTCAGGCACCGCATGGGTTGATCTCTCCAGTCATAAAGTCATTTTAATTTTAATTTTTTTAATCCCATGTGTTTTCTTCTTTGTATTCCTTTATAAAGGTTTCTTAAATTACCATGTCATAAATTGCCATGTCATCTAACTAGGAGATGAAGATCATTATAAACTGGCTTTAAATAAACCATCTAATTTAATGTATTGTTGTTGTTTTATTTTGGTGCTGTTCTGTGAATGCAGGGCGTGGTCGGCACCAACATCACCATCAAGGTGCTATGTGGCGTGATGGGTGACACCTCACTGGGCGAGCCGTACGCCCGCTATGCTGCTGTGGCCCGACTCATGATGGACACCTTCTCTATGAAATGCCTGGACGCCAGCTACAGCACCTACCTCAGAGACATGACTAACTCATCCTGGGAGGGGCCGGCTGCAGGGGGAGGTGGGTCGGATCATGTCTTTTTGTTTGTGTTATGTTATGTTTGCTCTATTTTTAAACCTTTATAACTCAGTCACTGCTTGGCTATTTTTTGCATCCAGTTTGTTTTCAGGTAGCATGTTTTTTTGTTCTCATGAACAGAGAGGGGAGTTGGCGTAGACGACGTGATGAGTGTCTTATGAAAACTTTTCCGCTGTGACCGACCAATAACAGGAGCGATCAGCTGTGTCGGAGGCAAAAAAAAACACCAATTTCTCCACCATCTGTAGCTTCACGGGACCAGAATATAACAACTCAGCCACGGGACAGTCTGTGTGCTCAGTAGAAAAGGATGTGGTTATTGTCGTAACGTAGCAAAACCATTTCTGGTGGCAGAGTCTTTTTTTGGGGAAAAAATGGGATATTACTCATTTAAAATAAAAGTAGAAGCGACTGCTTGTGGAAAACAAGGTCGACCAAAAAATGCGATTGCATCACTGTACGCCAAAACAAAACCATAATCTGGGATGATGTGAACATCCTCAAATAGTGTTTTCTTTCTTTTTGGGGTGAAGCTAAATTAAGACCATTTTCCCTGTGTGTTTATTTTGAAATCTTACAGTGACTATTCTGAGACAGGGTGTGCTGTTTGTTTTTACTATGTTGAGTCTCTTATCGTGTCTGAAGTGTTGAGACACATCTCTGCATATTTAACCAGAAGCAGGTTCTTTATATTCCCTGTTGTACCCTTGCCCAGGGCTGTGGTTCTCCCTTTCCCCAGCTTTGGTCTCATGAGTGGGAGGACTGGAGTGGGATCACTGGAACAGGAAGTGGTCTTTTTTCCAAAGCCATTTGGATGCGTCTACATAAACTCCCCTCTCCAGCTACGCCCCTTGTTTTGTGGGTTTCAGTGAAACTCTTTCCTCTCGTAATTGGGCCTGAAAAGTGAGAGTGAATGCTGTTTTTGCAGAGAGAGACGGAGCCATTTTAGAGCAGCGTTACCTGCCCTGTGGTGTAAGTGACGTGTTTTCGGTGAATGAATATTCTGGCCATGGGTAAACTTTGTGTGTGTGTGTGTTGTCAGGGAGACAGTGGGTCTACCAGACCTGCACTGAATTTGGATTCTACCAGAGCACCGATTCGCCCAATCAACCATTCACTGGCTTCCCTCTTGTGTGAGTCCACCACACATGGCCTCCCTCGACAAACTCAGAATTGTGCTTTAAAGGGAAAGTTCAACATTTGGGCAAATTGGCTCATTGCCATAATCCCTATAGTCTTAGCAGCAGGTTTGTTACCTTTAATTGTCGGTGCAAGCTATTTTTAGAACGGCGGAGCAGAGCCGTGAGCTGCTCAGAGCTACGCTACGGAGGCTCATGGGATTTCTTGGACAATTAAAGGTAACAAACCTACTGCTAAGACTATAAGGATTATGGCAATGGGCCAGTTTGCCAAAATGTTGAACTTTAACTCCTCCACCTCTTTCCTCCCATCACTGATCTTTTTTAGTTTGTTTTTTTCACATCTAGGTATCATGTGAAACAGTGCGCAGACTTATACAATGTGAGTGCAGAGCAGCTGGCGGAGGCCGTCGCTCAGACCAACGAGTACTACGGCGGCTACGACATCCGCTCCAGCAGAATAGTTTTCCCCAACGGATCCATTGATCCCTGGCACGCCCTGGGAATCACACAGGACATCACACCTGCCCTCCCAGCTGTTTTCATCGCAGGTGAGACTGAAATTTCACACATGTAGAGATAAAATTTAACAATAACAACTTTATGTGTGATGGCACCTTTTAAAAACAGAATTTACAGAGTGATTTGACAAGTGAATCCAAAGCAATAGTGGTCAAAAATGGGTCAGTAACACAATTAAAGGGAACAGAAACACACATGGATGCACGCAAACACAGTAAAAATAATAAAAGAGGCAATAAAAAGACACCATTCCTAAAAGCAGGTCTATAAAGATTAGTTGAAAATGACTAAGAATGCAGTGCATGAAGTTTTATTCTGTTTCCGACTCTCAACAGATGATGGTACAAACTGGGGAGGTGCACATTTTCACTCAATGCAACAACAACACGAGCAGCATTCAGCAGCATCGACTCATGAAGAACAATCTCACAAACATCCAAATACATTCGCAGCAACACAAGTGGAACAATGAAATTAGACAAAATCACTTAAAATGGCACTTTTCATTACACAACATGAAAATGGTCTTCTTGCACCGGCTGTACACTGAGTATTGTGCACTTTATAGTAAATGGAGAATGAAGACTTTGTGCCTAAAACTCCACCATTTCCACCCTTTAGCTTGAATGAGCTTAAATTGTTGCATGTGGGGAAAAAAAAAGCAAATCAAAGACAAATTTTCAAAAGAAAGATTTAAGAGCTTAAGATTGATATTGTGTGACTGTATAACCATTGTTTCAGTGGAATAAATCATTATTAATAGTCTGGCAGCCTGAGTAAGTGTTGAAAAATTGTAAAAACTTTGCTTCACCAGCCAAATTCAGTTAATATTCTTCGACGTCTTGTTTTATGATGCAGATGTGTTTTTTTTACCATATGATTTTAAACATAATGAACTAAAAATGAAGGACATCTAGGTTATATATATGGCCTTTTGTTTTAGCAGGTGTGTTGTACAGTACACATCCTCATTGACCCATTTATGAGCTTTTCAACACTTTTTTTTGAGTTTCACTGAATCCAGGTCCAAAATCTGTTGCAGGTTAATGTCGGTTGTGGTTTATTTACATTAACAAGAACCAAGCGACTCTTTCACAGCAGAACAATGACTCGCTTGTTCAACTCTAATTTCATTGGGTGGATAATTGTTCTTGTAAAGCTCAATTTTCCCACTTTTCCCACCGTGCCACGTCCTTCATACATAAAATTTCTCTTCGATCCAGGAACGGCCCACTGCGCCAACATGTACCCTGCCAGGAGCGAGGATCTCCCCCAGCTGGCTCAGGCCCGCGATCACGTCTTCCTACTCCTGCAGCAGTGGCTGAAGCAGTGACGGACAACTGGACGGGCCAGTCGGTGGCGTTGAAAATCAGTATAATTATTCTTTTTATCCAGATCATTGACGTTGGAACAAGACTGACTACTATCCTGCCACAATTATGTCTGATTGAGAGGCACTTTACACAAGCATGAGTGGGTACAAAGTTCAGGTAATTTTTAGGGAGTGAATAAAGATTTTTGTTTTTTTTATGACTGTGGGTTTTTCTGTTTCATTCTGAGCTAATATTGCAGAGGTGCACATTATGCATTCGCTCAATGCTGGTTTGCAGGGCAGGGCATACATGAACATGAAACATGAGTGTGCTATGTCTAGTTAATCCTTGATTTTTAAGCCAGATAAGAGTGTTTGTTGTTTCAGGAAGAGTTTAGAATAGTCCCAGATAGCCTTAGGTAAACTCTCAGTGGATTGAATGTCTCATCAGAACACCAACAAGAACATTTTCCTGTGTCCAAAAAAAAAAAAAAAGTGTGGATCTGAAATTTCCCATGCATGACATTTGCTTCTAAATATGCAATGTCACTGCCTTCTGTCACGCTCTTGCATACAGGACACATTGTGCATCCAACTCTTGACAACACATTTCATATTGAGAAACGTTGCATCTTTCACGGCACACTGAATATCATGTTTAAACGGAGAGCAGTGAAATGAAAAAAACAGTTTCATCTAGTCCAAAAACGGCCTCAGGTCATGTGTTTGCATGGGACACATGTTGCACAAAACATGCGCTCATCTGGTTTTGTTCAGCACAAGTTTGGTCTCGTTTGATGATAAAAGTGTAACTGCAGTGTTGTTGTGGCTGCTCAGCCCTGTGCACGACGATATCTCCAGCAGCACCCGGAGAGATGGCATCTTGGCCACACCGAGAACATCTGGCAATTATGTAATTTGGACGACATATTGCAATGTTTTTGATGTTTTCTCTCTTGATACGTGTCTTTAGTTCATAAGCAGCATCTGCCATAAGTGGCTTTGCAAGTCACAGCTGTGTGTTCATTTACTACCTCCACAAAACTTCACACACACAATGACCCCTCCCCACTTCCAGCTCAACAGTGTTTATTTCCACAACAGTCTCATCTCTCTGCATCACAGCTGGACGTGCATGACCCCCGCCCTGACACAAACTGAACATCCTCAAAGAACCAAAATCTGCCCTGAATCCGCCAATCTGTGGTCCAGCTGATATGATTCACATGTGAAATATATATTTTATATCATTATGACAGGCTACAATCCAGTCTTTCATGATAGATTTAGTCATAATTTGCCCACAGACGCTCTTTTAATCCTCTGTAATTCAAACCTTCCCATGCACCATGCCATAATCCTCTGTTTGGCTGCAGCAGGGATGTAATTGAGCCTCAGCCGCCTTTCAGGTGTGTGTTTACCTGTGTGTGTATGTGTGGCCATCCAACTGTAGCCTATCACTTCACCTGAGAGAAAAACCTACAGGCGGTTCTTTGAGAATAGGCCTCAGCAATGTTTTCCCAACTGGAAATGACCCAGCATGACAAGGATGACTGCTCTTATATGTTTCTTAACTTTTTTTCTATTATTGTACCTCACTTCACTTGCGTCAAGTTAGCCGAAGTTAGATAAATTGCTACCGGAAGTAACCACACGGACTTAATGTAAAGCTGATTTTCTTTTTTAATTTAATGAGAAAAATATAACTTATAGCTTTGCATAAGTGTGTTATAACATTATGTGTTGTAAAAAAGGAGTATGAGAGCATATATTTTTATAATGTGACGGCGATATGCTAATTAACTGGGTTTTATTTTGAAGGTTTACCGGAAGTTGTTGTCCCGTAGGTGTAAAATTGACACTAACGGCCAAACCCCCCCCCCCCTCCTTCTTCGTCGTGCCCTGTGTGGTCTGTAGGCGGAGTTGAGTCCGATAAAGTGCTCAGAGAAACTGCAGCGGAGTCAGTTGAAGCTCTCACTTGAACTAGGATAATATTAAATCGAGAAAAAAAAGAGTTGGTTTTGTTTTTTAAAACATTTTTATTTACGGAACAAACCCGTCGTTTGTGGCCCGGACAGGAGCAGCAGCAGCAGCAGCAGCGGGACTGACAACAGCTTCACCTGCGAGAGAAGTCGAACCGACGTCACTCACGTCCTGAGTCCGCGCGGTAGGTAACGTCGTTTTTTTAACGTTGATGATTCCAACTCACGAGACACTGTTCAAACGTTACAGTCAAAAGTTAAACAACAGTTAAAAGATGCTTTAACAACTTAAATTTTTGTCTTTCTTTCTTAAATATATTGCTAACATGTGTTTCTGACAGGTGGATTTTGTTTGCCAACAATAAATTGATCATTTAGAAACAGTTTTGTTGTTGTTGTTGTTGCTTTGTCAACTTATTTTCCGTTAATGATGTGTGCAAGTGTTGAGGTGCGTTCACGGTCTGTTTGCTTTCACTGTTGGTTGTTGAGTGCTGGTGTAATGTATGAGAAACATGCTGGGCAAAGATGGCTTTTTTTCTTCTTCTTTTTTTGATAAAAAGAAGAAGATAAAAATGTTGTAACTTTTCAGGTTAAGCATATTTACTTTTCACAAAAGACTTAGTATTTGGTCATGTTTTCTGTAAGATTTCCACACATAAAAAAAGCTGAACTACACTGTTATTTTTGTTGGCTATGACCTTAAACCTAAGCACAGCTCACAATGTAGGCTAACTGTGGAGAAAACAGTATCCTAGTATAATTATTTAACCATAGACAACAAAATCACTCTTTTCACATCGATGTTGTATCCTCTCAGCAGGTCAGCAGGCTTTCTACAGTAGGTGGTTCTAGTAGCTGTTTTCTAGTTGAGAGGAGCTGCAGGCTGAATCACGGTCCAAAATATGTAATTTACCATAGACTCAAATTAAAACAAGAGCAGAGAGCAGTTTCAGTAGGCAGGTTGTGGTTGAACTGTAATTTTTATGTGCAAGCATGAGTAAGAGTTAGTCAGACCCTGCAGCAGTGGATGAAAGGCTTTCTTGCCTAAGGACAGCCAAAGGTGCGCGTGATAATTGTGGTAAACCAAGATGAGTCATAAGAAAGGGACATTCAGCTCCCTTGGAAGTGAGTTTTAAAGAATGCCACTTGGATGTTTTCATACATCTGGATTTAAGATGACAGGAGTCGTCGTGATTGATGACAATGGAAACATACACTTGTAAATACATCTGTTTTCTTTCTCTTTAATAGGTGCCGTATAAATCACAATGAAGCACCTCTCCTTGTTTTGCCTGTGTGCACTGGTGATCCTGCATGACCTTGGCGGCGTGCTGCCCCAGGCTCCGTCATACGGTGAACGGGGCTCGGATCTTGGCATACAGGTGTTTCAGCAAGTAGTCCGCTCCAAGCCTCTGGAAAACGTGGTGTTTTCACCCCATGGAGTGGCCTCCGTCCTGGGCATGCTGCTGCCCGGAGCCCACGGAGAGACCCGGAGGCAGCTCATCAGTGCGCTTCGTTACAAGAAAAACGGTAAGTAACTGAAGAACGTTTGCATAAACTGTGTGTTAAAGCAGCGGTTTCCAAAATGAATAATGTTTATTCATTCTGCACAGGTCCTTACAAGATGCTGAAGAAGCTGCACAAGGCCCTGACAAAGTCCAACCAGGACCCTGTGCTGATTGCCAACGCCATTTTCACCCCGGAGACCTGCCCCATGGAGGCCGCCTTTGTCGCAGCCAACAAAGAAAACTTCCAGAGTGAGACCAGGGGCCTGGACTTCAGCAACCCTGAGGGGGCAGCCAGCGAAATCAACGACTGGGTCAACAATAAGACCAGAGGTGGGAGAGGTGGCGGTGCAATGTCTAGCAGTATATAGATAGGATCCCCATGTTTGTAGATGTCTGTACTTGTTAGTTTCTGTTTTTGTTTGGATACTTTTCTGTCATTTTATGTGGTCTTGTTTTAGCTTACGGTATTTGTTTTTGTTCTGTTTCTGTCCCATTTTGTGATGTTGATTGACACTGGGGTTACCAGGGAGAAAGTTTGGATCAATTATTCACTTTGCCAAACACAAATTTAAAGGGAAAGTTCAACATTTTGGCAAATTGGCCTATTGCCATAATCCCTGTAGTCATAGCAGTAGGTTCGTTACCTTTAACTTTAACTGTTGCAAGGTATTTTTAGAACGGCGGAGCAGAGCCACGAGCTGCTCAGAGCTACGCTACGGAGGCTAATGGGATTTCTTGGTTTCCCTCATATGGCAATGGGCCAATTTGCCAAAATGTTGAACTATCCCTTTAATGGTCACATATGCACAAGTAGATGAAAATCTTTCTTGCACTGTCTTAAATTTTTGGGGCAAAATGCAAACATTTAGTGGTAATCTGGAGTCCTGCATTTCCTTAAAAAGATAAGAAAAGAAAGTAAAAAATTATGAGAAAGAAAAAGACGGAGAAAAAAATGTTTCTTCTTTTTCACAAAGTCAGTTTTCCTGTCACGTACATGTATCTAACGATGCTGCGTCATTACTTCCTCATCTGTGTTGACACAACCGTGACAAGAGATGGCGGTTCTCATGATGAAGCCTTGTTGCTGTTGTGGACGTTTTGCCTCCTTCCAGGTCAGATCACCAGCCTGGTCGACCCGGGCATGTTGGACCCGGCCTTGACCCGCATGGTCGCCGTCAACTCCATCTACTTCAAGGGTTTATGGAAGTCGCGCTTCCAGCCGTCCAACACCAAAATGAGGCCGTTCACCGGAGGCGACGGAAACGTGCGTTCGGTCTCGATGATGTCCCAGCTGTCCGTCTTCAACATGGGTGAGTGAGTGGCGACGAGTGACAGGTCTCAGGCCAGCCAGTGGAATATTCCTAATAAAAGCCATAATTTAGTATTACTGACTTTCTTTGATGCATTATACCATGTAAACACTGCTGTAGATAATTGCAGTATTGGATTTTTAAAGTGGTTTAAATGAATTGAGCAGATAAGGACGAGTCAAATGAGACTGTACTCCGTAAATGTGCTGACATGCAGTATTCTTGATTTGTTAGATAATGGGTTTTCCATATACTTGTACAGAATGAGGGCCAGACGGTGACTTACAGTGGAGTATCGTCAGACACTGAACTGAGCCTGAAATTAAAACGACATGAGTGTGCCCACATCTTTAAAAAAAACATCATTGTGTGTGTGTACACTGTACTTTCACTGGCAACAGGATCCAGTTTGAACGTGCGTCAGGAACGCTTCAAACCATTTTGAAGGAAAATGTCAGTTCTTAAGTTGCTAAAAACAGAAGTAGTCATGAGGAGTTCATGGCAGGAGGCAGGAGAACAAGTGAACATCTTCCAGGGGACGGGGTGTGTGTTTGTGTGTGTGTGTGTGTGTGTGTGTGTTTGAAGATCTGCTGTTGGCAGCCACTGCACACCCCCGTCAGGTGGGAAATGTGCTGTGGGTGAGCTGAATTTATCGCAATATTTTTAAAATGCTGGATGGTACTGGAAGGTTAAAGGTGGGGTTTTAAATGTTTCCCATCAAAATGCATTATTGATGTCTGGTAGATGTGTTGAGTGCACCTCTAGTCCTCTTTAAAACATCTGTAAAGTCAGTTCACCACTTTAACTCAGCATTGAGTGATTGCTGAATGGCCTTGACGTCTGGACACATTTCAACCATTATGTCAATCAGCAGCTGCTCCTGCACTCTGCTCTGCTAGAGTCATATACTAAATTGTTTTAATTTATTTATTCTTTTTTTGCCAGTGTATGATTCATGATGAAGGTCAGCTCAGGTCAGGTTGTAAGGGGAAAAACATGGGCTCAGACCAGACGTGCCACGTTCGTAGGACATTGCTTAGCCCTGTGTGAAATGAAATGCTATACCAGTCAGTTGTCTATATTTAGATGAGTTGTCAGAGTTGTGTAAGCGTGATGGGTGCTGTGGGTTAGAGAGTGAAACTAAGGCTCAGCTGTGAGCGTTGCACAGATGTTCCTCCAGTGTCCTGCAGAGCTGCTGCTCTCGTTCTTGTCCCCTCATTCCTGCACGTAGGTCGAGAAACAGAGTGAAAGGTAAAGTTAATAAACCACTTAGATATGGGCCTGATGCACTCACACAGGGATTTGTATCCATATATACTTGGTTGTACTGTGTTGTTTAGTGTAATGTCCATATAAAGCAGGAAACGCAGTTGACTTGATGCTTGTGCTGTGACTTCATGTGCTTTCTTTGTCCACAACACTCACTCACGCGTTGAAGCTGGAGTTTACTGTTGTTTAAAGAGTTAAAGGACCAACATAGACCGGCTTCAAGCAGCATGAATAATGTGTTTGAACGAAGAGAAAAGTTCCTGCTCGCTAGGTCTAAAAATAGTCGTGATCTGTGATATTTGAAATATCACTGTTTGTTTTGCTGCGCCCCATCACTCACTGATACAACACAGTGCTGTTAACAGGGAGGGAGAGTTTTTGCATTTGTCCTTATGAATATGTATCTGTTGCAGTGTGGTGGGTCCTACTGGCCAGGAAATTATGCATTTTCCGCTTCTAGTTTGTTTAGACTAAATAAAAAATTTTGAGCAATGATAACCACAAACCACAGGGGTCAGAGAGACACAGAAAGCACTGAGGGTTGAGCCCTATTTTTTCATTTACACACAGATTATGTGGCATTACACAAGTCGGAAAGAAATGAACTCATGCAAAGAAAAAACAGGGATAAAAAGACTAATATTTACAGATGCATTAATGAGGAAAATATTTAATTTGTCCTTGCATAATGAGGAAGTTAACTTTTTACTTTTAGCTTAGGAACACACACATTGAGGTAGAGACATTGTTTCCAATAAGCTAAGCAAAATATGAATTATAAGGTCATAGACACGAGAAACAGCAACGTTGAGCTCACATTAAAGTGTCAGGAAACTACAGAGATACAGAACAACAATAAAAACCACAATACAGAGGGAATAAACTACGGTCAATGTTTTAGATAACTGTCATCTTAAACAGAAATATCAGAGACACCTAATCAGCTATAAAAAGGTTCAACAGACACAAGAAATGTAATAAAAGCCATTTTTATATCAGTGATGATGATGATGATGCATGAATCAAGTTCCATCTTTGTTTGTCATCATTCATGAATCCGTGACCTCTCCTCCTCCTCCTCCTCCTCCTCCTCCTCCTCCTCCTGCTGTGTCAGGCATGGCCACCACACCCCAGGGACTGAAATACGGGATCATCGAGCTGCCCTACCACGGCAACGCCATCAGCATGCTGATCGTTATGCCCTCTGATGAGGACACGCCTCTGTCCCGCGTGATCCCGCACATCAGCACGGCCACGGTGCAGAGCTGGACCAAGCTGATGCACATGAGGAAAGTCCACCTGGTCATGCCCAAGTAAGACAGACACACACACACAAAAACACAGAAACAAACACAAGAGCGTTGCCTTTATAAATGTGTTTAACTCAATGAGACAAACACTGACGCTGTGTTTGTGCCTGCAGGTTCAGTGCTGATGCGATGGTGGACCTGGAAGCCCCCCTCACAGCTCTGGGAATAACAGACATGTTCAGCGCAGACAAAGCCGACTTCAGACACATCAGTGAGTGAGAGAGAGCACAGCCACAGTCGAAAACCCAAACCCAAAAGTGACGCAACGCCTCGGGCACCTCCAAGTATTTACAACCTCTGAAAGGATTGTTGGCTGTTTACTGCTAAGAGCCCGTTAGGAGTCTGAATCGTGTCCGAATGAGCAGCAGCAGCAGCAGCATGGCAAACTGACTCACTCGCTGCTGGAGTGAAGGGCTCTACTGCCATCTGGTGGTGTGTTGTGTAAAGGAGTTTATACTCAACTCGGTGCAAGGGGGGGGGGGGGGGGGGGGGGGGGGGGGGGGTCATTGAAAACATGCATTTTATATCATTAATTAACATTTTTCAATCATTTAATCAACAGAATCTGATTCCCACATCACAACTATAGTAAAAAACAATCATTATAATGAGGAAATAGCAGGAAATACTGCACTGCAAATTCAAACGGACACTTTATTTATGAGGCAAATCTAGATAAAACTAAACAGAACTGTAATAATTGTGTTGGTTTATTTTAATAGTTATTTTAAGGGCTGAACTGTTAGGGTTACACAGCTCAATAGTAACCCTGAGCTTTATAATCCCTATGAGGTGAGGCTTTATTACAGGCCTGTTGTTTTATACTGCACTGGTTATAGATGTGGATTTATAGATTGATTTAATAAGATGGTGCCTTTACCCTGAGCTAGAGAATCTGAAGAATATAACTAAATATCATCACTAGAGAAAGAGAATCACTGATAAATTTGAATTAGAAACAATTTTTAAAACAATTTTCTCTCCTCTTACATGGATGTTCAAGGAAACAAAACACATAACCGCTGAATAACAACAGAAGCTAATAAACCGAGATATCGGCTTGGATGGAGTTAAAAAAACAAAAAAATAAAAACAGGACTGTCAAGAGCACTGTGATGCTTTCGCTTCAAGTGCAGAGCTGTTAGAAGCCATTTCCAATCTGCAGGGCTCAGATATTCCCAGAGCAGCACAGCGAGGGAGAAAGATGTTGTTGTTGTTGTTGTTGTGTGGGCGAGACCCATGCAAAGCCATTAATGATTTCTCATCAGTAGAACGGGAAGTTTTATCCACTGCTGCTATTGATTTCTAATCTATTATTACACTAAAAAGGTGCCCCAGTCGTTGGCTGGCTGTAAATAAAACACAGTGACGATGACACAAGCCATATGAATATACAGGATTTGTCTGAAGCTAGAACTAACATGAAGTGTGTGTTTTTTTTTTCTCAGGTGCTGAGCCTTTGTTCGTATCCAAGGCGCTCCAGAAAGCCAAGATTGTTGTGAATGAAGACGGAACAAAAGCAGCAGCTGCCACTGGTCAGTATTGCAGAACACGTTTGTGGTGTTTGTTTGTTTTTTAAAACATAATATGTACTTTTAAAGGGATACTTCACCCAAAATCGATAATTCACCAATTTTCTACTTACCGTCATGCCAAGGAAGGATTTGGAGAACTTTCAGAGTTATCAAAACGCTTTTAGAGTTCCATGGGGGGTCTAGCTGGCAACGGATTTTCATATAATGGCGGCGGATTGAGTTCACTTTTGAATCGTCCAAAACCTCCATACTGCTCGTCCGTACTGACCCAAGTGTCCTGAAGCCGCAACATGAAAAAGTTGAATGAGCAGTATGGAGGTATCTGGATGTTTCATAGTGTGTGTTCTGGATGATTCAAAGGTGAACTCAATCCGCCGCCATTATATGTAAATCTGTTGCCAGCCGGACCCCCCCTGGAACTCCAAAAGCATTTTGATAACTCCGAAAGTTCTCCGAACCCTTCCTTGGCATTGATTTTGGGTGAAGTATCCCTTTAATAGTATTATTCAACATGTTTTTCTTTGTCTGTGTAGCTGCCATTTTGCAGGCGCGGTCCTCTCCACCCTGGGTGACGGTGGACAGACCTTTCCTCTTCCTCATCAGACATAAATCAACAGGTAATGTCTTCTATCTCATTTATCTCACCTTCAAAGCTTTTTGTAGGTATATTTGTATAGTTTTAACGTGTCTGCAGCTGTGTAGGAGAAATATACGCATCAATAAGTCGGACCTTGCTGTGAGACTGATGTGTTCTCCATGTCTCTGTGTTCAGGTACCATCCTCTTCATGGGGCAGATCAACCAGCCTTGAGCATCGTAGACGAGCAGAGGAAACGCTTGTACACTGCCACGCATGTACACACACACACACACGTACACATGAATGCACACTTACACACATACACACACATGTTGCTGTAGACTTATGTACAATGTGGACATATGATGTTATATTTGTTATAAATATTGCTTTTCATGTTGCCCATTTTCTGTAATGCATAACATGCTTTATAAAATGTTTTGCAGACTAAAATTTTCCAGTTGTTTTAATTTTTTTTTATACTATTTTGGAATTTATTACATTTTTAAAAGACGCTGAATGTCAATTGTGTATTTTGTCAAGTCTGGAATAGGATCATTTTATTATTTTTGTTTTATCGTCACTTTTTTTTCAGTTTAAACGTTTTCCTTGGGCCAATGTACATCCTGTGTGACCTTGGATGCCTTTTCATTCAGCTACTTTAAAGTGATTGTGTCCCTCACTGAGGAAGATTTCTGTTCTCATACTTGCTTCATATTTGATAAAATAAATACACATATTTATAACACCAATGATTTTGCCTTACTTATATTCTGTAATTGTTGTATTCCTGAGAAGGAAATGTTTGTGTACATTCTGCTTTTTCAACTGTATCAATGTCTGTCAGTCACAATTATAAGAGTCATTTCTAATGGTGCTCCTTTGTTCACTAATTACTGAAACACAATATGGAAGAATATCTGATTATCCAAAACACGTAATGCAAATCAGAATTAGTATATCAAGAATCAAACTAAATCAAAATTTCAAGTTACAGTTTTAGGTTTAAAACTTTCAAATAACAATACAATCTACATTGTCAATTCTGTGATTTTAGATGTTATACAATATGAAGTTACAGTTTTGCAATAGAGAGATGGAGAGCTGTGGCAAACAATAATTTTCAGTTTTTGACTTTTATTATTTTCTAGATTAATCAATCAAGCATGCTGCATTGCATTTGTTCAGTTTGAGTTTTTTTTAGAAGAAAATCTTAAAAACTAGACTTGGAGAGGAATTGGTGAATGTGCAGGTAACAACATTACTGTTACAAAAAGGACAACAACAGATATGAGAGAGATTAACCACTAAAATAAATTTACATTGCTTAATATTTACAATAAAAAGTGTAGTGCAATTAAGTATGACATGCACCATCCTGCATATTGTGCAATGTCAGAAAATTCCTCATTAAATCTTAATAAGAGTGACTTTCTGTAACTGTCTTTATCACAGAAGAGCTAAAAGAAGTTATGTTGATCAGAGAATGATCAGAAGAGACAATTTATTTCAACCATGACTAATAACACGTACAGTAACAGGCATCATCAGAGGAGTGGATGGTGGCTGCTGAACAGGCAGAACTGGATCATTCAGTTTGTTGTGTCAATCTCAGACACTTTGGTTGTTGATATATTTTTTCTATCATCTCTTCAGTGATCCCTCACTGTTTTGAACTCCGGTGACCTGCTTTCTCCACTGATATGAGGTTTATCGTAGCCAAGGGCGTTACTTTGGATTAAACACTGACAAATCATTAACCTTTATAAAAGGACATGGGTAATTTACCTCTTTATTTTGGCATTCTCATAGCAACAGTAGTAAAAGATATTTCAGTCGTGCATTTAATTTTGTTGTCAATCAAGTGTTTATTTAGGACAGGACTAATGCTTATTTATCAATCTATCACATCACCACTTGCCTAACTATTTCTTACCAGGCAGATGAACTAAACTACCGGCACATTTATTCTGTGGCCTCCTCCGCTTTACCTGTTGCCACAATGGATGTATAATTGATCCATGGTTGCCACTAGCAACCAGTTACATATTGTAATGTTATTAAAAATTGGTTGCTTGCAAATTATATTAAATCAGTAAAAATGAAAACTTTTTCATACCAGCTTGTAGATATTTTTAGTCACTCACTGCAATGATATGATTATTAAAGGGATAGTTCTACATCTTGGCAAGATGTACCCCCCCCCCCCCCCCCCCCCCATTACGCCCATGAGTAACACCCAATACAGGGAGACTGCCTACCATCAAATAGGACCACAATGGAAACAAGCCTTTGGGCTTTATTGTGTTTTTTATCCCTTTGAACACTTGCCTAATGTTGTTCAATAAAGTTGTCAATCAATCAATTCAATCAAAAGAGGTAACACCTGAATTACACAATTAACATCTGAATTTTCCGTGCTCCTCGCCGCCTTTATTACGGTATTTCTGACAGCAGCTGCGGGCGCCTCGCCCTCCGTCATTACGGTAATCCTGACAGCGGCTGCGGGTGTCAGCTGATCCTCCTCCTTCCTTCAACTGGCGAGACTGAGGAGGAAAACCAGCTGAAGGAAAACACTGCTGGCTCGTACTATTAAAAAAAAAAAAAAAACACCACACAAACCATGGCTGCGGAGATCCACTCGAGGCCCCAGACCGCCAGACCGGTGCTTTTGAACAAGATCGAGGGGCATTCAGACGCTGTCAACGCGGCCGTGTTGATACCAAAGGAGGACGGAGTGATCACGGTCAGCGAGGACAGGTGAGTTTTAACAGTGTGTAGCCTCCACCAGCGGCTAGCGGCTAGCAGCTAGCCGGGCTCCGTCTATTTGCTGGTCATTGCACTGGTAATTCCTGGTGTAATACTTGAAATAAAACAGAGGACTAGTTAAAAAGAAAATAAAGTGTATTTCTTAGCTCTCTGGTTGATATAGTTTAGCCGTGTTATTCCATATGGAGCTGAAGGTTTTTATTAGCACAGGATGGAAATTCATCCACAATGAGACGTTTCCATTAAATATCCGCCAACAAACTAACAACTACAACAGTAAAACACGGGGAAAACAACATTGGCTATTTATATTTTTAACGTTTTATTTCAGTGTTTGTGTTACGAAACGTTTTTATCTGATAACTATATTAGCTTAGCATCGCGCTAGCTGCAGCTCATAATAGTAAACATAAAACAACTAACGACTTGCTGCCTTCAAGTGCCCGTCGTAATTTGCAAAACATTGTTATTTATTAGAGGTTTATTTAATTTAGCGGACTTGAACTCAATTGACAATAGGACAATTGAAGCCTTTATTTATCCCCGTAGTGAAATTCAGGAGTCCAAAAACAGCAACAGTTAAAAGGGGAGAGGCAGCAGACAGTCATATAAAAACATAAATGGTTAGATAAAGCAAATTAGTTAATAAAGTTAATAAATAACTAATAACTAACTAAATATAACCATTAACTCATTCACATTAATAACAAAGGGTTTATTTTTTTTAAATTCCTTAATTAATCTTATTTTCCAGTTGGATTACTCAGGGTGACACAGTTTAGCTTCGCTTGTTTTGACGCTTTTTAAATCAGCTGTGTGTTTCCCCTGAACGTCACATCTATCCAGACAAGCTTGGTGGGTGCTATAGAAATGATTATTGATGATTGATTTGAAAACTGTGGTGCCATCATTTCAACTGAACCTAAAGGCAGCAGGACAGGTATAAATATAACTTTTTACTTGACTGATTCAAGTGTGAAGAAGCAGAAATCACCATTCAAAGATAAAGGAACTGAGGTGCTGTCAAAAAAAAACTTGATGCAGTTTCTATCTCACATCTGAACCACTTGATATTTAAAAGGGAAGTTGTGGAGTGACAGTGCAGAGTCAAAAACTCAGGTTCCTTGATGAAACACGCCTTTGGTGTCGATTCTGCTCAGACTCTGGATATTTTACTGGAATAGAGATGAAAACTCAGTCTGATTCCTTAAAATCTGAGAAGAAATGAAAACCTCATGTGGTTCTGGAAACCACAACATGACAGTAAATATGTTGGGTTTTTTTTGCAGAGTTGACTTGTTTCTCTTGTTATTTTTTATTGGTTTTGCTTCAATAACATGTTAAACAGTATACAGTAAAAGCTGAGAGAATAATTATGTAAAAATGTTCTTTATGGTTTATACAGTAACATAAAAGAAGTAGATAAAGGTAAAAACTGTACAGTTTCGGAAGTGGTTCAGCTCTGAGTCATCACCTCTGTAATGTGGTTTCAGCAGTTACGTTTGCAGAGCGTGTGCTGCGTGGTGCGGGTGTCATTTTTAGATAATACGGAAAATGTCATGTGCAAAGAATAATTTGGCTCAATGAAACGATTTTGAAACTAATAAACGTGTAATCTGGGCTCTTTTCAGTGCTGTTTTGTGAACAGAATCAGGCTTTGTGTGTGTGTGTGTGTGGAGAGGGAGAATTAGGGCTGGTTTCCCAGACGAGGATTAAGTCTCAGTCCTTTTTTACTTCACTGGATATTTCCATTGATAAGTGCCAAGTCTCATTGAGTATGTATTTGTTTCCGTTTAGAGTAGATCTCTATGTATGCTAAGTTAAAGATTACAAATGCATTTGAATGTCTGTTGTTGGCGTGTTAAGATGATGAGTGCTCTGAATGTGATGATCTGACGTTTTCCTGCAGGACGATCCGGGTATGGCTGAAGAGAGACAGCGGTCAGTACTGGCCGAGCATCTACCACACAGTCTCCTGTAAGTACTTCTGCTGCACGATGGGGATGAATTATGAATGTTTGTACAGGTTTGATACGATACAAACCTCTGTCTGCCTCTCCTGCTTCTCCCCCTGTAGCTCCGTGCTCTTGCATGTCGTACCACCACGACAGCAGGCGCATCTTCATCGGCCAGGACAACGGAGCTGTCGTGGTGAGTGCAGCCAACTCAAACTAAAGTCTTCATCATTATAACCCACCGCAGGCATCGTTCTAACAGTCTAGCCTGCATATCTGGTTCAGAACAGGCCACAATTTCAATATTTAGACTCCTTCACATGCCTGTGGGGGCCCGGATGGTTATTAGAGTTGAAACTTAATGTGTGTCTGTGTGTGTCTGTGTGTGTTTGCGCTCGCCTTCCAGGAGTTTCTCATCTCTGAAGATTTCAACAAGATGAACCACGTCAAAACGTATCCAGGTGAGAAAAGAAATAACTCAACTTGCACGATATAATTAAAAGTGTTGAGACTCGGCAGGAGTTTAATTTCCTCGCAGAGCTAAAAACACACACCACACAACACAACACAAATATATGAACCCAGCCTCTCGCTTTTTATTTATATCCTCTGCAAACACCGTTCAGTGTCGTCTGTGCTACTTGCAGCATGTGTGCATTTAGATTTAAAACATATAGAAATGTACTTAATTGTACTTTACAGTTGGAGGAATTGGACTTTGGCTCTACAAATCTAGACCAGACACAAATAGGGGCACAGTTTAGAAAAAAAACATTAAAATAGACATTAAAAAGCACAGAGTTTAAGAGTAAACCATGTTCCTGCCGCAAATGAAAAAGGAAAATACACACCCTGAAGCATCAAGTGATTGTGTATTTATATTACAGCTCCAATCTCTTCTTATTTTAGCCTGCTGTTTAAAACACCAGCCGATACAGGCACAAAGGAGCTGCTAGTGTTTTTCTTTAAAACCAATCAACCTCCTTATTCTATAACCGAGTTAAATGATAATTAGAAGTTTATGCCTCTCTATATAATCATCATTAAATTCACATTTAATCTAATATACACAAATCAACTTAGAGTATATCAACCCACTGTGTGTTCTGGCCTGTGATGATTTGCCTTTGCGTCTCCTCCCTGGAGGTCTGATGTCTTGTAAACAAACACAGTTGATGTTTACATGAAGTGTTAGCTCACTGTGTGTATCCTTGACTATTAGACTGCCTATTTTTTTTTGTACTTGTTTTTATCGAACAAGGAAAAAGCTGTAGCCCTTATAAAGCTGTTACCTCCTAAATTTCCTCTCTTCTCATGCTGTCATCATTGGACGTCTCCTCCTGTGTCTGTATCAGCGTCCGTTTTCGCCTCCTCAGTGGAAAAATGGGGCCGTTTGGTTCGTCGAACAGCACATGTCACCACTGGAATGCTCCATCTGGTTTCCACCACTTTCATCGAGCAGCAAGAGCAAAAAAACACGACTCACAATCTGATCAAACAGGCTTTAAGATGTGTGTGTGTGTGTGCGCGCACTTCAAAGCCAGGCAGGGGCTTAACGGTGCCATTTGCCTCTTGGCAGTTTCTCCCACAAGGAAAGTGGCCGGTGATCAGAAACAGCTACATGTGTTCGCTCAGGTTCTAAATTATTATGACAGACTGATGGAGATTATTTTTCCTCTAGTTTGGATTAATTACTGAAAAGAATCTGCATTGCATTATCATGTAAACATGTTCAGGGTAAGTTATTAGAGTGTCTTTTGAACACACTGCACAAATTATAAAAGGAAAAAATAAGGACATCAACAGAGGAAACATGAGAGAAAAAGGGGGTAAAACTACGGTGGCCCTGAGGGGTCAACGCACTTGAACTTAAAACACCTGCAAAGACACAAATGTGCTTAAAATTCAGAAAACAGCTTCATCAATTTAAAAACATATGAGCTGCAAGAAAGTAACACAACAGACGTGTTTCCAGAGGAAAACCTAAAAAGTGACGACCAAGCTAGAGACTAATGCTAAGCTAACAGCTCATACTTGCAATATGTGATATTGACGTTATAATAAACCAAACAAACTCAACTTTTCTTCAAACACCATGAACAACTAGCTGCCTGCACAATTTCTTATAGAGGAACTATGCAAGTCCGGTCTCCTCTCCTCTGTGTTGCTAACCCTCCTCTCCTCCATGTGCCTTTGTTTCCAACGAAGCCAGTGAGAAATCCATGGAGCAGTGGATAACGTTAAAAATTGTATAGGATGTAATGATGTGTATATTTATAGTCTGATCTGTCATTAACAAGAGATTACGGGTTACGGGGCGTGTTTGTGTCACGGTGCTTCAGAGACGAGAGGGGGTTTTTGGCCAAGAGACATTACGTTGAAGGCAGAGAGCCTCCATTCTCCCTGTAACAAGTTACAAGTCATTTATTAAACCATCAATATTACTCTGAAGCTGGTTAATTAAGGTAAAAATGTAGCATAGTTAAGATAAAAATTCTGCATAGTTCCTCTTTAAGTCAAGAAATGTCCCAGCTAGATCCATCACTTTCACGTCCTCTGTTGTGTTGTGAGCTTTTGCAGCAAATTTGTATTTGCAGTGCACTAATGTGTTTGAGCTCTCAGGGCCACCGTAGAGCCTCAGCCTCAGAGGCGAGATGGTTTGGTTGTGATGCATCCTTCCATTAGCTATACTGCTTATCATTAGAGGGTTATGGGTGGGCTTGAATGCACCGTGGATGGACAGGTTGCCGTTCTACCACAGGGCCGACACATCGACACAAACATCCAGTCACGTCCACACCTACGAGTCTCCAGTTAATCTGACCTGCATGAGAAGAACATGCAGCAACGACCAGAGGACGAAAAAATGCTAAGAATCTGAGGCAGAGCAGCGGAAAAAATGTGATCACACAGAGCTTCATGTGGCGTAGAATATCAGACATGACTTCTCCTCTGTTCGTCTTACAAATGTCTTGTGCAGTTAAAGGGATAGTTCAACATTTTGGCAAATTGGCCCATTGCCATAATCCCTACGCAACGCTACGGAGGCTCATGGGATTTCTTGGTTTCCCTCGTCAAACTCATCAAATATACAATCCAACAACTCCAAAACGCTCTGGTGGACAAGTTGTGACCTGCACATTCACCACGCTATGAGATAATAACACAACGTTACGAGACGGAGTTGTTTTTGAGGCAAATGCAGAGACTGCTTGCTGAAAAACTGCCCCCGACGGGAATGCGCATCAGCGGTTTTGCATGAATTTATCACTAAAACAACTCAGTCTGGTAACGTTCTGTTATTATCTCATAGCGTGGTGAATGTGCAGGTCGCAACTTGTCCACCAGAGCGTTTTGGAGTTGTTGGATTGTGTATTTGATGAGTTTGATGACGGAAACCAAGAAATCCCATTAGCCTCTGTAGCATAGCTCTGAGCAGCTCGCGGCTCTGCTCCGCCCTTCTAAAAAGAGCTTGCACCGACAATTAAAGGTTATGAACCTACTCCTATGACTATAGGGATGGCAATGGGCCAATTTGCCAAAATGTTGAACTATCCCTTTAAGAGACAGAGCTCAGTGCTGCTTTGTTTTACCGTGACCTGCAGCTTTCTTCACTCACTGTTTGCTGCTCTGGCTCCTCTCCAAGAAATATGTCCATCATATTTCTTTATGATGTTTAATGTGCAAACACAGCATCATGTGTTTTTTTTATTTTTTTTTATTTTTATGGCTGAACATTGGACATTTTAAATGTCCTCCCCATCTGTTGCATATTTACCTATACAATAGTTCAGTTGGCGCTTGTTTGGTTTCAGCTGAAACACACACTTGTAATTTACAGCTGCTATAATCAAGACTTTTAACAGGGGAAGAAGGGATTTGTGTTTCAGCTCGGTGTGTCTTTCACTTCTTTGTTTTCTGTTTCCTGCATCAAGCAGCTGTTTTGTTCTTGTTTTTCACTCTCTGGCCTCCAGCAGCCAGAAAATCAATTAATGCATCTTAGAATATGATTAATGAATAGATAGAATATCAGCAGGCACTCACTGTGTGTCAGAGCTGGGGTTTTTTTGGTATTGATCTTTGTGTCGTGTCAATATTTGTTGTAAACAACAAGGCAGAGCTTCCCACTGTCGACCGCTGACAATCGACAACAAAAAGATGCCGCAGCGTTAAGAAGAGGGACGGTGAGTGGAGAACAAATGGTCTGAAGGGATCGGTGGGTCTTAGTGTGGATTAGTGCGACACTAAGAAGAGCCGGTGATGGGATCAAAGCATGTGAAGGACCAATTAGTCGTCTTAGGTGGAGCTGCTCAACCACAACGCCTCGGATGCAAAGCCCAACGGAGTAGATGTGATCTGGTTTAATGTTTATCCAACATGAGTTGTGTCTGTTAAACATGCCATCTGTCTCTGTGTGTGTGTTTTGCAGCCCACCAGAACCGTGTGTCGGATATGGTGTTCTCCCTGGAGAGCGAGTGGGTGGTGAGCACCGGCCACGACAAGAGTGTGAGCTGGATGTGCACCCAGAGTGGCAGCATGCTGGGCAGACACTACTTCACAGCCTGGGCCTCCTGCCTACAGTATCCTTCTACATCCACTCACTGTGTGTGTGTGTGTGTGTGTGTGTGTGTGTGTGTGTGTGTGTGTGTGTGTGTGTGTGTGTGTGTGTGTGTGTGTGTGTGTGTGTGTGTGTGTGTGTGTGTGTGTGTGTGTGTGTGTGTGTGTGTGTGTGTGTGTGTGTGTGTGTGTGTGTGTGTGTGTGTGTGTGTGTGTGTGTGGTACCGGTCCGAAGGAGAAGCTTAGACGGTTTAAGGCCTGATTCGAGGATTGTCGTAAACAAGTTTTTTAGCCAAATAAATCCTCACGTTGTTGTGTCATCATGAGTGTTTTTACTGCTCCAGATCCAGTCGGAGTCTTCCCAGTCTCCGATCATAAATATCAGAAATTCCAGGTCGTGCTGCCTCCGCGATGGAGATCTGAAATATCGCAGACCTGATGTTGATAGTTTTACAGCTCACAAACATTGGCAGCAAACCGACCCAGATGAGATATAGAAAATAGAAGAGCAGCTAGTTGAACTAGGTCAACAACATAAGTGGCTTTTTAACGTCTCAGGTGAGACCAGACCAAAGACGTGGGCAGTGAAGTCACGTTTGATCACATGAGTTCCTGTGGTCTCCCAGGTTTTTAAAAGTCTGACCACGGACTGGATGTTTGGATGGATTTTGGGCCCTGACGATCTTGGGATGTGACCCGATTCGAGACTTGTCAAAAAAACAGCATTTGTCCAAATCATCCTCAAGATTCAAGATAGATAGATAGATAGATAATCTTTTATTACGGACTCAGGTCCATTATGGGGAGACAATACAAAAACACATACAATACAAGATAAAAAACACCATCATAAATTTAAAACCTAGTGCAACTATGGTGCTATTGCTTGACTGATTAAGTCGACACCTGAACCTGTACATGTAATTTCTTAAAAGAGCCTGAAAGGTGGATACATTACAAGATACAAACATATGACTCGCGCTTGTCCATCTTGGGCGCCTAAGTAATATTCGAAATGCATCATTGTAAGCTACCAACAGTTTTCTCATTTTTGCAGCACTGTACTACTTGCACCACAAGTGTGCTGTGTACAGTGTAGTACAATATGATCTGAACAAGGCTATCTTTACATCCTCTGTACACTTATTGAATTTCCTTTTAAGCATATTAGCCTGTGCATAGAGTTTACAACACTGACGTTGAACGTCATCATCATCACATAGATCTTCTCTGATTATGTGGCCCAGATATTTAACTTTTTTCACAACACCAAGTGCTTGACCAGCTAAGAAAAAGGAGGGGAATTGTGTATTCCTATAGATAGATAGATACTTTTATTGTCATTGTCACTTTCACAACAACGAAATTGAAAGTGCATCTTCTGCAGTGCAAAAATTCATAAAAACATTTTTTTTAAAACATAAAACACACATTAACTATCCACAGCCTTACTCATCATTAAGTACAATCAGTGCTTTAGGGTAAAAACTGTTCTTAAATCTGTTTGTAGTGGCTTTAATTGTCCTGTATCTCCTGCCAGAGGGGAGTAGCTAAAATGTCACAACTACACCATCCTCTTAGCCAGGATTTCACCTCTTTTTTTCTATTTTCCTAAAAGATCACACCCCATGGACGGTCAGCTGACGTTGATTGTCCTCCATATTTTTCTTCTGAAGTCAGGTTTGATCACGTGAGATCTTGTGTCTTCACTGTGAGATTGTTTCTACAAATAGCAGTAGTGAGGTCTGGCGGTCTGTTCAAATCGGCTTGTGTGTGTGTCCGGAGGATTATATAATGTTACAAATCAGTTGAAACTGTCCTCATGTCTGTGGTCTCTAATGTTTTTTAAATCATTTACAGCTGACCACACACTGGAGGATTTTCAATTTTTCAAAGCTCGTCAGTTATTTCTCCAGGGTTTGTTGTGCCAGTGTGATTATTTTAAGGCTTCTGATTGAGCTGGAGCCTCCTGAACTCCTGTCATAAATATTTATGATGTTAAATTCAGTTCAAACCCTCCTCATGTCTGTGGTTTCTCACTTTTGAATCTGTAAACATATGAAAGTCGAACTTGTTGAAGCCCTGACTCTTCGCTCAGATACGACCACGAGACGCAGCACGCCTTCGTCGGCGACTACTCGGGACAGATCACGCTGCTGAAGCTGGAGAAGCAGACGTACTCCACCATCACCACACTGAAGGGCCACGAAGGTAAAAACTCTGACACTCTCATTTCTTATTTTATTTTGAAAAACTGAAACATAATATTACCATAAAAGCTAAAAAAAAAAAAAAGAAAAGGCTGCTCATCTTTTGGAGAACAGAAACAGACAGAGGTTATTTTGGCTTTAAAATACAAAACCACTGTGTGTGTTTTCCTTGAAGAACCTACATAAATATTATCAGGGTGAGGTCTGATTGAGTCCGACATCTTCTCTGAGTGTCTGGGCAGGAAGTGACATCACCACTGCTCCACAAACAGTTTCATTCCATCGCGACCGCGATGATGATAATGATGATGGAAAATGTTATCTCACTCCAGAAATTCCCCGTCTCTGGGTGTTTGGGTTGAGATCTGGTAGCTCTGCCCGTTGATGAGCTCGTCATGTTGTGGAAACTCGTGCTCATCCTGTTTCATCGAGGGACGAATGTATGACTCAGTCTGTGAGGATTTTTACTCCGTGGTCGAGAGACAAACACTCGTCTGTCTTCTTCTTCTTCTTCTGGTGTTTATCACACAGGAGCTGAGTGAGGGAGGGAGGGAGGATTTTATCTGACCTGATGATTACAACCACATCTCTCGTACATTATCTGGACCAGTCAGTGTGGCTTTTGTCTTTGCGAAATTTAGGAAATTTACAACCATCACAGGCTAAAAAAAAAAAAAAAAAAAAAAAAGGATTATATTAATTCCTTTTCTGTCTCTTGATCTGTAAATGAGCCTGTTCGGTGTGTTTATGGTAATTGGACCGATAATGCATATTAATGAGCGCAAGGTGGAGTTCCCTTCAAATGTTCAATGCAAATGAGGATGAAAATAGAGTGAGAGAAACTCTTCTAACACCTGCTTTTGTTTTGTTTTGTTATAATATACATTTAAACGGCTATATAAGATAAGATAAGGTACAATAGAACTTTTTTAAAGAAGAAGAAAGACAAAAGTGAACAATATAAAGCTAAAATAAGTGAAATATAAAATGAATATTTGTACGATTTTAAAATATATAAGTGTATTGAGCTGTAAACCAGAGATACAGATGTTTAAGTGAGGATGAAAGTGTTTACAGGTCTTGCTGCATAGTTAATGTTAGCAGCTGTTGACCAGTCTATACTTATGCCACACTCACAATACAATATTATTGTAATGTTATCTTGCAATATTATACTGTGACCTGTTGCGATTTATTACTTTTTTTCAAAAATTACTTATTACTTTGTCAACAACTGTTATTATCTAATATAATAATGTTTTCAGTCTTCACATGTCACTTAAATTATTTGTATTCTTACAAAGTGAGACTGTCAATCACAGAGACTCAACAACACAGTCATAAAAACTATTTTTCCAGGACTAAAACATAATTTCATATTAGCAATTTCCATAATTTCCACATTTCCTGTACCTTTACAGTCTACAGGAAATTCCAACACCAGGTTTTACTTTTGTTTCTATTATGTTTTTTCATCAATTGTAGTTAGCATGCTAACCAACTAGCCTTATCACTTTCCGGTAGCGAGTCACTGTAGCCTACTGAAGACGAAGCATTTTAATAACCTCTTGTCTTGTCAAAAACAATCACCAGCACCAGCTCCTGCAGAGAAACTATATTCAGATGAAAAATTAAACGTACAAACATGAAATAAAAGTGTAATATAAATGTAACAACCCTCCACATTTCCTCCTTCTTTTGTTTCCTGCGAGAGAAAGTGAAGTTATAACCACTTGTTTCTGCACAAAACATCGTCAATAACTCAGCTGTGAGCGAAGCCCCCGCTGTTCAGTTTCCCCTGTGGTTTCATGCAGCTTCGGCCTAATCAGCCCTCCACCACCTGCCACAGGCTATTATTCATCATATGACCGGTCTGGAGTTCAAGAGCCGATCTCTCCCACAGCTCCTTTTTTTTCTCCCTGTTACAGAAAACATGGAAAACATTACAGCTTTTTTTTTCTTTTCTTTCCAGAAAATCAATGATTCACCCAAAGAGAAATGCAGTTTAAAGCATCTTCAGTTGTCATAACTGTGGGTTAAAGGTTGTGTGGTATGAAGCTGCGTCCGCAGACGGGCGGTGGGTTTATCATGTGCCTCATGAACAGATGGTCCATCAGATGAAAACAGCTGAGTTCACTGTTGAATTAAGACCAAAGCACAAAATCTTCTTTTGCTCACCAGTGGTCCCCAGTACTCCCAGTGTAGCAGCAACCGTGATTTATCTTCCTGTAGTTGCACCATTCATCATCATTGTTATATAATATTTACAATGAGCAACACACTTCACTAGCCTGTCACATGATTTGTATTTATTCTGTTCATCTCTCAGATAAACATAGATTAAGAGGGAAATCACGAGGTCATGAGATGATGATGTGGATATTTAAAAGTTGCACAACATGGAAATATGCAAGAACAAATACATAAATAGCTTGTTATTTTCTAATGGTAACAAACACAGATGGCTGCAGTTACTAATGTGGTGAGCAACAAATACAGCTGCTTTAGTTTAACAAGAAGACGGCAAACATGTTTCTAGCTAGCTAAGAAGTTAGCCGCCTCTAGCAGTAATGCTAAATTAAATATTGATATACTTAATTATATATATTAAAATAATACATTTCAGAATCAGGGTGTGGAATTGGTTAAATTGTATTTTTTTGGGGGGGGAAATGTTCAAAAAGTATTCAGACCCCTTTAAATTTTGCAGTCTTTATTGTTGTGGATTTAATTTTAACTGTATAAAATTACCATTTTTGCTCAATCTGAGTTAAAACATGCTTTTAGAAATTCATCAAAACAAAATAATTTATTAACCACATGCACAGCAGGCTATTTTTTTTTTTTTAACATTTTCTGCCTGAAACGACATGCCCAAAGTACCAGTATATCGGTAATATCTCAACAACTGTAGGGCCTAGATAAACAATCTTGGTGTCTATGGAAATATAACAAATATATATACATTTATGCATTTTAGGGAGTAAGCACTGGTCTTACTTGTAAGAGGAGAATGTGTTTTGATATATGATATGTGGTATGAAGTTACAAGACCGCTTTTTCTAGCTCAATTTTATTGTTGGAGCCGCTCCTGCTCGAGGCGTAAGTGAATAATACACAAAATAGTTTTTCATTCTTGCAGACGCAACCTGTGGAGAAATATTTAGTATACAGCTGTTTAGACAAACTCCAGGCAGCCTGTAGCAGAATCAGACAAAAAAATAATTGTTTCATCATCTTGTGGTTAAACTATTCAGACCGTTTATTATACTGTTAACGTACTTTTAAGACAGTGTTGTGTCTTGCAAGACTAGGCTAAATAATAAATTTAATTTATTCTAATAAAAAGAAATGTTCACCGTAGCAGTTAATGAGATGTTGGTATAATTAGATCAACGTGCAGAACAACAGGAGGAAAAAAGGCTCAATAAAAGAAAAGGGCAGATTATATGGAGGTTTAGATTAAGTGTAGTTTGCTGTAGTTCTCCCAGCAGCCACTAGGTGGAGCCAACAGGTCACAACACTTTCCATCAATGAGCTCCTGCAGCATCAACTCTGTTCATTTTTTTTTTTACAAGTATGTGTCTATTTTGTGTCAACTCCAGGAAGTATAGGAGCTCTGTGGTGGGACCCCATTCAGAGGCTGCTGTTCTCAGGGGCCTCGGACCACAGCGTCATCATGTGGGACATCGGGGGCCGCAAGGGACGGACGCTACTGTTGCAGGGACACCAGTAAGTCAGTCTGTCAGTGTTTCATCCACCTCTTATGGATTCGTCGTCCCACAGGTTCCTACCCACATGTCTCGTTTCCTTTGTTTCCTGTCGTCCATCTTGTCCCTCTGTGGTGTCACCCCCCCCACTCCTCTCCACTCCCTCTGGCACCGACTCTGTTTTTATCTCCTCTTCATGCATCTTTCACCTCCTCCCATCCATGTTAGTAAGAAGCCGGTGCACACTGATGCGTGACAGAGCTGGACTCTGTAGATCCTGTTCCACTAAACAACAGGATTTACTGAGCTTTGTCTCTCACTCACCAATAAAACTGAGAGTCGACGATGTCATCGTCCTCCTGTTGTCTTTGTCGTCCAACATCCAGTAAATCTTGTTTTGGCTCTTTGTCCTTATCTCCTCTCCGGCCTTTGTAACGTCTCCTTGCTCCTTTTTTTATTATATTCATTATTCTCCTGTATTGAAATGTGCTCAATAGACCTCCTATTATGGGATTCAAAAAGCATCCGCTCATTATTAAATGAGCGGATGCACCGCCCCTGCTGGTTCTCATTTTAAAGTTGTTTTCATTGTGTTGTTTAACGTTTTATATATGAAGCAGGTGAACATCAAAAAGAACGAGTTGTCTGTTAATGTTTTTCATTGATGCCTGTTGCCGTTGGTAACCAGGTTTATGGGAGCAGTGATACTGGGCATCAGTAGTAAAACTGCAGGTTGTAAAAAAAAGAAAAAAAGAAAAAGCAAAACAACAAGCTAATAGGTAAAAATCTTATTGTTAAAATGTAATTAACTTCACATCATCCTCCTTTACAAAAAGACGACTCCAACTCAAACTGCGTCTCATATCACAGTCACATCATGTTAATGTTCTTATTTACACATCGCTCAACCTTAATTTCTTCTCTTTTCTTATTTAAAATTAGTTAATAATTGGTATCAGCCTCAGTCATACTGAATTTAATCTGCTGTAATCGATATTATCACACTGCTTTGTCTCAGTCTGTTGAACTCTCCTCTGTGTGCAGTTGGTGTGTAACCTCAGATGTGTGTGTGTGTGTGTGTGTCTCCCTCAGTGAGCGTGTCCAGGCTCTCCGTTACCTCCAGTTGACGCGGCAGCTCATGTCGTGCTCGGCCGACGGCGGCATCGCAGTGTGGAACATGGACACACAGAGAGAGGAGGTGTGTGACGCTGACACACACACACACACACACTGTTCAAATAGACATGTTGTCTCTTCGTATCAATAAGGTTTATAAGGATTCTTTTTCTCATAAATGTCTGTGTTAACTACTATAATCTATACATCTATCAATACCACGTATCAATAGATATGTCTGTCTATACATCTGTCAATATACCTATTCATATATATCTATTGATACATCTATACATCTATTAACAGAGCTTTGCACCTGTCTTTACGTCCGTTGGTAAATCTGTCTATACATCTATTGGTACACCTATACATAGCTGGGGTATCTATACATTTATTGATCTGTACATCTGAAAATGTAATGATCTATACATCTATTCAACCATCAATTGATACACCTGTACTCTATCTTTACGTCTATTGATAAATCTATACATCTATCTATAAATCCATCAATCTATACATCATACATCTATTGATACATCTATTGATAAGCTACACATCGACTGATACATCTATCTATCTATCTATCTATCTATCTATCTATCTATCTATCTATCTATCTATCTATCTATCTCTCTCTAACTCTGGTGATGATGTAACTCTCTTCTAATCCTCTCTTCTCTCTCTTCTTCCTCTTGTTAATTGCTGACACTTGTTAAATCTCCTTCAGTTCACTCACTGATGGTGTTGGTCCGTTACCATGGCAGCAGTTGTCCTTTTCTGTTGTACCTCAGTTTTATCTGTGAGGAGTTTTGTTTCTCGTCTATAATCTGTCTTTAAAAGCTTTTTCTTACACGAGTGCAGATGTTTCCTGCAGCTGTGTGTGTGACCTAATCATCTGTGTGTGTGTGTGTGTTTCAGGCGCCTCAGTGGTTGGACAGCGACTCGTGTCAGAAGTGCGAGCAGCCGTTCTTCTGGAACATCAAGCAGATGTGGGACAACAAGACTCTGGGGCTGCGACAGGTACGACATCACCATCGCTTAAAGGGATAGTTCAACATTTTGGCAAATTGGCTCATTGCCATAATCCCTATAATTTTAGGAGTAGGTTTGTTACCTTTAATTGTCGACGGAGCAGAGCAGTGAGCTGCTCAGAGCTACGCTACAGAGGCTAATGACATTTCTTGGTTTCCACCATCAAACTCATCAAATACACAATCCAACAACTCCAAAACGCTCTGGTGGACAAGTTGTGACCTGCACATTCACCACGCTATGAAATAATAACAGAACGTTACGAGACAGAGTTGTTTTAGAGGTAAATTCAGAGACTGCTTGCTGAAAAACTGCCCCTGACAGGAACGCGCATCAGCGGTTTTGCATGAATTTACCTAGAAAACAACTCTGTCTCGTTCTAAAAATAGCTTGCACCGACAATTAAAGGTAACAAACCTACTGCTATGACTATAGGGATTATGGCAATGGGCCAATTTGGCAAAATGTTGAACTATCCCTTTAAAATCACCATCCTCAAAATAAAAGCAGCCGCTGTTCCCTCGGAGACCGGTCCTCTCTGATGTATGGGTGTGTTTCCTCTGTGTGTGTGTGTACAGCACCACTGCAGGAAGTGCGGTAAAGCTGTGTGTGGAAAATGCAGCTCCAAGCGCTCCACGTACCCGATCATGGGCTTCGAGTTCCCGGTGAGGGTATGTGACGCCTGCTTCGACACCATCAAAGAAGAAGAGTGAGTTAAACGATCTGTGCTGGGAAACGTTTGGTCACATGGTGCCGCCATTTTAACTCTGATGAAACACTCATGTCATTGTTTCTGTGTGTGTGTGTGTGTCTGTGTTTGCAGTCGAACAGCGTTGGCCACGTTCCACGAGGGGAAACACAACATCGCCCACATGGACATGGACCCGGGCCGAGGCCTGATGGTCACTTGTGGAAGCGACCGCATTGTTAAGGTAACAAAAACAGCAACAACAACAATAACCATAACAACAACAACAAACAGCTCTTTGATACCAGACAATTCATGCACTTGTGTGTTCAGGCTGCGACAAACAGAAGCTTCCACACACACACACCTCGAAACTAACATCTGCAGACCGCCTTAAAATATTTATTCACATCCAGTAGCATATGAGTCATCTATCATTCAACTCTTTTGACGATTGATTTATAATTTAAGAGAAATATTAAATGTTTTTCTAGTTTAGATGAGGAGTTACTGCCTTCTATTGATTCTGTTTGAAGAAATCCACTCAAGTTCTTACTTAAAAAAAACACCTGTTACAGGTTCTATTTTCTTATATGTTATTTATAAGTCTTTATACGTTTTATTGAGTTTTATAGCATCAACAACAAAAAAGTGGAAATATGAAATACAAAAACATAAGAAAATAGCAGGTAGAGCAAAAAACAACCAGATAAGTAGAAAACAATAGTTATGTGACAGACTATATCTCCTCTAGATAAACACACTAAATGTGACCGATTGTTCAGTAATTCTTCTAATTTAATCTTCCATCTACATTTTTTCACACATATTGTAGTTTCTGTCTGATATGACTGACCAAATGATTCAAGAAAATAATTGACAGATGGATTGATAATGAAAAGAATGCAAGAAAATTACACTATTGACCTATTTTTGGACGTTTTTATGACATTTTTGGTGACAAGGATGTAATGCCTCCCCTCTCCCATCATCATGAGAAAAAACTTTAATTTGTCAAATCTCATTTTTTTAAGGTGTTTTAAGCTTCAAAAATCAGGAGTGAACATATAATATATAACATATGATAACAAGAAACATCATATGTAATATAATTATGACAGCAAAAAATGCAAAAATATGAAATTAAAGCCGCAATAATTAATTTTGTGGGCTCTTAGAATGAGCTGTAAACATTACCCTCATATAATACCACCTTAAAAAAGATGTGGTGAGTCTAGTAAACAGCCTTTTGATTGATTACAGTTATTTCCTGTCACTTAAACTTGTTGCTACTGAAGCCGATAGAATAGAACAACAAATAAATATAAAATAGATTAGATCTGTATCGTGATTGTTACAAAAAGTAATAAAAGTTTTTATTGGCTAAAGAAGATGAGTTTGTTCCCCATGAAAAAAGAAAATCGCCGAATTTTAAAAGAGTAGATTTGTTATTTGTTCCTCTGCTTCTTGTTAACTTTTTTTTTTTTCATTAAACTTTAGTCAGAACCCATCAGTCACTGACCTGAGAACAGCCACAGCCACTTTCACCTTCCTCTCCTCCTCACTCTCTCATTGGTCGTTTTGTCTCCACAGATTTGGGACATGACGCAGGTGGTTGGCTGTAGCTTAGCAACAGGCTTCTCTCCACGCTGATTGGTCCGGCCCCCACTACACCCCCCCTCCTCCCCCCTCCTCCTGCTCCCTCCTCTTCAAGCTCCGCCCACTCTTCCAGTTCCATGGAAACCTCCCGTGTACAGTGCATCACGCCTGGATCCTCTCTGCTGCAGCCAGGCCTGTTCTGGGTGAACGTGTGTGTGTCTGTTTGTGTATATGTGTGTATGTGTGTAGTTGTTCCCCTCCACAGTTTTTTTTTTTCTTTTTTTTTTTTGCTTCTCATTAAAAAAAAAACAACTCTTTATTTTCACTAATCGTCAGTCTTACATTAAAGTGTGTGACTGATTTTTGACTTTTTGCGCTGATCTGAAACAAAACCCTAAGCACAACGGTATGTACTGTATGTGTGTGTGTGTGTGTGTGTGTGTGTGTGTGTGTGCGTGCATGTGTGTGTTATAATGGTTTCTCCTATGGGAGGAAAAGGTATTGATATTGATAGTGTTTACATTCAATATTTCTGATGCTTCTTTTGACAAAACATCTTTTTTTTAAATGTTTATTATTATTATTATTACTGTTGTTCTTGTTGTTTACCCCTGCACTGTAAAATCTGGGTTCATGAATCGACACTAGCTCCTCTTCCTCCTCCTCCTCCTCCTCCTCCTCCTCCTCCTCCTCCTCCTCCTCTTCCTCATTAACGTGGCCCACTAACTGCATCTTCCTCCGTCACTGTAACCTGTACAGACACCGACCTGACCACGTGTAAATAGCTGTGCTTCATGTGTAAAGCAAATGACTCTCACTTTCTTTCTTTGTTTTATATTTTCGTTCCTCTCTTGTTCCGGTTTCGTTCCTCTCGTTCACTAGTTGGCCTTAAATCACTCTCTCAGGAGGTTTTTACATCACTCGTCGTCGTCGGCCAGTGGGCGGGGCCTCTTCATGTCCGTCATGATTGTCGCTGTTACCGCTGTAGCGTGGCGTGGCGTGGCGATCATCAATAACATCGGCCTCCTCCTTCTTATTATAACACGTGAAGGAAAATCTGCCATGGAAAAATTGCTGTATGTTGCCACGGTAACCTTTCTGCAGATGTTGCTATTCCCAGCCAGCAGCAGCCAGTTCCTGGAGGTGTAGCGGCGAAATTAACAGTTTAATATTTGATAACTGTGGCTTTGAATCTCCACAACTTTATTTAGAAACGGGTTGACAGAGTAAAAAAATAGCATCACGGCATTATTATCACCGTCGCCTAGGTGATTTATTACCCCCCTTTTGGCGTAGGTAGATGTTTAAACACAGAAGGAGACTCAAACGCCTCATTGGAGTTACTTTTTAAGTGTAATTTGATTAAAAATGTATAAATATTACATTTTTTGGGGGGTGTAGATGACGTTGAGGCCCCAGTAACAGCTGACATGTTGAATTAACCCCTCCACCACCGCTAGCGTTAACCCCACTACACCCTCCCTGCTGAATCGTGGGTCAGACCAGGGCTGCCTGTCTCCTTTTAAAGAAACAAAACACAACAGAAAAAAGCCTTAAAGAGAGATGGATTCACTCATAAAGCCTTTTTCATTCATTCACTGTCTTTTTCACTTCTTGCTTAAATGTGTGTATGTGTGTGTGTTTGTATATGTGTGGGCATCAAGGACGTAAGAAAACACTCATCACCACTGCACTGAATTGCACAACTTCTGTGTTTCTTTTGTTAATTAATTAATTAATTGATTAATGAAACATTTTTTGTTTGGGAGAGGGATAACAGCTGGATTCAATGTAGCGTCCCTGTAAATAGCGGCTAATATCTTTAGACTTTAATGCTTGCCTTATCGTCAGTGGGAGGGGAAGAAACAAAACAAAAAACAAAACAATGAGCATTATAATGTTGGGATTCCTGATTTGAAAATTGTAGTCACATTCCAGTTTTCTGATCATGTAGTGTATATTTATATTTGTAGTAAAGTATTTATCTATTATCACTGTAAATGTTGTTTATTTTTTTTCTTTCGCGCCCATCTGATAGAAACGGAACATGTTGAAAAGTTTTTTTTATACGAAGCACATGGACGGACGGAGATCGACTGGTTGACAGCCTCTGTTGCCCCCCCCACCGCACCCCACCCCCCACATCACCAACACCTCACTCACAGCATCACATGTTGTCACACTTGGGGTTGGACTGAAACCAGATATTGATTTTATTTTTAAATGTCCTGTTCCTTCGTGGTGGAAAAGCCTAAAATAAACAGGACAGGACTGAAGATTTTGTGTAAAAAATGCCTTAAAATGCTATAATAATAGTTTAAATCTTACAAAATATATAATTGAAGCTGCAATAATTAATTTCTTGGGCCACTTTTTGGCAAAAAACAAAAAAAGCTGTAAACATTACACTCATGTACAGTAATACCACCTTAAAAATATGGGTGAATCTAGCTAACAGTTGCCAACATTAGCATTAATTAGCAACTTTGATAATGGATATGTAATTAATATAATCCAACACTCACTCTGCTTCTGGTCTCTACCCACTCCAGAGGAAAACATCTGGTTTATCATCTGGTGCATATTAAACACATTCTTTTCTTCACTGTTAATATTTAAGAATTGTTTTTTTTTCTTTAGATTTAAATTACTCAAAAATTGTAGAATTATAATGATAAAAGATGTTATAATACATTTTGTCCACTTGTAGCCAGCAGAACAAGCTGTAAACACCATGTTCATGTAATACCACCTTAAGATGATGAGGTGAATCTGCTGAAAAGAAGCCTGTTGTATCTTTGCATTAATTAGCAGCTGTGTTTCTGGACATCTGATTAATGTAAATCCATCCCTCGCTCTCGTTTAAACTCTGTTTTGGTCTCCACCCACTCCAGAGTAAAAACATCCTGGCCTTTAGCTCCAACAGCTGGCTGCTAATTCTGCCTGCAGTCTGGTGCATTGTGGGTAGTGAACAGTGGGTTTTTCCAGACTTGTTTTCCTAAAATATGCCACTGTTGAGAAATCAAAACAGTGATCTAAAAGTGGCTGGAAAAAAAAACTTCATACATCCACATAGAGATCCACAGTTATATTATACACAGTATTTTCTTTACTTGTATTACTGTGTATATATATAAAAAAATTACTCAGAAATGATCAAAATAAAAAAAAGTAAAAAAGATGTTGAAGCTGCATTAATTAAGATTTTTGCTGCCTGGGGCTAGCATGTAATACCACCTTTAAAGGGACAATGAGGAGTTTCTATTTGGTTATAAAAAAAGTCTCACGTTAATGTGGATGAATCTACGCTACCCACACTTGTTAATGGCTCCATTTTCAATAAATATATCGTTTTGTCTGTATCGTTATTTTAATTAATGGTGGAAATGCTGGGCGAGCCGACCAGCGTTTCCTTACTTTTGGTTTCGCGGACGCTCATGAGAATAACGCCGCCGCATTGCCGTTTATGGTCGGAACTACGACGGTATCTGATCGTCTTCGAACCTCTGACTTTAATTCTTGATGAATGAAAACATGAGTCCGTCTTGCGCCGGTCGAAGAATTCTACGGTGCGTGCGGAGGCTCATAAATGTACTGTGAAAACGCTTCGCTTTTCCAAAACTCCTCGTTGTCCCTTTAAAAGATGCTCCACAGTTGTACACAGCAACTGTTGATACTAAAAAATTAGGAATTTTTAACTTTAAATGACTCAAATCAAAAAAAGAAAAGAAGAAGAAGTCAAAGCTGGATTAATTGATTTATGACCACTTCCTGTTTACCAGCTGCTAACTGCAGCAGCTGTGGGTTGGAGTTTGACCTGTAGTTCCCTAGCTGTCCCTGACTTTCCTGTCCACTGTCCTTTCAAAATAAAAGCGAAAATGTCCACAAACAAAATAAAACCAAAACAATAAAGTTTAAAGCTCATTAAACTCATCTCTGTCAAAACTGATCTCAGTCCAGCTCCTCGGTGTGACCAGACACTCATCCGATCAGGGATCTTACTGTACAGGGTTATTGACGATGCTGCCGTACAATCAGGAGTCGGAGCTCTCTCCTCCTTTTCCACTTCACCGGACACTGAAGCCTCCTTCACTCATCCACCGCTCTTCTTCTTCCTCCTCCTCATCATCACCATCACATCCTCACAGCAGGTTGCATTCAGCGATTAAAAAAAACAATGGTAGATGGATTGATGGATGAACTTGATCCTCAGATTGTCACAGGACGGAGCAGAATAGATTTTTCTGTCACGTCATAAACAGTAAATCGTTAGTCGTTTTGTTTCTGTCATCTGTCGCTCATTAAACACTACAGCCGTCGCTCTTCAGGCCGTCAACAACACGACACCGCCGCCCATAAAACTCTGAAAACTGTACATTCATTTCTGGTTTTCTTGGTTTGACTTTTTTTCCTCCTCAAACTGCTTGTACAAAATTATAACAATTAAAAACAAAACAAACAGCTGTTCCAACATGATGTTAATGTTTATCTCTGAAATACTTGTATTTTTAAATACTTTTGCTGACAGGACAGTACTGACATTATTAAACTCTCGGTGCCCTCGGACACAGAGAGCGAACCGATGCTTAATAAAGATATTCTGATGTTTATTTGACTCTCTGTTTGTTCTTGTAGCTGCAAAACAACACAAAGACAAAATTAGTAATGTTCTTTATTCAAGCGAAGCATTTACAAGACAAACACACATCAAGTCACAGTCAGTGAAAGGCCTTTGCTGTTTTTTGTATGTTTTTTTGTTTGTTTTAAAGGTGCAGGGCAGATGAACACGTATGTTTTATTGCACATGTCAAGCGATGCTGCTGCTGCTGATGCTGCGTGGTGCGTTCAAGGCACACGGAGAGAACACGTGACCTCCAGCCTGAGCTCAACCTGCACAGGAGTTACTGACATAGATGTTTTTTAATACACGTCGAGGACTTATGTTTTGTTTTGTTTATAAATCACACAGACAGTGACATCAGACCGAGCCCAGAGCTGGTGTCATGGATGAAGAGTGAAAAGTGTGTGTGTGTGTGTGTGTGTCTGTGTGTGTATGTGACTTCGGTCACATCAGATTCCCATCTGATTGACAGCTTCAATAAAGTCACAGTAAACAGACCGGGTGTGTCTCTCTATCAGCTGGACAGCAAACAGCATCGCTATCAAACAATCAATCATAAAATCATAAAATCTAACAATAAAGTTTGAAGCTCACACATAAGAAAACACATTTATCATATAAATAGTTTAAAAAAGCGTTAAAAAAATGTTGCTACAGTAAGTTACACATGAGTTAAGTCTGAGGTTGGGTTAGTGCTGGTTCCCGGTGTCCTGCCGGCCATCCTCAGTGGGGCTGGTGCGTCTTGGCCAAGTCGTCCAGCAGAGACATTAACTTCTGCTCCTCCAGGGCCGAGCTGTGGGTCCAGGCCAGCGGCAGGTGGGTGGACACCATCCTCCGGTCTGAGCAACACACACACACACAAAAAAACACAAAGAAGTTACAGAAAACTGAGTTTAGAAAAGTCAAGTGAACGCCACACACACTCAGGATTTATTCTCAGCCCTCGTTCCCAGCGGCAACAACAGGTGGAACATAACTCAACGATGCTTCAGGGCTCAACAAGTCACATTTAAAGCTTTTTTAACGACACACAGGAAGTAGATTAATACGTGTTCATAAAGCCTCAAGTGAGACAGAGTGAGCAGAGGAGATGTGACTATGAATTATTTATTATTAGGCCTATATATATTTGTTCCAGTAACTTCCTGCAGCGTGTAACAATAATGTCAGGACTTGAACAGGAGGCAGAGAAAGAATTGATGGATGAACCAATGAAAAGTGACTGATGAACACTCGACTGACACAACCGTCCTGATTTTAATTTAGAGGTTTGAAACATCGCCTGAAAATTTAATTCTAAACGAAATTAGTTTTCAGAGTTTGTTGGACAGACAGACACAGAGCTGTGAGGCGTTCAGGTGGTGTGAAACGTTTTGAAACACACAACATACTGCGACCATCGCTGATCCACAACATAAAACATCCAGATGTTTTTGGAGTGTGTTTAGTTTGTGGTTAGAGACGGCTCAGGTGTGTCAGTTGTCCTCCATCTCACACTTTTACTCACACGTCACTTCACTCTGGTGTGAAACGAGGTGCGAGTAAAAACCAGCGACTTGGAGGCGAGACACTGGTTTTTCATGCACTGATCAATTTTGAGGTTTTGGGCTATTTTTCTACCATAACATGTATTCTTTCAGAAAAGTCTAAAAAAAATGGTAGAAAATCCACGTTAAGGTTTTTATTTAACTTCATTTTGTCTCTTTCGTCTGTAGATTTCTCCTAAATTCACCAAAAGTTACTCTGACCCACGTCATGTCAGGTATCATAGTAAAGCTCTCTCTCTCCTGAACAATTATGTAGGCTCCAAAAAATGTAATTTCTTTTGTATCCACAACCAATCGTAAAAGTATGATTTACATAAACTTTTTTACAGTACAAGTCTTTAAAGGTTGTTTTCTCAAAACGAGTTTTTCCTTAGACTCTGAGCTAAAAATATCCACTTTAGCAGCACTTACAGACACCAAACCTCCCAGTTTGATCCCTTTCTATATTCTGAGGGTTTTTACAGAGGGGTTTGTTGATATATCATTCACAGCCTGATTTATACAACATTTTATTCCTAGATTCCTAGAATTTTGATTTTTTTTTTTTTAGGGCTGGTGACAGTATTTTCTCATTTACAGAGTGATAAAAAGACAAAATCCCCTCTGTAAAAACTTCTGACTCTAATATGTCAACAAAATAAAACAAGAATTTTGAAAGTAGCTTTATCTATTGTTCAGATTTCAGTTCTCAACATGTATGCAAATTAGCACATGTTTCATTAGATATTGCCTCATTTACATATTTAAACATAAACTTTGACAAAATTTGTGATACAAAAAATATTTGTCTTAATGTAAGTAATAAACTTGGGAAGTTTCATGGTGATATTTGTTAGTTTAAATTTTTTACCCTATTCACCTGTAGCGTCCCCTCAGTGAACTGACTCATGTTAAATAGTGGGTTTGTGTCTCCGCTCGAGAGTTTGGATGCAGCCTCCTCGTCAAGGTCACTGGGTTCATTGTGTGTGTGAGTGTGTGTGTGTATGTGTGTCGGTGTGTGAGTATGTACACCAAAGTGCACTGGCCTGTGTGTGTGTGTGTGTGTGTGTGTGTGTGTGTGTGTGTGTGTGTGTGTGTGTGTGTGTGTGTGTGTGTGTGTGTGTGTGTGTGTGTGTTCACAGAGGCACTGTACACTCTGGCAGTATCTGGCACCAAAAGCAGCAAACTCCAGCTGCAATGGAAACCAGCCAAACCACTCACTCACTCACTCTCTCACACACATACACACACACACACACACACAGACCGTACCCTGATAGAAACGTCCGCTGGGGTTGGTGGCGGCGGCCTCGGACACAGCGAGCCACACCACGGTGTCGGCCCCCTGCTCCGGGGTCCGCAGGCTCTCCTTCATGGATTGGTGGAAGTCCGGCATGGCGTTGGCCACGGCTGAGGAGGAAAACACACGGCAGCCGATTTAAACAGGGAGTGAGTTTGATGGATTTGTCCACAATGTATTACATGAGTGTGTGTGTGTGTGTGTGTATGGGGGGGGGGGGGGTTACCTGGGGTGTCCACCCAGCCAGGATGCATGACGGAGAAGTGGATGTTTGTGTGAGTCTTTGCCAGCTGGTCTGTCATCACCACCTGCTGCCTCTGGACCACACACACACACACACACTCATGAGCAAATGTGTCTTGAAGCAGAAAGTCCAATATTAAAACTCATATTCTCATATTTTTATTTACATATTCTATTATTTTCTCGTGAATATTATTGTATAAGGACATTTTAAAGGGATAGTTCAACATTTTGGCAAATTGGCCCATTGCCATAACCCCTATAGTCATAGCAGTAGGTTTGTTGTCGTTGCAAGCTATTTTTAGAACGGCGGACCATAGCGTGGTGAATGTGCTTTATATTTGTATATTTATATCTTTATCTTCATCTTGTCCAGTCTTTGCTGAGAGAGCGTCTGTAGTTCGACCTTATTTCCTCCTGGGGATCAATGAATTATCAGATTCTGGTTCTGATTGAACTCATTAGACAGAACAGGGTCCGGCTGATATGAGCTCTCCATGGCTGATTCTCTTTAGATGAAGTTTTGGTCTTAAATTCACTTTTATTGCATTTGATGCACTTTTATATTTGCCCAGTTTCACCCTAAATGTCTATCTGATGCTGATTCACTGGGATTAGATCAATATATCAACCAATACATCTCCAATATCTCCAGCAGTGTCTCTGCAGGTCCAGGTCCAGGTCTGGGTCTGGTTCTGGTTCTGGTTCTTACCTTGTGCTGGGCATAGACCATGGTGCCGTCGTAGCGACCTCTGTCCGACTGCAGATTTCCTGTCCGCAGCTTCTGCACCAACATCCCGCCTGAAGACACTGTGATCTGGAGACGGACACACGGAGGGGGGGGGGGGTCGTAAAGGCCAAAGATTACAGACTTTTTATGCTTTGAATTTTTTGGGAAAGACCACAATTTTTCTCCACCAAGTCCATGAAACTGACCGATATTTCTGGGCTATTTCTACGCAATCAATTGTTATTTCTTGGCTAAATTTCTCGACATTATTGTGAAATTGACCGTTATTTCTAGGTTATTTCAAGACATTATGACGCAATTAATTGTTATTTCTTGTCTATTTCTTGACATTATCACGTAATTAACGGCCTGTAAATTGAAGGGTTACTGTGGTAGGACTGTCTGTTGTGTTTGATTATTTCTGGTAATTTAGCCAATTTTATGTTTTTATTTGATAGAAGATCAATAGAGACAGACTGAGAGAGAGAGAGACATGCAGCTTATAGTCGCTGACCAGGAAATAAACCCTCACAGGTTAAAAAAAACTTTCTGCTTCCTGTTGGTCTGTTTCCTCAGGTGTGAGACATCTGAGAGATGCGGACTCACCACTCTGGGGTCGGCACTCTTCTCCAGCAGTGGGATCAGACTCTTGGTGAGGATGTAAACTCCTGGAGGACAAACACAACGACACAGCTCAGATCCGTCCTCATGTCTCCTTCACACACTGAGCTCTGACCATCGACTCACCCAGGACGTTGGTGGCGAAGCTCTTCTCCAGCCCCTCCACGTTCACGTCCCTCTGGCTCATGATGGCGCCGGCGTTATTGATCTGCACACATGAGGCCAATATTTCCCCTTTAGATACATATACGATCAATCACTGACATATACGACATCATAGATTAATATCTGAGACTCACCAGGACGTTCAGGGCCTTGTTCTTTCTCTTGAAGGCCTCGGCGAACTCCCAGACCTTCTTGGTCTCAGACAGGTCCAGGATGTGGACGTAGACCTCCTGCAACGACAGCAGCAGCCGCGTGGGAATAATAATAATAATAATAATCATAATAATAATGAATAAAGCATCAAGTCTGAGTCAAGTCTGAAGGTTTCTCTGAGTCACACTCCTCGTACTTTATTCCCCGACTCCTTGACGATGTCGGCCCTGGCTTCCTCAGCCCTGTCCTTGTTCCTGCACACCATGTGGACGGTTCCACCTGAGACAGAGGAGACAGAACCGACATCAGTCTGTTGTAACATGACGGAGCAGCTGCAGAGCGGAGGAGGAGAGTACAAACATTATTCTGGTTTAGTTTATGACTGTATTCATTGCAAATGAGCAGAAACTAAGTGTACAATTTTAAAAAATCAAAATAATAGTGATTTTTATTCTTCCCTAAGTATAAAATAAACCAGAAATAGAGCAAAAGTGATAAAAACAAACTATTATCCTATAATTTCAAATTAAAAGTCTCACTGCAAAGTTATATAAATGTCAATTTTAATAATTTTGTGTTAGAATCATGAACTAAATATGATCAACTTGAATCTTGAAGCAAAGACAAGAAAGTTACAGTTAGTTTTTTTTAAAGAGAAGTAGGAGAAGAGGAGGAGCTTCAGTGACAGGTTTTGTTCCAGTTTGTTTATGATGAGAGAGAAAAGACAAAATATTATTCTCACACATGAAGTAGGACTCATCTCATACTCTTACGATCCCTCTGCCTTTCTATATTTATACATTTAATGAGGGAGAATACATTTTAAAAAAAACATGTGGAATAAAGCCACAATATTTCTATGTAGGAATCTTTTTGACAAGTTTCGACCTTTTTCGAAAAATGTCCATGTGTTTGGCTGAACCGAACACATCGCTGATGTTTATAGATAACGCTCGGCCCTGTGATAGAAGTGACCCTGCACAGATAAATGGCACAGCTAATAAATGGATGGATGGATGGGTTGATCCAATGCCTTAGCTTTAATTTACATCTTAATAAGGTGAATATGGCAGGACTTACAGTTCCTGTCTGGATGCATTTATCTGTTGACTCATATTACTTCCATTTAGATTTACACAATTTATAGTTTATATGATACAAACTGGGAAAGTTTTGTATTTTCTTCAAGTTCTGAGTATATAATGTGCATCAGATGATGCTATTCTTATTCTTATATATATATATATATATATATATATATATATATATATATATATATATATATATATATATATATATATATATATATAAGAGGTGTAAGGACATTTATATTCAGTAGAACAGACTTAAAGCAGATATCAGTGGAATGTTTTTGTTAATATAAGTCCTAAATAGTCCTATTTTCCGTCAGCAATCACTTACATGAAGTATTTCAGCCTAAACACGAGTCTCTCCGTCACTCTGCTCTGCTGTAACCCGAGGAGAAAATTTTCCTTGTGGGATACAAGTGTTATCCAATGAGGAGAGAGAACGGCATGAAGGGCTGTGTGTGCAGCCAAGGGATGCGCGTGAATGTGGTGACGTAGCACGAGGACCAATTGATGCCTGACAAGGGCGGGGGCTGCTAACTCATGGTGCGTTCAAAGAAACTCGTACTTTGTGTTTTTCCTTCCTGTGAAGTCATACCAGTTCGATCTGGTACGAGTTCACGGGTCGGAAGTTACGAGTGGCCGTTATAGGGAACTTTCACAGACAACAGGATGGTAAAAACACGAGCTACGGGTTACCTGGAACGCTACCAAGTCGTAGTTGTGACTTGAAGCTGTAACTTACGGTTTCAAAAGCCTGCCTTGAACGCAGCATTAGCCGAAACGGCCGTGAAGCTGATATCTGCTTTAATGTACAAGTTCTGACTGTTTCACATCCTGTACATTATTAGTGTCAGAGACAGATTCAGTATAACAACATAATGAGTATCATTACAGTACATGGCACAGAGGGTGTTCGTGTCTAGATGTGTCTGTGGGCATTAGCTACTGACATAATAGTAATATAATAAATAAGTTGTATTTTGTGACCACTTCTTTCTTTTTTTTATTGAAATACAGTTTAATTTAGTTTGTGTTCTGTTTAATTTATTATTTTCCGTTGTATTTCCTTACTCTAAATATGTCTAAATGTACTGATAGGTTTCTATATGTGTGCACTGATGTTTCTCTCTTTCTTGTCCATTTTATTTCACATGCAGTATATACTGTATAATATATTTTTTGTGTATGCCTGGTCCGACATCAGTAAGGAAAAACTCACTAAAATGTTAATCGCTGATATGGAACTTGTAGGTTTATAACTATAACTCCTTGTTATTATAATGATATGATATGATATGATATGAGGTGGGGGTCAGGTGGGGGCGTGTGGACTGGTACCTCTCTTGGCGATGGCCATGGCGGTGGCTTTCCCGATGCCGCTGTTGGCCCCTGTGATCATGAAGGAGCGTCCGGCCACAGAAACCTCCAGGTCCTTCTCCACAAACCTCTTGGAGGCCGACGTGAAGGCGCTCCTGCACAGAGAGAGAGAGAGAGATCAGCTGCTTGTTTATCTGCATCTCTGTGCCCCAGTGTGTGTGTGTGTATGAGTGTGTGTGTGTGTGTGCAGGTCATAGAGGGTCAGTGTTTGAGGTCAGCCTGTGTTACTGTATTTCCCATCACAGCTTTACTGTACAGACACAATGAAGGAGAGAGGGTGCCTGGCATTGTCTCTGTGGAGAGAGGGTTTGGGATGAGACGACTGACAGTGACAGCAGCATCACAGTGTGTGTTTGTGTGTGTGTGTACATATGTGTGTGTGTATGTGGCACCAAGGACCTCAATTCCCCCCATTGTCCTGGATGCCATTGTTGAGGGCGGCTGAAGGAGAGGGGGGGATGAGGGGGTAACACTGAGGCTAAATGCTCTTTCTGTTCAATGGTGTCATGCAGAGAGCGATTAGTGCAGGGTCAGAGCGGGCGGCTCGCTGCGACAGGAGATAACACAGAACAAAGGGGAGATGGGAAACAATCACAAAAGCACCTCTTCACACAACTTGGCTTTCTGAGCTCCGACCAGGACGAGGAGCCGCCGGCCGAACATCACATCACATCAGAGAAATGTTGGGGCTGAAAGACGTTGTACATGGCACTATCAACTAATCATAAAGCACTGATGTTCATTGTGTTTGTCAGAGAAGCAGTGAAACATCTGTTACAGCTGTATTCTCATCTTCACAGATCCAGCAGTTTCAACCTGACTGTGAAAATCACAGATAAATGTGATGAATAGTTCTTTTATTATAGGGATAGTTCAACATTTTGGCAAATTGGCCCGTTGCCATAATCCCTACAGTTTTAGGAGTAGTAGTAGGAGTTGTTTTAGAGGTAAATGCAGAGACTGCTTGCCGAAAAACTGGCCCTGACGCGCATCAGTGGTTTTGCATGAATTTACCTCTAAAACAACTCTGTCTGGTAACATTACGTTATTATCTCATAGCGTGGTGAATGTGCAGGTCACAACTTGTCCATGAGAGTGTTTTGGAGTTGTGGGATTGTGTATTTGATTAGTTTGATGAGGGAAACCAAGAAGCCTCCTATGTAGCTCTGAGCAGCTCACGGCTCTGCTCCACCGTTCTAAAAATAGCTTGCACCGACAATTAAAGGTAACGAACCTACTCCTAAAACTATAGGGATTATGGCAATGGGCCAATTTGCCAAAAATGTTGAACTATCCCTTTAATCAATAGATTTGTTATGGTGGAAATTATTATTAAAGCTCAGCGTGACGTCTTCAAATATCTTGTTTTGTTGGAGTGATGAGTCCAAAACTAAAAAGAAGTGAGAAACATGGAGCTGTTGGTTGAAGGTCGTGACCTCCGAGGAGCCTGAATGTGATTTATTGTTATACAAATAAAATTGAAATGAAATATTTGTGATTCACATTGAGATTAAAACACAGAAAAGCAGCAAATCTTCTAATATGAAATACTCAATTTTAGGAAATTTCTGGGAAAGTGATTGATCACTTGTGAAAAAGATTTACTTTCTGTTGAAAACTGATCTGGTCTACTGGTGTCATCTCCACTTCTCCTGGTTTTAACTGCCATACATAATCAAAACAAAATTTTACTGTAGTGAGTTTATCTGCTTCTATTCTTTTCTCTTCTATGGTGCAATGGTCTGGTCCAAACCCATCCTTTCTCTTTGTGCCTGTTTACTGTGTACAGACACATTCTGGTTTAGTCTATACAGTAGGCCTACATTGATTCATTTCAAATGAGCAGAAACTCAGTGTACAATGTTTAAAATCAAAATAAGTAATAATAGTGGTGATTTAAAGTTGACCCCATATAATAACATAAAGCAAAAATGTAATAATTTTGTGTTAGAATCATGAGATAAATAGGATAAACTGGGATTTTTTTGTTGTTGCTCTTGTTAAAATCAGAAATTCAATGAAATGAAAGGAAGTTACACTCAGTTTAACACCAGGAAACATTATAACAGACATTTTTCTTCTATACTGAGTTTCTTTTATTAGTAAATGCTGATCTAGATTAACTGACCTCCAAACAAATACACACATCTGATGATGCACACCTGGAGTCACAGCCCGGCTCCAGATGTGCAGATGTGTCCGGAAACACAGTGCTGGTTTGGAGGGGCTAACGGGAGGAGTAAAAAAAAAAAAAAAAAAGCCAGTGTTGTCTTACCTGGTGAACTCGGTCATCCCCTTCAGGAACCAGGCGGAGTTGCGGTACAGAGACATGGTGTCGCTCTGGAAGCCTCTCGCCGAGCTCCGAGCTCCCGCTGCGCTTTAACTCTGGAGCCGGACCACGTGGAGCCGGAATAAATCAACGGAGAGAGGAGGAGGAGGAGGAGGAGGAGGAGGAGGAGAGGGCTCCGGTGACCACCCAGCGGCCGGAGGGAAGGATGCATCAGGTCGGTCGGTTCACAGTGTTTCTGAGCCTGAACAGACTGAGATGTAATAATGATGATCCATAGAGATCGATCTGTCACCTCCATGTCCTGCATAAACTCGTTTCTATTACTGATCAATATCAATTTGATATCAATATCTCGACAGCTTATATACAAAATAAACAACATGATAGTGAATAACTTCAAACAGCTAGCACAAGGGAATAGAAGAAACAGAATGAAGGTTAAAACTGTTGATAAGAGGAAATATTAATATCATATCAATAACATATCAATTAGTGAATATCAAAAAATAAATTATATGGATTTTTAAAAAGTATCTGGGACTGTTGCTTGTACTAAATAAAAATATGAATACTTAAAAAAACAAAGACAAAAAAAAAACCATACTTGCCTCCACTCACCTGTGTGTGTGTGTGTGTGTGTGTGTGGTGTGTGTGTGTGTGTGTGTGTGTGTGTGTGTGTGTGTGTGTGTGCGTGCGTGCGTGTGCGTGTGCGTGTGTGTATGTGCGTGTAGCCAATCAGCAGCTGGAGCGTAAAAGGGCGCGGCTCTGACCAGGAGCAGGTGCGCACGAGCCGGAAGCAGCAATGTCGCCAGTCCTCGCGCCGCGGCAGGTAAGGCAGCAGCAGCATCAGGAGGAGGAGGAGGAGGAGTATTGTGGGAAAGACTCATCATCATCATCATCACCATCTTCATCAACCTGCAGCATCTGAACCTGAGCGACTTCTGTCGGACGGCTCGCGACAAAAATGGTGGGTGTCAGCGCGCGCTGCTTTAACCCGATGTAGATACAGTCGACGTCAACGCACGTGACGGCAGGAAACGGTTAAATAGTGTTTTATAATGAGCTATAGTTGCTACTGACAGAATCGTTGTGTTTTGACTTCCTGGCTGTAAATCAGTTCAGGTGTAAACCTCCTCGATCAAAGGTCAATAATCGATCACTTTGACATGTTATAAGATCTTTATTACTATGATTTATCCCTAAACTGATTTTTAAACATGTGGTACTAAACATCATAAAGTTAAAGTTTTCCCTTTTCATTAAGAAAACTTGAGAAAAGCTTAAAAACAACGTCTGAGAGGCAAATCAATGCAAAACTTTACGAGACGTATAAAGAAATCCTGACACCTGAGAATGCAGATTCACAAACACAGTTTTTCAGCTTGTGTAGCCTACTGCTGTTCTCTGGACCTGGACCTGGACCTGGACCTGGACCTGGACCTGGACCAGGACCAGGACCAGAACCAGAACCAGGTCCAGACCGGTCCTGTTTGATCTGGCTGCAGGCAGAAGCAGAGCTGCTTGGCGGCTGCACCTCAGGGCAAAGAGCTTCATTAATGGCCCCTTGCACAACACAACCATTGTGTATCAGTGCAGTGTTTTATTACTCTATTACACCACGGTGATAAGGACGAGTTGTGTTTCCTTGGTGATTTTCATTCACGTTTCTGGTTGGGAACTCTGATATTGCAGATTAGATGTTAACTGCAGCGTCTGTTGGGTTATTTTATGTATATTTTCTGCTAGCGTTGTGGTCCAAACCACCTAACCCGAGACCGAGTCAAGACCAAGACCAAGACCAATGCAATGCAAGACCATTTTGAAGACCATTACTGTGCCAGTACTAAAAATAATCATGTGGCTTGATATTTACATTATTCCTCAGCTAAAAAGAAAAGATCATTTTATGTAAACCAAAGTGAGCGAGTGACATTTAGTCCAGCTCTACCGATTCTGAGACAAGACCAGAAACCTTGAAAATGTGGTTTCAAGACTGGATGCGAGTACCACAACACTATTTTCTGCAGCTGTCCCTGACGTTGCACAACACACACACACACACATTTGATAACAAAGTGTGTTTTCCCTCCTCAGATGCGCTTTATGCTGCTGTTCAGTCGGCAGGGGAAGCTGCGGCTGCAGAAGTGGTTCACGCCCATGACGGAGCGGGAGAAGAAGAAGGTGATCCGGGACATGTTGATGCTGGTGCTGCCTCGTCCTCCACGTTCCTGCAACTTCGTCCAGTGGAGAGACCTGAAGATTGTTTACAAGAGGTGGCTGCTGCATCACACACACACACACACACACACACACACACACACACACACACACAGACAGACACACACAGCTGTGCTTGTTTTGTCTTATCTTTACGAGCTTTTTTTTTTTTTTAGTAAAAACGTCTCAGCGTGGTGGAGCCCAGGTGCACAACTCAGGCCGCGCTCAGCAGTGGGTTAACAAGACCTATAAAGAGTAAAGGTCGAGTCAGACACACAGAGCGTGACCCAGATTCAAGGCAGGAGTGTGTTCTGTGTGTGTGTGATGGTGCAACATAGTGATTGTTCTCCTACGGCCTTTTATCTCCTCACAGCAGCAACAACCAGGTCATAAAAGTGGAGTCAGTGGGAGTGGATGAAATAACAACCTTGCAGTGTAACAACAGAAACCAGTGCAGAAACTGGTTAGAGAAAAAAAAAAAACAAGGGCAAACAACAACTATTACATGGTAGAAATAATGTGCTTGTTTCTCAGTGAAATCTTTATATACTTACATAATGATTTAGTGGACGGCTTCTCCTCCTTTTCTGTTGCTGCGACATGTGACCTTTATCTTCCTCCCTTTCAGATACGCCAGTCTGTATTTCTGTGCCGGCATGGACGCCCAGGACAACGAGCTGCTGGCCCTCGAGGTGCTGCACCGATATGTGGAGCTGTTGGACAAATACTTTGGCAATGTGAGTATAGATCTGAGTGGTCGGGGGTTTTCTTAAGTAGACTCAGTTGACTAAAGGTTGGAGCTGTTGGGATGGTCTTCACCTCTCCCTGTAAATTAGATAATGAATATTAAGATTTGGCACTGTACAAATAAAATAAATTTGAATTGAATTCTGTCCTAGAAGATATACACTTGCTGTTTCCTTAGCCTGAATCTGGGCTATACTGTAGACAGCATGATTGCAACATCTGGAATCTGCCCAGATGTGGATATCAATGGGTCAGACTTAACTTGTACATCTCTGAAAAATGAAGTTTTTCTTATTTACTATCAACTATCATTATTATTATCATTATTTCTAGTGAGCTGGAGGACAAATGAATTGCCCTAGTGAATAAATGATTGATCTGTAACGTTGAAACATCAATTGATACACGTATACATCCACTGATATCAATCTATACATATACATTTATACATGATACATCTATTGATATATCTATTGAAACACTGATTAATACACCTAAACATCTATCTATCTATCTATCTATCTATCTATCTATCTATCTATCTATCTATCTATCTATCTATCTATCTATCTATCTATCTATCTATCTATCTATCTATCTATCTATCTCATAACTGATTTATATATGGACTTTAAATTGGTAGTGAAAAAGATCAATACAAAGGAACAGTTAACACTTTTATCGATACTCCAGTCTGAACTACAGTGACTCTGTGTTTTTACTAGTACAGTCTTTACTCTGTACGTCCACACTTTACCATTCAAACTCCCTCTGGTGGCCACAAGACGTCACTGCAGGAGGTCCAACCCTGTTTGTTCTCCTTCACACAACTAGACAAGAGCAGAGGGAGGTTCTCGTATATATACAAAACGTCTATTATACTATTGTTCTGTGGTTTATTTCATCCATTCTCATCCATAACTAACAAATGGAAGAGTATAGGTAAGCAAACTTTCATCAAGGACCCAGAAACTGACGTGTACTATACGACAAACCCTCAACTGATTGATTTTTTCCTTTTATTACAGAAAGTGTCTGAAATCCACGATGAAATTAGTCTCATGTTCTGTCATTTTGTTCATTTAGGTGAAATTAGAAACCCAACTTTGACAATCATTGTTTATTGTTCTGTCCTTTTCTGTCAGGTGTGTGAGTTGGACATCATCTTCAACTTTGAGAAGGCCTACTTCATCCTCGACGAGTTTCTAATGGGAGGAGAAGTCTTAGAGACGTCCAAACTGGCCGTGGGCTTCTCTCTGGAGGAGGCGGACACGCTGCAGGAGGTTCGCTCACCCGTCATAGATCGTGAAGTTACTGTGGCTTTTTTTTGTTATTACTCATACTATGTACCAACGACGTGCCTCCTCTCCTCTCTTCTCCTTTGGCAGACGATGGAGGAGTACATGAGCAAACCTGCCTACTGAGCCAGGAGGACGAGGGGGAGTTCAAGACGTGAGCCAAAGAGGTTTAAGACGTGGTCGTACACCGACGGCCACAATCCTGTTGATTTTTTTTTACTACGGTTTTTAAGAGTTGTAATTATGGAAGTGCCTCATATTTATTGACATCTCAGGGTTTATGACATGTTTCATATCAGAATGTAGGTTTTAAATATGATTTTTGTTTCCAACCTCACTACTTGTACTGTATATCGAAACTATAATGCACTGTGTGTTTGTTGGTTGAGTAAATGAGGAAACACGACACAGTAAGGAAAAAATAAAGTCAATGCTTTATTAACCTCAGGTATGTCACATATGACCACATTTAAGAAAGAATTACCAAAAAACACAAGTGAATCTAAGGGATCCAACACTGATTTTGGTCGTGTGTGTGTGTGTGTGTGTGTGTGTGTGTGTGTGTGTGTGTGTGTGTGTGTGTGTGTGTGTGTGTGTGTGTGTTGAAATATAAGGCTGGTGAGTCCACATGTAGGCTACTGGTTGTTAAATGCTGTTAAGCAACATATAAAAAAAACAAAAACCAAAAGCATCAAATGAATGTCCAATAAATAACAACTTTGTAAACCTACAGAAGAACTAAAGTCGACATGTTTTATTCTTTAAAATACTTTGTCACCCTCTCCCTCCACCAAAACACACACGTACATATACATATATATATATTTATACTGTGTTTTTTTTGTATATAAATATATATATGTAGCCTTATATATTCTTTAGACAGTTTTGCCGTCAGCGTCACTGTCTTCAGTTTCTGGGTTCAGGTAGCTCAGCAGTTTCATCACTGCGTCGTTTTCGAAGCTGCTCTCTCCGTCCGTCTCCGACTGTCTCTTTTCGTCTTTCGGGCTTTTGTCCGAGTCCACGATGTGACCGAAATAGTCCTGAATGGCCTGTTCGAACGAGCCCGCCGTGGCGCCGGCGCTCTGCCCGGCCTCGTCCCGCTTCTGTCCCGACGACGACGCCTTGCGGTTCAGATAGTACTGCGCCGGCATCCGAGCCGCCAGGTACGCTGCCAGCTCGTCCTCGTCCGCCGCCGTGTTGTCGTAGTCGTTCCTCGCTAGTGTGAAGTAGCGCCGCTGAGTCGGGGTGGACTCTCTCAAACGAGCGTGGAGTCGTGACGGCACTGGCGGCGAGCTCTTGTTGTTGAACTGTTTCTGCTTCCTGGCGGCGGGAGCTGCTCGGTCCTCGGCGGCGGCGGCGGCGGGCCCCAGCCCCAGGATGTTGAGGATCTCCTCCGTCCTCAGCTCCTCGGGCGTTTTCTGGCGCTCGGGGAGGCGTCTGCTGTAGAAACCGGCGGCTTCGGGGAACTTGTTGTGGATCTTCTTGATGGAGGGAATCTGCGAGAGTTTGTTCTGCGCTCGGCCGCTCAATCTGCTGATCTTCCGTGACCTTTCCAGGTTCCTGGCGAGTTCTCCGGTCCGCAGCATGTCCATCAGGTCCTCCGGTGGAATCTGGTACTTCTGGGAGATCTGAATGAACTCGTAGATGTTTCGTGGGATTAAATCGTCTCTGTACGTCGGACTCTGAGACGCTCTCCTCTCAGTCCTCTTCTTCTCCTCCTCCTCCTCTTCCTCTTCCTCTTCTTCCATCGCTCTCTTCTGCTCCTCCTCTTCGGTTTTCTCCAGCACCTTCAGGAGGTAGTAGTCCACCAGGTTGGCCACGTCGTCGTCCGGATCCTTTGACCGCTTGACTGGGTAGCTTTCATCATCTTCCTCTTCACCTTCATCACCCACATCATCATCTTCTTCCTCCTCATCATCATCATCATCGTCGTCGCCATCAATGAAGTCCAGCGCTCGGTCTGCCATGTGCTTGTTATTGTCGTCGTCCTCCTCTTCCTCTTCCTCCTCTTCCCGTTCTTGCAGCGGACCCCAGTCGAGTCCCAGATCTCCGCCCACGTCGTCGTACGCCACGTTCCTCACGTTGAACATGTCGTCATCTTCTTCCTCCTCCCCATCATCATCATCCTCTACATCTTCCTCCTCGTCTTGGCGTTTGTGCACGCTCTTCTTCGGGCTGGTCGGGCTGGTCAGCTTGTCCAGCTCGTCGAACACGGACTGCAGCGTCGCCAGATTCTGCGGCGTGTACTTCTCTTCCACGTTCTCGTTGGTGCGTTTGAAGTGGCTGGCTCGCTCCTGATCGTCCTCCTCTTCCTCGCCCCCCTCCCCCTCCTCCTCCTCATCATCATCATCATCATCCTCGAACAGCAGCGGCAGCTTCTTGTGGAGCCGGATGCCGTGTTGCTTCTGCTGCTGCTGCTGCTGCTGCTGCTGCACCCTGGGATACAGCGTTCCCTCTCCGTCGGCGCCGGGGCGAAGTGACTCTGGCTTCGACGCCTTCTCCGTCTGCTGGAGGGTGCTGAGCACGGCCTGGAGCAGCTCCTCGCTCTTGTCCTCCCTCCCCTCCTCCTCCTCCTCCTCGTCCTCATCTCTACTCAGCGCGGGGTTAGTAGAGGAAGCCAGTCTCAGCATCGTGCGCAGCTTCTCGGCGTCGTCCACGTCGTACGCCGCGGCGAGGGGCTGCTGGGAGTCAGCGTTGGTTCTCTGTCGGAGGCTCTCGATGTACTCCAGGGCTTTGAGCATGTCGACGTTAGGAGCCTGGTGGACATTTCCTCTCTGGGCGTCTGATTCACTCCCCTGCAGCCTGTGCTGTCTGAGCGTCGCCCCATCGACACCGGAGAGGAGGAGGAGCGGGAGGAGGAGGAGGAGGAGCGCTCGGTTGGGCAAACAGACCAGGAAGAGTTTGCTCGTGGTGCAGGTCTCAGGGAGCGAGGGCATGGTGGCTGCCTGCAGAGGGAGGAGGATGCACATGTCAGCGCTGACCTTTTACACATTAAGCTTAACAGGTTCGCAACGGTTTGCGCTCTGGCATTTCTCTCACGTCTCTCCCGCTCTTATCAGCACTTTAAATGTCTGATCTGATGACATCACAGACCTCAAGAGGCGTCGGTATTGATCTGAGGGCTGAAAATCTGATCCATCAATCTCTGCTCCTACATAAACAACTAAATGTATTGATCTATAAATCATTTTCAGATCTATTAATATTACTATTAGAGACTTATAGACAATTACTGCCAATGCAAATAATAACAATCACAACTCTGCACACTGGACTTTGCACAAATTATTTTTTTTTTTACAAAGAATGCCCTTCTGGGTTCAAGGGAACCGGGAATCGAACCACCAACCTGCTCTACAACCCAGACCACGACCTTTCTAATAATAATACTACAGTAACAGGTTACTACTATATCATTATCTACTATTACAGATAACAACAACAACAACAGTGGGAGGCTGCTGCCTGTTTACCAGCAGCGGTATTCGGCGGCTCTCGTCCAAATCTCATTAGTCGCCACAAATTGATGTTCTCCGTGAGTCACGGCCGCCCCGTTGTCAAGGTAACCCGGTAAGGCTGATGTTCACACGGAAGCCTCTCCTGCTTTATCCGCGCGGAAAACCTCCAGACCCCTATAATTATTCCCGCTTCGACCTCGCGCTTTATAACTGAGATTGACTGAAACGTGCGTAAAATTGATTTACATGTTTTTTTAACGCAAAACTCAAGGTTTTCATATTATAGCCTACTTTATAGATCATTAATAGTGATCTATATATAGATATCTATAGATATATATACAGGCTATATAAACATTACTATAATATACATCCTATTTAGTTGTATATTCATATTTAAGATAAGAACTTCTAAAATAAATATGAATGAATAACATAAGAAGGAGCATCATTTATGTCATTTTGTCGTGTTTACTTTCCTTTTTACGTTTTTCCACACTGGATTTTAAATCGATTTTTAAACTTTTACGTAGGCTACTTGATGTTTGTTGAATAAAAACGTAAAAAAGCTACAAAGCGCGTGCGGGTAAAAAACAAACAAACACAAAGCAGCACGAGAACAAAGGGACACGTCGGTCTGCACAGCGCTGCAACCTCTGCGCCTCCACATCTGTGGCGGTGCATCAGGTTGGTAAACAGCTGCTGTGGGATCGAGGAAAAACTAAAAAGAAAAAGAAAGAAAGAAAGAGGAAGCTGTATATTCAGATGCAGCCTGGTGGAAACACACACTATAGTAAATAATGTGCGAGTAAACAACAAAAACAACAACAAGAAGCGGGGTTTTCTTACCTTAGTGTTTAGTTTGTGCGGAGCGTCGTGAGTGAGCTGAGCATCTCTCTGCTTTCAGCACCGCGGACAGCTCCTCGTGCTATTAGAGGGAGCACCTGACTCGTGCGTCACAGAGCGAGGACACACACACACACACACACACACACACACACACACACACACACACACACACACACACACACACACACACACACACACACACACAGCGCAAGTAATTTGAGTCAGCCAAACCAAAAAAAAAAAAAAACCTGCTTGGCTCTTTGAATGTGAGCTGAAATAGTTTGGAGCCAGCACATCTCACCGCTTTTGTCGCAGCTCGTGGTGTAATGAATACATTCATAATGGATCTATATTTAGCAGCAGTGACTGAAAGACTGATGTGTCTCCACTGAGACACTGTTGGATGTTGGAGATATATGGTTGGTTTAGTCTATGGGATGGAGTTTATTATTATTATTATTATCGTTGATCATATATAAGTCTGAATGTGAGCAGGTGAGTGAAGCAAACACAGCAGATTAAACTCTAACGCTGGTAAAAAGCTTCATTAAGGATAGATGGAGTGTTTGTGGTGCATTTTGTTACCAGCAGCATCCAAACACACACACACATATGGCAGTGTTGTAGTGTAGTGTAGTGTAATGTAGTGTGACTGTTGTTGTGTGTGTCTCGGTGCTGCAGCACTGAGGGACAGAGACAGTTAAAAGTCCACCGATGACTCACATATGGACTCCGCCAGAGCCTGAGACGGGCGGGGTGACAGAGGGACTGCAGAGGAGTGTGTGTGTGTGTGTGTGTGTGTGTGTGTGTATGTGATAGAGAGAGAGCTCTTTCGTCAGCCTGGCCCACTGTGGTCTCTATTTTTGGCTGCCTGTCAAATCTTGTGTAGTATGGATCAGCGTGTGTGTGTGTGTGTATGTGTGTGTGTGTTTACTTGCAGTTCCATTCATAAACCCCCTCCCTCTGTTGCTGCATCCGACGTGGACTCAGTCTATCCTCCACTGACCTGCTTGTCTGGTATTCAGGAGGAGTTTTCTTATTTTCAGCTTCGTCACAGTGGAATAGAAAAAAAAGGGGAAACAGAAAGAGGGGGATTCTTCACACACGACCTGGAAAACCTGGACAACTCTTCACCAATTTTTCCAGTCAAGGAAAATAAAAGGAAAAAGCATAATGTCCTAGAAAAGCTTGACATGATTTCATGGTTTTAAGAAGATCAGGATCTAATTCTCATTCCACTGCCTGACAACAGAAACAGAAAATGTATTATTAGGAGTTCAGCTGTGTATGTGAGCACAGAATGAAGAAAACTATAGTGAATTAGCGCATGACGTAATCTAATGACATTTAGTCAATCACTGGAAAAGTCCTGGGAAAAGATTTCAGGTGATGAGTGGGAACCCTGATTGTAATATTTCTGTCAATATTTCTAATTTAGAAACATAAAACCAGCAGGTTGATCAGGTTCTGACACATTAAAGTAGAAAACATCCTTTAAAAACCCCTTCAGTGTCATTAAGGGACTTTAATCTACAATTTATAGATATCAAACTACATAAAATAATTCATATTGATCCCCTTTTTATCATCATTATCATTATAATTATTCCTGAAGGACATTATGAGAGCGACGTTCGTTAGAACAAAGTCGGCCTCTCTGATGCTGTGATCCTGGAGACCAAAAAAGAAAACCAGGACAAAAGAGCTGATTTTAATCTCACGTCTCCTTCAACCTAATTACACCCTCCCTCCCTCCTGAATAACACACACACACATCCATCCATACATCCACATCCACATCCACATCTACACCCACACACACAGTCCCAGTTTTGTACTGATGAAGCCTGAGCTGTCTGGCTAATTGCTTGTGGTTGTGTCTGTGGCAGGATTCCTGGTAAACAGAAACCAATTACAGCTCAGTTCCACCCCCACTTCCACTTCCACTGCCTGTCCACCACTCTAAAACAAAAAAACACACACACACACAAGGTTTTCCTCAGGTCATATGAGAAGTTTCTTACTGGCAATTACTCATTTTCCCCTCTGGATGTGCAGTTATTTGCAGCATGGTCGGTCTACGCCACGTTTGCTTTCACTTTAGGTCACAGTTTTATTATAAGGATTGTTTAAAACTTTTTTTCTTTTAAAGCAAAGTTCAATAATAAAGTTGAGAGCCTTTGGTTCTTCACTGATACAGAGAACTGACTTTAAAATGAATATTTATTTGTCTCTCTTGTCTCCTCAGTTGTATCATTATTATTATTTTTTGGTGAATTCCCGGTAATGGTTGGATTAAAATCCCTGTTGGTTTATCTTGATGTGCAACTGTGACAGTTCAGTGTGATTTTTTTTGTTGCTGTTAATGGGCAACAGGCTGCAATAAAATGCTGTAATAATAACCCAGAGCCATTACACAATCAGTAATCTGCTCCGTATGACTCGAGGGAGCAGACGTGTGATTTGTCTGGATCTAGAGCCTGAACATCGGTGTTGGCTCCACAGGTGAGTCAGGATGGAGCTATGTGTTATATATAATAATATGTCTCCTCTGGTTTCACATTCAATTAGTTTTACACATGATTATTATGTGAAGTTCAGGGATCATGAAGAGTTATAAAACCATTTGTCCGTGACTCCGGAGAGAGATTTCTAAACTCTGATAAATACCCGGTGATGATGTCATCAGGGAGATCTTGGATTATAAATTACAGGAAGGAATTAAAAGTTTGGAAATCACACTTAAAACTTAGATGGAAATGTCAAACCTCTATTTTATATTGTGCAATGTTATAGCAGCTGTTCGATCTTCTTTGTTTGGTCTTTGTTTCCTGATTTCGAGTGTCTATTCGTATTTAATGAGATTGTTATGTTTCATACAGGTGCATACAGGTGATGAGAAACTAAAGGAAATAATGAAGTGAGTGTTGTACCTTTTGTGTTTCAATCTCTTGTACAGTATAGAAAAGTCTTCATCTTGTTTTCGTCTCATCTGTTGACGCCTTCTTCTTCTTCGTCTGTCTTCAACAACCTCTCGAGGACTCACCTCCTCTTCACACCCCAACATGCCTCACTGGCACTTACTGCACACTCTCAGTTCACTCCTTCACCTCCTCTTCCTGCACTTCATCACTGAATAGATGTAGCGCTGCTGAGTGTTGACACCGAAGCCTCCTCCTGCAGCACTGCAGCTGGAGTGACATGACGACGTCCCTTTTACTTGGAAATCAATTTGAATAAAAGTTTCAGCCAAATGGGTAAACATTAAAACCAGACTAGACTAGATTGGTCGACAGTGAAGCCAGAAGAAGAAGAGCAAGTGGACGTTAAACTGCGTGTAAACTCCTCGACTATCTGGTGGTTGGAGATGAAAACTGAGCTGATTCTGGAGGAACTGTCTCCGTCCTGTTTGATTGATTGTTTGTTTGTCTCAGACCATGGTTGATGATGTCATCTGCGGCGATGCTAACAATGCTGAGAGGAGCAACAGTTGTGTTAATGTGAGAGGATTGTAGATGCTCAGTGTTTCTGCTACGTGGTTCTCCTCAACCATCTGACTGATGATTTCAGCCTGGATGAATGAATCAGCTGCTAAACCGTCAGAGTTTCTACTCTGATGACGCCGTCATTGAGTGACGCAGATGCAGTGAGGCCTTTGAGGTTTTGTTAAAGAAGATAGAATAAAGTTACATTTGCATGAAGCAGCAGATTTGTCCATTTTTAAACACTTGAAAAATATCCCTTTACATCTTGAACAAATAATTTGAGATTTATTGCAATGAACTACGTACAAACACCCAAGAAGCGATTAATCCTGATTAAATATTTTAATGTGAACTGATTGATCCCCGAACATATTTTCTATCTACTGTATGCAATATTTGTTTACCACTATGTGAAATAATCCAATAACAAATCAAAGTTCAAAGTTCACTGTAAATAATAACCATGAAAATACTGTTCATGATTGACAAAGTACATCTTTTACAATTCAAATATTATTATCACTTTATTTCAGTATATAAAAATATACCAATAGTGGGTGTGGTTTGATCAGACTGGACTGAAAATCTCAACATCTGTCCTCAGATGTTGCTCGATCCTGATTGGCTCAGAGAAATAGGTGACATCACCTTTTCATTCGAGCTGAGCCCCGCCCACTTTAAACCATTGAGCAGAGCTCAGAGAAAATCTTTATGTCTGCGTGGGACTTTATTTAAGGATGTTAAAATATTTAAGATGGTGTGCGTGTGTGTCTCATTGTGTGTGTGTGTCTCATTAAACCACATGGGAGTCTGTAAGTATCAGAGCTGGTTACAGACAAACACTCACCTCTCCTGGTCGAGGGCATCGTCTCGTTACCTCCTCTTCTCTCTGCGTTTGTCCCCTGGTGACTGAGCGGCTGCTCCCCATTCATTACAGCCGGCCTGACATCCCGTAATTCAGCTCCTTAACTCAGGTTGTCAGAGGCTTGGCAGGGACAATGTAGAGAGAGAGAGAGAGAGAGAGAGGGAAGGATGGAGGGAGAGGTTGTGAATGGGTTTGACGTCAGCCTCGTTTCTCTCTCCTCTGGTCGATTATGTGTCTGTGCGTGTTTCTGTGTGTGTGTGTGTGTGTATGTGTGTGTGTGTGTGTGTGCGTCTGGAAATAGGTGTGATGCATCATTTTTTTTAACCTCTTTTGTGAAATGTGAGATGTGGCACCAGATTGGGTCGTAGCCTCTCCCTATGACATTTATAGCACACCAGGGCAGATATAGAAAAACTCCCCCACCACCACATTTACCACCTTTTTTCCCTGAAATGATGAAAACAATGAAGTCATTCATTTCTGAAAACTGTGTGTGTGTGTGTGTGTGTGTTCGCAGCCCTCACACCTGTCTGGCAGGTTTACACAGGAGACGGGAGATGTTCACCACCACTGAAAGAGAAAGAAAGGGATCAAAGGTAGAAGCACAAAGAGCCTGATGTTTATCATATGTTTTTGTGAGGCAGCCGTTAAAAGACTCCCGGGTGCTAATTTTGATATGTGACCATTTATATACAGCTAACCGTGCTTGCTCCGGTCCATTCTCCTGTTGTGCCCCCCACCCACCCACCACCCACTGCTTCTGATTAGCGTATCCACAGCAGTGGGATGAGTCATCCGGTTTACTGATGCTTTGTGAGGAGAATACAGCAGAAACAATCAGACCACTTTGGCTGTTTATGAAAACCAAAATGAAACTGGCAGGATATTTAGCACGTCTGGAAAATTCATAAACAGGAAGCGGACGATACAGGAGGAGAGCAGCTTTTTTTCCCCCCTCTCCGACAGATAGTTTCAGAGGTGTGACTGAGATGTGCATCATTATACACAGATAACAGCAGTGTTTAAAGCTCAGGGGAGGGTGAATTTTAACAAACCTCGATGAACCCCCGCTGTCTAATTTGAATTCTACAACAAAAAAACAAACAAAAAACACATATAATGACATGAATACTCATATTGTGTTGGTCCTTTTCGCAGCTAAATACACAACAAACTGTGATGCACTGTGTAATCTGACACCTTTCTATCAGAATTAGCATTAACTTCTTAGCTCGTCTGTTGGATTGGACCAAATGTGTATCAATGAGCCTTGGCCTTGACCCATGACCCTGTGGCCAATTCACCACTGTTCCTTCCTTGGACCACCTTTTGATAGATCTTGACCACTACAGACCGAAAACACCCCACAAAAACTGCAGCTTTTCATTTGCTCGGTCACTCAAATTCTTACGCTTCTCCATTTTTCCTGCTTCTAATAGGCTACATTAACTACACAACTTCACTGCCTAATATATCCCACCCACCAACAGGTGCTGTGATGAAGTATTCACTTCACCTGATTTATTTCCTCATGAAAAAGTTAGTAGCCTATATTAGATATCTTAAAAAATGTTGTCACTGCAGTTTTAACTAATCTGAATCTGTTGTTACTGGATTTCCTTTTGGCCTACACATAGGCTATTTATAACACAAAGCTAAGGGGCATTTGCCAATCTCCAGTTCTTAATTATTTCGACCAAGTGGAAAATATCATCAGTAACACGGATTCCCAACATCTCAGACTCAAAAATTAAAGGAGACATATGCCCCCTTTCCACAAATTAAAATAGTTCCCAGGGACATATCTGTGACATGCTTTGGTCAAAATACCCCAAGGATCAAACATCACAGCTCTTTTCATCCTCTCAAAACAGCCCTGTTGAGAAAGGCTGGTTTCAGTGCCTGTCCCTTTAAATGCAAATTAACCACTGCTTGCCCCGCCCCTTCTACTGGTACCAGGTAGGGGTGGTCTTATGCAAATTCGAAACCTAGTTACATCACTGGAAGACAACTGAACATCTCGTAAAACAACGTGGATTTCAACCCAGGGAGCCTGAAAATTACAGATTTTTTTGTCAATTCTCACATTTTGGGGGCCGAAAGGCAAGACAAACACCCACATATATGTTAAAGAGCCTTATGATATTTAAGTGATATTTCCATCATAGGTCCCCTTTAAAGTCCAACATGGACTCTGCTGCTTGTTAAGTTTAAAAGGATATAATGTTGAATGATTAACAGTGTTAGCTAGCTCCCACCTAGCGTGTCGTTTAATATAAACAAACAGGTGATTGTGTTAATTCAAGACACCAGCCTGTAGTTGGTTGATTTAAAATCACATTTTTGTTGCTGTAGAAGCAACACTTTTTATTTGGTAGTTGATGATGCTAAAGGAGGAAAACCAGTGGCTATGTTTACCAGCAGGAAAGATCAGGTAACTCAAAATAAATTGAAAACTGCAATAACAAACTTTCAAAAATAATAGTTAATAAGCTATAGACATCAAACTTAAAATCATACGTTTGTTAATAAATACATTTACTATATATTTGACTTCATTCTTATTATCTTATGGTTACATAATAATATTGTTGTGTTTCAATACCTGACTGTAGCTATTACTATTATTTCACTTCCATGCTGTAACTGTAGATGACTTTGTGTGAAACTTGTCTAAACATTTATATAAGAAAAAAATGTCTTATGGTTTCTAAGAGACCATTCTCTCCACCTATCTGCTCGACAGCTTTATCATGGACGTCACGATACATGGAGAAACATGGTTTTTATCACATTAGTAGCAGAAACGGCCTGATCTTCCCTCTCTGATTTATTCCACATCTCATTTTGTCTCTTGCCTTGGGCAGCAGACGAGACCCAGAAAAAAAGAGGAACGTTTTTTTTTTTTTTTTTTTGTAGAAACGGATAAAGAGAAGTTGTCTGAAGAGATTAATAAAAGGAGAGCACGCTGGGCACATCCGCTGTCCTCTGTTTGAGGCGTTAGTGTCTGTTCTGCTGAGTTACACTGTTGGGTTCACTGACTTTTTGTCTAAAGCAACGTAAACATCCACCCTCGGTTGCGTGTGAAATCCAAGTATGTTGCGTGTCTCTTCCAGGTCCTGGGACTTTGATGTGTTGCTGCCTCTGCCTCATTCCTGCATCTTAAAGCCACAGAGCAGATGTTGTGTTGTTGTCTCCACATGAGGGAATATTTGTTGTTTATACCTCCTTGTTGAAGAGACAAAAATAAACCGACCCCTCCCTCCTGTGATATACCCCACCAGCATTACTGAGAAACAGCCTCTTTCTGCTGCCACACATTAGAGGACGGGGGGGGGGTTCTAAAATAAACTGGCATTGCATAACTATTTAACATTTATACAGAAGGAAAGAGAGGAGACAGAGGCTGGGGAGGATGAGCCCTGGCATCACAGAGGATTTGTGACTGTTTGACTGTTTGGTGGATGTGAAAGGATAAAGCCAAAGCTATACAGTTTGAGCTCCCTGTCTTCATGGTCTGTTTGCAGGGAATTCAAACCCCCCCCACCACCCCCACCCCCACCCTTACCCCTCTGCCCACTGGGGACAGAGTGGATACCAATTAGAGAGAGACACCAGGGGAAACCCTCAGTAAACGGAGCACCAGTTGGAAAAACATCAGTGAAACTGTGACACACACCGATGAAGCTGTGACACAAACAAATGCTCCAGCTCAGAAGCTACAAAAGCCATGTCATGTCGAGGATTTGTTGCTGCACTTCTCTAAAGTGTAATTCAAGCGCAGCAATTCAAACAGCAGATGAGTAATAGCGTCTCAGACTTCTGCTTCTACAACATAAACACATCATCAAATGGATTTGCAGCGACAGTAAAAATCGTGACGACAGCAACGCTGACTGTGTCCACAATAAAATATCAGGAAATACTGACTAAGAAGTGAAACTCATGGTTGTCATCAAATTAACAATTCAATCAAATGTTAGCATGCTAATATGGTGGTTAACATGGTCAACGTAACAGATTGTATAACCTGAAGTTTAGCTTTAGTGGCATGTTAGCATTTAGTCAGGGTGTTAGTAGAGACTATATTGACGTAGCCTCAGTGACATTAGCTACCCACATTAGCCAAAATATTTTGTGGGAGTAGTTTTAAAGATCAAAGAAGTGGGGTGGTCAGATGTCGCCATCTTGACAATATCTGACATCGCCACACTGATATGGACTGAGCCATCCCCATAAAAGCTCTGCAAAAACCTGACCATTGAACAGGGATGGGTACAAGTATTGAGTAGATAGATAGATAGATAGATAGATAGATAGATAGATAGATAGATAGATCATCTTTATTACGGACTCAGGTCCATTATAAATAAAAGGAGACAATACAAAGACACATACAATACAGTACTTGCTGTTGACGTAATTGTTTGAGTTGTGTTTCTTATCTTGTTTCTTTCTATTCGGCACCATGGCAGCCGTTTATGTTCAAGAAAACATATTTATTTTAAAGCAGATATCAGCTTCACGGCCGTTTCGGCTAATGCTGCGTTCAAGGCAGGCTTTTGAAACCGTAAGTTACAGCTTCAAGTCACAACTACGACTTGGTAGCGTTCCAGGTAACCCGTAGCTCGTGTTTTTACCATCCTGTTGTCTGTGAAAGTTCCCTATAACGGCCACTCGTAACTTCCGACCCGTGAACTCGTACCAGATCGAACTGGTATGACTTCACAGGAAGGAAAAACACAAAGTACGAGTTTCTTTGAACGCACCATGAGTTAGCAGCCCCCGCCCTTGTCAGGCATCAATTGGTCCTCGTGCTACGTCACCACATTCACGCGCATCCCTTGGCTGCACACACAGCCCTTCATGCCGTTCTCTCTCCTCATTGGATAACACTTGTATCCCACAAGGAAAATTTTCTCCTCGGGTTACAGCAGAGCAGAGTGACGGAGAGACTCGTGTTTAGGCTGAAATACTTCATGTAAGTGATTGCTGACGGAAAATAGGACTATTTAGGACTTATATTAACAAAAACATTCCACTGATATCTGCTTTAACTTTGACTTCATGGTTTAGGCTGTTGAGCGTTAGGTGACACAGAGTCCATACTGTCACTATTGCTGCAGTCGACAATGGAAATGTTACACCAATGTTTCGGAAGTGCCTGTTACAGGTTTTCAATTAACGCATTTGAAACTTGTGGAATTGTATATGTAAATGCAGCAGTTTTTGAGTTTATTTTGAAATACGTGCCTTTATTTTGAAACGAGTAAAGAACAGGAAGTAGCGCCGGTTAGCTCCGAGAGCTTCACTCAGAGACGGAGGAGCACCTGTAGCGGTGATGTTACCTGCTAGTTTGTTTTCCTTTTTTATCACTCCATGCTTCGTGGTGTTTGCTGCAACTGTGTGAATGTGATGTTATGAGAAGTGTAAGCTGAAGAATCGTATTTTTTGACCGGAAAAGACTGCCACTGGGAATGATTCTGCCGTTGATTGAGGAGCAGGCCAAAGTGGTCAGTATTACTCTGAGTATTATTTATCGTTACTAGCTACAATGCTAAGCAATGCTATTTCTGTAATGATTACAATAGTAATGTTGTCTTTATTTTGTTTATGTGAACATTCAGTTCTACGGTGTAAAGGTGATGTCGGTGTGGCGTCAATAAACATCAGTAACAAGGACCGGAGTCTCGCATCCTATCAATGGGCGGCATAGTATATAATCATATAGCCTATATAAAAAAAAAAAATCTGATAATTGATCAACAGGCTTGATAAATATACCTAAAGTGGGTGCGGTTTGATCAGATTTGATGGACAGTGAGTAGAAAAACTCAACAGTTGTCCTTAGATTTAACGCATTTGAAATTTCCATTGTTTCCATTGTTGGCTATGTTTCGGAGGTCTATGTCCGACCAGAAACATGAGTTTAACATTGGTTCCACTTGTGTTTCCAGTTGGACACAGACTTCCCACACAGAGGTTGCGCTAGACTTTTTCGTCGCCGGTCATTTTGACTGACGGGGTCATAAAAATTCCGTCATAATTAGTGTGAATGCTGAAAGCATTCAAACTATTGTTCTTCTGTTCGGCCATTTTCTTCCGCCTTTTTACGGTCTTCTTCTAGTCCTTCATACTTTGTGCTATTTCAACAATTCATATATCAAAACGTGCAGCTTTTTTTGAACTTTATCGGCATTACTTTTCTCTTTTTAACTATTTATACTTTTTAAAATATTTAACTTTTTCTGCAAATTAAACTCTAGACAAAGTATTTTCTCCAGTTTTGTAGCCACACTTGTCTTCTGGCTAAAATTCTGGTCAAAAATGCAAAGAGACTTAGATAATAATTTAAAATATTTTTTAAATGCAGCCAGGGAGCTCTCTGCTCTCATTCAGCCCAATGCATTTTTTTCACAGCAGCAGGAGAAGGAGCTCAACTTTGTAACTTGCTGTTAAGTGCTTTTTAATTCATTTTAATTCACCAAAAAATAGTCACAGGTCACAAAAAAGTCCTCTTCTTGCTTGGTGTGGCTAATTTCTGCACTTTCTCTACTTTTTTTTTTAAGCATCATTGAAAAATCTCACATTGATCACAGTCTCAACCTCTTCCCCACAACTCCACTGTAGTGTAGGGGGTAGGGTGGCCGCTTGCCAACCCTAAGGTCACTGGTTCAAATCCAAAGGAAGAACTCCTGTTATGTTATGTTGAATTCTGCTCTCCTCCCCTGCCTTCAATTGGTTACAGGTGTTTGTTATCTCTTTGATTACTCATACCAGTTTGCAGCACATCATCACATTGCAATCAATGACAACAGTCTTGAAAGCAGTGTGCTCTCTGCAGCCGAGTGGCAGAGTGAAGGTTTAGTGATCATAAGGTCATGGGTTCGATTCCTGCCTCAGTCATTTCACATCATTGCTTAAAGCAGAAGTAAGCGATCCGGTCGTTTCGGCTAATGCTGCGTTCCAGGCAGGCTTTTGAAACCGTAAATTACAGCTTCAAGTCACAACTTACGATTTTGTAGCGTTCCAGGCAACCCACTCGTGTTTTTCCGACCTGTTTTACCGGTGAAAGTGCACTATAACGGCCACGGCCAAGTGATTGCTGTCGGAAGATATAACTATTTAAGACTTATATTAACACAAATATATCACTTACTTCTGCTTTAACCTTTGATTCCAATTATTCAGCTGTCATTGGACAGTCTTTGATTCCTCATAGTATAAAGCTCATTGTAACTCAGGTCCTCTGTGGCCATATGGTTAGTGTGTTTGGTTACCACTCATGGAGTTGTGGGTTCAAGTCCTTCCTTGGACATGTTTCTTGTATGCCATTCCGCATGTCTTTGTCAATTTATTCTGCTAATTCAGCATGGTTCAGCATTGGGTTTCAGCATTCACACGCATGTTCCGTTAGGAAATGCTGTTTCTAGTCTATTTTTACCGGTCACTTTAATTTTTTTAAAATGATATTAATGCCATATTCAATAGCATTCAATTTTAATTTATGTTTAATTCATATCAAGTCCAAACAAATTGAACAGAGAATGCTCCGGAGCAGAGTCGGCGTCAGAGCACATCTAACCGTGGGTCAGTCAGTGAATGCGGGGTCACTTTCTGCCACTCAACATCTAAATACAACGTTAGATGACATCAGTTTTCTGTCAACAATCAACATGCTAACCCATGTGTTATACCAAAACATCCCCGTTAAATCATTATCGACCGTCATATTTGCACTGACACGACTCGCAGTCAACATTTAATCCACTTGAAGGAGTTTGAATACTGCGGGGAAGCTTTCTGTCTTCTTCTCTGTTGTTAGTGTTTATGTGTGGCAGCGCTACAGCGCCACACACGCTCCACACAGGCCTAGAGGATGTACTACAGCGTTTTCTACTGAGCGCACCAGCCAGCTGTGAGGTTTTTTTTTTTTTTTTAAATCTAATTCTCACCGTAGTGACTTTGTGACATTGTATATGTTTTATATCGTTATCCACCGCTCCATTTATTGATTATCCGCCGGCTTCATTGTAAACAAATGCACATGGCCAGACAGCCATGGCTGTGAATTGCAATCTGTCAAAATGACGGATGGCCTCAAAATCTTTCCGTCACAGTTTTAAAAAAACGGTCAATGACGGAAAATATCCGGTTAACGCGACCAATCCCACATATGTTTTACTGTACTTATTTGTAATATAAGGTAAGGAAATGCCCATCTCTACCATTGAACTACTGTATTTCTGTGTAGCTCCAAAGGAAAGGGCAGTTTCATTACAAGATAAAGTGGTGAAACATTTCAAATAAAGTGAACTCCTAAACTGATATTGACTTTTTTCTGTGGGCATTTTCTTTAAGTGGTTGGTGCAGGGTTTTTTGTGGATGGCCTCGTCCACAGCAGCTCATCACTCAGCGTCGGTGCCGAGCTCCCGGCTGCTTCTCCAAACTGACAGCACGTCGGTCAATCTGAATCTACTGCGGGTAAAACACCGAATACAGATAACTTCCTCACACACAGACACACACATCAAATCACCACAACCTTCACTTTAAGGCACCATCGAGGTGCTTCTTTCTTGGGGACTGCATCCAACAATGTCTGTAACTTTCTGACATTCACACCCACTTCACCGGCTAAGAAAGTAACTTGAGTTTTAACTTTTTTTCTTCCGCACACACCTTATGTAATTTTTTGCATGAACAACCAAGTGCAGCACTATGAATGTCTCAGAGGAGAGGCTGTCACAATGCAAGAAAATGTGCTCCCATATTCAAACAATAAAGCCTTTCACACTTTCTGTGAGAAGAGGTTTTGTCGTCGTAGGAAACCACTGGCTGTGTTTGTTGGTTTTTTATCTGCTTTTGCTTTTATATTGTGAAGTACAGAAGAGGTGATATCCACTTAGATTTCCTGGAGCTTTAGAGGAAATATTCACCTTATTGAATCCAAAAAGGGTTGACAGCTGCTATGCTCAACAAGATGGTACAAACTGTATCATTGAGCCGGTTGTTGAGGTTATATCCAATGGTCAGTTCAGCCAATAAGGAATAGACCTCCAGCTTGTCAGGTCAGTTATCTCATCTCGTTCACTGGCCTTTTTTTTCCAGATTTTTTCAATGGAGACCAAAAACTTCATCTTCTCCTCAAATTGATTAATCTCTGACTCTCACTCCGTCTATGATCCATCTGTCTTGGAGCACAGGGATAAATTAACATGTGCAGCAGGCATGGAAGAAATAGCTGAACTTGTTGGAGCGGATGTTGAGAAAAATATAGTTAATTTGGCAAAATAACAACAAGTCTTCAAAGCAGAACAATCAAACAGATTAGTTGTTACTGTACTCTCCTGTAATAGGGTCCCCACAACAGCATTTAAGGTTAAAGTTTCTAGAGTCAGAGTTTTCAAGCGTAAACAGCATCTTTCCTGATGAGAACACAAAGGAAGTTTGAAGCTAAATTTTGCTACGTTTCTTTCAGATTGGTACATAAATAGCTGCTAATGCTAATGCTAGCTTTGTAGCAATAGCGAAACTTATAACGCTTTAAATAAGTGTAGCAAATTGGATTAATGTCCTCAGGTTTAACCACAGAAACTATGTGATAAGATTTAGGAAAGGATTGTGGTTTGGGGTTCCTTAGGGTTAGAGGACGTCATCGTGGTTGTGTGAAAATAGTGAAAATGTTAAATTGTCGTGGATAAAAGAAACAACAATCAGAAAGTCCTGCATTTTGACCAAGTTAATCACTTTAAAAACTACATCACCAAACTTTTAAAATGTTGCCATCACAGTGAATTGTAAATATGGGTCGTAGTAGCCTAAGATGAATCTGTATCTCGATTGTATTCTTGGGTTAAACCTTCCCACTTCAGCTTTTTTGACAAGGAGCTAAACCTCCTTTTCTCATCCCACTTTATAAATCTGCCTTGGATCTGTTTTCTGTCGCTTCTAGCTATTGATTCTCTCCTTAATCCCAGAGCTCCCACTGCACAGATATGTCTAATCCATGAAGAAACACTAATGTGATGTACTGATGCAATAAATGTACCGAATACAAGAGCAGAGCGCAGTCATCTTCTTATGTCGCGCTGCCCTACGGCTCACCTACTGATAAAACACTTGAACGCTTGACACATCTTGGACAAGCCGCAGCAGCAAAGTCAAGTCAAGCTGACTGTGGTATATGCAGAACTAGTTAGCAATTACAGTCAGGGTTGTAGAGATCAAAGTCTGACCTTTGTGTCTGATCACCAAAGGCCTAATGAGAGCACAGACACCCTGCCCTTCCACCCCTCCCAGCCTCTGGTTTCATGTAGGTACCTTCTCTGAAGCTTGGCACATCTGCAGGTATCTGATACGTTTGTTCCATGAAAGCCAGACTCACCTCATGAGGCCCTGTCCTTTAACTCTGCCTATCTGATAAATAGGCTAGTCTCTAAAACAGGAACCCCAACACATTTTACTTCAAATATACCCCGCAAGTGCATTTATATTATTTTCTTTAACTTATAGGCTACTCATAATTACACAATTCATTTCCTTCTCTGGTTTCGGTATGTTACCATTAGGTTGCCGCTTATGCAACAACTCTTCAATCTGTGGATGTCGACGGTCAATGGCAGATTATGCTGCAGGCTAACGGGTGAGCTAGCCCTGTTAGCTCTATCTTATTATTTTCCTTTTTTCTTTTTTTAAATGGTTTCCAGCCGTCTCCACAGCAACTGGTTCCAGATCCATACCTGGTTGAATGCATTGTTTCTATTGGCAGCACCGATGATTGACACAAAGAGGTCAATGTTCAACTACAATAGCCTATTGATATTATGAAAAGCAGAGGGAGTTGCTAATGCTAAGCTAACTATAGTGGCATCCAGGACCAGATGTATAATTTTGAATACAGACTTTTTTTTCCTGCATAACCCTCTACTTTACAAACTGAGCTATCGAGTCCTTATACAGTATTGATGCCCAGTTCATGGTCGTCTCTGGAACAACCTGTTGCTAAAACTTCAGCTTGTAATGGGATCTGGTTGCCTGTCAACACACTGACATTTTGATGGATCACATTCTTGTTGCTTTATTACCTCAACTACACACTTGTCAAAGTAAAAATTGTGTGACTATATCTTACACAGTTGTGATGCTTCCGCTATCCATGGACATAATATGAACACCAGGAAAATTACTCAAAACTGGACCACATTTTTTTCATGATGACGACACACAAACACACACAGACGCACAAAGTGAAAACAACACCAGCCATGCTGTCGTAACTGGTAATAAATAAAGCCTCAGTCTGGGACCTCCCCGCTGTAACACCGCTCACGTCATAAAGGTCAGAACGCCACTTCCAGTAAACACAGCCACTACTGTTTACCCCTCTGGCTGACAGGTGTGTTCCCCCCCCACACACAAACACAAAGACTCAAATATCTTTTGTCAATATTTTCTCTTTAGCTGGTGCTTTTTTCCCCTGCACCCTCAACACCTCCAGAGGCAGAGCGAGCGGTCGACAAATTGCTCGACAATATCCAGAAAGATCACAGGTTCCTCGGAGAGAGTGGTGGTTAACAACACCGTCTGTGACCTCACCTCTGCTGCTCTCAGACTGATGATGGATGTCTGGTGTCTCAATGTCAGCTTCAACATGACCCCCCCAAACAACACCCACAATAATATTCAGTGATATTGTGGCACACTGTCCAACAAAATATTTCTGCAACAAGTGCTCTCAAGAACTGTGTTTTCAGTGAATCAGAGAAGAAGTAGCTACTTCATCTTGTTGTTCAGTTGAGGCAGGAAGATGTTGAAAGAGGGTTTATTAGACCAAAATATCAGTGGATGAATATTGTCCAAGATGCTTCTTGGTCTTCTTTTGATGTTGTTTCATATAATACACTATTACGTTTTTTTTTTTTAAGTCTAAAGCTCATTTTGATCCAGGCACCTCTTGGGATCATTAATAAGATACCTATACCAGTAATACTAAGGAACATAAAGCAAAAGCAGAACTGTAATATAGCCCTCATATAATTTACTATTCAAAACATGCATAAAAATATTCTTAGATTATAAAAGAAGATACTCCATATGTTCAAATCTGGTGATTCTGTAAAACCGAGTGTTTCTTCATAACATTTCTGTCACTTTTCAAACAACCAATACAAATGGCCAGAGTGTGAAATACATTGATCTAGAAATTAGGCTATTTTTCTAGGTTCACAAACTTTGCATTGTTGAAATATGGCAGGTTTAGAGGCCATATTGTTGTTAAAATAACGAAGGACCAGTATGCCTGAAGATGATCATACTGGAGGTCAGAGAGAAAAGACCTGTACTGTATGATTGTAAAGTTGGATGATTTGTTGCTGTAGATTCCATGTTGAGACTTATTCAAAAGAAGGATGACATCTCCACTAAACGTCTGCAGGGCGTCCTTGTGTCTAAAGTGCGTAGTGTCTGATCCCAAAAATCTCCATTTGATTCTGGCAGAGGATATTCTTTGATTATGTTTGACTCATCTGTCTGCAGCAGTAGCAGCAGCAGCAGCAGCAGCGCTCCTCCTTTTGTAACACACCCTGAGGTCTGACTGGGACCAACAACCTGCCTCGACACATCACGTTCACAGCTGTGACACTTCCTGTTTGGAAGTTGCCATCTAAAAATGCTGCACTCTGATGTCATATGGGAATGATAAACACCTGGGAAATTATTTAAAAAATAATCATTTTAAATAGGTCATTTTAGATCCGACTTGCCTTTTAAGAAGCATGTGAAAAATGTGTTAAAATATAGTAATGCAAATTCCCATCACATTAGAAACCCCGGGAAAATAGCAACACGCTTTAATCTTGTGCAAAGCATCTTATCTCTGACACATCAATGAACTAATCTAGGTTAGGAGGCTCTTGTCTAAATAATAAAAAAAAAGTTAAAACTAAATATCCCCAAAAAATATCCAAAAAAAAGAGAGCAAAAGTTAAACTCAACTCAGTGTTGACATGTAGCTAGTATTAAACAGTGATTGGTTTAATGGAGGAAGGTGGACTAATGCTAATAGATGACTGTGAGGTAGACAGATATGTAAACACTTTAATAACTGTCCCCTTAATACATGTTTTCCATTTAAATAACACAATATGTAGCCTTAGCCTATTTAATTTCTACTTTTTGAAAGTTTTAATTTGGGCACTTTGCACCTTCTATAAATTTCCTTTCTACTAGCAGTCAACCATAACCTGACTGCAGATGATTGATTCAGGAAACAGAGCAAACACTTTCAATTTCCCATAAAGCCATGAGTCATCCTGACTCAGTGAGCAGATTCTCATTAAACAGTCTTTTTGCAGCTGATTTCACAGATTTGTTTCGTCAGATTAGTTTCACCGTAACGAAAATAACAATTAATGGAAATCCACTTTTTTATTTTTTTATTTTTACATCCGGTGTTTGTAGATACGTTTTTTTCCCCCACGCCCTCTCAGTGATGGTGGTGAGTGATGACGAATTGCTCCTTTAATTGCTGGTTAAACTCGGCCTGAGCCTAGCGGTTGCTAAGTGCCCAGAGAGAAGAGACAGGAAGCAGCGTGGAGACTGCGGCGGCTGTCTGCTGCATGATTCTCTGACATCCAGTGGGTTAGAGAGGGAGGGGGAGGGAGGGGGAGGGAGGGGAGGGGAGGGGCGTCTGGAAGTAGAGCCAGAATGACTCATAGGTCAGGTTTGCGTGAGTGAATGAGTGTGTATGTGTGTGTATGTGTGTGTGCATGTGAAATCACATCTCTGCATTTGCACATCATGCAAAGTTGTGTCTGTGTGTTAATTTGTTTGCGAGGGGACGGCAGGAAGCGTCCAGCTCCGCTCTTTGTCTCCCTTTGTCTGGGATCCATTCACTTAATGCATTTTCACCACTGCTGATTATAAAAATACATCAAAGTGATATTTTGCTTTATTTACTCAGAAGAGCAGCAGGCATCGCTATTGTGCTCGGGGAGGTTTTTTAGCAAGACGTGCTGCTATTTGGAGGAGAGCTTATGCTTATGAAACTCGTGCCCTCGTTACCCTGCATTAATGCTGCTGCTCTCCGTCGGACACGAGTCCAGTGGTAAAGGTTCGGACAGCAGCAGCAGCAGCTCCAGGTCTCCATGTGCCGAGTGATACCAGGACCTTATTCCTTTGACCTCATGTGGACTCTGTGTTCCCAAAATTAGCCATGTACTTTCAGCTTCCTTACAGCTCCTGTAATCATTTTTTTTTTAAATAATAGTTAAATAGTGGAGAGACTAAAACCAGGGTCAGAAGGAGAGTGAATATTTTGATTTACAGTACATGCATCTGTATCAAGGTTATTCTGCAAGCACAATTTCTGTTTAATTTAGCCAACAGTTGTGTTGTCAGTTAAAGGGGTAGTTCAACATTTTGGCAAATTAGCCCACTGCCATAATCCCTATAGAGTAGGTTTGTTACCTTTAATTGTCAGCGCAAGCTATTTACGCTACAAGACAGAGTTGTTTTCAAGGTAAATACAGAGACTGCTTGCCGAAAAACTGCCTCCGACAGGAACGCTTATCAGCAGTTTTGCATGAATTTACCTTTAAAACAACTCTGTCTCGTAACGTTGTGTTATTATCTCATAGCGTGGTGAATGTGCAGGTCACAACTTGTCCACCAGAGCGTTTTGGAGTTGTTGGATTGTGTATTTGATGAGTTTGATGAGGGAAACCAAGAAATCCCATGAGCCTTCATAGCGTAGCTCTGAGCAGCTCACGGCTCTGCTCCGCTGTTCTAAAAATAGCTTGCACCGACAATTTAAGGTAATGAACCTACTGCTATGACTATAGGGATTATGGCAATGGGCCAATTTGCCAAAATGTTGAACTATCCCTTTAAGTATGAATATGGTTGGTCAAATAACTTTATTTGAACTACAAATTACAGGGCCAGCTGTATGAATGTTTACCCTGCTGTAAATGTTTGTTTACCCTTTTGTGAAAAAACAATAAACCCATGTTTAAAAAAAAAAAAAAAAAAAAAATTGTGGGTTTGATTCTCGCTTGAAACCTCTCCGTGGCGATACCAAAAAAGTATAAGGCCCCAGATAGAAAAGCAAAAAAACTGAGTTGAGTCAAGTCAAGTCGAGCCGAGTAGCGCTAGTGGAAAAGGGCCATTAGCACGTTAGCATGCCGATTAGCACTAAACCCAAAGAACAGCTGAGGCTGATGGGAATGGTGTTAGCTTTTCAGGCATTTGAACAAATGAATGTTTTGAGGAAGAGTTTTCACAGTTCATCCTCTGAGGAGCATGGATGTCCGTACACAGTTAATCAATCATCAATCAATCATACTTCCGTTCCTAATGTGCAAATTAACCTGCAGTAATGAACCTGATGTGGTACAAACCCAGCGGTTTGAAGCTGAGTCTTTCTGCTGCATCACAGTGCCGCTCTAATCAACCATGTCTCCTACTAATTAAATTAAACTAAACTGCAATGGGAAATGCATTATGTAGAAAACATAACTGCAACTAAATTACATTTAAGTCATTAATGTGGAATTCTTATAGACATACAGGCACCTTCCACGTCCCGAAAAATGTATTATTCTGTTCAATTCAGTCACATATAAATGTCATTTCTCAGTCGACTGGTGAATGAAACACACATCTGAATGAAGTGAGGCTCTGCAGCGCTGAGAGAGAATCGCACGGGAAGTCTGAGCACGGTGTCTGAACTACGTCACGACTCATTGACTGCTTTGTCAGTTAGCAGGGTGGATTTGCAGCCTGATAAACACACACACACACACACGCACGCACACACACACACACACACACAGACTCAACAGGCTGTTAATCTGCTGCGAGAGCTGTAAAGACTTGAGCACTTAAAACCAGCTGAGAGATGGATATAACCAGATCTAGAGAGTCTTAAATAAAAGTTACTTAGGCAAATTACTGAAAATCTAAAAAAAAAAAAAAAGAAAAGAAAAACGCAGGCTGATCTAATCCTCCTCAGGATATGTGAACTGTCGTCAGGAAATCATTTATCTCACAAACGGGTCGGGCAGACCTGACTGTCAGAATCTGTAGGAACATCCACTTCCTGTCCCTGGTCACACATCAGACGGCAGCAGGGGCACGAACTGTTCCAACACTCAGCCGATATCTCTCTTCATTAGCCGCCTCATCTTTTCATTTTGTGTCTCCCCTCGCTCCAAACAGCTCCACACACACATATATGCACACACACACACCCACACGTTTTGGTGGTGGAGGGGATTCGCCGTGGGAAGTTGTCAGACCCACTGAATTATCTGAGGTGTGTTGACAACAGAGGTTTACTGTGTGGATTCAATTATCTCCCTCGGCACCGGAGAACCAGTCTTTTTCGTGTCATGTCGCCGCCGCTGATGCCCACACACACAGAGTTCGATCACAGAGGGAGAAAAATGACTGCAATTATACTGAGTCACTGGACGGAGAGACAGAGAGAGAGAGAGAGAGAGAGAGAGGGAGGGAGGGGGAAGAGGAGGAGGAGGAGGAGGAGGAGGAGGAGAGGGGTTCGTGTCTCCATAGGAGCTTGTTCTTTTGAATATTACGCTCTGTTTGACATAGTCATGTTAAACCCATTTAAGCACGCACACACACACACACACAGGCTCTCGTCCAGTAAAGGATCCCTCTCCGCCGAGGTGCACAGCTGGTATCCACGGAGACCAAAGATGGTGTTTCTATAGATGGACGTCCTCCTCCTGATAAGCAGCTAATCTCTGATATCTAATGTCAGGGGTTTGGCTGCAACGCACACACACATACACACTGGACAAGATGTCTTCACACTGCTTTGACACCGACACAAAACAACAAAACTCCTATTATTCCTTCAATTAAACACAGTGTCAACAGTTCTTAATCAATGTCCTTCATTTCTTTCAGTGCTTACACTTTGACACTTCATATCCCTTCATTCTCTCAGGTCTTCAATATCTTTAAAGGGATACTTCATCCAAAATCAATTTTCTACTCACCGTCATGCCAAGGAAGGGTTTGGAGAACGTTCGGAGTCATCAAAACGCGAGTTCTGGGTGGGGGGGGGGGGGGGGGGGTTCCGGCTGGCAACGGATTTTCATATAATAGCGGCGAATGGCGCTCACTTTTGAATCGTCCAAAACACACTCTATGAAACATCCAAATACCTCCATACTGCTCGTCTGTACTGACCCAAGTGTCCTGAAGCCGCCACATGAAAAAGTTGTTCGGAAAAAAATAATTTGATCTCTGTTTTTAGTCTTGTAGTAGCAGTAGCCAAGTCTCCAAACCCTTCCTTGGCATGACGGTGAGTAGATGATTGGTGAATTATTGATTTTGGGTGAAGTATCCCTTTAACTTTTGAACAAAACAACAAGAACTCCTTCAATTCTTCCAACTCAACACAATGTCCAATGTTCTTACACAGTTTGTTTTAACTCCTTTCAGTGTTCAGGCTTTCACACTTCATATCCTTTAACATCTCAGTTCTCCTCAACCTTCGCCTGAAAAACCTTCAGTTTTTCTAACTCAACACAATGTCCGATGGTTTTACACAATCAGCCTCAACTCCTTTCAGTGCTGACACTTCATAACCTTTCACATCTCAGGTTTGTACCATTTTCAGCTTTTGAAAAAAACAAAAATCTCTCAATTCCTCTATCTTTACACAATACTTTCACAGGTTACTACTCTCAGTTTTTACTCTTTGACACTTCAAATCCTCACTTCAAATCCTCAGTTGTTCTCCACAACCTTTGCCTGTTGAACAAAATAACACTCATTCCTTCGATTCCTCTAACTTGGCACGATGCCCGATGTTCTTTCAAATCTTTCTTCAACTCCTTTTAGTGCCGACACTTCAAATCCTTTCATGCTCATGTCTCCACCACTTTCACCTTAAGAACAAAACTACTTCAGTTCAATTCATCACAATGTCCAAAGTTCCTACACAGTTTACTTCAACTCCCTCCAATCCAAACACTTCCACTGATTCAGTTTACGCACTTGAAGAGGCACCGGTTTCTTGCAGGACTTTAATTTCCACCGACCCTGCCGCACTTCACCCTGGTTCAGCCTCTGTATTTCAGCTGATACTTAATCTGTTCCAGCTTTTCAACTAATTCAAGTGTTTCAAATGTGGATTTTTCAGGAGCACTGACTCATCCCCTCGAAATGTAGTAACATGCAGAGAAAAGAAAAACCTCGCCGGGCGTCTTTATTACTTCTGCGCTGCATCCTTTTAGGCCGACACTTCACTGGGAGCGCGGCGGTGATAACTGATGTCAAGCAGTAACCTTGACACTTGCCTTTTATCAAGAAGAAGCTTTTTGCTGCGAGGACAGAGATGATTCTTCTTCTTTAGAGAGAATCAAACAGAAACATGTCGAGGGCAGTCGTAGTTTCGTAAGCTATTAATGCAGAGATCCTGACCGAATTATATCACAGCCTCGAGGCCTTGGCTCCAAGACTAAAGCTGCTGACTGACGTCTGCTCTGTAAGTGAGGAGGTGAAGGTTGAAGGCTCCCTGCAGAAATAAGTCTGAGCTGCACCTGAACTGCTCAGGAAGTGGAGTTGGAGAAGATTCAGAGTCAGCGCCGTCTCGTGTTGGTGGTTGAGTTTGCTGCAGACTCCAAAAAAGGGGAAAAGTCGATGGAGGAGGTGGATTACATTTGTTCTCCAATTCTCAAAAAAAAAAAACCTGTTTGGTTTTTCAAAAGCAACACCACAGGATTGGACAGGCTATCCTGAGCTTTACTTTGAAGGAGCAAGTGTGTCGTACGTGCCGCTGTTCACTATACCTGCACGTTTCACGGTGTCAAAGCGATTCTCCATCCGAAATTTATCTTTTGAGTCCCAAACAGTTACTTCTAGACGACTTCAAAAACTGCTTTAAAGCTTCATTTCACCCTGGGTAAATTATTTTTTCCTTATCTAGCTGATAACGCCACTTCTGAGACTTCTGCCGCCACCTCAGTACAATGGAGGTGAATAGAAACTTTATTTACGGTTCTCAGCAATAGAAAACGACTTAAGAGGCGGGAACATTTCTTTTCAGAAACAATGTCCTGGTTACTCTGAATAACACCAGGGGATCATGGGAATAATGTCCAGAATTTTAAAAAAGGGGCGATTTCTTATTTTGTGGTTCAAAAAAGTAGAAAATGAGGATGTGGAGTTTAACCTGGACAAAACACTTCATGCATCTGCCTGCAAGTTTGAATACAAAGTTAATATGAAGTCTGCGCAATAACTCAGAATTGAAACTAATTGTTTTTTGCTGTTTTTTCAAGCCAATTTAAATCAAGGAAATAAGTTAAAAACACAACATCTTATATATTATTGCACTGTAAAGTTGTCACTGAGAGATATTTACATAACATGACACTTGCATAAGAATTTGATCCTTTGTTAATGTGTATAAAAATAATATAGGTGCAGCAAATCTGTGTGTTTTCATGGAAACAGTGGACATGAAGAGAGCATCAACATCTATTTAAATATACAGTAGGAAACTCAAGTTAATGTGTTTCAGGTTCAGTGTAATTTAATAGCAACTCTCAGTCCAGCTGAATTAATCTTTGTGTGTGGCAGAGGTGAAATAAAAGGGCTGGACTGTACTCATCTTTCTATGCTTTGTTTTTTACCCACAACACGCACAAAAATACATACACATCTCTGCACAGCTCTTGTTCACTGGTTAAAGGGATAGTTCACCCTAGAATGATATTTCGCTCATTATCTACTCACCCTCATGTTGACTAAGGGCTGGAAGAATTATCAGAGTCCACCGTCCCTTCTCTTAGTTACAGGGGGTCTCGGCGTAGCAGTGAATTTCAATACAACGGTTGCAAAGGGACACCGGAGCTCTTCGTAAAAAAACACACACAAAAAAACATCCAAATACCTCCATGAGGCTCGTATGTAATGTCCGTCTTGTGCTGAAGCCCCAAATTGCGTAATTGTCCCGAAAAAAAAATTAAATAAGTCTATATTTTAAGCTTGTTTGTAGCGGAAGCTTCTCGTCTTCTTCTTCTTCTCCTATTCCTGGTCCGTCCAAATATCGCGTGATTTGCGCCGGCGTCATTGCGGTTACTGCGAATCACGCGATATTTGGGTGAACTATCCCTTTAAATAACAGCTCTGCAGATCAGTCCATGCCTCCACCCAGTCACTATACATAATATACTATACTGTTGTAGTCAGTCTCCAAACAGCCGCTCGCTGTTGAAGGCTGCCGCCGCCGCTGCTTTCTGCCTTGTGCTAATTAGACAGAAGATAATGTTACACCAACTTGGTGTTAATTAGAAACAGTCAGAGAATAGAATCCTTGAGTTTGAACTTGGTCTGATGCAAACAAGTGAGAAACAAGGAGACTGATTATGTGTTTGAAAATAAAAGAATTAAAGCTACATTTATCATGTTATACTATATCTTCAGTATATTATGACTATTATATACAATTATAAAATTCCAAATGTTCAAGTTCTTATTACCTACTTTATTTAATCTGCAATAGATTTGCCTGTTACTTCACCTGAAAGTACAATTTAATCTGAAAACTGTTTTATTTATAAGATTCTGTCAAGATTGACTAAATTAATCTATTTCAAGTTAAGTTAATTCACGTTTCAGTTTTGTTAATTTTAAATTAAAATTTCTCTCTTGCTCTGAGTGTAAGAGGACTACTTTGAAATCTGCAGTAGTGATTAATACATGGAATTAATCAGGTGTTAACTATGGAGTTAGGCAGCCTCTTACAATGATTGGATAATTGGACAAACATAAAGGAAAACTGCAGCATGAAGTAAAATCTGCTAATGAAACAAGTGGTAGAAAGAAAAAAAAAGAAGAAAAAAATCAACAAGTAGATCTTTCTACAGAGATCAAAACCAGTCTCAAGCTTTTGTCTGAGACCCCCCACATCACACACTCTTTAAAAGATTACATATGATGCTAATCTCATAAACCAACATGAGTCCCAAAAGAGCAACAGATGAACAGCTGGGCTTTCATGTTGACATATCCATATCCATCTCCATTACTTTTATTTTGAAGGTGTGTACTTTTCAATTGACTCTTTACCAATGATCAACAGCCCTTTTCCCTACATTTCCTGTTTAAAATTCACCATAAACACCTACTTTAGAGCAGGTAGGAAAAAAAGAGAGAGAGATAAAGTATAGTACATTAAACAGAGCATTTTAGTCAATTAAACCACACACAGGGAGAGTTCTTTGTGAAACCTAATGATGCAGTAACCACCTGATAATTCAATACCTCCTCAAACATGTAGTAAAACTCTCAGTAAACTGGTTGGCAGCGGTGGAACGTGTTCTCGGCAAATTAAATGCTAATGTCAGCCATGTGGCGTTACTGTGTGTATCACTCCACATTAAACTGGATTTTATTAGATCCTCAACACAAGCAGATTGAAACCGTATCTTATAATAATTTTCCTCACGGCGTACGGTGGTTACAGAACAACCAACCTTAAAACAGAGACGAGCTGTGGTTCGGAGACTGAATGGTTGCAAGTACACTGTGTACCACTGTGTACTACTATTGTACTGTACACTACAGTACTGTGAAGTGAGATGAATCGCACCAGTCCGATGGCAGCGCGGTGACTGACTGACTGACTGACTGATCTCAGTTCAGTTGCAGGAGGATTAAAGATAAAACTGTGTTTTGTCTTATACTTGAAGCAACCCTGCATTGGGGCGGGTATGGTTGCCACGGTAACCGGCCTATAGGGAGCTGCTCGTCGAGTGTGTAATTAAGCGGTGTGGCTCAATATGCCATTCATTAGACAGGTGTGTTGTATATAGCAGCAAAGCCACGGCTGTTAAAAGAGACGGCAGCGTGGCGAGTGGTGAAACTGTGGGGACTTTTTCACGTGGGCCCTCATGTTGGTCCGGCGAGCGGTTTTTTTTTCTTTCTTTTTTCTTTTTTCACACTCTCTGGACTGTGACTGTGCTCATTAGTAGTGATCCAAGCAAATGGATGTGGCAGAAGGAAGTACGACGATTCCCACCACAGACTTAATGAAGCTTCGCACACAGAGCAATAACAAAGCCGTGACCACGGTTCCTCGGACCGGGGTGAGACTCTGTGACGAGAACCGACTCAGTGTCACATGTGCGACCACGTCCACACACCCACAGCTCCACATTAGTCACAGTGTCTGTTACAGCAGGACCAGCTCATGTAGTTGGTGTCATTATATGTTATACTGCAGGGAGACATCTGAGAAGAGAGTGTGCAGAGGAGTTTACAATAAAAGAATATCACAATTACTCTAATTTCCCTTCATGCTGTGAGTTAAAAGCTGCTGCTACAGTAGGTGGACTTTCATTAGCTTCTGTCTTTCTCTATTTCTAGTTCAAGACCCTACATGTAACTAGTTACCAATTGTAGTTTTCTATCAGTCAGACTTATAGGCCCTACACTTTTTTATCCTCTCATCTAAGTCTTGACACAAAAGAGGGGGGGGGGGGGGGGGGGGGGGGGGGGGTGATATCTAGCGTTGCCACGCTCACAAAGTGAGACCTCCGAGGACTAAAAAAACGTGTTTACCACGACTGGGAGTATTTCAGGAGCATGGAGCGATCAGGTGAAGATGTAAACCATTTTATTTATGAACGCGAAACTCGCAAAGCGTGCTCTCTGGCTGGCTGGATTTTCCATTCGGGTTGCTGTACAAACATGGCAGCGCAAGATGACAACACTCTCTAAAGCAAGACCCTTGCTGTATATATAAAAGAAGAATTATAAGGCAACCAAACAAATTTTATTTTATAGTGAATACACAAGTACAAATATATTCATGCATAGTATATTCAGATTTTGCCAATAAACCTTTCCGTACACTCCATTTTGGCTTCCTCCAACGCAGTGAATTTCTGTACAATATGTTTGCCTTTTTGGATGAAAAGTGATTTGAGAACCAAACTAATTTTGTTGTGGGTCAGTCAGCCAAACAATGAGCTGAAAAAGGCTAAAATGCTTCAAAGAACTGAAGGGAAGTGAAGAATCATGGATCTAGTGTTTAATGTTCGTCACTGACTGGATTATAGAAATTTTCAAATAACAATTCAGCTGATGGAGCCACTGACTTTATTCCGACTGAACTTCCTCCAGCTCAAATTACCATCAGGAAATGGATGAAATGAGCCACATGTCCTCCTACAGCCTCATTTTGATTATCTGCAGTAAGCGATTGATTTTTGTTTCCAATATATTCAGTATTTTGGAGACTCCCCTCTGTCTTGACTTGGAGCAGTGATCCCTCCAGAGAAGCAGATGGAAATTAGCCCCTCGTCCTACGTTTCTATAGTAACAATCATTAGTAAAAGGTTGAACTCTTGACTGCTGTTTACGGACAGGAAATCACGGCTACCCACAGTCTGAATTTGTGGACAGGCAAACATTCAAGCCTGTCGTCTTTGTTTTTCTTTTGTTGGTGTTGACAGATGAGTGTGGGAGTGTGTTTCTGGATAAGGAACCGTTTACAAAAAGAGCACAAGGTCAGCACACAACACAACAATGAGCGTGTTACAGGCTGAACACCTCTCGTTTCGAAGCCAGAATCTCATTAACTCGGTTGCAAATTAAATGTCTCGGCAGCCAGTGACAAACACCACGTAATGAGAAGCTCTCTGGGTTCAGGCACTGATGGTCTCTGACATGAGGATCAAAAAGGGTCAAAGCTGTTACTAGAAGTCTGGGGAAAGTTGTCATGCTTGTAAAATAAGCTCATCAGCAACTCTTTGTATCGCTGAGTGCATTTCCATCACTGTGGTACTTCTGCTTCAAAAGGTTTTTTAACTAGCAAAAGATGCCCTGAGCTACTGCATGCTCCACATCCCAATCAGGTGAAAGGGGACGATGAGTCAAAAATGCAAACTAGCATTAGATTAGAGTTCCAAAAATAGCATGATAAGACAATTAAAATGATTTAAGACCTTAAAATATGAATTTATGCCGTATTATCCTTCATTTAGCAAAACTCAAACATAATTAGAGCATCATTAAGCTATCGGAAATCTTGAGTCTGTCAGGCAGGCCGACTGTGGCCTGAACAAATGAAGTTATTTCTTACATAGATTTTCAGATTGTTCCCCTCATAATATAACTGTCAGCCCTGGTAGATGCCTGCGTCCCCGTAATAACCATAACTTTTGTTCCATACTTTGCTCAATCACCATGACCTAGAAAAAAAGTCAGCTAAATTATCAGAGCACGTGAAGCCTCTTAACATCAACCTAAAATAAACTGACTGTCATCAGGTGGACTGCCAGAAGCAGCAGGTTTTTAAAGCAAGGCAATAGTATTTAACAGAATAGGTTTGAACACAAAATGTTTTGCCTGAAGCATGTCAATTATACATGTACGTTCACACCGAAAGCTTCCAAAGCGTCAAAAACGCTCGAGGATGAGCTTCAAACAAGACAGCTTCCAAAGCGGCAAATATTTTTAGCCGCTTTGGTCGCTCATCATTTGAATATCCACATATTATTAGAGATGCACCGACCAATCCACTTTTTTTTTACTCTAATTGCTTCAATACTGTCCCATTTTCCTTACAACTTGCAATGAGCAATGAACTTAATAGTCCAAAAGTTGCAGAAAGAGTTGGGTCTTCATTTCACAAGTTTAATTTCATGTCTGCTGTATTTTTTCTTATTGCAGAATTGAGCAACAAGCTGAAAATCACATTGTTCCGACATGTAACGGCTTCTTAAAGTTGAAACAGAATAACATTAACACTAGTTAGTGTTCTGCCTTTGGTGCCCTGACAATTTTATGAAGTTATATTCACTTCCCTTTTAGCTCTGCGTTGATCTCCACTTACTGCTGACAATACAGTCGGGTCTTTCAGGATGCACCGAGATGTAAACTAAATAGCTAGATTGGGCATCGTATAATTGGGCTGATCCATGACGCTGATCATCTTTGTGACAGATTAGTATCAGGGTTTTGGCCAATATGCTGAGCCCAGGTGTCGGCACTGGGACTGAAAAAGGGGGATCAGTGCATCCCTAAGGGTTTTCAGTTTGCAGGTTGGTAACGGTGACTCTCTGTTTGGTTTTGGGCAGCTACACATTACGGTAATGTACAGTGGGTTAGTAATAAGAGCTGAGGCTGAACCAAGAACAAAGTGATGAGGTGCAGCAGCCATCACCCTGTGCGACCCCCCTTTCCACACCCCCTACATCAAAAACTGGATCAATGGCAATCAGAAGAGGTTTACCCATGAAATAATCCCCATTGACAACCAGAGCAGTGTGTACAGATGATTACACAGACCCTCCCTCCCTGACGAAATCTTCACTTAATGAAAAGAAGTTTAATGAGGAAGATGGCACCGAGAAGGAGGGGCCGAGTTAAGAATGGAAGCTGGGAGAGAGATGGTGGGTTTTGAAATGACTCATTTCCAGACTCATTAATGGTGTGTATGCATATGCATTTGTGTGTGTGTGTGTGTGTGTGTGTGTGTGTGTGTGTGTGTGTGTGTGTGTGTGTGTGTGTGTGTGTGTGTGTGTGTGAGTGAGTGAGAGAGAGAGAGAGTGTGTGTGAGGCCTGAGGCAGGACACAGGCCCCACTATTGACTCCCACAGGAGGACACTAATGACAAACATCCTGCTTCACGGTGCAGTAGATGCTCCATGCATCACATCTGCTTCTTATTCTCACCCTGCTTACTCACTCTTTCTCCTGAGAAAAAACTTCACTTCACTTTCAGTCCCACCATCTCACACACGCAAACACACACATCTGCTGTTGCGCCAAAACAGAGGACGAGGCAGTTTTGCACATGTTGTCCCTGCTTGTTGCTGGAGACACAGCGGTGCATGCATCCCTCGACTTCCTGGTTGATAATAAATGAATGGTTCACTGTACGGAGCTGTGTGTGCGTAAGTGTGTGTTTGTTGAACATAAATTATTCAGTGGGGTGTTTATGTTCTGTAGGAAATGAGAATTACAATGCTTCAGCAAGTCTGTATCTGTGTCAAGATATCCTGAGGACAGGAAGACAGAGATACAGAGATAGATGCTTCTGTCTTTTCACAGCATTTTCCACTCATTTGATCTCAGGGCACGGTAATGCTGCAGAGACCGACTTCACAGTCTTTACAGTTGGTTGCCTGGATGTTTTTTTTTCTTTCATTGAGAATATTGGGCACATTAATCTGCTCCACTTACTGTATCTAAAAACCACATCTAAAATTACACCCAATCAAAGGGGATTTAATGTGCTTTTTTTTATACTAAGCAACGTCTTGTAACAAAAGGGACCTGTTTTATTTTTCCCTCTCCTACAGTCTGTGATATAGATGTTGCTGCTTGTTTATTCCAAGATGTAGGCTATGTTCTTTTTCAGTTATGAAAGTTGACACAAAGATAATTAAAATATGTTCACTGGCATTCATTCTCTGCATTTGTCTCTCAAAGGTCATATAACAAAAGGAAATCATATAACCTGTGGTTTTATTAAATGCATTAGTATCAGACCAGTAGCTACAGTTCAGATAGCAGGAAGTAACAACTGGTAGGCTATTGGTTGTATCCAAAATGGCAGATCATCCACTGACCATTGTCTGGAGACCACAAGGACTATACATTCACTTTGTCATATTCAAATACTGTTAAATAACACTGTGCAGTAAAAAAAAAAGTATCTGTAGAGGGCAATTAATACGAGAGTATACTTAATAAACTAAGTAATGACCACAGAAATATATTCAGCCATACAGTAGGCTAACTACATTGCTGGGTGCCTCACTGCCATTAAAGGCTTTAGTCTTCAGACATCAGGTTCAAATCCAACACTCTTCAATATCTCCATTTTGACTCCATAAAACAAAAGGCATAAAGGCCCCAAAGGCCCCAAAGGCCTAAACTTACCAAAAAATGAAAGCATTAACAACAAGTCCAGAAAACGGAGAACCTGGATCAGAACCTCAAAGACCACTCCTCTGTCCAGATATATTATTACTGTGAATAAATGATGGTTACCAGGTTGTTCGTCACCTCATCAAATCAGATCAAACCAAAATACCAACACCCACAAATACATAAATGCTTACATGTTTGTGAAAATTGGCAGTATGTAGCCTACCTCAGTAGCTCAAGGTATGATTCATTATGTTACATTTGAGTGTTGTCATTAACATTGGTCTACTGCATTTGATCATGCTTTTTATGTTTTTGTATTGAGCATAAAACTACAGTTCATTTAAACTTACCAGTTAGCCTTAAAAAGCAAGATGGCGGCACCCTCTGGCAGACTTCAGGTTGTAAGTCATATCATCCATTTGCTCCTTGTCTTATTTTCCTTTAGTCCACAACAAGTGTCCACAACTCAAAAGGGATTATTCATAAAACTATTCCAAGTCACAAATATTGTCATGGAGTCTGTTGTCAACTGTTCAGCGACATAATTTGCGAAAACTTCTTCCCACAGTTCTGCCTTTGCCTTTTCCCTCCTTCAGGCTTGCAGGGAGGGAAGGCTTGTTAATCTTATCCAGCAACCCCAGCAAAAACATGGATCTGTTTATCATCAAGTTTATCATCTAGCCTAGGCTACTTGTTCGATGCTGGACTCTGGTTCAAGGTAATGCAAAACCGACTGCATTTTCCATCTTCACCACCTTCCTTTTTTTTCCTCCTCCACCTTTTTGAAACTTGGCGGTTAAGCAAACAACTTCCGTGATGAACGAACGCCATTTTGAGAGACTCGACCGTTGGTACCATATGGTACAGGTGCGTGAGGAAGCGACGTGTGGGCGGAGCTTGTGTTTGGCGGAACGCTGCTCTGATTGGTCAGCTCCAGTCAGCTTCAGAAGGAGGGGGGTCTTAAAGAGCCTGTGCTGTTTCAGAAATATGTGAATACTAGAATAAAATAATGGGGGGGTTGTAGGTCCGTGTACGTTTCGTTAGTTTGATTTTTCCTTTAAAGGTGTACAGAAAAGAAAATTGAATTTGAGCCCACTTTGGGTCATAAAATTAATGTGATAACTCATCTTTCAGACGTTGTAGGCCAAACTTTGTGCAAAATTCTATTTTTGAGTAAATCCGGGATGAAAGTGTGTATTTTTTTTTTCGCATTGGATAATGCAGGCGCACGGATTATACGTCAGCCTGTACACGATTCACCAGCCACTGATATTGGATCCGTCATCCGTCATTCAACGTCTGAGACACGCACACACACACGGAGCTCGGGCTCGCCCCAAGCTTTGAATATCCCGCCCGCTCGATAACGACCAATCAAATTCGTTTTCCTCACTCGGGTAAACTCGTGTTGCAGCTCGTGACAACTCGGCGCGACAAACAGGACAAACGGCCATTTCTGTACACCTTTAAACTGAACTGTCAGAAAACGAAAGTCAGCTGGTAATTTGGTTTTCCGTTTCAAACCAAAAACCCAAAAACCAAAATTCAGGCTGGTTTTTTGTTTTTTGTTTTTTTGTTTTTAAAACGAAAAAACGAGGAAACCAAAATCAAATTACGGTAAAATTTTGATTGTCTTTTTGTTTTTGATCTTAAACAACACATTAACGCCGATGACAGACCGGAAGTGTCGGAACTTCAAAATAAAAGCCCAGTGAATTGCGTTATAGCCACAGACTGTAGATGAATGGCCTATAAAATCTTTTTTTTTTCTTTGTAAATGTTGTGTTTTGAGCACATGGATACATTTTCACAGCTGTGTTTATTTTTACACATGAGTGACAAGCTGATCGTTAAATAGTTCATCTTCCTCATGTACTGCTCTCCTCGCTGCGCTGGGTCTCTCTCCGTTGCGCTGTAGCGCTTCGCTTTTCTTCCATTCAGTCAGATCATTTTCACAACGTGTTCTGCGGCCCGTCTCCGGTCCCAACCGGGCTCCGGAGGCTGTCCCTCTCTGAAGCAGAGGGTGAGGTGGTCAGCTTCACTCCTGCAGTAACGCCGATGACAGCCTGGAAGTGTCTGAACTTCAAAATAAAAGCCCAGTGAATTGAGTTATAGCCACTGTACTGTAGCCTATAAATAGCCTATGAAATCTTTTTTTTCTTTGTAAATGTTGTGTTTTGAGCATATGGATACATTTTCACAACTGTGTTTATTTTTTACACATTAGCGGCCAAGCTCATAGTTCATCTTCCTCACTGCCTCGGTCTGTCCGTTGCGCACGCTGCAGCGCTTCGCTCCCAGGTCAGTCAGAGCATTTTCACATGAGGTCAGCTTCACTCCAGTCAGTCTTCACAGACAGTCCACTAAGAGTTTCTGAACATTTCCTCCTCAGTTTGTCCCAGGCGGCGGCAGATAGTTTTTATTTTTATTTTTTTATGGCTTGAACGCCATTATATGAGACCCGGCTATTAATTGAATACCGGCTGATTGTTTTGTTATTTGAGGAATATAGCTATATTACGATCTGCTGCAGTAACGTTCGCCACCTTATGGAATAATGCTGCATGGGGCTGGGTGATAGACCAGCTCTTCTCAGAGACTCAACCCGACCCTGAGATCTCCAACCCCGGGCATATTTGGCAGGTGGCAGCGGCCCCTTTATGGTTTTTTTCTACTCTTTTCAGTCACATGAGATCCAGTCCCAGACCACGGCTACAGTCCGGGATTTCATCAGGCTCCCTTCCCGGCACAGGGCACTCTAATTGGCAGCTTAGATGAGGGGAATCGCCGTGCGTAATGGTCGCGCGTAATGACAGCTCCTCGCCGGTGAAACACAATAAACTGCGCTACTTCTTGCATGTTTGTCTCATGACATGGTGGAGCCTACACAGAAGTCCGCTGTGAAAATGATCTGACTGAGTGGAAGCGAAGCGCTACAGCGTGCGCAATGGAGACAGAGACCCAGCGCAGCGAGGAGAACAGTACATGAGGAAGATGAGTTAACGATCAGCTTCGCTATGTGTAAAAATAAGCACAGCTGTGAAAATGTATCCATGTGCTCAAAACACAACATTTACAAAGAAAAAAAAAGATTTTATAGGCCATTCATCTACAGTCTGTGGCTATAACGCAATTCACTGGGCTTTTACTTTGAAGTTCCGACACTTCCGGTCTGTCATCAAAAACAAAAAGACAATCAAAATTTTACCGTAATTTGATTTTGGTTTCCTCGTTTTTTCGTTTTAAAACCAAAAACCAAAAAACCAAAAAACCAGCCTGAATTTTGGTTTTTTGGATTTTGGTTTGAAACGGAAAACCAAATTACCAGCTGACTTTCGTTTTCTGACAGTTCGGTTTAAAGGAAAAATCAAACTAACGAAACGTACACGGACCGTTGTAGGATGTCAGAGTGACAAAATGTATTTTAGCACTGCAAAGTGTTACGATATTTGTGACGTAATAGAGACAGCAAGCCCTGCGATAGATTGGCGACCTATCCAGGGTGTACCCCTGCTCTTGCCTGAAGTCAGCTGAGATAGGCTCCAGCTCACCCGTGACCCTAGTGCAGGATAAGCGGTAAAGAAAATGAATGAATGAATGAATGAATAGAGACAACAGAATTTTAGGGAGGAAGTATCATGGCAGATCCTCCACAATAAAAATAGAGTAACGCTCCGAGTAACTCTTAAAAGGAGCTGACAAGTCACATTGTCGCTAAATAGACTTGTGCATGTTAGTTTTGCAGGTGTTTGGTCATAATCCAAAGCACTGATGTCACTAAAGGAGGAAATATTTCATATTTTGTATCTGCCAATAAACAATTTGTTGAAATGTTTCTCTAGAGACAAAAATCAAATGAAGACAGGAAAAGACAGCGCATCGCCAAAGTCGTCAGGGTTCATCTTCAGGGAATTATGAATATGTGGAGCAAATTTTGTGCAGATCCATCTTCCAGATGTTTGGACATTTCAAATGGTAAGTGAAGAGTTTCACCTGTAGGGGGTGCTAGATGAAAAGTCATGGGATTATTACTGAAGTCGTTTAAGTTCATCCTCTGGTCTGTAGCTGGAAGGACATTTCACTGAAAGCCAAAAAGGTCAATCATGGTGCTCTTTCACGGTGACCCATGGCTTGTACCATAGATAATGACATATCTCAGGCTAGCGTGGCTAAAAATTTTATGGCAAAAACGAAAAATATCTCAAGAGACTTGGTCAGCTGTCAGGAAGGTTTTATCATCTGATGAGACCATCAGTCTAAACACCATGTTTAGACTCCAGAAAAGCTCCACAGGAATGTTTCAAATCAACAATCATCGTATCCCGGAGAGGCAGAGTCAGAGTCCAGACCTACTGAGAATTTGCGGCTGGACTCTTCACTCAAAGTCCCAAATGCAGCCTTAACCACGAATTATGTAGACAAATAATAATTTTTAAAAAATCTTATTTTAGGGTCAGTTTATGTTGATCCATAAAAACACATCCAAGCTTCTTTGATTCAGTTTTTTTTATACAATGCACAATGTTGCTTGAATTCACCTTAAAAATGTGAAACTCATGGGTACATCCAATAGAAAGTGGCTGTTTGTTTGTTAGAGTCTGTTCAATCCCCACAGAGACACACAGGCAACCCCAGACCCTTGCAGACACCTTTGAGCCTATCAGAGCCGTTTACCCTGTCAATACAAGTACGTCATAAAATCTATGTGTGTATTCTCTCCAGGCCGCTGCTCAGGCTGGTGTGGTGAGCTGTCATTGCAGTGGACTTGTGGAAAATGAGAGCCCGCAGGCTGTTGACGCTTGTGTGTGTGTGTGTGTGTGTGTGTGTGTGTGTTTGTGAGAGAAAGTGTGTGTGAAAGAAAGAGAAAGAGAGAGGCAGGGTTAAATGACACAGCAGTGAGAGAGAGAGAGAGAGCTTTGTCTTAGAGGAGCAGAAAACCTGACGCTGCCACCTGGTGTCCTTTGTTTTTAGAGAAAGCCAAGTGATAATCCACTCTGATGTGAGCAGGAAATTAAAAAAAACAACCTTCTTAAGGCTTTTATTTTAATTTTATATCACCTCTAAAGGTTTACCTATAGTCAGATCTAAGCATAGGGACATGATTGGGATAATTGGGACATGGCCTGCTGGGTTTATAGAACCAGGTTTATGAGCTATGGGGCGTTCATGGTACTGATGGTACGAGTTATTATCTGTGTTATTCTGCATTATCATAATGATCTCGTGTAGGCTATCTCTAACCATAATGTGATAATAATAGACCTGCCCTTTCCCTTATTTAATCTCTCTTTTTATCTTCCTTATTGATGGCAAGTAAGTACAATAACACTGCCCCCCACTGGTGCTTCATCATAGTGCAACATTAAAACAAAAACAACAACAAAAAAGGAGGTAATCAATATTGTCTCAATTCATTTTTTATACAAAGATTCCATCTTAAATTAGTCCTTACAGAGTGACAAATACAAACCATATGTACAGTGCATCGCTTTCTTCAAGTAAACCTACTACATCATCATCGTCATTATTATCATCATCATCAACTGTGTATGAACAGTTGTGTCCATTATTAGAAAGCTACAACAAATACATTTGAGTTTCTTTCAAGTGGGTTCCAGGTACATTTCAATACTCAAGGCCGTTTTCGTTTATTGGCAAGAGCAAGTCAAGTTCAGTCCAAACAGCAAAACAGCCAGTCTATCTTTCTCTCTCTTCCTCTTTCTCTCTCCGTCATTCAGTCAGTCCCCTGCAGGGTGAGTCATCAACCCAGAGAGAGGTGGTCCAGGAGGGGTGGGGGCTCCAGCTCCAGCACGGATGAGCCAAAGTCATACAGTTGTACAATAAAATGACAATAATGCACTATAATAATTAGGCTATATAATATAACAAATGTGCATTTTAATGTGTCGTTTCAGTTATTTAGATTGATTTTGGTCGTTTTGTCTCTGTGATTAATGTGTGTGTGTGTGTGTGTGTGTGTGTGTGTGTGTGTGTGTGTGTGTGTGTGTGTGTGTGTGTGTGTGTGTGTGTGTGTGTGTGTGTGTGTGTGTGTGTGTGTGTGTGTTGACATAGCTGCACAGCCTTGTTCCTGCAGGGATGAATAAAGTTGTACTGAACTGATCTGAACTATTACATTCACTATGTATTGGTTGATCTATAAGTTATGTTACCCCAACATATTTAGGGAATAAAAAAAAATAAAGACCAGTGTGTTGCAGATGTTTCAATCTGACCACTGTTGTCTTATAAGACTTTAAAAAAAAGAGAGAAAAAAAAAAGTTTCAATCAGGTAACTATCAGATGTGGCTAAAATGTTTCACTTTGGCCTCACAGTCCTGTTTGAGTTTCTCCAGGAGATCACGTCATGATATTGATGGATAATTGGGTGGGGGTGGGTCTGATTGGCCTGGTGATGGTCCTCCTCCTCCTCCTCCTCCTCAGGTTGACACCCCGGTCCTCTGGGCGGGGCTCAGCCCGAGTCGTCTCCGCTGTTCTCGGACCCCGGCTTCCCGGTCTCGTCCGGTCCCTCCGCGGTGCCGCTGTCCGACTCCTCCTCTATGGCGAAGCGCGTGTCCGCGGAGGAGCACAGGGAGCTGATGCTGCTCTGCTCCGTGCACAGCGCGCACGCCAGCGGTGACGGCAGCGCGCCCTCGTAGTGCAGGTGTCCGAAGTGGTTGCCGTGGCTACCGCAGAAAGGCAGGGACACCTCCACCGAGCGCAGTCCGGTGACGGAGACCGGGAAGGTGAGGCTGTGCTTCTTGGGCAGCGCGCCCCACTCCCGCTGCTCCTCCTCGTGCACGAGGCGCGTGAAGATGTTGACCCTCCTCTTCTCCCTCCTCTTGGAGCGGAAGTAGCCGAGCATTATACCACAGAGGAAGATTCCGTAGAAAGACATGACTATCAGGATGTACAGGTACGCGTTCCCGTCGCTTCTCCCGTCGCTTCTCCCGTCCACCTGGTTGTTCACGCTGCTCTGCGCGTCCACGAAGAGGCGTTGGGATGAAGCTGTGGAGTTTTCCGGATGCTCCATTTTCTGTTAAAGGTGCGCTGGAAAAGAAAGGAAGTGCAAAAACATAAATATGATGACCTGTTGTTGTACAAGTGTTGTTGTACAAAGTAATTACAAAGTGATGAGACACCATGAAGAGTCATGACATCCCACACATACGCAGTGTCCATGTGTGACCGATGACGAAACTCCATCACAAGCTTAATTTAAATAAGCAAAACACACATAAAGCCCAATGCAAAAGTAAAACAAAGTAGCATCAATCAGTGCTGCCAAAATGTTCTGCAAATGGCATCCAGTGCCTTCATTTAATGGTTTGTTGCACTATTTCAAAAACCTTAAATGAAATTAAATCAACAAATTCACTTAAATAAACAACTTCCTGTTCCTTTTTTACAAGATCATTTCCTTGGATTAATTAGGGTTAGGCAAAGTTTTTAGATACAAGTTTTATCTTGTGTTTTCATTTCTGAACTTTTTATTCTAAAGAAAAACCTTTACCAACTGTTTAGAAAAGTTCCTATAAATTAACTTATATTAGACTATTACACTGACTTATACTGTATGATATAAGTCAGTGTTAACAGTTTGTAAACTCCAGTGTCAGTGCGGTCATGCGTTCACTTACCAAAGTGAAGAGCTAAGTCTCATGTGAATCTTTGCAGCTTGTGTTTCCTTTCAGCTCTTCTGGACTTTTGGCTGCTCCACTACACGGATCAAGTTATTTATACAGAGACTCTGGATGCTTCATCATGAGTCACGTGACGGCCGGGGCCTGATTGTAAGATGAGCCCTGCAGCTATGGAAGCCCAGGAGGGACGTTTTAATAAAGAAAGAAAAAAAAGAAGAAAAAGACGGAAGAGATAAAAACTTCAAGATGCCTCTATCATTTGACATGACTGAAACCTCAGGGGGATTCTTCTGAACGCATCAAATGCCCATGAGAATATTAGACTTACTCAGAAACATTACATCATCTCTAGAGTCCAACAGAAAGTCCTGAGGGGATGTGATGGAAAAATACAGTTAGGAAAAGGATTAGGGTTAAAAAAAAATTGGTGATGAAAAGTGAAAAGATAACAATGTAGGAACTCGTCTGTGCATTTTGCACCAAACCTCTGTGGACACAAACAAACAATAACTCCATCCAGTCTTTTCATCTCAATGCATGAGATTTTTCCAATTTCCTTGCAAATGAACCTGAAGCTCATGAATAAAACCGTGCAGCATGTTTTTGAAAGGCACAGCGGCTACGACAGAGTGATGCAGAGAAACACACTGAGAAGGACACTTTATCTGTATTAGAAATTCGAATTCTACAAACCACTAATTGTGTATTATATACTACAAAATATAAGGGAACATGTACTTTTATCTGCAACAGAAATCCTAACACAACAATGTTAAAGGTTGTGCATTCAAATAATCTGTATTTTAGGAAAAGATACTTGCGCAAATGAATTAAATTTAAGTCCTAATTCTCCTGTTATTGAAATATTATCAAACATTACATGATTTACATAGCATTGCACTAGTGGAGCTGCTACTACCAACTTTTAAGAGGATGTGATGAGGCGACCTTGTCATTAAACAGATGTTCATCCAGTTGTCACCTGTTTGTAACCTATCAGCCTCCTTTAGCTCCAGGTTTGTTCTCCACCAACTCCTCAATGTACGAAGAGCTGTGTATGAATATTACAGCCAAAAGCTTTAAAAAGGTTTTTCACACAAGTGTTGTACGGTAGGTTATTGTCAGGTAAAATCGGATAAACTTCTTTACTCTTGTTTACTTCTTCCAACATGAAAACAACTTTTTCATTATTCCAGCTAGATTTTTTTTGGGGGGGGCGGGTATGCTTGTGTTCGCTAGCTCACTGCTCACTAAAGTACACATAAAACAAAGTATTCTGTTGAGTTTTCACCTCTTGACAGGGTCGAGTAAAGCCAGCGAGTGCACTGATTCAAACAGCTGGTAACAACTTTCCCTCAGGTCAAAGCTTCTGGCCTTGAGATTTCAAAATGCCAAGAGCAATGTTTCAAGAGCAGTCTCAAAAGGTGGATTCAGACGTGGCTCATTTGGAACAGTTAGTTTCCGAAACAGGAAACAACTGCTTGTGTTTGGCGCAACACAAACAACCCAAAAGAAAAATGCAATACATCGTTTGTTCTAGCCCGTGAATCAGAACAAAGCAAACTTATTTCACCTGTGACTTTTCTTAACAAACACATAAAATTGTAGGGGGTTCATCATCTTCTATCCTGGTCATGTCATCCTAACCAATGAGTCAGCTTTTTCCTACCTAGCGACAAAGATAAGAGATTCAGTTTCCTAATTTTGCTTTTATTAGGATAATGTTTAATTTCTGAAGCAAATGGAGGAAATTAAATATAACATTTACAAACAAAGGCTGATAGATTCAACTATCTCTGTGAGGCCCTGTTGGGCTGCTAAATGCTCCATTATATCCACCAGCACCAGCCAATCACTAAGTGCATCCGTCCGTCTTTCCCACCATTAAGCTAATGAAGCTAATTGGCTGTGTGCAACTCCGACTCAACGAAACCTGTGAAAACAGAGTCATCAAAGACATGTGAGATTGTTTTACAGTTATTATTAACATTTCCTCAGTGATATGGGTGGCACGTTCTCCGTCTTGTAATAATATGATTTCCAAATGACTGGTTTAATTCAATATAGTGTGACTGAAGCGCTCAGCAGACGCAGACAAGGAGGATTGACACCTCCACGCTAATGACTGGTGAGCATCAGTGGTTTAATTACATTAGACTCCAATCAGTCATTTACATTATTGAATCAGTGCAGGCTGATTTCACTCTTTAACTCATGAGCAGACGTAAAAACACGTCATGATCCGTCTGCATCCCGTGAGGACGTTATGATGAATATAAAATAATTAAAAGTGCTCAATTTAATTAATACAAGGTAGAAATATTGAATAATAAAATACAGCATTTATGTAGACCAAACACAATCTTTATTTACGTCATTTGAGTATTTTCCAAAAGGCAAAAAATTACAAATAAATAGTTGGATGCACTTACAGTATGTTACAAGGCAGGCTCTCGCCACAAGAGAGGGAGTGGAGCTCCTAAAAGTTAAAGTGAAGAAGCCGGACGAGAGCTTCCTCCACTGATCACAGCCCCACGTGCACAAGCATACGTCTGTTTGTTTGAAACACGACGTTGACACATCAGTCAGGAGTTAGAAAGGCGGTGACGCAAACAGAGAAGGCCACAGGTGCTGCACTGTGAGGAGCGGGAAGGGGGAGGGGGAAGGGGGAGGCCGCCGAGTCGCACACTCTGTCACACTCCTGCACACGACAAAGAAAAATGTACCAAGGCTTCGAACTGCAACAAGTGCAGAGGTTTCACTTGTAAAAAGAAAAAGAAATGTGCAAGATTTTCCACCCATGCACACAGAGAGGTTTCTATCTAATAATAATAATAAGCCCTGTGTGTGTAAATCAACTGCCGTTCATATTGCACTATGATTTTTCAAATGTGACAGTGATTACAACAGTCATTTGGTCTGTAATACAAGCGAGCAAATGTGCATTCCTGCGCGCTCTGTGCAGTATGTATACAACTAGACTAAACAACAGCACATCTTTGTTTCTTTTCTCTTTACATGAGCCTGTTCGCTGCATTTTTATTTGTCATTTTCCTAAAAAGAAAAAGAAGCAAGAGCATCATTGTTAAAATTCATGAGGGCAGATGTGGTCTTCTTTGCATTTTCTTTTTTTTTTCACTAATCTGCTTCTCTTTTGCCCTCAAATGACTTCTTTGTGTTTTTTGGTTTCATGATGTGCTGATGGAGGAGACGTCCCGCGAGCGCTGGGCCTCAAAGTCTGACTGTGGGTGGTAGGAAAAATAAACCAGTGACAGAACTCAAAACATATTAAGAAGAAGAAGAAGAAGAAGAAGAAGAAAGAAAAAAAGAGAAAACACACTTAACCGTCTCCTGGCCTGCAGGAGAAGGAGTGTGAGGAGTGAAACCAGAGAATAAAAAAATAAACGACAGAGAGGATTGTGGGAGCAACACGACGACGACTCGAGCGTCTCGTGGTCGAGCATAAAGCAACAAGGCGACAAGGTGCTCTAAGAGTTCAACAGATGACACACATACACACACACATCTGTTTCATAACTCACATCTGGATCAGTAAGATCTCCACACAGAGGTCACAACACCTGGATGGACAAAAAAAAAAAGAAGGGGCAGGGGAATGCAGCAGTGGACAAGGAGGTAATATTCATATTCATAAATATATATGTTTTTGTTTTTAGCTTGACTTTAGTAAGAAAAAGGCTTCCACAGTAAAAGGAGGGAAGGTGCAGCATCTTTTCTTTGAGATGATACAAACATTAATGTTTCACCACAGATTCATGTCACTGTGGATCTTTATGGACGGAGTAGAAAACAGAGGAGATGGAGATGGGAAGGGAGGAGGAGGAGGGGGGGTTGTTTCTGAGTCAAGTGTTGGTCTGTGCTTTGAGAACGAACAATGACGATGGCGACGAAGCTCCTCGTGGTTATTTTCCTCCGTACATTCTCTCAATGTCGTCCTGGTAATGTGTTTTCAGCTCCTTCCGTTTGAGCTTGAATGCATCAGTCACTAATCCCGTCTCCGGGGTCCAGGGGTCCGGGCTCAGACGGATCTTGCGAGGGATCTCAAAGCGCTCCAGCTGGGCTGCAACAGACGTGAAAGCATGGGAGGGGTTGTTAGGAAAGGAAACTCAAGGTGTGTGTTTTTTTTTTTTTTATCTTTCCAACGCGTCACTGTTCAGCCCTTTGAGCCGCTCTCACCTGCCAGCGCGGCCTCGGTGATGACCTTGAGCACCAACTCCTCGATGGCCTTGCTGTTGCACAGCTCCTCCAACGAGCCGCGGATGCTGTACTGGGCGGCCAGAGAAAGAAGCTGCTTCTGATTGGGCACCACGAAGCTGATCACGTACGTCTCATCGCTGCAGGAACAGTAGGGAAGGGGGAGGAGGGAGCGAAAGAAAAGAAAGAAGTCGTCACAAAGTGAACGTTCAGCCCCAGTGGAGTGACGGAGCACAAACAGGAACGACTGTCAACCCTTCGCCAAGTGAGATATTCGGCCTTAAAAGGAAACAGAGAGTGAACGGATCACAGCCCAGCACAGTGAGCTGAGGGAATAAATTTGGTCAAACGGCCAAACCTGTTTGTTTTCCACTGTTAAATGGAGCAGGAGGCACCGTCACCTTTAAAACCTGATAAAGCATAAACATGAGTGTGTGATGTAGTGTTGTCAAACATTAAAGGGATAGTTCAACATTTTGGCAAATTGCCATAATCCATATAGTCATAGCAGTAGGTTCATTACCTTTAATTAATTGTCGGTGCAAGCTATTTTTAGAATGGCGGAGCAGAGCCGCGAGCTGCTCAGAGCTACGCTACGGAGGCTCATGGGATTTCTTGGTTTCCCTCATCAAACTCATCAAATACTGTACACAATCCAACAACTCCAATGCCCCCGCCGGGAATGCGCAACAGTGGTTTTGCATGTATTTACCTCTAAAACAACTCTGTCTCGTAACGTTCCGTTATCATCTCATAGCGTGGTGAATGTGCAGGTCACAACTTATCCACCAGAGCGTTTTGGAGTTGTTGGATTGTGTATTTGATTAGTTTGATGAAGGAAACCAAGAAATCCCATGAGCCTCCGTAGCGTAGCTCAGAGCAGCTCGCGGCTCCGCTCCACCATTCTAAAAATAGCTTGCACCGACAATTAAAGGTAACAAACCTACTGCTATGACTATAGGGATTATGGCAATGGGTCAATTTGCCAAAATGTTGAACTATCCCTTTAAGGTTGAATCTATCTATAGGTTTTGTCTCATTATGGTACAATTTATTTTTTATGCTTGAAAATATCTATGACATTTGAATAGGGTGGATGATTGAATAGCAGCAGAACCGATGCATACATTAACACCTACTTGACATGGTTAAAGTGTTAGCGACCCGTGAGAGAGACATAGATTATGTTTGAACTCACTCACTCACTCACTCACTCACTCACTCACTCACTCACTCACTCACTCACTCACTCACTCACTCACTCACTCACTCACTCACTCACTCACTCACTCTTCAGGGAGTTAAGTGTAGACGACATAACATAAAAACATTTCCACACCTTCCTCAAATCATTTCCTCAGCATTGTTTTTTTTTTCTATTTTTCAGCAGGAATGTTATTCATGATGATCTATGTTGAGACCATCAGTTGTACACTACTTTTCATAATGCATTGTGGGATACTTTAAGTACACTATATATGGGATGCAGCAATAAAAATGGGACTCTCTAGTTGCTTTGTTTCCCCAACCATTGTACCAACCCAAACCTCCATCAGACACAACAACAGGCTGAAAAAGGACGTTAGATTATGAGCACTGCTGAAAAAAATCACACTCTCTCATTAATACTAAGGGATTACAGATGATTTTACTCGTGCAGTGTGAGAACAACAACACCTGACGTTATCTGTGACGTGTTTTGAGTCACTGACGAGTGCATGAAATCATCCTGCACCCTCTCATTCTTCAACATTAGCGCATTGAAGCTGAAAAGGACAGTGAGAAACATTTCGGGCTCAATACTGCCACCTGTTGATACCACTGGAAGAAACATGCCTTTAATGTGTTTAGGTCTTGTCACACAAAAGACTGATGTTATATATTAAGTGCACTAAGAAAGAAAAATGTCCAAAGAGTCTGAAACTCCTGCAACACTTGTAAAACAGAAGAACTTTATTAATTTACTGTGTCGCTGGAGTTTTGATGTCTTTGGTTATATATCGAGCTGCCGCGTAATTGTTTTCTGTTTTATTTCACTCTTTTCGATGTGGGCACGGAGCCGCGGTGCCTCATGAGACATCCGTCAAATTCAGTGACACCAGAAAACATCTCAGGGCTGCTGCTGCACTGCTTCTACAGCACTTTATCACCATTTACACTGACACTTCACTGGAAGCACCGCAGTTATGTAACAGTTGTTGTCAAGCAGCAGCCTTGACACTGAGCGTTTCCCTCACACTGTCACCGAGGACAGAAGAAGAATATGTTCTTTAATGCTTCTGCTGTAAATGGCCACAGGCTGCTGACAAATTCAGGGTCTAAATAAATTTGCAAACTGTAAAAAAACAACAACAAGAAAACTGGCAAATAGAGGCTAAACATGATTAGCTAAGAAGAAGATAAACAGCTACTTCAGTGGATTCTCTTATTACAGCCAAGTGGAGACGTAAACAAGCCTGAGCAGCATAGTCTGTAATGATGACAGTGAAATACACACACACACCTGTTGGCATAGGCACAGATGTTGTCGATCAGTGAGCAGTTCTTCAACATGGCCTCCACCTTCCCCAGGGAGACGTACTCCCCAGCCTGCAGCTTCACCAGGTCTTTTTTACGATCTGGAAACACAACAGAGGAAGCTGCTAAGTTGTGACGACATGTGTATGTTCATCTATGAGTGAGGATACAGTTGTGCTCAAAAGTTTACAGTACATACCCTGGAAGATTTTGTAACTGTGTGCCATTCATTAAGGAAAACATGAGTGATCAGACAAAACAGATTTCTCTTATTTTTAATGGGATTCAAATTAAACTGTTGAGGTTTGAAACTTTGATGGTACCAGACCTTGGTGGCTTTGTATCAACAAAACCCCTAAATTTCCACTTTTATGAGAGCTTGAACTCTGCTGATTGGCATTCTCAAGTCTTTGGATCTCTTTTTACATCCTTTTTTTGTTTTATAAAGTTGAACAACCTTCTCTCTCAGGACTTTTGACAGTTATTTTGCTTTCCCCACGGCTCAGAATCCAGCAAAGTCAGTGCAGCAATGGATGAAATGTGCAGGTGTTTGTCAAGAGCCCAGAATCTCATTGACACTAAAGTTGCCATTTAAACCTGTCTGTGTCATTCTGTGTGTATATTATCAGGGTTGAGGGTATGTAAACTTTTGATCAGGGCCATTTTGGTGTTTGCACTTATCATTAGGATTCAAAAAGATCAAACACAATTGTGTGATAATAAATGGCTTCGTCCAGCCACTAACTCTGAATAAAGAAAGTTTTGTTGCATTATCAATTATATTTTCTTAAATGTAGTCAGTATTTCACAAATTCTGCCAGGGTATGTAAACTTTTAAGCACAGTGTGTATATACAGTAAAAAAGAAGAAGGAAAATGGAGGAAGTTGGGGGAAAAACCCATTTGTCAGTGAACTGCGTCTATCTGACCAGTGCCATCTACAGTAGATAAAACAGAAGAGTTGGGGGCTCTGGCTCCGGAGTGGAGTAAACAGGACCAGGGAGTGATTTCCAGAAATGAGGTAAAATCTGATTCATGCGACGGTTTCCTGTCAAACTGATGCATGGAAGTGCAGCACAGAGGTCAGCTGGAAGAAACACAGGAATGTGGGGCAGAGAGTGGATGATGTGGACTATTTAATGTTGGAGCATCTGAATCAGGGCAGTTATCTACCCCCCCACCCTCACCAAAAGCCTGGGTTTATAGTCTTTTCCTCACCGATTATCTTCAGGCACCCATCTCCGTGAAACTCCCCGATGTCTCCCGTGCAGAACCACCTCTGGCCGTTCTCATCCACAAAGAAGTCGTCTTGGTTTTTAGCCTCCATCTTGTAGTATCCCATGGTCACGTTCGGTCCGCCGACCAGAATCTCTCCCCGAGGATGCGGCTTGTCTGTGCTGCGGTAGACGCCTGAAAGCAGAAAGAAAAGTTTTACGACATCAAGCGAATGAGAAAAGTCCAAACAAACAAACAAACGAACATTCAATTCTCCCGCAGCATAATATTTTTTTTGCAGATAAAAAACCTGACAGCGTGTTTACTCTAACTTCTATTTCTGCTCCGCCAGCCAAGCAGGCAATAAAGTCAACTTGATAAGTATCAAGATTTAACAGGGCGTAATAAAAATGAGTTATAACGCCTTACATTAAAAAAAAAAAAAAAAAAGACAGAAGTTGTGCAGGAGCATGAAGGAAAGCGGCGAGCCTTCCTTACAAGGCTGTGAACCACCAGTGATCTCTGACAGAACATGTGGCCTGGAAAATGTGGAAACGATGGACAAGTAAACTCCAGAAAGTGTTTATGTTTATGTGTGTGTGTGTGTGTGTGTGTGTGTGTGTGTGTGTGTGTGTGTGTGTGTGAGATATGGCTGCACTTAAGAGTATAATACACGTCACGTTTACCCATTCATATATTTCATATATCACAGCCATACATAGGCTACTACTCAGGGGTCGTTTGGGGATTCAGTGCTCTGCCCTAAAGGATGCTAACATCTGGAGGAGGTGGGTGTCAAAGCCAGCCACGTGAGAGGATGAGTGGGCAGGGTTTCATACAAGAATGAATGACGAGATGTATCCGTTTCAAAAACTAAAGTTTACTTAAGGAAAAAACAATTTACATCCATCACTCCTTCACTCCGTAGAAAAATTATGTGCTCCCTATCACCACTCTCACCACTCCAAACTGAGGCCGTCGGTGACGTAATCTCCCTCAAACGCTGCACTATAGATACACAACATATAGATCAAAAATACATAAATCTCGATCTCTTTCTACATCTATACATTTTGGCTCCTACAGTGGGAATCAAACCGCCGACCTGCTGCCGCGCTACTTCCTATAAAGCTGTTTGCAGCCGCCCTAGAGATGAGATGAGTCAGAGTCGGACTGATGCATGTTCCTGTGAATCCATCTGACATTGTGTATTTCATAGTGTGCGTGCATGTGTGTGTGTGTGTGTGTGCGTGCATGTGTGTGTCTGTGTGTGTGTGTGTGTGAGTGTGTCATCACTCACCCTCCACCCAGTCTTTGAGCTTTATCTCACAGCAAACCAGCGGTCCTCCCACTCTCCCAGTGCTGTAATCCCACACTGGAACAGACAACACACACACACACATGATCATGAGGAAGAAGAACACCACCAGCATCAAGGCATGACATTCGTTACCATGGCAACATGACCTCACTTGTTCCCTCGCCATGGAAACCCCATCCCCCAGAGAGGGAATATCCACCAAAACAAAGCGTTTTTTTTTTCTTTTTTTCCCCCTCTGGTCATAAGTGAGTGAAGAAGTGACCGCAGCGGCGCAGAGAGCCGGGCACCGGGCCACTCGGTGGTCGGTTCTGCTTTCTGCCTGGGAAAGAAAACCTCGCGAGGGCCCGTTTCCATTATCTGACAAAATGTGTTGTGTTGTTGGCAGCGATCGAGCCGACACATCGTGAAGTTCAAAACAGATGACTGGTGCATGGCAGATGCAAACAGATGAGGATGAGGTTTCTGTTCTCAGAGCGAGCAAGATGACTTGTTGCGTGTTGTTGTTTTTTTCTTGCTCTGTTTACTACAACCCACGCACTTTATTTTTTCTTATTATTTACCCCCCAACCATCCATTTTCCCATCGCTGCTGTAAACCCCCCCCCCCCCCCCCCCCTCCTCCTCCTCCTCCTCTTCGTCTCTCCTCATGTCCTCCCACTGTTTGTCTTTTTTTAGCCCTGCTCACAGGTTGTGGAAACTCCATCACTCTCGTACAGGTTCTGGAAACTTCCCACAGTTACTCAATGTTGGGCAACCTTTCCGGTAAAGCCCTGGGCACGCACTACATGATTTAGTAACTGAGTTCAAAATGAACTGGGTTCAGCTGAGTTACTGCAGATAGACATGACTCAGGCCAAACTGGCAGCTGTGTCATATCGAAGCTACGTGCTAACAACAGTATGCCAATATGTTTACAGTGCTGCTAACATGCTACCACTTAATGTTCATCATTGTCACGCCAGGCCAACGTTTTGTAATTTGCACACAAACACAAGGTCTTGTGTTTTGCAGGGGTTTGGCTCCTGAGAGGGACAAGAGCATGTGTCCAATACTTGTTGAAAAATTTCACTTAAAGAGGAACTATGAAAGATTTTTTAGCTTAACTATGCTACATTTTTGCCTTAATTAACCACCTTCAGAGTAACAGTGATGGTTAAATCAATGATTTTTAACTTGTTCCAGGGAGAATGGAGGCTCTTCCACCTACTAGCGTTTCTTGCTTGTAAGATCAGAGCCTCCGACCCGGTGTCCCAGCTCTCGTCTCTGCGGTACCATGACACAAACGTAACCCGCCCCGTAACCTGTAATCTCTTGTTTATGACAGATAAGACTACACAAATATACACATGGTAACATGGTATATGATAAATAACATGATCCACTACGGCTGGCTTCATTGTAAACAAATGCACATGGCTGAGAGGAGGGTTAGCAAAACAGCAGAAAAACGACTGGACCCCTTTAAAGTCACAAATATGTAAAGGGTAACTATGCAACGCTTTTTCTCTGTTTTGGTTGTTTTTTTTTCCTCTACAGAACTCCTCCTAGGTAAAAATCGTGCACAGCTCCTGTTTAACTCACGGTGGAGCTACAGCAAAAAACAAAAAACAAACAAACTGGGAAATCATCTAGTTTGGGTTCATCCTAGGAGACCATGAAGGTCTGTCACAAACTAACAGCGGTTTCTGAAATATTAGTATCTGATCGTGAGATTCAACAATATTAACGACATTATCAGTTTCTTCTATGGTTGAGCTGACTCAGATTTTCCCCCTTTTTTAAAAATACTATTTAATTACTTTGCTTTGGTCCCAGTCTGCAGGGGCGATTTTTTTTCCAAGGAAAATCAAGTCTGCAACTATCAGGAATTACCAGTGACCTTATCTTGTGATACAGTGTGAGCCAGCATCCGGTTCGGAGGTCACATCCTCGTACATTTACTGTAACATGCTGACAATGAGCTGATAATCGCTGCAGTGTCAGATCGGAGGCTGATTATTTTGTTGGATGTTTAAGGGGACATATGATGGAAATATAACTTTTTAAAGGCTCTTTAGCATATATTTGGGTGTCTGTCTTGCCTTCCGGCCCCCAAAATGTGAGAATTGACAAAAAAATCTGTAATATTCAGACTACTTTGGTTGAAATCCACACGGTTTAACGAGCTGTTCCCTCAGTTGTCTTCCAGTCATGTAACTAGGATTCAAATTTGCATAATACCACCCCTACCTGGTACCAGCAGAAGGGGTTGGTAGTGGTGGTGGCAGTGGTTCATTTGCATTTAAAGGGACAGACACTGAAACCAGCCGTTCTGAACAGGGCTGTTTTGAGAGGATGAAAAGAGCTGTGATGTTTGATCCTTGGGGTATTTTGACCGGAGCATGTCACGGATATGTCTTTAAGAGACCTGGGAACTATTTTAATTTGTGGAAAGGGGGCATAATACGTCTCCTTTAACACTCCCTTACACTCGCTGATGGTTCCAGCCCCACAGGTCTCCGTCAGGCCGTACCCCTGACCCACAGGGCAGCAGAAACACACGTTCATGAAGCGCTGTGTGGCGGCAGAGAGCGGCGCTCCTCCCGACAACAGCACCCGCGTCCGACCTCCGAGCAGAGAGCGAACCTTCCTGAACACCAGCCTGTATAGGTGTGGATGGATAGAGGAGGCATATGCATTTAAAAAAACACATGCTTCTCCGCAGGTTTAGGGGATTATACAACTCTCTGAGTGAAATGCACCTTTTCTACTCCCTACGTACTTGTCACATAGAGGCGTGCTGTGTCCTTTGCTGAGCTGCTCCAGCTTGTAGTTGTAAGCCAGAGTGAAGAGAGTTCGCTGGAAGCAGTTCATCTCCTCCACTTTGGTCATCACGTTCTTATAGATGCGATCCATGATCTCCTGCAGCCAGAGAGAAAGAACAGGAGAACAGAGGGAGAGAAAGAGAGGCTGGTGATGAGATACATACTGTACATGATGGGATTAAAAAGGAATAAATAAGAGGAAACTGTAGAGAGAAAAGTTTAGACTGAAGCAGAGGAAGTCAAAAGTCGGAGATAAGATAAAGAAGAGGGATGAATCAGAGATAAACTAGAAAAGAGAGTTACGGCCAGACACCATGGCAGGAAACCGTGATTAGATCTGGACAATAAGTTGATGTTTTGTATCTGCAAAGTGAAAAGATACAAATTTGAGAGATTGTTATACAAGGCCCAGGCAGGAGCTGTGACACTGAGCGAATGTGAAGCAAAAAATATTTGGTTCTTTTATATTTCGGCCTTGTTTGTTGTTTGGATATTTTTATGGGGATGGTCAAACTTTGAAGAAAATTACTTCAAACTAAAATTAGGCCTGTGGTTCCAGCTCTGCAAATATTTACTACAATGCTATAATGCCTATAATGACTTTTTTTAAATGGAAAGTAAAAAAAAATTGTTATAAAATCAGAAAATGTCAAATTTGAGTGGGCCAGAGCAGATGAAAACACAGGACGTTTACAGAACAGACCAGCTGTTTCTGGATACAACCAGTCCAACGAGTCCATACAACAAGTCCAGTCCAGTACAGTGTGGAACACATATGTGTTCCTAAGTTTGGTTGCATAACGGCAGCGCTCCCCCAATGGATTACTCACAATGAGTGACCTACAAAACCAGAGGGAAACGAATGGCATCTCGTGAGTTAGAGAAAAAAAAAACCACAACAGAAAAACAGAACTGATGTCGACTTCTTCAACCTGAAGGAAGAAATACAACAATGTGAGGGAAAAGATAATGAGTTGGGAAAGAAGATGAAAGGAGTGATGAAATTCATTTAGTGCAGGAAAGTACTGTAACCCAAAGGGAACATAAATTAATTAGAAAAAGCTCATAATAATTATAGTCTCATGAACCATAACATTAAAACAGTGGACTAGTTTTAATGTTGTGACTGATCTGTGCGTACTGTATAGAAACAATTGAAACTACAAATAAAGTTTCAAATGAATTTGCTACACAAAGGAAACAACATTAGCTCAAGTTAAGCTTGAATAAATGTCATTTAAATATAAAAAAACCTGCTGTATAATGAGTTTTAACACAAACTACTATGATCTCTGCAGTCATGGATCACATGACATTGATCTTTAGAAGATAAACACAAATTTAATGATTAGAAAGGAAACAGGCCACAGATATAAACTCAATCAGCTGTGTATCAATAGGCTATATTATCACCTGCTAATGAAGTACCAAGCACAGAGTAGTGATAGGATTAAATAAAATTTGATATAAACTCCTATTTAAGCTTTTATTTATCAAATTCTAACAAAGATCTGTTTTTTTTTCTTTTTTGTAGCTGGATTCTTGACATTTTTAACCAGCCACTCTGGCTCTGGTTTATGTTGGCATGTGATACAGTGAGCTTCTTTTTCTTTTTTCTTTTTTACTTAAAATTCATGGTCAGTGTCATGAACAGTGACCTCAAAGATGCAACAAAAAAAAAAATTCAGTAAAGCTGAAATCTGTTTATTCAGCTTGTTTCTCTCACTCAGTGATAAACTGGTGTCTCTGAAATGGGAGCAGGAATGTAAACTCCAGCTCCCAGCAATTTGGTATTATTTTATTCTGTTCCCAGTCGCATGCTTGACTTCACTTTGGTTTTATGAGTCTCCCCTCTTGTCAAAAAGCCGGAGAACAGAGAAGACGACCGAAAACCCGCGCATCAAGAACTCTTCATCACCACCATCATCATCATCATTGTCCAAATCAGTTGAGTGTCAAAAGTTGTGAGTCGTGGTGAATTGGGGAAAAGGGCAAGAAGAGCAAAAAACAATAAAAACCAGCTGCTCCCTGTGTGTGTGTGTGTGTGTGTGTGTGTGTGTGTGTGTGTGTGTGTGTGTGTGTGTGTGTGTGTGTGTGTGTGTGTGTGTGTGTGTGAAGCTAATGCAGTGAGAGAGGAAGTGGACACAGGATTCATGCAGCAGCCCGTTGTCATATCACAGCAAACAATTTGTATGCGTGTTGGTGTGCATGTGTGTGTGTGTGCGTGTCGTGGGGATAACCACATGGGGCTTTCTCACGTTCTGTTTACAGCTGTGAATGGTTCCAGACACTGGGGCCCTCCGACCTTTACACTACGACCACTGGGAGATGTGGGGGGGTAGGGTGGAGTATATGGAGGGTGGGACTGTGCCGATGGTGTGAGAGACAGAGAGGGAGAGAGAGTACAGCAGTGAGGGAGCATTGTCTGTATAATCTGACCAACGTGAGTAATGGTATTATAATGTCCTGTTATCCAGGGTTTACTCATTCGTCTTCATGGGGAATGTCGTTGAAGTTTCACAATTTTCTAGGAATCCAGCCTGAAACTTAGAGCTAATAAAGTTTAAAGAAATAAAAAATAAATAAAAATACTGGTAAAGTGGAAAAGACGGTGACTATGTAACTGTGATATCAAGTGTATAGAATAAATTACTCATCACAGTTACAGTAAACTACATTCAAACCAGAACCAGAACCTTAAAGTTAACACAGTGACCTGCTGTTAAATTCGTGTTTCTGGCCAGTCCAATACTTATTCTCTTTTATGGAAATTTTCCACAATAACATGTCTAAAAATGGCTAGATGATAGATTATAATCCAGTTTTAAGTCACATACTGTATAAAAGACAGGGTTTGATTTACAACTATGTATTTTAACCAGATGAAGGATTTTAGTCCCTGCACATCTGGATCTTAATTTATAGTAAATATTAGAAAACAAAGCGACTAGTTTCTTCCTGAAGTCCTGTGTCTGCTGAGCTATGTCAATAAATCAAAGGTTTTTAACTGTGTTTGTATCCGTATTGATCCCCTTGAGTGTCAATTATAGACAAAAGGACGACTCTGTGGATAAGATTAGCGTCAGTCTCAGCTTTGATGTCCAGTATTGTTACAAGAAGCTAATGGTGATGGCGGTGAGGACTAGGACTGCAACTAACGATTATTTTCATGATCGATTAATCTGTCGATTTTTTAAACAATTAATCGATTGGTTGTTTGGTCAATAGAATGTTAGAAAATGTTGAAAAATATCAATCAGTGTTTCTCAAACCACAAGGTGACGTCCTCAAATGTCTTGTTTTGTCCCCAAACCAAATAGATACTCAGTTTATGGTCATAAAGGAAAAAAAAACAAAACAAGAAATATTGCATTTAAGAAGCTGAAATCAAAGAATTTTGACTTTTTTTTGTTTAAAAACGACTCAAACCGATTATTCGATTATCAAAATAGTTGACGATTAATTTAATTTAATTTAATCAATTAATTGTTGTAGCTCTAGTGAGGACAACTAGCTAGTTGCTAACTTTCCCAGTCTGCTGTTAGGTGCTTGGCCTGTTTGTACAATGGCTTTTTAAGGCCTTTGTCAACTTCAACAGTTTCCTGCTGCTGGAAATGACCAGAAAAATTAGACTGAGACAAATGTTGAGTGGTGTAAATCCAAAACAATGAGCTGAAAGATGATAAATGCAGAGCAGAGCAGTCTGATGGTAATTCTCTGCTGGTTCATCACTTGAAGCACCATTCTTTTATGAATTATTCATATTATAAAACATCAATCACAGCAGCCTTAACCCTAATATTTGAGGGTGCAGTGATCCATGACTGTGTGGATACAGGATTAGATCAAATTCTCGGTAACACCCTAAGACTTGCAGACTTCCACTTTTCTGCCCTACTTTTCGTTTCCTCCTCCGACTGTAAACTCCCTCTAAAACTAATAAAGCGTTTTAAACTGGGTGGAACACTCACTCAGCTCCTTGCATTGACAAAATAAATACTGCCATGCTACGTTAAGCCCATTCTGACGTCATCGCCGCTGAGATGGATTAATCTATAAAAATGCACCTCGGGGGGGGGGGGGGGGGAGATGAGCAGGAGCAGCCAACCTCAAATATGCCACTGTAATACCAGGGAAGGGAGGTATAGAGAGCATTTACGTCACAGTGAGTCCATTAGATACAGGTCTGCTGGACTCTGTCAGCCCCCTCCCCTCCCTCACACAGCTGGATTACTGAGTATTGTCTGAAACAATCCTCATGAGAAAGTGAGTCAGTGAGAGATGCTGTGAATCTCAGGATTTCTCACTCATGATGATACTGTCGTCGTGGACAGTGATTAGTCGTGTCGTACCGGAACAGCTGCCATCAGGGTGGGCTGCAGGACGCTGGTGTCTCCTTTGCTTCCTTTCTTTATCTTGGTCGACTGCGGGTGGGAAAAAAGAAAAAATGTCACAATAATGGAGGTTGCACAAGTCAGATTTTTAATGTGAAATCTGCTTCCCACTGGTTCTGACGCAACAAAAGAATGACACATTTATTTATCATTTGATAGAATAATTGAATTTGTTGAGTGTGTGGGATTTGGCTGTGTATTAAATGTTCTCTATGTATCATACTGTATGTTATCCGCAGTATTTTATTATGCAGGCTGGATGTTTCCCTCAGTTTCCAGGGTTAAAGATAAACTGGTAGCTACCTTAGATACAGATACAGACATGAGAATAAGTTTAATTCTCAAAACTATTTGTTTAAACCAAACAACCTCACAGTCAAAATGTGTAAAGTTAAGTTCTGGTGCAAAATTGAATACTGCACATTTCCCATACCTTATCATTGCTATACAATATTTTAAAGGGATAGTTCAACATTTTTGGCAAATTGGCCCATTGCCATAATCCCTATAGTCATAGCAGTAGGTTTGTTACCTTTAATTGTCGGTACAAGCTATTTTTAGAACGGCGGAGCAGAGCCGTGAGCTGCTCAGAGCTATGCTACGGAGGCTAATGGGATTTCTTGGTTTCCCTCATCAAACTCATCAAATACACAATCCAAAAACTCTAAAACGCTCTGGTGGACAAGTTGTGACCTGCACATTCACCACGCTATGAGATAATAACAGAACGTTACGAAACAGAGTTTTTTCATAGGTAAATACATGCAAAACTGCTGATGTGCGTTCCCGTCGGGAGCAGTTTTTCATCAAGCAGTCTCTGCATTTGCCTCGAAAACAACTCTGTCTCGTAACGTTCTGTTATTATCTCATAGCGTGGTGAATGTGCAGGTCACAACTTGTCCACCAGAGCGTTTTGGAGTTGTTGGATTGTGTATTTGATGAGTTTGATGAAGGAAACCAAGAAATCCCATTAGCCTCCATAGCGCAGCTCTGAGCAGCTCACGGCTCTGTTCCGCTGTTCTAAAAATAGTTAGCGACAATTAAAGGTAACAAACCTACTGCTATGATTATAGAGATTATGGCAATGGGCCAATTTGCCAAAATGTTGAACTATTCCTTTAAGGACAACAAAGAAGAAAGTACATAGTGTACCATGACATGAACCTGAACTCTTCTGTTTTTGTGCAACTTTACCTGGTCAGCCAGAGTCTGAGGTGAGGAGTAGCCGATCCGACAGCCGTGGGAAACACATACGAGCTCCGCACTGAGCTCCAGCACGTGGGCGAGAGGCAGGTAGCCGATGTAGGTGTCCTCCTCACTGTGAAGACACACAGGAACCAGCTCAAATTTAAACATTAGCTCAAGTTATATTAAATAAATGTAATTTAAATATTAAAAAACTGCTATATAATGAGTTTTAACACAAACTATTATGATCTCTGCAGTCATAAATCTCATGATAGTGATCTTTAGAAGATAAACACTGTGCATGTGCATCTAAAAGTCTGTGTACTCATTTTCTAGAGTATCACGTTTCACTGGTTTGGAGAATCAGGGGAGTACGTGATGAGGCGGTTTACACGGTTGTTACAAGTCTGATTATGTTGGTAACATTCGTGACCCTCTCTGACCTCCGTCCTCCTCACGCTGCCTCCCTTCCTCGCAGTTTTTTTCTTCCCTCTCTTCTGCATTTCCTCTCACCCCTGTCTCAACACCCCAGAGAAAAGGGCCTGTTTTTGTTTTAATGTAAATACTCGAGCTGCGTGGTGGCACTAGCAGGCTGACTAATGCTTGTGCACGTGCTCAGTGAGAGACACGAGAGACGTTAGCACGAAAACTTAAACATTGTGCTATCGGAGAATCATAAAGCCAACAGAATGAAACCAGTGACAGTGGAGATGTGGAGATGAGGGGAGGGGGTGGCGGAGGGGAGGGTTAGGTTGGAAAACAACAGATAAGATGAAATTAATGTCCTCACTGTGCTGATATAATGCAATTTAAACATCTTGTCTCTTGTTGAGATACAGTAAGGACTGGAGATGCTCTTGGACATAAATGGATTTCGGCTCATACAGCGCCGCGCTCTGCTTTTATGGAAATAAAACTCACTGATGCATAACTCTTCTCACAACACTATAAACAAGAGCCACAGAAACACCACAATCTCCTAACCAGCCTATACTGGAAAGCTTCACCAGTCAAATGAAACTAATTGGTTAAGTTATCTACATTTTGGGATATACAGGTATGTATTCACTGAGTTGCTGAGAACTGGGTGAAAGTTAAAGGGGAACTATGTACTGTAAGTCTGATCGCTTTTCCTCTGTGTTGCTAACCCTTCTCCCAGCCATGTGCATTTGTTTACAATGAAGCCACTGATATATATCATATACAATGTTACGACGTGTGTATCTGCATGGTCTAATCCACTTTAAACAAGAGATTATGGGTTACGGGGCGCGTTTGTGCCGGGGTGCCGCAGAGATGAGAGCTGGGAAACTGGGTCAGAGGCTCTGATCTTACAAAGTTGGTTTCCAGCCAAGAGATGCTAGGTGGAAGGCAGAGAGCCTCCAGTCTCCCTCATAACAAGTTTCATGTAATTTATTAAACCATCACAATTACTTCAAAGCTGTTTAATTAAGGTAAACATGTAGCATAGTTAAGATACAAATCTTGCATAGTTCCTCTTTAAAGCATCTACAAAGAACTTTCATTTTGTAAACAAAAGCAGAAGTGTTTTGCAAGACTGCATTTCCCATGAGCTCTAGCATATATTGTCGTACAGACGCTTATCTGGCTTATCTAGTGTCGTAAATTGTTACGCCTGGTGGACCGACCTGACCACTGCCTCCTGAGGGTATAGAGCTACAGTACACGATTTAGAAACAGCTTATCTTCCCACCGATGGCCTCGTTTACTGTTGTAGGTCAAACAGAGACATCAGCAGAAACGAGAGTCTTTTGCATATCCAGGGCTTGTAACAAGTTAGCTCAGGTTAGTTTCGCTTAACTTAGCACAAAGTCTGAGGGGAACAAAGACCAGAGGAAACAAAATCATCGATTGTTAAGAGCGCACAGGTTTCTAAAGAGCAGTTTTGAAGGTTAAGAAGAGTGAGCACCCTGACACTTTTTTACACTCATGAACACACGGCACCTTTCTACATGATAATAACTAATTCACAAATTAAGTTATTATCAAATGAGTCTTAATGTTAATGTGTTAATGTGTCCTTTTTGTACTTATATTTTATATTTCTATGTTCTCTATTTATTTATTTTTTGCACTGCTCTTGTTAACCAGTTTTTGTTCAGTTGTTTCTGTGACTGCTATGACATTTCAGTTTCCCTCTGGGGATTAATAAAGTTTTTCTGTATCTGCTTTGCTGTAGCCATCTTGGCAGCGCCTGACTCTGCCCCCTAATTGTGATCCTTTTAAAGCAGAAGTGAGTGATATATTTGTGTTAATATAAGTCTTAAATAGTTATATCTTCCGACAGCAATCACTTACATAGAGTGTTTGGTCTGAATCACGGGTCTGTCAGTCACTCTGCTCTGCTCTGAGTCGAGGAGAAAACATTTATCGTATCCTACAGTTTTTATCCAATGAGGAGAGAGAACGGCATGCAGGGCTGTGTGTGCAGCCAAGGAACGCCGTGAATGTGGCGACGTAGGGACGAGGACTGTTATGGTGCGTTCAAGGAAACTCGTTTTTTTCCGACCTGTGACGTCGTACCAGTTCGATCTGGTACATAGACTGTACAAAAAGACGTACTGGTACGATTTCACGGGTCGGAAGTTACGAGTGGCCGTTATAGTGACTTTCACCGGTAAAACAGGTCGGAAAAACACGAGTGGGTTGCCTGGAACGCTACAAAGTCGTAAGTTGTGACTTGAAGCTGTAATTTATGATTTCAAAAGCCTGCCTGGAACGCAGCATTAGCCAAAACGACCGGATCACTCACTTCTGCTTTAAATATAAAATAGTATTCTTTTTGCACATATGCACATAGAGCACTTTATTGATCGATCAACCTCACTTGTTTTGTTTTTTTTATTTTAATTTTATTTATATACACATATATCAAGAGTCAGTGAAACGAAATTTCGTTCTATGCACACTGTGTATTTTTGAATGACAATAAAGTAGCTATTCTATTCTAACTCCAAGTTAATCTAAAATTTTGCAAAAAAGGAAGGGGGGCAACTGTGGAGCTGAGATATCTGCACTCACCCACCTGTCAAACCCTAAATCATGCAGAGTTGTAAGTCTGTAAACTTGTTTGTTTCTTTATGCTGTAAAGTTATGCATTTTAACATGGGAGTCTATGAGGACTGACGTGATCATTAGAGGAGGACTACAAACACCTCTATAAAGTAGCTCACAAGCAGTGGTGGACAGTAACGGAGTAAATTTACTTGAGTATTAGATTTCTTTGGTACTTATTACTCTTACTTGAATACATTTCAGACAAATATTTTTACTTTTACTCAAGTTAATTTCTAGGAAGGCTGAAAAGTACTCGTTACTTTCAGGTCTGCTCTTTTTTTTTTTCTAAAATACTATTGAACACAAGCTCTGTTTGTCAAAGAAGGAAACCCTAACCCCTAAACGCAGCACATCAGTGCAGGTGGTTTCAAAGAGTTAATTCTCAGAAACAAGAGTTAAATGGTCCTTAAATTCATTTGGAAAAAAATATAGTAATTCATTGATGTGAAAAATAAGAAATTTACTCTTACTCTTACTTTTACTTAAAGGGATAGTTCACCCTAGAATGATATTTCGCTCATTATCTACTCACCCTCATGTTGACTAAGGGCTGGAAGAATTTTCAGAGTCCACCGTCCCTTCTCTGAGTTACAGGGGGTCTTGGCGTAGCAGTGCATTTCAATGCAACGGTTGCAAAGGGACACCAGAGCTCTTCGTAAAAAAACACACACAAAAAAACATCCAAATACCTCCATGATGCTCGTATGTAATGTCCGTCTTGTGCTGAAGCCCCAAATTGCGTAATTGTCCCGAAAAAAATTAAATAAGTCTATATTTTAAGCTTGTTTGTAGCGGAAGCTTCTCGAAGCTCCTCTTCCTGGTCCGTCCAAATCTCGCGTGATTTGCGCCGGCGTCAGTGCGGTTACTGCAAATCACGCGACGGACATTACATACGAGCATCATGGAGGTATTTGGATGTTTTTTTGTGTGTGTTTTTTTACGAAGAGCTCTGGTGTCCCTTTGCAACCGTTGCATTGAAATGCACTGCTACGCCAAGACCCCCTGTAACTCAGAGAAGGGACGGTGGACTCTGAAAATTCTTCCAGCCCTTAGTCAACATGAGGGTGAGTAGATAATGAGCGAAATATCATTCTAGGGTGAACTATCCCTTTAAAGTAAATTTATAAGCATGTACTTTTGGATACTTAAGTACCTTTAAAAGCAAGTACTTTTTTACTCTTACTCGAGTAACATGTCGACTGAGCTACTTTTACATGTAAAGGAGTAAATTTTTACCAGTAGTATTTGTACTCTTACTCAAGTACTGGGGTTGAGTACTCTGTCCATCTCTGCTCACAAGTTAACATGATTTATGTTGTTAAATTAATCAGGACAAAAAACAGAGTGTGCATTGGACATTTTGTGAATAAAGAAAATGTGATTTTTGATTTTTTAGATCAGATCAGAACAAAGAAAATGAAAACACCAGGTCTGGTTGGAAATGCGCTGCATGTGTCGTTAACACCTTTCCTCCTACACATCTCACATCCCCCGGTGGTGTGTGTGTGTGTGTGGCTCAGCGTGTTCACACGTGAGGTTGTGGTTTTGCGTACCAGAGATTAGGTATCCGCTCAGCCATCCCTGTGATGCCGGCAATGATGTTGCTATGGGAGATCATGACGCCCTTTGGTATGCCCGTGGAGCCGCTGGTGTACATGATGACGGCGATGTCCGAGGGCAGCGGCTGCTTACGCTCACGTGCTGCTGTAATGTGGAACAGAGGAAACACACATGTGACGTGAACAAACACACACACACACAAAACATAGATTGAATTAACCTAAAAATGCCTCCGTGATTGTTTACACACGGGTCACACAGACTCGTTCTGGGAATAAAAGTAATAACCTCTGTTTTCTTTTTCTTCCACGTGGAAGAAACAGGATGAACGTGCCAGTGTCGGAGCCCGAGGAAATGTTTTAAAGAGTCTGTAATTCGATAAAAGTTTTGTAGACGTTCAAACACGCAAATGGAAAAAATATTCAGCTGTGATATTAAACAATCAGACCCGTCTCGGCTCAGTGAAGAAGAGTTTATGTCTGACTGCTCGAGCCAAAAACAAAACAAAACACCATCTCCACTCCTTTACTTTCCTCTCCTCGTCTCATCTTTCTCTCACCCTCTTTAATCTCTTGCTCTCCTCAGTCCTGCCTCTTTAATCTTTATTTCTTTCTCTTATCAGGACTTTCACTCTATCCAGCCCTGGGTGGTGTCATCTCAGTGTGTGTGAATGTCCTCAGTCACCTTGTAGGAATAAATCTCCTGCAGCCTTCTCGTTAAATCTGAATGGAAACAGTCATAACTTTAAGCTTTTACCAACTTTTAGGTGGATTACCTCTGTGTTCATACTGTTAACCTCACAGTCATTGTGACAAAAGATTGAATCATTCCCGCTCTATTGTAAAACTGTGCAGTGTGAAGAGTTTTTTGATTCTTTAACATATAAATAATATGTGACTGTCTGGATTGTATTTTACTGGTTCATGACTCATCGATGCTGCATGCTGCACTGAGCACAGGGATGTTGTGTGTCTGAATCTCTACATGTTATAAAACCAGAGTCTAAAGTGAAGCAGTGAGTGAGTGTGACAGAGGTTTCTCACCTCCTCCGACCTGGAGTGGGTGTGAAGGTTACAAAAGGTTTTTTTTAAATGACAACCTGCACCTGTTTTTTTTTTATTACCAAGCACAGCTTCACCCCAGCTGCCATCTCACTCACTGGAAAAAAAACAAGGTGTAGAAAAACTTATATAAAAGCTCCTCCTCCTGTGTTAATTACTTTTTCATTCACAGTTTTGTTTTAATGTTTAGTTGTGTAGTTTAGCTGTTTTTATTTCTATTTGTATAGACAATTATCATTATCATTTTGATTTGCACTGGAGCAAGTTTCATCATTATTATTGTCATGTTTTATTCTGTGTCAATGGATGTCATGTACTTTCAAACTGCAAACCAAATCTGCCCAAGAGTAGAAATAAAGTAACTTGAAACTAGGTCAATTGGTGATTAAACTGTCAATTTTAGGAGATGACTCAGTTTTCTCCTTCTGGATGAAGGTTCATACTGTGAACGTGCAAAACAAAACAATAATAGGGTTTTTTTTTCTCCAGCAGCCATCACTCATATGAATAAGTAGTATGTAGTAACACTGCATAAAAGCGATGTTTAATTTGGAAATGTATCTCTTTTTATTTGCATTGTGCACATGCTGTTTGTTTGTCCTGTGTTAAATGCACCAAAACCTAGGAGGTAGAACTGGACTGATACATTTTCATGCAGCTCTAATGTCGGTCTTTACGCTGCATTCAGATGACTCCCCCTTTTTTTCCCATGATTCCTGGAGCTGTTGCACGAAGTATCTCATCTGCTGCACGTTCCTTGAAATCAAAGGGCGCTTGACTTGACTAGGCGAGAGTTTAAAAGACATGAGAGCAGAGTGATGCACCCCCCCCTCCTCTCTGATCCAGGACTCCTACAGTCTGAATAAATAAGTAAAGTCCAAATCAGCTAAAAGTGGAGAAACAAAACCAGTTGGAGGTTCGCTGGTGGAGCTGCAGTGAACTCTTCATGAGAGGCCGCTCTTGTTTTTTCCACTCTGTTTAGCATCATGTGGAGCAAAAGCAGAACTCGGACGTCTGAGCACAGCAGGCACCGAAAAAAAAAAAAACCAAACAAGAGGATGAAGGGAGCCATGATGATGATGATGATGAAGAAGAAGAGGAAGGGAGTCAATATACAGCACATCATCAGAGTCTCCTCTTTCTCTTTCCTGTCACTCGGATGCGAGGCGTGTAGGAGTGTGTTCTCTGGGAGCTGATGTCATGCGAAGTTAACAGTATAATGTGTAAACATGACCCTCCCCGATATCCCAGCGCTCCGTCCTCCCTTTCCTTTCCTAAACCTACTTCCTTCTCCACTTTATCTGCACAGGACACTGCCAACTTCTCTCGTTTTTGGGGTCAATCGGTTCAAAGGGGCCACAATAAAAAAGGCGAAAAAGACAGGGGGGGGGGTTAGAGTGGATCCATCCACTGCGCTAAGTGAATAAGCGTCGCATCAACCTTTAATCTAACACAGATGTCAGCACTTCCTCATTCACATGACCTAATGGCATCGATACCAATCTGCCCCCACCCTACCACTGACCCCCAGAGAAACCCCAGCACGACCATCCCATACAGAGTGGTGGGACTGTGTGTTACTAAGTTTGAAAACAATGCCACAAAAACCAGACGGGAGATGCACCATGAAGCCCAGGAGAGGTTTGAAATAGCCAGATAGTGTTTCATTCATTTAGAGCTTCTCTTGTTTGGATTGGTCTGGTAACTCTCATATATACTCAAGTGTAATTTTCAATTGAGCAAGAAAAATATATTTAAGATCACAACTATTAACGATATATATTGTTTTATTGTCTTTATTTATACATTGTACCTACTTATTTACATTTTGTCTCCACTTAATTATGTTTTCTTTTATCGTCAAAAGCATTTTGGTACTGAGTTCTTCTGTTTTCCTGCTCTTTCCACTTTGCCGCTGTAATGCTGTCAATTTTTCCCCTCCGAGGGACATATTAAATCTTATTTTATTTCATCTTATTAACTTGATTTCAATCTTCATCTGCGTTAAAGTCGTTCATTGTGGTTTGTTACAGTAGAGAATCGTGCAGTGCAGTATCAGATAGAAGAGCCAGTTTGGTTTTGGTCACAGCATGCAGCACAGAAACGACCATAAACGACCTGCTCCTCTCACCTTTCAGGATGACTACAGGTACGAACAAGTTAAATATAAGACACTTTAAGACTTTTTGAGTACTACTTTTAACATAATTCAAGACCAAACCTGCGATGGAAACACAGACCAAAAGTAACAATATACCATTTCCAATTAGATGCATTGATGTCAGTTCAAAATGGACAGTAAGGTAAAATGAAAAAATTCAAAATAGTGTTGTTCAGCACGTTAAGCTTGTTAAGACTTAAACAATCTGAACTTAAGACAATGTGATACTTTTTAAGGCTTTTTATTACTAAATTTATATTCAAGACTTTTTAAGGACCCTTGATCTGGTCACCATGACCGATCTCAATCTCAGTCTCACTGCTGCGTTTGACAACATCAACCTGTTCCACCTTAAAGGGGACATATTATGGAAATGTCAGCGCCGAGAAGCGGGGGCATTTTCATTTCGGCATCCAATCTTTACTTTACTTAAAGCAGTGAGTGATATATTTGTGTTAATATAAGTCTTAAATAGTTATATCTTCCGACAGCAATCACTTACATAGAGTGTTTGGACTGAAACACGGGTCTCTCAGTCCCTCTGCTCTGCTCTGAGCCGAAGAGAAAACATTTATCGTATCCTACAGTTTTTATCCAATGAGGAGAGAGAACGGCATGCAGGGCTGTGTGTGCAGCCAAGGAACGCCGTCAAAGATATTCAATAAATGGAAAGATACTCCATGAGCGGCTGCTCCAATGATATGAAATGGTATACACTTCCTGTCTCTCTAAATGGGCGTGGCCAACCGTCACCACCTCGTCTGTGAACGTGTGTGTGGATTTATACAATTTTTAGGTAGATGAAAGTGAGATATTTATATTTTCTTATGATAACATTAAATATTTACACTACTAACAGTAATATTTAGCATGCCAAAAATAATTTAAATCATTTTCACGGGAGTTCGCGGCCGTTTGTTTGACGTTGCCTAGGAGATCGGTGCCAAATCTCGCGAGAGTGTGTCGTAGAGACAGAGACAGGACTGGAACAAAGTGGATTTTCTCCGGATCTCTCCGTCTGAAAATTACCATTTTGGTGTCAAACTGTTCAGAAGAGATGTGGCTTGTGAAAAATGAGTCCAAAATTTGCTTCAGTGACCGTGGGGAGAAAGACCCGACCATAATCGGTGTTCACATTAAATTGTCCCATAGGAATCAATACACTCCAAGTTGCCTCTGGTCTCTCTAAAGGGGCGTGGCCGTGCAGAAGCCCACGTGACATGCATACAGGAAGCTGACTCGTCATGAAAGGTCTTGGTTTATAAACCGTCTTTGACGCCGTGAATGTGGTGACGTAGCGACGAGGACTGTTATGGTGCGTTCAAGGAAACTCGTATTTTTCCGACCGTGAAGTCGTACCAGTTCGATCTGGTACGAGTTCACCGGTCGGAAGTTACGAGTGGCCGTTATAGTGACTTTCACCGGTAAAACAGGTCGGAAAAACATGAGTTGGTTGCCTGGAACGCTACAAAGTCGTAAGTTGTGACTTGAAGCTGTAATTTACGATTTCAAAAGCCTGCCTGGAACGCAGCATTAGCGAAAACGACCGGACCACTCACTTCTGCTTTAACTGTACTTTATTTGTTTATTTGACTGGGACAATGCACATCAATGTACATATAAAAACATGTAAATGTGCCGGATTGTAGCATCGATGCTAATTTCCGTCCGGAGTCCCAGAACATAAAAACAATAAAAACAATCCTCCGCGGCCGCCTCGCGCCCTGCAGCGATCGTTTCGGCGTTTGGTCTATTTTGTGCACAAGTCGCGAGCCATCGCGTCAATCTCGGTAGGAAGTCACACAAAGAAACACGAGAGAATCCGGTCAATTTTCAAAATAAAACACCGGGAATGACAAACACGTGAGGCCAATGTGTGTACGTTTGTAGCCTATTTGTGTTTATTAATCGAAACAGAGCGCGAGAGATGAACACACACACACAGCTGAGGGGCGAAGCGCTTGTCCCCTGGCCGCCACAGAGTCGTTAATTAATGATATAACGCTGGATGCGCTCGTTGATAAGTTTCGTTTTTAATGAGGAGGAAATAAAGAACTCAGCTGTGATTGAAAAGCATGAGTTGAAAGTTGTAACTGTGTAGTGGAAAGGGGTGCAAAGTAGGAAATGGTAACTTATTGTGGAAACCCTGCTTTACATTGTTTTAACATAAAAAAAATTTAAAAAATCATCATTTTGAAGGTGTGGCGGCTTTTATTTTGCCGATCAATTACATGTAGAGGAAACCCTGATATATTTGGGTGTTTGTCTTGCCTTCCGGCCTCCAAAATGTGAGAATTGACAAAGAAAATCTGTAATGTGCAGGCTCCCTAGGTTGAAATCCATGTGGTTTTACGAGCTGTTCCCTCAGTTATCTTCCAGTGATGTAAATAGTTTTCGAATTTGCATAACACCACCCCTACCTGTTACTAGTAGAAGGGACAGGCACGGTTGTTTTGAACAGCTGAAAAGAGCTGTGATGTTTGATCCTTGGGGTTTTTTGACCGAAGCATGTCACAGACATGTCTTTAAGACACCTGGGAACTATTGTAATTTGTGGAAAGGGGGCATAATATGTCTCCTTTAAATTCCCACCTGCCTGCACTGCCCTCTCCTGGCTGAAGTCACACCCTACACCCCTGCATCAATAACTGATCACTGATCTCCCACATCCACACCTCCTCCCCTGTTCCACGGCGTCCCCCAGGGTTCACTGTTTGGTCCTCTCCTGTTCACTCTCTCTACATTTGCCCTCCCTTCGTCACGTCTCCTTTTTCCATTAGCGATGTCCAGCTCTTCATATCCGCCAAATCCTCTGTAATTGAAACTCATGCCACGGCTGAAATAAAATTATAATCATGGACGTGAGCCAGTAGCTCTGGTGACATCATCAGGGTTATTTTCCCAGCCTTAAGGAAGCACCTTCATATCCGCAGAGAAACTTCACAATGAGTAAACTGAACTTGACCTTGCATCACCCCATGTGACAAATGCATTTTTAGTAAATGGTATAAACTAGCTTCAATATTTCTGCACTTCATTAGACGCTAAATGTTCTGAAATCAAAAATCAAAATCAGTACAACTCAACACAAACAAACACATGCTTACCGTTCTCAGGCTTGGCCCCCAGTTTTTGGACGGTGGCCATGTTGTGGACGCTGATGCCACGTGGATAGCCGGGCCATGAGGTCGGAGTGTCATCCACTACAATGATATGCTGCAGCCTTGGGACTTCAATTAGGATATCCTGACACACACACACACACACACACACACACACACACACACACACACACACACACACACACACACACACACACACACACACACACACACACACACACACACAAAAACACACACACATAAATGTAAGTGTTGTGTATACATTAACACTAGATGAAAACCAGGTTCCTTCTTTTGTCAAGCGACCAGGAATCCCAGACACATCATCATCATCCTCATCATCATCATCATCATCATCTTGTTCGTCAGTATTTGGTCTACGACAGGATGTGTGAGAGTGAGCAGAGGATCTGTGTTTATTCCACTTTGATAAAAAGGGGAGATGAGATGCCAGAGCAGGGGGTGGTGGGGATTGAATCTGTCCAAAACAGCCTTTAACACACGGCACGTGCATTCCTCTTTATTTTTTTTCCATCTCTACGGTGACACGCTGCTCCTCACCTCCTCCTCCTCCTTAATCAGCTCTGCTCCAGTGTTTTTAGATTCTCCCTGATGGATAACAGAGGTGCATGAAAGCAGCAGCTGCCTTAAAAAAATGTTGGAAGACAAGAGATGTTTCACAGTCTGGAAACGACTGGCAGACAGTGGATCACCGACGTCATGGTGAAAACTGCTTAACTTTGTTAACTTTGCTTTTTTATTTGCAGGGTGGAGTGAGTCCGTCAACATTTATAGACTGAGGTATTGACAGTCAGGTCTTTAAAATACAATACATCTCAGATATCAAAGGTGAAAGTATTTGATATATACTGTATATTAGGAAATCATTGGCCATAATTGAGTTGCTTGTGTTTTCTTTTTTTCTTTTCTGTCATTATTATTTACAAGTAATTTCGAAGACCATCTAGTTTAATTTCGAAAGGAAATGATTGAGGGGCAGGGAAAATAAGTTTTCTTCATCCTGCTCCTTTCCAGGCATGGAATGTGTAAATTATAATCTCATTTTGTCAGTAATGTACGATTTGAAAATGTCCTTGCATGGAACAAATGAAAATGAAAATGAATTCTCAAGTAATTATCAATGGAAAAGATAAAAGAAAAGAAATATGAACAGCTCAGTTAATGTTGTGTATCTTTACATTCTTAGAGGTAACTATATCACCGATTAGGTTGCAGTATGTATTATTTTTTTGATAAAATGGATGATATTAACTGCTCTCAAAGAAAAACTCATGAACCATGAACGATTAATGGACGGTCCTTTCTCTGTAACAAAATGAATGAACTGCATCGTTTAACCATTAAGTTCAACTTTAAAGTCAACTTTGTTCCTCCATGGAGGGAGGCCGTTCCCTTTTGGGTCAGAAACAGTTTCTGTTATTGAGATACATGATGTTCAGACACACAAATACAGTAAATACCATCAATCACTGCCTGATACTGTTTGTCTTTTTTTTTTATTGCCCATTTTTCCACAGAAAAACAAGTGAACTAAGCATACGCAGCTGCACGTTGTAAATCTGAGGGAGGACAATAAAAACAGTTGAACCAGCTGAACCTTCGATTACCCACATACAACACCTACACATTTACAATACTTCCTTTTATTTCAGTTTTTTCTCTTTTTATTACAAGTCCTCTATGTCAATATTTTATTTATCTTAATTGATCTTAGTTTCCTCAGTGCAATTCCTCAGTTCCTCTTAGTATTATCTTATTTCTATATGTGTTTGCATGAAAAGTTCAATACAAATAAACTCTGATTTATTGATTGATTGATTTGTTTTGTGCATGTTCTGACCTTGAGTCTGGTCTCCAGGAGCTCTCTGCTGGTGATGATGTGGGTGACCTGAGTTTCATTCAGCCCATGAGCGATGGCTGGACCTCCCAGTGTGGAGTAAAGTGTGGCCACTGCAACAAACACATGAAAAAAAGAACCACTATTGTTATTTATTGATTCTTATTGAGTAAAATTAAAAAGGTTTTCTCTCTCAGACTTGTTCTTGAAGGATTTTGTAAGTGAGGTATAAGCTGTGTTGTCTTCATACAAAGTCTGACCATCTCTTGACTTGATTATAAATCTGCTGTGATACTGCAACTTTACAATTTCAAAAGGACACATAAACATGTGTCTCGCGCTTGCAGTAAATCAAACCTGACCAATGGACACAAACCCTTTCCTGAGAAGCCTCATTGGTCGTAATACTGTAACTCATGCTTCTTGGAATACACAGACTTGTCAAGTGTGTGATCGGTCATGGGCTTGTTTTTTTTGACAAAAAAACTCAGCCTTTTCCCAAAATATCAGCCAGACAGCTGTGCCAAATTCAGTGGAAGTGTTTTTGAACGAAGCCTCAACGGTAAGATCAGTACTCATGAGCGAAGCCAACTTCTAGAGTAAAACGTAGCCTTGATTAGAAGATTAGATTACCGTAAATGCTCATCATAGCAGCATTTTATTAAATACTCATAAAAAGACTAAAACCTAAATAAAATAAACATAAAAACATTATCAAATGTAAATGTAAAGTGCAGTGTGTAGGTGCATGTCCAGTAGAGAGAAGATTTAATTTAAAGTGACACAGTAAACCAACATGTCGTAAAAATGCAAAAACTGTTTTGTGTGTTCACTCGTACATAGTGCAATTTAAATATCTCGAGTCATCATATGGACACGTGTGACGATGGACAATGTACGTGCACTCTAGTCTGTATTGCTCAGCATTTCTGGCTTGGCCCCTCCCACCGCGATGACATCACTGGGCTCCTCCAGAGGCCGTCCTGACTCTGAGCTCAGCCTCCGAGCAGATGGGACACAAAGCTCTCACTGCACTCACAAGCGCTCTTCTGGGGATATAAACAGTACTGGTATGTGAGGGGGTGTGTGGGGGCGTGTGTGTGTGTTAGGACTGAGTGCATATGTCTGAAATGTCTGAATGTGCCGCTGGTATGTGCTGCTCGCCGCGTACAGGCGTCCACTAAAGAGTTAAAGCTATATGAGTTTGTGTTTTATTTCTTTTTTTTCTAACCTCGGACATTGACCTGTTGGTGTCTTCCTCATCTGCTGGTGGAGCTGATTCAGATTTATTAGACTTTTCAAATACAGTACCTGGATTTGTATGAATCAGAGCAGACAGTCACTGGATAACAGTGTTTTATAGTTTGCTAAATGATGAAATTAGTATTAATATGGATAAATGTAAAACTGAAAACCATGCTAAGAGTACAGACAATGCCCTGTATCAAGCTGTGACATCAGTCTGAATTACTCTTGACTTTTTCACATTTGTTAAAATTCAAAAGATTTTAACTTTCCTCTGACATTTCTGTTTTAATTAATGCAAAACAAACCAACAATGAGATCAATCAGTGTCAGTCAGTCGACTTGTTACATAAAAGCCGCCATCAGACAGAACATCCAGTTATTATGTCTGAGGTTTAAAAGCTTCTCAACACTCTATGAATATGTAAATATTACTCTTTTCTAGGACTGAATGTTATTTAAACAAAATCATATTTTGGCAGATATGAGTCACAGTTTCTGTCAGACAGGTCTTTTTAAAAAAAAATTCAGTTTCAGTGAAAATTGATGATGTGATTATTTCCAGAGTTATGTACCAAACCAGACGCGATTTAATCTCTGCGGAGCAACATCGACGCTTCATTTATGGTCTGTTCTTGTGCCGCATTTCATCTTTTATCAAAAGAATTACACATTATTGGTCATTTGGACATGACACTTTCTGTCTGTATTGTGATTTTGATAATATTTCAATAAATTGTTCAAATTTACGTCACTGAAAAGCTTCAAGTTTCCACAGCACGCATTCCTTACATGCCGCAACATGGTGGGCGCCAAACTTCAACACAGACATAATCCTGTGCACAAACATCATTCTGCACAACTACAGAACACTTTTTATTTTGCATTTTGCACTAATCTAATATTGCTTTTATGTCTTCAATAGTTTTTAATTGTCTTAACCCTCCTGTTGTCCTTCTCGGTCAAATTAACCCAATCTGTTCCCTTCCTCCATCCTTTTTTCCTTCCTTTCACCCTTCCTTCATTCCACAATCCTTTTTCCCTTCCTTCCCTTTGTCCTTAATTCTTCTTCCTTCCTATATTGATCCAGTTGACCTGATCTGTTTCCTCTCTCCCTCCCTCCATCTTTCTTTCCTTCCCTTTTCTCTTCCCTCTTTCCACAATCCTTTCCCCTCCCTTCCTCCATTCCTTCCTTCCCTTCCTCCTTAATTCTTCTTCCTTCCTTGAACGAAACTGTTCCCTCCCTCCCTCCCTTCCTTCCTTCTATCTTTCCCTTCGTCCTTACTTCTTCCTTCCTTTTTGACCCAATTGACCCAATCTGTTCCCTCTCTCTTTCTATCTTTCCTTCCCTTTTCCCTTCCTTCTTTCCTTCCATCTTTCCCTTTGTCCTTCCGGCCTTCCTTCCTTCCTTCTTTCCCTTCATCCTTCCTTCCTTGACCCAGGAGGACAACAGGAGTGCTGCCTAAATTTCATTATAATTGTCTGACCCTTAATATAATGACAGTAGAAGCTAAAAGCTACTGACAAAAAGCAAAACCAATTTTGGAGTGGAGACTTTTTTTGGCCTTTTGCTTTCTGAATTATGTGTGTGTGTGTGTGTGTGTGTGTGTGTGTGTGTGTGTGTGTGTGTGTGTGTGTGTGTGTGTGTGTGTGTGTGTGTGTGTGTGTGTGTGTGCATGTCCTTCTTTAGTTGTGGACTCATTTTGTTCTGGTGAGAATTCGGTTTTGGCTCGGGTCAGGCATGTATCAGTGATGGTTAAGGTTAGGCTGAGGGGCTCGGGAATGCATCATGTCACACACTGTTTGTGAATGTGTGTGTGTGTGTGTGTGTGTGTGTCAGTGTGTGCGCACATGTTAATGGCTGCAGTGCACAACTAGTGTAACACAGGGCCCAGCTGAGACAGAAGAAGGTCAATTTGTCCCTTCTGCTGTTATGTAAGTGTCCCACTTCTCCTCATTCACTCCATTTTTCCCTCCTTCCATCTGTTTCATTTAGTTGTGATGGAAACACACACTCCCACTTTTATTTTATTCATCTGCAGCAACACTTTATATAATACTGTACCTTTCAGAATAAGAGTCTTTCAGCTTGTCTCACAGTGGCCGTCGTTTATCTGATGATCATGAAGTGTGAAACGCTGGAAGCTGTCAGTTGAACAGGTTCATATAAATTAACTAAATATCAGCTTAAAAGGTTTATATTTGGAACAGCATCATCAAAATTAAAATATAATCCTAAACGTTCGGCTGAGGAAAAGACCTTTTTTTGTGCGTTTTTCATGTTTGTGATGTTAATGTTGAAGGATCGGTCGGCGACCGCGGCCCCCCTCCCACCCCGAGGGATTCTACGCTGATTTACTCTTTAATATGTTATGTTCCTGTCTGTGCTGTGAGCACCCACAGCGGTACTTTTAAGTTCATTAAATCTTTTTGATTGTCCTTGAAGGACCCTTTATTTTCTCTGTGTGCTTTAGTTTATGCTCCATTAAACTGTCATCGCTTTGAAAAAAAAAAAAAAAAAAAAGCACAGGCCATTAAAGCATCTTTCTTCTTTCTTGCAGGCACTATAACCGAGGGACAGCGGACAGCCCGGGGAGCAGTGGATAACGGAGAGGATGGGTAGGGGGTGGGGGGTAGTAGTGGGGGGGTGCAGAGAGGAGTTTAAAGGTTGGAGAGAGTGATGGAGGAGGAGGAGCGAGAGGGAGAGGAGTGAGGGGCGATGGCGTCAGAGGAGGGGTGAGAGAGTCTACGTGAGCATCTGATGTTGACAGAGGCATCAAGGAGTCAGCCAAAGGCCCCCAGTGAACTCGGACACTCGGTGTGTGTGTGTGTGTGTTTCTGTGTTTGTGGACATTGTATATTCACTGTATACTGGCTCACTGTCAGAAGGCAAAATGTGCTCATCATCACTTGTTGTCATCCTGAGTTTTGCAGCATTTGTCACTAAAATGTGAGTGAATGTTACAGCAGCAGTCGACACTCATGAGCTTTGTTGTTGTTGCCGTTGTTTCACGTTTCCAGATTCGCTGCTTGTTGTGTTTTAACGTCAATCAAAGGTTTAGATGTTCCAACATGGAGGAATTGAGTTTGAATTTCAGGATCTTGGATTCAAAGTGACACGAAACTGCAGAACTCGGTAACACTTTATAATAAGTACACACTATTAAGGATTAGTTAAGCATTAATAAACACTGAATTATTCATTTATAATGCATTAATACTCATTAGTATGTAGTTTATAAATACAATTACAGCTATCAATGACGAGTAAAACATTTTAATGTGTTTATAAACTACATACTAATGAGTATTCATGTGTTATAAATGATGAATTCAGTATTTAATGCTTAACTAATGCTTAATAGTGTGTACTTATTATAAAGTGTTACCCCAAACTCTTCATCTGCTTCTACTGAGTGGAGCCTGGATGCTTGTGGAGCTTTCTCTTTGTGTGTATATATATATATGTGTGTGTGTGTGTGTGTGTGTGTGCGTGTGTGTGTGTGTGTGTGTGTGTGTGTGTGTGTGTGCGTGTGTCCAATCTGTGTTTAGATCTCACGGCTGGAGGTGTCATGGCCCTCGTTCACACACACTCACACAGCAGCAGCAGAACAGGAAGTGTTCTGGATCCATGACGCAGAAAGGAGATGTCACTAAGCCCTGTCCCATAAACTCCTGTGTCTCCATCGGTGTACGATGGAGGGATGTTCACTCTCTACTCTCCTTCTTTCTCTCTGTTGTTTCCACTATGTCACATTTCTTTTCCATCCTCTTTTTTCATTTCCATCCTCTTTTCTTTTTCTTCCTACTGTATGCCCCCCCCCCCCCCCCCCCTCCCCCCAAATGAAGGAGGATGACATTGAGCTAGTTTACTATGGTGCTCTGATCTTTTGACAACCACACACACACACACACACACATGTATAAAAGCTATAAATTAGCCTAATTCAGACATATTTGGAAGAGGCTTGGTGGGAAAGAAGAAAACAAAAGTTGCTGTACAGTAAAACTAAAACTAAACTGAAAGTACAGATTTAAATACGTTTAAAAGCAGAGTTCATTCTGTCGTCCATGAACAGTGAACTACTCTAAATGCATTTGCTACAGTCTCAGCAGAACTGTCTGCTGCAGAACAGTCTCTAAATGTTTGCATTGGTTTGAAAATTACAACTGTAATGCATCAAACCCACTGAGATAAAAAAAAAGAAGGAATAAACCTCTCCAAGCTTTCCGAACAACTTGCACTTGTATCTGAGTTTCCTTCCTTTATTTTCTAGTCTATTTAAACCTCCTCTTCTCTTGCTCACGCTCATGTACTTCACATTTAAATGTATGTACTGTACTGTATCTCATGCACTGACTTTGCATACACCATGTGTGCACGTATTTGTATATTTATATGTGTATGTGCATGTATAAGTACATGTATATTTGTGTGTATGTGCGCATATGTGTACAAAGGCCCACCACTGCAGTGCATAAAGTATCACTGCAGAGGGTTTTTATTGTGTAATACTTGCCAGTGTGTGTGTCTCTGTGTCTAAAAGTCTGGTATCATGTTTTGCCTTTACTCTTAATTATGATTCTGTATTACTGATGATTGAAATTTTTGTTGGTATTAGCCTACTTGTAAGGACCCCCTCGAAAATTAGATGGCACATCTCAAGGGGCTATCCTTTGAAAATTAAGTCTGATAACCTGGTGGACACTATCAATTGTACAGTACAATCTCATCTGCAATAAATTAACCTTTGTGCATTAGACTTAATACCAGTATCGCCCCAAAACTGTAATATTTAAATGGAAAGTAGAATGAGTATTTGTAATAGTGTGGTAATATCAGAGTTAATGAGGAGTTTCTATGTGTGTGCTCACTCACTGACTGACGTGGACTTACATGGGAAGTTGTACATGAAGCAGGCCTGAGCAGCGACGATCCACTCGGCTCTCGTCTCACAGAAGATGGCGATGTTGTGTTTGGGCTGCTGACCCAGTGACGCCAGACCGCTGCCGAGCCGGGACGCCGCCGTGAGGACGTCTTCATAGGAGCGCCAGCAGTACTCACCCAGAACTACCTGCAGCAGGGTGGAGAGGAAGGAGGAGGAAGGATACAAGACACAAAGCAGTGGGTTACAGAAGAAAAAACAGACACAAGCTCCGAGTCTGAATATAAATAAAAACACAGTATTCATTAAACTACTTCTTCTTTTCATTATGGGCCTGTGGAGAAGATAAACACAGGCTTCTGGTCTGGATTCACTCTTCAACACACTCTGCAGTCTGCTGCAGCATCTTTGCTGAGGTTACAGTGGCTCCTAGTGGCCAACAGGTGGTAGTGCATATACACACACACACACACACACTAATGATGACTATTACACAGTTTACTTCTGTTTTCCACCTGCTGGAAACAATAGATAGCAGCTAAAGGGCTAAGACGCGTTCTGTTGCAGCAATCAATGTTTCAACAGTGGGGTTTAAACGGATTAGAGGGGGATTAAAGCAGGAGGGGGGTCGCGAGGGGGTGGGTGGTGGGGTGGGGTGATTTACACAGTTGGCCAACTCAACTCCTGACTGTGCAGACACTTTGTGCCCTGCATAACACACACACACAACAACCCCAAGTGTTTTACTTGGGTAAAGTTCACTTCACAGTGAATGACAAAGCAAAGAATTCAGGTGTGTGTGTGTGTGTGTGTGTGTCTGTGTGTGTGTGTGAAACAAATGGACCAACATTAGCAAACAGGCTAGTTAGCTTCAAACTCTCACTCTTACTTCCTTTATGGGTCTAAAAGTCGAAACACACTTTTGAACTCAAACCAATTTCTCCTCCCTGTTTCCATGATCTGTGTCTTTCTCATACTCTTCTTTCACTCCCATCTCTCTCTCTCTCTTTCTCTTTCTTCATCCTCTCTGAATATTTGTCAGGTCGATGTCATTTAAAGGGCGTTGAGGAGACCAACGAGCCCTCGGAGAAACGATTAACGATGATTTCACTGGAGAGAGTCGCAGGGAAGTATCTGAAGGATGTGAAACCTGTGATTATGAATGTCGTTTGTTTGCAGGTTGCAGGACAATTTGTATGGTCTCATTTTGATTTTAAACAATGCAACAAAACTTTCTCTTCTCAATACAGATGTTCCCCTTCCCCATCTTTAAACTTCTTTCTGTACCACACCAACCTGGCTATGAAATGTCTTATTACTGTATACAGTATTTACACAACCATCCACCATAATCCAATGATTCTTAAATGCTTTACACACATATATAAGTATAAGTATTATTCTAGTAATCCAGATAATCTACAGATGGGGAAACTTCTGGCATAAACAAAGGTGGGTGTGTTTTTTACATGTAGGTATTTAGTTCTTCAGTATTTAGGTTTAGGGCTGGAGCTGCAGGTGGGATATACATAATTTTATTCATATATTCTTGATTTGTTGACATAAATAAAAACATTATTTATTACAAGACCACATTTAGTCTCACCTGTATATATTAGTGAGAAAACCCAGTGTTAGAACAGTCTTATACTAATCTAATAAACCAAACTGCACCTGAATGAAAATATAAGGAAATTATAAATTTAAGTGAAAGGTTCTTGCTTTGAGTATTTGTTGAACATGGAGAAACACTAATCTATCCAATCCTGTTGCTTCATACTGTGCAGCCTGTGATACGGTTTAATCTCCAGTTAATAAACACGTCTGCACATTGAGCTGCCATCCACGTCGTTAGACAAACGTCATCAAAATGTGGAGGTAGAGCTATTTACATGTATATCTTAATACTGACTATGTTGTCTTTGTAATTTCTTTTTACCTGGACATAATTTCCAATTTATATGACGTGTTCATTGTTGGTGCTTCAAATATGTATTGGGTCTTTTGCATTCATGCCAATTCAATTTGCCAAAAATGTTGAAGTATACCTTTAATATTTAATAAATAGATGTGGGAGTAGTTTCACTTTTCTTCACTCTTTAAACTAACGTTCAACATAAATGCTGAACTGTTCCTTTAAAATACTTCAAATGTTGCGTTTACTGCACTTTTAACTTGATACTTCTTTCTATTTGATTCTCTTCCTTCCTCCTCGTTGCTCTTTACCTTTTTAAAAACCTTCCCGTTGCTCTGTTGCTCGTCCTCCTCGCTGATCACCTCCCTGGTGCCGAGGCAGTCTCTCTCCGGGAACCTCGTGGCTGCGTACTCGAACACCTTATCCAGGGTGTCCACCCCCGGGTGCATGGACGTCACCAGCCTCTTGGTGGCGCTCATGGCTCTGTAGGGCCCCTCGGGACACCCCAACACCGAGCGAGCCTTCGGCCTCTTGGCCCGGTCCTCCTCTGAGCCGCGGCCCCCGCCCACAGGCTCCGACACCCAGCTGAGGAGCTGGTAGGGCAGGAAGGTGAGGACGGTGTAGACCCACACCAGCAGGTGGAAGAGGAGCAGGAGAACGGGGTTCAGCTCCTCCTTCAGCCTCATCCTGGTGAAGCTGCACCGGCAACGGAGAAGCAGAGAAGATGAAGAAGTAGAAGTTGTGGGAGAAAGTTCCTGCTGCTGTGGTTCCCGTCAGTCCAGTCTGTCCGATCTGTCCACTTCTCTTTCGTCCTTCTTGCTTTTATAGAGCTTGAATCATCCTCTGTGGTCAGAAAGCGCCCACTGGACCAGGCTGCCCCTGGAAAATAAATGACATTAACCTGGCATCAGATGTTATTCCTCTTTTTTCATTATTATTATTATTATTATAACTAGTTTCAAAATTAGATTATTCCTGAGCTTTTTTGTACACAAGGCTCTCAACTCATTCTGAAACCGAAACCAATCAGTGAGTCACATGCATGCCAAAAAAAAAAGAAAAAAAAAAAAAAAAGCAGAATTGAAATACTGGAAAACCAGTGTGACAGCCGGGCTCACTGGCTCAGTGCTGCTGTAAATGTTCCTTCCCCGCCCTGAGACTCCTGCATCCAGAGCATGAAGAGAAAAAAACTGCCTGTGTCACTTATTGTTAGTGTCAAGGAAACGAAAAAAACAAAGAAGCAGAAGCACAAAGAACAAAGGATAAAAAAGAAAAAGAAGACCACAGAGGAGAAACTGAAATGGAAAAAAAACACAGTCGTTAACAGATGTAAACGACGCTAAGTGGAAGAGGGTGTACGAGAGGTTAATGGATGCATGTGTGTGTGTGTGTGTGTGTGTGTGTGTGTGTGTGACAGGCCACTAGACCACTAGACACAGGGATGCAGAGTGAGGAACAGATAAGTAGAGAGCAGAGACAAGCTGCAGCTCCGTCCGTCCACACTGTCCCCATTCACTCATTTCATCACGTTTTCATGTTGTTTCATAATGTCGGTAATTCTAAGACACACCGTTCATTTCCAGCCTCAAAAGAGAGAATGTGTGTGTGTGTGTCATCCCATAGAGACAGAACAAAAACCATTACTGTTTATCATGATGTTATTATTTAACTGCCTGAGCGCTTCCCACTTGCAGCTCTGATTCATTTCTAATGTATGTGTCCAAGTGAGAGTTGAGATCTACAGATGGATGGTCAAGATCAGACACTGTAAAACTTTAATTTCCTTCATATCTCATATTAAAGGGACTACGAGGAGTTTCCGAAAGCGAAGTGTTTTCACACTACATTTCCCATGAGCCTCTGCGCGCATGGTGAAATTCTTGGACCGGTGCAAGACAGACGAAAGCGAAAGCATTTGCCAAGAATGTTTTCATTAATCAAGAACGAAAGTCAGAGGTTGGGCAGCGTCCGGGAAACTGAAACTATAGGAAATGCTGGGCGAGTCGACCACTAAATAATAATATCAAAATACCTATGAAGACAAAACGATATATTTATAGAAAATGGACCCAGTGTTCATCCACATTAATATTAGACTCTTTTATAACTAAAAGCAAACTCCTCAGGGTCTCTTTAAACTACATTTCTTTTTATCTTAACCTTTGGTAACGTCTGATTCATGTTTTATTTAGATGGTTTAATCTCTTGCATAATGCACTTTTCTTTATAATGCTCATGTTGGATTCTTTTACTTTTCTTGTGAAGAACTTGTGCTGTTTAAATAAAGTTCCTTTAGTTTCATGTCATTTTGATGCATTTCCATGCATTAAAACAAACAGCGTTTTGCTAAAACACCAGACACAAATGAACTCAGCAGTGCAGGGGTTGATAAATAGTTAATAAAAACGTCAATGACAATGTTATTGAGTTAAATTTATTGTTATTGAGTTAATATTGTTATTATGAATAGAAAAAGTCTGGTGTTTTATCATGACAAGGGGCCAATTAACTATGACGTGATTTCTGGGTAACAAGGTCTTTAAATTGCCTTTTGACGCCACCAGTGTCAGAAATAATCCTCCTAATGGACACTGACGTTTCTGTTCAGTCCATCAACTGTCTTTGTAATTTAGCAGCTAAAGAAACACGGTGTGAGCCTGCACACACACACACACACACACACTACACACACATACACAATCTATTTTAGCAACAGTAATTCATTATTCACATGAGCAAGACAAAGGCTCATCTTGCTCCCCTGAAGCATCACATCCTTCCCCTCCCAAAAACTGCCCAGCTGACACACACACAACCCCCCCCCCCCCCCCCACACACACACACACACACACACACACACACACACACACACACACACACACACACACACACACACACACACACACACACACACACACACACACACACACTTTACCCTCCACCACCTCCCTCACAGTCTCTTCAAGTGTTCCTCTGAGACTCATAAATAAATCAAAGATTGAACCATCAGCACTCTGCCACTAGACGAGCATCTGTTCTCTGTGGGGTGTGGACGGCCGTGTCTTGTTACCCAGGTTTCATCACAGCCCAGCGGAGCGCCTGCTGCTGCTGCTGCTGCTGCTTCTACTACTACTACTGCTGCTGCTGCTGCTGCTGCTGGAGCAAGATGTTGTACTTGTTCTTGTTGGTTTCAGTGTCTCTGGTACTTCAGATATTTATGTGCAAAAACTCAAGGTCAATGAAACAGAGGCTACAGAGGAGGAGAAGAAGAAGTGTGTTGAACTCATAGACTGTATAGGTTCAACTGTGATAAACAAACTGTCAGAGGAGAGCAACAGGCTGCTGCTTCTACTGCTGCTTCTACTACTGCTGCTTCTTCTGCTGCTGCTGTTTTTTCTTCTCCTTCTACTACTGCTTCTACTGCTGTTGCTTCTACTTCTACTGCTGCTTCTACTTCTACTGCTTCTACTGCTGTTGCTTCTACTTCTACTGCTTCTACTGCTGTTGCTTCTACTTCTACTGCTGCTTCTACTTCTACTGCTTCTACTGCTGTTGCTTCTACTTCTACTGCTGCTTCTACTGCGGCCTTTACTGCTTCTACTGCTGTTGCTTCTACTTCTACTTCTACTGTTGCTTCTACTGCTACTGCTGTTGCTTCTACTTCTACTATTGCTTCTACTTCTACTGCTGTTGCTTCTACTTCTACTTCTACTATTGCTTCTACTTCTACTGCGGCCTTTACTGCTTCTACTGCTGTTGCTTCTACTCATACTATTTGCTTCTACTTCTACTTCTACTATTGCTTCTACTTCTACTTCTACTGCTGCTTCTACTGTGGCCTTTACTGCTGCTGCTGCTGCTGCTGCTGCAGCTGGCTGACCTCCACTTCTTCCTACTTCTACTGCTGTTGCTTCTACTTATACTGTTGCTTCTACTTCTACTGCGGCCATTACTGCTTCTACTTCTGTTGCTTCTACTTATACTATTGCTTCTACTTCTACTTCTACTGCTATTTATACTTCTACTTCTACTGTTGCTTCTATTTCCACTGCTTCTACTTCTACTGCTGCTTCTACTGTGGCCTTTACTGCTGCTGCTGCTGCTGCTGCAGCTGGCTGACCTCCACTTCTTCCTACTTCTACTGCTGTTGCTTCTACTTCTACTGTTGCTTCTACTTCTACTTCTACTGTTGCTTCTATTTCCACAGCTTCTACTTCTACTACTGCTGCTTCTACTGCAGCCTTTACTGCTGCTGCTGCAGCTGGCTGACCTCCACTTCTTCCACTGCTGTTTTGTCACAAGACTTTTCGGTCTAGCATAAAAAAGGACTTGGCTGGAACCGCTTTAAATAAGCCAACCATTTTAATTTCCACCATCTTCTGCTAACCATAAAAATAAAAAAAGAAAGAAAGAAAAAACCCTGCCTAAAAGAAATAAAACAAAGAGGTTTTCTTGTCTAACAGCTCAGAGACTGGGATTCTTCCTCCTTCACTGCTCAACACCCACGTCTTTCAAACTCCACACTCGGAGTAACAAGATGATTTGCTCTATAATATGTTCATGGTATGTAAGAATAAAGATATTAAGTTCCAATTGTTTGAAATTTTCCGATTCCTGTACTTCTATATCAAGCAATACAGAGCACAGCATCAAAAACAAATGTAACAGGTGTGTAGGCTACTACTGACCCTGGATGAGTCACGAGTACTGTCGCTGTGAGACATTTAACCTTTATAAAACATCAATATAATTTCTCTGTAAACAGACCTTCATTATCTAATTTGATTGTCAGCCATTTAAAAGGAATACATGAAAGAATAAATGACAATTCCTACACTAACCGTCCTAACACTGCAAAATTTTTAAAAAAATTATCAAAGTTTATCAATAAACCACATGGTATCAGATGGGTGAGTGTACTTGCAAATTCCCAGATACCTGAGACCTTATTTTCAGCAGTATTGATATCAGCATCTGCAACAACTTTACCGTCATGCCATTTTGATGCATTTCCATACTTTACTTGAAGCCTCTGATTATTTTCAGAGATTTCATTTTCTTGTATATAAAATGAAAAGAGCAATTTTACCAAACACAATATGCACTTGCACATGTCTTTACGTTGTGAGCTGCAGTCACAAAACTGAATATTAAACTCACAATGATTCAAATAAGCAACAAATTCTCACATCTGAGAAGCAGTGAGTGAACATTTGGAAAAGCCGCCTCCTGAATTGTTGATCACTTCTTCACTGTTAAATATTGAACTAATCACTTCAGCAATACTCCACCATTGATTACATAGGACATGAGAGTGAGGTAGAGCTGTTGTGTGCAGTGCCAAGTACAACAAAGGGCAGAGAGATAAGAGGAGATGCTGAGGCAGTCAAGGAGAGGGGGGAGAGGGGAGGAGGAGGAGTCAGGGCCTTGTTTGAGTTGTGAGGGAACGTCTGCTGAACTTTGCATTACAGACGTTTAACACATGGAGGCAAACAGAAGACCCACCTGACAGCAAAACCAAACCACTGTATTCATATGCACACAAGTCCAGACACACACACACACACACACACACACACACACACACACACACACACACACACACACACACACACACACACACACACACACACACACACACACACACACACACACACACACACACACACACACACACACGTCGTGTCGTCTCACTAAAAAAGGTCAACAAAGGTGAAGTTCCCAATTTAAACGCACACAGACTCGACTCTAATCTTTTACCTTCGAGACACTTAGACACAAAAAACTAGTAGCTGCTTAACGGGAGGCTTTATGCAACAATCAGGCGCTTTGCAGGCAGCCTCCACTCACTGGATTAACTGAGTAATATTGTGGCATGGTCGACGTAGCAGTGGGGTGAGCAGGCATGTGTGTGTGTGTTTGTGTGTTTGTGTGTGTGTGTGTGTGTGTGTGTGTGAGTGTGTGAGGGAATCATTGCTTCCTCAAGAGATTGTGTGAATGGAGTCTTTTGTGTACCGACGTCACCGTGCCTTCACCCACTCAGCTAAGCAGGCAGGCTGAAGTCTTGCAGAAACTTCAACACGGCCATTGTGGCGAAACGTCGCACCAACACACACCCGCACACCCGCACACCCACACACACGCACACACACACACTCCGGTCCCAAGGGGTCAGACTGCGTGTGTGAGTTTGTGTGGAGAAAGAAAGAGGAGGCTCATGTGTGGTGTGTTTGTACGTGTGGGTGCAGCAGAGCAATTTCGCACACATGAAGTCGTGTATTTGCCGGTCTCAAATAATGACATAATCGGGAGCTTGCAAAACAACTGAAGGGGTTTTAAAGGGTGATTTCAACAAGAGTGAAAACACAAAAACATTAATTGGCCGGATTATGAGGATCAGACCGCAGATTTTCCCTTCAGCTTTTGTGTTGTTGTGTATGTCGACATAAATTATTCACTCACACATGCCAGTCACCAACGTCTTCCTCCTCCTCCTCCTCCTCCTCCTCCTCCTCCTCCTCCTCCTCCTAATGTCTCTGATTTGGATTTAAAATTGTTGCTATAGCAGCTATAAACCCGTCATTTACATCTGATTTAGTTAAAGGTGGAATGAGCAAAACAAACCGCCTTATTTATTCTGCAGTATTTAGGCTACTTAAGATACGTTTTATAACACCATGACAATCAAGAGAGAATCAAGGAGGAGGAGTGTGTTTTTGTGTGTTTGCACGTTGTGCCCTCTCTGATAGACCGGCATCATTTGACAATCATTGCCACAGGCCGGTTCACTTCAGCTGTGTAAATAGTGCTGAGCAGCTTGAGGTTGTAAAAATGACTGAAGGACTGGACACAGATTTTCTGCTCTGGTTCCTTTGATTAATAAAACACATCATCTTATGAAATATGTCCTATTTTGTCTATATGTTATAATCGTATAAATGCGGTTAACAGAAGAAATGAATAAAGGAAAAGTCAGCTGATGAATGCACGTTATAAAAGTAGGCCTACACCAGCATGTTAAAAACAAAAGTGTGTCAATGAAAGTGCAGAATCGTGAAAACGCTTATAAATAACTAATTATTATAGATGAACAGGCCTAATCAGTAAAAAAGACACGTAGGCTATAGCCCACATATTATGAACTAGATGTTATTATAAGTGCAGTGGTCTCAGCAGTGAGCCACAGATGTTCACAGTGCAACATCCAAAATTCGTCAATGTAGCAGCAATGGCGACCCAACTTCCGGTTAAGGATTTCGAAATAAAACACTTATATAGGCTACATTATGATTACTGCAACTGTCATTTTATTTAGTAAAGAAAATGTTTGTGGCTCTGAGTATGGTGTTTAACTACCAGAACACATGAAATACGAGTGTAAACATCATAGTGCGACCGTCACTTTAATAACAATTTCACTTAGGCTAGGCTATAGCTACAGCGTGGAATAAAATCTACAATAAACATTGGAGCGATAAAGGTCTAATATAAAGCCTTTTTTTTTTAGAGTAGGTATGAACGGCATCATTTTTAGATTATTCTGTGCGTAGCTATCTTCGTTAGCTTGACCCGACCGCAGCATCCCCTCCTCCTCCTCCTCTTCCTCCTCCACATCTGGATAGCTACAGACGCGCATCACAAAAACGGGAACCACCTGAACGGCGTGTAGAAACTTACCGGCGTGAACCTTTCCAGCTCCCGGACAGTCACTTTAAACCCGGTTCACAAGCAGCAGCGGCGGCGGGAGGATTGATAATTTGATAACTCTTCATTCACCGTGTTGTTGCAGCTCCGTGTGTGTGTGTGTGTGCGCGTCTACATGAGTTCATCCATCAGCTCCTCATTTGTCCAACGATAACGCGCTCGCTCATCGGAGCCCGGAAGTGATTTGGGAAGAGAGAGAGAGAAGGGGGGGGGGGTTGGTGGGGGGGTTGTCATTCCCTGCGTTATGATTGGACTCGTGGAGGTGGCGCGTGCTAGGGGCCGGGCCAGATGGAAGGAGGGCGCGAGGTGACTGCATGGGTTACTGACGGTCACGAGGAGCCACTAGAGGCCACGCGCACGCCACTCTCTCTCTCTCTCACACACACACACACACATTCACAACAACACACGCAGCAATGATGCACATTTTCTAATAGTAAATTTAACATGTAGGCTACAACTGACATTTTCAAATAGGAAAACATATTTCTTGGTGTTTAAATCAGAGTTTGAATATTATATCTCAACTCTCTCCTGTCTACAAAACAAAAAAGCTGTTAAAACATGTAGCTTACTGCGTTTAATGTCTTTAAATATTGTGTCTATTTACTTGTTTGTTTTTGCTTTATTGTTTTTTATTTAGCCTAATTATTCATCTATTTTGTTTTGTTTATTTATTTCTATATAGCTTTTGCATTTACTATAGGTTTCTCAAGTTCATTTCTTATTTTACTTTGATTGTAACTGTATAATGTATTGCTGTGTTTGATATGCATAAGGGGAAAAACAAAAGCAACAACACACACAGAACACACAGTCATCTGTATCCAGGCGGTATCAAAACAAATGGTGAATCAATATAATGTGATTCTCTTGCTCCACAGGTAACAACTCTTTAAAAAAAAAAAAGTTAAAACAATTCATAAATAATTCAGTTATGAGTTTGTTTACACACTCTGGTCCATGTGCATAACACATCTGCTTTAATGCAGATGTGAATGACGCCTAATGCCTTTTTGAAATGCTACAGGAAGTGGACATGGACAGTGTCAGGATTTGAATGTATATAACATCCTGGATGTTATATATGATATAACACTGACTGCTGTGGAGCTGTGGAAGTGTGAGTTTCCAGTGGCAGCGTGATGACTCACTCACTCCTGCAGTGTCATGCAAAGGCAAGTCAGTGTGATATATTACAGAGAGACTGGCAGATGGCAGATCCACAGACACTCAGGCTAATTATTGAAAAAAGAAAGAAAACGGTGAAATGAGGCTTGCTGCCCACTGTCTCACATGATTCATAATAACACTGCTAGCCGTTCCCACCACTCCATCATCGCCAGATTTATATGGAGATTATGGCCGGTTCATCAAATCATGATCGGAATGTATCTGTAATCAGTTTTAACCACGCTGGAGTCAGATGATTCAAAGCACATTATTTCAAATTAAAAGACAATATTGTAATTCGTTCATGCTGAGATAACTGAAATATTTCCCAGTTATCTGAGCGTGACTGAAAATATTTAACATTTCAATGACAGTACAAATATTAGATGATCAGTTGGTCTTTTAACTGGTCTCTTTATGGAATAAATCTTGGTTGTCCTGTTATCTTTTTGCACAGATCTGTTCTTTCAGAGACCTTTTGCCGCTATTCATAAAAGCTTGTTTATGTGAATAACTGCCCATGGATCCTGTCTGCATTAGTTTATCTGAAGCACACATTCAGTCTTTCTTATGCTCTTCATTATTTTCATACAATTCTGTGTCTGTGTTTGTGAGCGTCATCTTTTCCCTCGTCTAAAAATCGTTGAAAATGTGCTCTCCCTGGTTTCGGGGCAACTTTTAGACACGCTGGTTTGCAATAACAAACTGGCTTTACCAGTAACACTGAGGCTGTTGTCCTTAAGCTCATAAATGAATTTTTAATGCATGTTTATTCCACTATGTGATATCACCTATACTTTTTCCCCCCCTGAGCTATTTCTCAATCAATTTTATTCTCAAAACTAAACGGTTTCATTAGTGAAGGTTGTGTGAACACTTTAAATGACATGATTTTCTGTTTAATCATTATTGTGACATCTGTTGAAATTGATGATTATTACTTATCTCTCTCTCTTTTTAAGATGAGTTGTGTTAGAAGTAGTAGTTTAGTGGTAGTAGTTTATGTTGGTCATATGCACAAATCAACAATTAGTCAAACAATCATCATTAATCTTCCTTCCAGACTATATTCAATCAAACTTATGAGTCCATATATGGCAAATGCTGAAAAAGGAGTAGGCTGGAATTAATGAGCTTGCAAATGCCTTGCCTTTAATCCTATTCATGTAGGCTATTAGGCCTTAAGTATTTACATTTCAAAGAGCGCATGCTGTTTATCAGTTTATTGAACATGTCAAGAATAAAACAAAAACAAAACAACAAATCAATAAAAGCAGGCTAAGCAATACTAAAATTTTAGAAAAACAAACAAATAAAAAAAACACTAAACCAAAATCTTCTAATCAACACATCACAAAACAAACAAGACACAGCTCCGCCCACACCAGTAGCCTACATCTTTCCCAGAGGGAATAAATTAGCTCCATAAAATGCTTCTTTAGAAAAATATTATATAACTGTACACCTTATCTTTGTATGTCGTTCTTTTATACTGCTGCACAACTAATTTCCTCTAGGGGACAATAGAATCACTTGTATTTCATTCGATTAATGTATTCTTATTTGTGTAATTAGACAAATTATCCATGGCTAATGCTTTTCAATCAGGCACTGACTAGACAGCTGCGACCGGCTAGCGGGGTCCTTTCGCGCTGTGCTAAGGAGGATTAGCAGCCAACATGCCGACTGTCGGAGTGAAAAGGGACCTTCTCTTCAAAGCCCTGGGGAGAACATACAGTGAGACACATTTACTACACCTTTAAACCATGGACTAAATCGTCTTTGTGTTTATTAAATGTGTTTTTGTCTCCTAAAAGACGGATAAAGTCAGAGGACTGTCTGAACTCGTTGCATGAGAGTTAGCATCGCAGCAGCTGCAGCGGCTAATTTAACTGTTTATGAATGAAAAAACTAAGTTAAATAGGAATTCATCACAAATGCCAATTCAATATGTAATAACAACGTATTTCTGCCTGATTTTGTGTAAAAAATGCAATAGTGACACATTTGAACCGCATGTCAACGTGATTGCATCATTTCCTCAGGACTCCTGTCATTTAAATCTGAACTAAGCGCTGTTCAAGAGCAGCAGCAGCAGCAGCAGCAGCAGCATTTTTTAACAGTTGTTTCTTCTTTTTTTTCAAGCCGATGAGGAGTTTGATGAGCTGTGCTTTGAGTTTGGACTGGAGCTGGATGAAATAGTGAGTAAATAAAACCAATCCACAGTGTTTTCTGTTAAATTACATGTGATTAAAATGGACTTTGGTGTAGATTTTGAATGGCATGATAAGAATGCAGTTACACCTGTTGCTCCCTGTTTATATTTGTCACAATGCTCCTCAGGTATTTATGTCTGGACTGTGACATGTCAGAAATCAATCTTTTCTATCTTGCATTAATTCACAGACTTCAGAGAAGGAGATCATCAGCCGAGAGCAGGGGGACAACAAGGCGTCGGGGGCGTCTGACATCATCCTGTACAAGATCGATGTACCTGCGAACCGCTATGACCTGCTGTGTCTGGAGGGGCTGGTCCGCGGACTGCAGGTCTTCAAGAATACGTGAGTAGACCGAGCTCGCTCTGGTGCTGGCGAGGTGCTTCTTGGATGTCACTAACATCAACAAAAAACAAAGACATCAAATGTGTTAACACTTTGTCATCATCTGTCTTCACTATTTAAACCTTTGGTGTTGACGCAATACTGTGCATTAAATCTGAGAGAGGCATTTCCTGCATCACTGACCTTTACTGTAACAAGATTGAAATTGTCTTGCATTAATATCCATTTTATTTCATTCAGATCAGCTACTGTGCAGAAACTATTCCCCCAAACGTCCCACAGTGAATCTCCCGACTCTAAATTTGACCTCCTTTTTGAATTTTGATCTTGATCAAAGGCCCTAACTTAATTTATTTATAATTTAATATGCTCTATAATGCCTTATTTCTCTGTGAAATGCAGAGGAAGTTCATCTCCTCCCAACTGTAGCAGATGGATCACAGAGGTTGCATTGCATTAGATATGAGAAGATGAAGTTTTCTTTAAAGGACTCCCTGCAGACTCTCTATATTATACACACACTGTCTGTTTTGCCTGCTGACACTGAAAGCAGTGGCTGAGACTGCCTCTTTTTGTTGTACATTTTAAGGTGCATTGATGCATTCATTTTTAATGTATTCATCTTTTATTATTATTAATAATTATTTCACACCTTAAAATCTACTGATATAACCTTATGTTTTGGTGCAAGATGTGGTGAGTGGGAAGATAAACACACAACCTGTCTAAGTGTGAAAATAAGAGTTTATATTTCTGTCTGAATACTTCAGTCAGTGAGTAATGTTGGTCTTAGTAGAACAGGTTTTATATACGGTATATTTATTCAGCCTAATATGGACAAAAATCCAGCTGTTTTTGTTACTATTTAAGATGTTCAGGGTGATTGTGACGTGCATGGCGAGGCGGGGGGGTGATATTAATAGCAGACAACATCATTAAAGGTTTTCCAAATGAAGGGAGATCGTTTGTTTAGGTGTAAAATGTTGTGCTGTGTTCTGCATACAGTAGTTGTGGGGAAGGTTTGTTTTGTTGGTGTCAGACTTCCTTGAGTACGATGTGTTTTTTTTTCCTACTGTGGGTGTAGTGTAGTGCCTGCAGACGTGTTTCACTGTTGTTAGAGAGCGATGTATTTGTGTTACAGGCTGGAGGCGCCTCGCTACAGACGTGTCAGCCCAGTCAGCGGGGAGCCTCAGAGACTCATCATCACCAAGGAGGTGGGTGGTGGACTCACTCTGAGGTTTTAATGGCAAAATACATCGTTAGTGGCCCAGAGGCTGAACAGCGGTTGTATGACACTGATTTGCGTTTTTTTTTGTTTGTTTGTTTTTGTGCAGACTGCAGCAGTGCGTCCGTTTGCTGTGGCCGCGGTGCTGAGGAACATCAGCTTCACACAGGAGCGCTACGACAGCTTCATCGAGCTGCAGGAGAAACTCCACCAAAACATCTGCAGGTGAGATCAGATCAAACCACACGGTGAAATACAGCAGCACATCTGGAACGACCCCTGTCGACAGAGTTATTCAAAAGTAATTACAGGAAATATGATTATACAGGTGCTTCTATGCTTTCTTCATTTTCACACAAATCAGTGCTTTTGATATAAAATCCTCTCAGTGATGTTGGAGCCTCTATATCAAGAGTATATAGGTGTGGATATGAAGATTTTTTCGAGTCAATAAATCAATTGTTTGATGATAAAACCAGTGAAAAATGACCATCAGGTTTCCCCACAGTCCGGATTTACATCCTTTTAATGTCTTTTTTTGTTCAAATATCCAAATATCTTCAGTTCACATCGTTATAGTCACATAGTTTCCATGGATGGTTGACGTAAAATTAAAGTAATTATGTGAGATATTGACAACCACCAGTATCATATTTACGAGGGCTGGGTATTGAGCTTTGATACCTTTATGGACCAAATTGTTTTGATACTATTGAGGATTGAAAAACGTCAGATCAAGGAGTGAATCAGTAAATCCGAGCAGCCAATGATGGCGATTTAAGAATAAAACTGTAATTTGTACCGTAATTTGATCAAATCTGTATTGAAAAATTATTAGATACTAAAAAGAAAACTGTATTGAAGTAATATCTGTTGTTGATGTAGGAAGAGGAGTCTGGTGGCGATCGGGACCCACGACCTGGACACCATCTCCGGCCCCTTCATGTACACGGCCAAACCTCCAGGAGAAATCAGCTTCAAACCTCTGAACCAGACCAAAGAGTACACGGCCACGCAGCTGATGAGCCTCTACAAGGTAACGGCTGCTTAACTGGACCAGGGTTATTATAGTTCACTAGTAATAAAACGGTCCAAAATTTTTCAAAAACGATAACTAAATAATAACTACAATGAACAATGCAAAACTAACTAAAACTGAATGTCAGATAACACCAACTTAGTTTTAGTTTTCTTAGAGATGGATAAAGTTGCAGGAAGAAAACGCCACAGCTCTGTGCGTGCGCATGCGTGCGTGCGTGTGTGTGTGTGTGTGTGTGTGTGTGTGTGTAAAAATAAAACAATTTGGAAAAATTTAAAATTATAATAAACTTGAAGCATGGGTAAAACTTTATAATGAGTACACACTATTAAGCATTAGTTAAGCATGAATAAATATTGAATTCATAATTTATAACACATGAATACTCATTAGTATGTAGTTAGTAAACATAGTTATAAATGTTTTACTCATCATTGATAAGCACAGTAGTTATGGATTAGTAAACACTGAATTCATCATTTATAAAGCATGTTTCTGACGTAAATACTCATTAGTATGTGGTTTACAATCACAGTTGTAAATGTTTTACTTAAGCAATATCACACGAGAGGGAGTGCTGTTGTACTGTATATCAGCACGGCTGTGATTCGGTCGTAGGCACGAGGCCGCAGGCCGAGTGCCGCAGATAATCACACCGTGCTGATATACAGTACAACAGCACGACTTCGAGTGTGATATTGCTTTTATACAACAGTGCTACGAGCGCATTTTTAGAACAGTAATAAACTACAAGAGATTATGATTTGTTTGTTTATCACATCATTTATTTGGCTCCGCCAACAGAAATAGTTCCGCAACTGGAAGGGACAAGGCTGTTGCCAGGCAACACATAAACATTTCATACTAGCTTGCTACTAGCTACAAGCTTTTCCACCGAGCTGCTTCCAGTGCTGGTTCTGGTTCTGAGCCCGTGTATGATTAGCACCGCAGCAACAGGACCAGCGTGAAGACATACAGAGACGTTATCGATACCGTATTACATTTGTTTATCATCTATGTAATCAATATAAACACAGTTGAAGCTAAGTAGCTGAGCTACGTGGCTAACAACAGCTAATGCTAATATCAAAACACACAACACAACTCCAATTAGACGGACCAGGTCAGGTCCAGGTTTTAATGTTCAGGTCCGTTTATAACTGTAGCAGCAGCAGCAGCAGCAGCAGCAGCAGAGAGATGGAGCAGCTCCTGTATGGGGAGTGTGGCTCTGACTTAGCTCCTGTCCAGCTGAACAGCGGAGTGATTATGTCTGTGAAAAGTCCCAGTGCTGTTATACTGTATATCAGCACTATGGAATGTCTCGTTGTCCAATCAAATTGCTCGGTTGGGACCGGTCGGAACTAACTGTTGTATAATCTTCATTAATAAGCTCATCTATATAAATGATGGATTCAGCATTCCCAAGCCGCTCTTACACGTCCAGTATGAATGGTTAGTGAGTGTCAGTAAATGTTTTATAAAAACTCACAAATTCCATTTCCAATGGATGACTTATAAACAGTTATTAATGCAGGAATTCATGAATTCAGGCAGTTACAAAGCACTTACTACTCGTTAATTAAGTATTTTGTGTGAGCTCATCTAAAGTGGGCACTATCTATGCCTTATAGAGCATTTACAAATGAGATATTAAGGCTGGTAATGCCTCAAGACTCACAAAAGTCTTGGTTATCTTAACAGACCAAGGAGTTGTTTTCTTTCTGATCAGTGTTTAACCTGGCGGTGTTTTTGTTGTTGCTGTGGTGATTACAGACAGACAGCCACTTGAGGCATTACCTCCACATCATCGAAGACAAGCCGGTGTACCCCGTCATCTACGACAGCAACGGCGTCGTCCTGTCCATGCCGCCCATCATCAACGGTGAGAGTTCTGGTTTAAAGGCTGAAATAAGAAATAAAAAAAAGACATAATATTCAGAGATAATGAAACTAGAGAAGGAGGTGACACATTGGCCAAAATAAAACATAAAAAAGGAGGTAATGAACTGTTGAGATAATGAGATGCTTTGTGCAGGCGACCACTCAAAGATCTCCCTGAAGACAAAGAACGTCTTCATCGAGTGCACGGCCACAGATGTGACCAAGGTACAGACAGAGGACAGAGGGACACTACAAATAAATCAATTTTATCACCGTTTGTCGCCGTTGTCGTGAGAAACTGACTCTTAACTTGACCTCGTTCTCTCTGCAGGCGAAGATCGTCCTGGACATGATGGTGACCATGTTCAGCGAGTATTGCTCCCAGCCCTTCACGTGAGTCACTCGCCTGTCTCTCTCAGACACTGAGTCCTCTGTCTGCAGACACTAACAGGGAGTCTGTGTCGTCGGCTCCTCAAGGTGGAAGATGATCAAAATCTTTTTTTTTTAAAGGGATAGTTCAACATTTCGGCAAATTGGCCCATTGCCATAATCCCTATAGTTTTAGGAGTAGGCTCGTTACCTTTAATTGTCGGTGCAAGCTATTTTTAGAACGGCAGAGCAGAGCCGCGAGCTGCTCAGAGCTACGCTACGGAGGCTCATGGGATTTCTTGATTTCCCTCATCAAACTCATCAAATACACAATCCAACAACTCCAAAACGCTCTGGTGGACAAGTTGTGACCTGGACATTCACCACGCTATGAGATAATAATGGAGCGTTATGAAACAGAGTTGTTTTTGAGGCAAATGCAGAGACTGCTTGCCGAAAAACTGCCCTCTATAATCATAACATGTCCAACTCTAAATAATGATGATACCTTGTTGTCACATATTGATCTAAATGGAGGATTCATCATGTGTCTTTTATAGTAAGAGATTTACTTGTTTCTCCTCTTTCAGGGTGGAGGAGGCTGAGGTCGTGTATCCAGATGGGAAGACCTGCGTATTACCAGTACTGTTTTCACTTCAGTCATATTTAAATACATCTTATTTACTTATTTATTTTACTGGGCTTTATTTAGGCTCTGCTGATGTTTCCTGCTTTGTTCTGTAGGAGCTGGCTTACAGGAAGGAGAAACTGTCCAGTGAGTTCATCAACCGCAAAGTCGGCATCAAGTGAGTTAGTTTGGATTTATACTGGAAAATATCTGCTGGAAATAGTTATTAACTCATTGAGTGCCGCGGTCCTTTCCAAAGTTTTAGTCAAGTGTACCGGCAATTTAGACCATTTTTGACGATTTTTGTAGAGCCACAGTGTATTCTATATTATTGCCACTGTTACGACCACCTGGCTCACGGTAGGTCACAACAATTAGGGAGACCACACAGGTAAACCATTTAGTGTATTTATTAAAATCAAGGCCCTAAAGTACAAAGTAACTAAAGAGAATAATGTGCAAAGTAACAAGAAACAACTAAGGAACAATGGTTGGCCGTTGTTGTCGCAGGCAGGGAAGGAGAGACTGGCGGCCCTGGAATCCCCTCTTTAAATACCCTCTCAGGCAATCAGACCCAATCCCGTGCACCTGGATGGGACCTGACCTGAAAGGCAAAAATGGGGAAAGAAAACCAAGGCACCAGGGAAACAGCGCCTCCCCCACCACACAGGAGGAGGACAGTTATTTCCAATACAGAAATACATAACACCCCCCCCCTTAAAACAGAGGCCCAACACCATGGCCTCTGCAAATAAGGCCCTCGGTACTGCCCACACCAACAAAAAAAAACATGACCCACTATTGCCATCCACCAGCACCAGTGGCAACTAGCTCGACCATGTACACAACAAAGTTAGAAAAGGAAAACTATAAATGTCACCCAAGAACACATGGGCCATTGGGGGTCGGGCTCCTCCCTGCTGATTCACCCCTACACACCTCCACCCACCGCTGCCCAGCCACCCGCAACTCCTGGTACCGGGAGAGCATCTTTAAGGAGGAAAGACAAGGTTAGATGGGACATTGTGAGGAGCAACTGAAAGGGGAGGAACCGGCTCACTCCAACCCCTCTGGCGCACGTGACAACGCATCTGCAATGACGTTGTCCACACCACGTATGTGCCGGATGCTCAGGTTGTAAGGCTGTAGAAAGAGCGTCCACCTCATCAGCCGCTGGCTCGGACTCTGCAAGGAGTGAAGGAAGGTTAGGGGATTGTGGTCTGAATACACGACTACTGGATGGACTCCCCCTCCCACATACACATCAAAATGCTGCAGAGCCCACACCAGCGCTAACGCTTCCTTCTCTATCGTCGAGTAGTTTAGCTGGTGGCGGTTAAACTTCCTTGAAAAATAGCTGACTGGCCGATCCACCCCTTCACCATCAGTCTGCAAAAGGACACCCCCAGCCCCAACCTGACTAGCATCTACTTGTAACCTGAATGGCTGATCTAGTCTAGGCGCTGCCAGGACAGGAGCTGTACTCAACAGCATCTTCACCTGGTCAAAAGCCTGCTGGCTGGCAGAAGACCACTCAAACCTAACCTTCTCCTGCAGTAGGCCGGTCAGTGGGGCAACCACCGTGGAGAAGTTTGGACAGAAACTTCTATAATAGCCGACCATTCCTAAGAAGCGTCTAAGCTCAGTCTTGGAAACAGGAGGTGGGAACCGATCGATGGCTTGGACCTTGGCCCTCACTGGCTTCACCTGACCCTGGCCCACTACTTTCCCCAGGTAGGTTACTGTAGCCCTGGCAAATTCACACTTGGCTAAGTTAACCGTGAGGTTGGCCTCCTGGAGTCGTACCAACAGCGCATGTACACGATTCATGTGCTGCTCCCAAGTATCGCTGTAAACCACGACATCATCTAGGTATACGGCTACGCCCTCCAGCCCTGCTACTACCCCGTTCATCAAGCGCTGAAAAGTGGCGGGCGCATTCCGTAACCCAAAACTCATAACCTTGTAGGAGTAAAGGCCGGATGGTGTGATGAACGCGGAGATCTCTTGGGCACGGGGAGTTAGTGGGACCTGCCAGTAGCCCTTTAGCAGATCAAATTTACTCACATACCTGGCAGATCCCACTGCATCCACACAATCCTCCATCCTAGGTAAGGGAAAGGAGTCAGGTTTGGTCACGGCATTTACTTTTCGGTAATCTGTGCAAAATCTGTCAGTCTTGTCTGGTTTTCCTACCAGTACACATGGAGAGGCCCAGCTGGAGTTTGAAGGCACCGCCAACCCATTGTCAATCATATACTGAACCTCAGCATCAAGGCGGCGGCGCTTCTCCAGTGGGACCCGGTAGAACCTCTGGCGAATCGGCTCCGCCTCTCCCACATCGATATCGTGCTGCACTAAATGGGTACAAGAAGGAGTATCAGAAAACAGGGAGGGGAAAGCAGCTAAGAGCTCTGACAACTCCCTGCCTTGGTTCTCTGGCAAATGACCAACTAGACCACCTAGGTCAGCTAGCATCTCAGAGTTTTTGAGCCGAGGACGCAGCACCCCATCTGCAAACCCACTCACATCCTCCTTCTCCTTTTCCTCCTCTGCCGCTACTGAAACCGCTGAAGACAGCTTGTGAGCTGTGGTAACTAACATAGCGGGCTTGACCTCCTGTTCTGTACCTGCTCCGGAGTTAGACACACGAGCGTAGTAAGCCTTTAGCAAGTTTACATGACACAATTGAGTTGACTTTTTCCGGTCAGGAGTACTTATCAGATAGTTCTGCTCAGAGACCTGTCGAACCACTGTGTACGGTCCAGTGAACCTGGCCTGGAATGGGGAAGCGGGGATAGGCAGCAACGCCAGCACCTGGTCTCCAGGACAGAACACTCGAGGCTCTGCTCGGCGGTCATAGTATCGCTTCATCTTACTCTGGACGGCAGTCAGATGCTCTCCTGCCAACTTAACCGCCAGATGTAACCTACGGTGAAAACCATTCACATAATCAATAAGCTTTACAGGTGGCGCTGCAGGCGTTAGGCCATCCTGCAAAACCGCCAGGGGACCCCTCACTTTATGTCCAAACACCAACTCGCTGGGGCTAAATCCCGTGCTCTCCTGCACCACTTCTCTAGCGGATAGCATAAGCCAGGGTAGCCCCTCCTCCCAGTCCCCTTTAAGCTCAGTACAATAAGCACGCAGCAGCGACTTAAGAGTTTGATGGAATCTTTCAAGAGCTCCCTGGCTCTGAGCATGGTAAGCGCTAGCTTTGTTGTGCTTTACTCTTAACTGGCGTAGAACTTGGGCAAACATCTGCGATGTGAAATTGGACCCCTGGTCGCTCTGTATGACCCTGGGAATACCAAAGATAGATATGAATTGGGTCAAAGCTTTCACAATGCAACGTGTGGTGATGGAGCGTAGTGGATACACCGCTGGGTAACGAGTGGTCTGACACATTACCGTCAACAGGTAGGTGCACCCCGACTTAGATGGAGGGAGCGGCCCCACGCAGTCGATGATGAGATGCTGGAATGGCTCGCTCTCTGCGGGAATAGGATAAAGAGGTGCAGGTTTAATGATCTGGTTAGGCTTACCAGTTATCTGGCAGGTATGGCAAGTCTTAATAAACCTGGTAACCTCCTTCCTCAACCCCGGCCAGAAGAAATACCGTAGCAACCTATCACAGGTCTTCTTAACCCCCATATGTCCTGCTACATCACCATGGGCTGTCTCCAAAACCACGTCCCTGAACTTTGTAGGAATGACTATCTGGAACACTGGGTCACTTACAGAACAGTCATCATAAGGAAGCCACTTACGAACCAGCACTTCATCCAGTACAAAGTACCCATGTGCCAAACTCTCCATCTCTTCTGTGGACTTGACCTCACCGAACAAGGACTTCAGTTCAGGGTCTTCCTGCTGGGCGACGACCAACTCACTTTTAGACAGGGAAAGAGGCAGATCAGTTAGTTGGACAGTACTCTGTTTAGGGGGCTCTTTACCTCCCTCTTCAGGCCCTGCTCCTCCCATGGAGCGAGTCACCGCACAAGCAGTGAAAACTTCTGGAAACTCCTTCTCACTACTGTCAGGACCAGCTAAAACCGTCGGCCCAGACGTCACTATGGGAGGTGGTGGTGGAACCCCCTCCCACACCCTCCCCCCAGCCAGATCATTTCCTAGGATGACTGATACACCCTCCACTGGCAGGGATGATCTCAGGGCTACCGCAACTTCCCCCTTTACCAATTCAGAGTCAAGTTCGATCTTGTGCAAGGGAACTGGCCAAGTATGCATCCCCATGTCTCGGATTAACACACTTCTCCCCAGGCTTGACCCCTCAGAAAAATTTAACACTGAGTCAAGAATGAAAGATACTGACCCCCCCGTGTCACGCAGTATCTTCACAGGTACTTTCTGTGGATTACCCGCCAATGAAACAAAACCTGTTGTGATAAAGTGACTGTAATCAGGAGGTACCTTATTTGGATGTAGGAAGTCAGAGCCCTGTGAGGCGCTTGGATGTTTACTGCTCACAGGAGGATTTGATAGAGCAGTCGCCATCGACGATTTTACCTTATACGCCTCGTCATCCGGGCCCACAGCCCCCTGTCCCCCACCGACATATACTGACATGGCTTGAGGTCGAACAGTAGATAGCCCCTTACCACTATATCTTTTACCTTTAAGCACAGGGCAATCTTTCTTCCAATGCCCCTTTCCCAAACAATAGTTGCATGCAGAATCTGAACCCACCTTAGTTGGACTAGCATGTTCATGCCTTGTACGATGAGCTGAGAATCCAGAACTCCCACTGGGGAACCTAGCACGGTAAGGAGGCTGGAGGCCACCGCTCTGCTCCGTTCTGTAGCCATAGCCTCCTCCACCATGGCCACGGACCTCACTAGCTTGACCTTTATTAGTCAACACAAACTCATCTGCCCACTTAGCAGCCTCAAGGGCTGTTTTAGGTTTACGCTCATTCAGATGATTTACAATACGTTCAGGAGTGATATTCTTAAACTGTTCTAGCAGCAAAACCTCACACAGGTCATCCAGAGTCTTAACTCCTGCTGCCTCACGCCAACGTTTAAAGTGACTTACCAGCTCTCTTGTTACCTCCACATAAGTCTGCTTCTCAGCTTTCCTCCAGTTCCTGAACCGCAACCGGTAGGCTTCAGCACACAGCTCATAAGACAAAAATATAGCAGCCTTTACTTTATCATAAGACTTCCTATCTGCAGGGTCAAGTGCTAAATAGGCCTCTTGAGCTTTAAGTGGCAGTACACTCTGAATCAGTGCTGTGCGATCAGCATCGGACCATCTTCTCTCATCGGCCAGACTTTCAAATAATGAAAAGAACACGTCAGGATCTCTTTCATTAAACTTTGGTAAGAGTCGAACCATGTCTCCTAAATTGTCCCTACGCCTACCGTCAGACCCATCATCCACAGCGGGACCCGACTGGCGCACTCTCTCCAGCTCAAGACATGCATGGCGCTCTCTCGTCTGAAGCTCCTGTAGCTGTATCTGCATCGCTAACAGCTCCTTTTGCTCTGCGAATGATAAGCCTGTACCCATACTGATTCCCCCCACCGCACCTCCAAGAGGCACCATGGGCGGAGACTTTTCATGGCCTTCCAATATGCCCTGAGTCACCAACTCTCTCTGTATGGCCGCCACCACGTCCGGCTTCTTCGACCGACCAGGCACAACATCAAGACTCAGTTCATAATGCTCAATAATTCGCCACAACTCCTCAACCTTTAACTGCAGTAACAACTTAACTGATGGGGCTCCCAAAAATTCCCTCACAGGATCCATTTCACCAAAACTCTTATGGCTACAAACGCCCAACCAGTAACTGATAACCAGTAATCAATAGGCAACCAAAGCCACAACGTCAAACCAAATTCAAAACATTTACCAGGCCATCACTATCATATTAACACGTATAGACAAAAGACCCTGTTATCAGCTATAATACCCCAACATAGGACGGTGAGTAGCTTTACTTAGCAAGCGAATGAAGCGAAAGAGCTGCCCCGCGTCTAACTCAACAAAAGATCCCTGACTAACCACAACCTAGTCTTCAGTGCACTCATAGCAGCTTAACTACCAACAGCACCCTAATGGTACTGCTGAATAGCGCCCCGGCTTACAGCACACCAAAAACAACAAACTAAAACAACAAACAAAAAAAACAAACAAGCGTTAAGCGCTTCTCCTCCTACCACGGGGGTTCACGTAGCTCATGGTATCTAAACCACACGCTTCAGACAAAAGGTGGGCGACAACAGTAACCCCGTCTACTCACCATCCAGCTGAGGATTATAACCGGTAACCAGGTCACCAATCAAAGGAGGATAGCGGCCACAGTCCTCCCCTGCTGCAAGCCAAGCAAATCAAGGTTTAATACGGCAAACCAAACAGGCCAAATCAATAACCAATACTACACCAAACCAAGATCAACCACTTATTAAGCAATCAAGCAAACTAACCAAACACTGTGAGTCTCCTACACAAGTACTACTGAACTATCCAGGCATTAGTAAGGTACTGACAACCTTACCAATATCCCGGACGAGCCCCCATTTGTTACGACCACCTGGCTCACGGTAGGTCACAACAATTAGGGAGACCACACAGGTAAACCATTTAGTGTATTTATTAAAATCAAGGCCCTAAAGTACAAAGTAACTAAAGAGAATAATGTGCAAAGTAACAAGAAACAACTAAGGAACAATGGTTGGCCGTTGTTGTCGCAGGCAGGGAAGGAGAGACTGGCGGCCCTGGAATCCCCTCTTTAAATACCCTCTCAGGCAATCAGACCCAATCCCGTGCACCTGGATGGGACCTGACCTGAAAGGCAAAAATGGGGAAAGAAAACCAAGGCACCAGGGAAACAGCGCCTCCCCCACCACACAGGAGGAGGACAGTTATTTCCAATACAGAAATACATAACAGCCACCAACACATACTGTGGCTCATTTGAAAGGTTTAACTTAATGCTTCAAGTGGCCACAAACCGTTTCTACGTGCCTCTGTTCCTGAGAAAAGTCAAGCTAAACATGGCTGGGTTTCACCAAAATCCTTCCTTTTTTTCTAGAAAAGGAGATACAGCGTCTTTTATGAAAGGTGCTCTGTTTGTGCCTGTCACTCTTCTGACACTCGCATTTCTGGATCAAAGGGCTCGTATAAGATAACTATATACAACAATTGTTGTTCTATTCACAAATCCACCACCGTTTGCAAAAGCTGAGTTATGATGAAAACTTCCAGATCATGAGCTGTCATGAGTTTTTGATCGTCATCTATTTCAGTTGTACTCGTCGTAGAGTCCCCAAATTTACACATAAGGTGTGTTAAAGTGTCTAGTTTCATAATTAAAAAAAAAGCAAAAAACGAGAAATCTCGCATGGGAACGAAAAACGAGAAATTACGTGGTTGGCACTCAATGAGTTAATACTTTTCACTTTGTTTTTGCAACAAATTTTGCATCAGGTCAGAGTACATTATATTAAAACAAAATTAATGTTGAATCAGCATTTCTGTTATTAAAGTCAGCCACAGGTTTTCACACAGCTCCTCATGTTTATTCTAGATTTTTTGGTATACTTGTCATTTTGTATTTTCAGTATAAAATTAAACAAGCACACAATAACCTTAGTTGTGTATTTTGATTTATTTTCATTTTAATGCCACAAATTCTCAATCACATGTCCGTGCTACTTGAGAAAGAATCTGTTCATATTAAAGAGTTTTGCATGAGTACAGTTAGTATAATATAATAAAAATAATAAAAAATGTAATCCACTAGGTCCTATTGATTAAACCTTAAACTCTCCTTTGCAATTGGATTCATTAAAAAAATAGATTATATCATTATTAATTGATTTTATGTAGTTTAAAAGGATACATTTTGAGGTGTGGACAGAAATCACACAAAACGGTCTGTTTATACGTCTAAATACTGATGTTTATACCACAAAAATAAATAAATAAACTATAAATATTTGCTCTTGCTTCAGTTTTTAGTCACATCCTGCAGTTTATTAACACTTTCACTCGCCAAACTGTTCAGTGTGTCCTCAGGAACTCGTTGCATTATGACCTTTGTGTTTCTCCTTTCTTCTCCTCCTCCGACAGCGAGTCGACAGAAAAAATCGCTTCGCTCCTGACCAGGATGTGCCTCCTCTCCAAGGCGACGGGCGTCGGCGACGAGATCGAGGTCGAGATCCCGCCCACGCGCTCGGACGTCATCCACGCCTGTGACATCATGGAGGACGCCGCCATCGCCTACGGCTTCAACAACATCCCCCGCACCACGCCGCGCACCTACACCGTCGCCAACCAGGTACCTGGAGGAAACTAAAAACCACCGTAACACGTCGTACATCATGTTGTGTGTTCTTATTTATTCACTTCACGTGTTCACAGTTTCCCCTGAACAAACTGACGGAGCTGCTGAGACAGGACCTGGCGGCCGCCGGCTTCACGGAGGCGCTCAACTTTGCTCTGGTAAGAAAAGACACTCAGAAACAAAAACACTGAGTTTTAAGTGAGTGAAATAAAAAATCCAGTTAAATTAATTTCTCTGCTCTGTGTCTGCAGTGTTCGCAGGAAGACATTGCAGACAAGCTCGGCAAGAAGATCTCAGAAACCAAGGCTGCTCACATCTCCAACCCCAAGACGACCGAGTTCCAGGTAAAGACAAACATGTAGAGGTTGTGTAGAGGAAATAAAATCAAACTTTTACTCTGCTTTAGAAAAGAAAACAGATTTTTAGAGTCATCTTCCAGCCTTAAAAAGAAATTAAAGTTTCACTTAACGTTATTAGTGTCAAGTTTTCAGTTAATCACTCATTTTTTCTTTGGAGAGAACAGTGGGTGCAACAAAAGCTTGTTTTGAACCAAAAGGTTTTTCAATTAAAGTTAAATATTTTCCTTAGAGAAGATAAAAAAAAGCTCTTATTGTGAAGGCCTGTGCTCTCACTGAGGCTCCAACATGAATGTGTGGTTGTGCAGGAGAAGACAAATAACAGCAGAGTTCATGTTGCATGTTCTTTGATTACAGGAGTTGAACTGATCCTGCAGTAAATAACATTCACACAAGAATTAAAACATCAACACTGAATCAGAAAAATAAAAATGTGTTTAAAGGAAGATACTGTTGTAGCAGACCTGAGGTCATGTGGTAGTGACTTAAACTCACAGATGTCTTTGTAAAGAGACCAAATGATGGACGTTCCCTGTCCTGTACGTTGTGGTGTTATCTCTTCAGTAGGGGGCGCTCTCCTCCTCTTCAATAGACCACAAGTCTTTTAAAAAGAAAAAACAGAAAAAGAAAAAATGTCATTGGTGTGTTTGTCCACCAGGTGGCGCGCACCACTCTGCTGCCAGGCCTCCTGAAGACGATCGCTGCCAACAGGAAGATGCCTCTTCCCCTCAAACTGTTTGAGATATCTGACGTGGTGCTGAAGGATGAGACCAAAGGTGGACACACACACACACACACACACACACACACACACACACACACTAACTAAGCCTGACACACCTGTAAAACTGAGTGCAATATGACTGTTTAAATGCAAATTAATTATGATTTTATGTTAAAATGTTTATATTTAGATACTATGATGCTAAAACTCTCCGTTGTGTCTTATTCTTATCAATTCAGGTTCAAATGAATCACACACAACACAACCAGTGCAGTCATCACTATTTTACAGTGGGGAAAATAAGTATTGAACACGTCAATAGACTTGCATGGTGAGCATGCACAGAGGCCATGGCAGTTAAATGCATTACTCATTGTTTTTTATATATATATATATATACTGTACCTGCTATTTGCAGGTCTGTCTAAAGCTCTGTCAGTGGTCATCGGCTCTTGGATGACTCTTAGTTTTCTTTTGACTCTGTCAGAAATCATGTGAGGACCTGTTCGTGGCCAGTTTATGGTAAAATGTTGTCCTTTTCAGTTCAGGATAACGGCACTAACGGATAAAACGGTGCATTCAGACACGTTTGTAACCGATGCCATCAGTTTGTTCTCCAACATCAGTTCCTGAAGGTCTTGAGAAGCTCTTTGCTTTTACCCATCATGAGGACTAAACCAGCTGATATTACTTTGTACTGATAGGGGACAGGATGACTTTCTAAATACTGACAGACTCCAGCTGCTTTCTTGGCTTTCCTCACCTTTCCTCACCTCCTTTTCTTCATGTGTTCAGTACTTATTCCCTGTTTCATTTCACTTTATTACACATTACTTAATTTATGGACATACATATTTGGATTTCTTTGTATGTGTGCTTTACTTGGGTTGTTGCCGACAACTGGTGAAAATTTCATGTCAATAGCTCTATTAAAAATATATTTTCTGAGAAAAATGTTGATGCGTTCAATACTTATTTTTCCCGCTGTGGTACAGTATATAAAACAAACATTCAGGTTCACTATACTGGTGACGTTTCCTGGCAGATGTACATTTGATAAAGATAAGAAGATATAGATCGGCCTGTACTCAGTGTCCCTCTCACCTCCCCCTCCTCCCCTCCACCCACCCACCAGATGTCGGGGCGAGGAACAGCCGGCGTTTCTGTGCCGTCTACTACAACAAGAGCCCGGGCTTCGAGGTGATCCACGGCCTGCTGGACCGAGCCATGCAGCTGCTGGAGGTGAAGTCGGCCCGCGGCGACGGATACCACATCCAGGCTGCAGAGGGTAAGGAGAGTCCTCCTGGGGAGGGGGGAGGATGGAAACCAATAATCATGACTATAGGAATGCACTTAAGAGCTTCGCTTTGGTGGTAAATATCTTAATCTGAAGACTGGAGTTAATCCCAGCTGTGATCTGGTGAACAAATGGATCTGGGTCACGTGAGGGTAAAAGGCAGATTTTTATTTATTTTATTTATTTATTTAGCTGAGATTATGTAAATCCAGCCGGTGTCGACGTGCAGCAGCAGCAGCAGCAGCAGCAGCAGCAGCAGCAGCAGCAGCAGCAGCATTGTTGTGTTTGTTTCCAGGACGTCATGTACCCTGTTGTAATTGAGGGGGCTCGGTTTCCATGGCAGTGGCGTGCACAGTTCAGCCCTCGACTTAAAAAAAAAAAAACAACCCAACCTGCAGCGCTGTGATTGAATCTCCGGAGAGGAAACGTGGTCGTCTCAGCTCTGACGTGGGCAGTCGAGACAAATGGGTTCAGTGTTTGTGTTGTTTTTATAATTAGATACTGGCCGAAGCTGAAAATGAATGGTTGGACGGATTGATCAGATTAAAGAGCGAGTGGAATCGCTAATTGGTTTAAATACGTTTAGCTCTAAACGCTGGTAAATGAATGTTTAATTTGAAGTGGAGGGTTCGGGCTCTTTTCGTCTGCCTGCTCTGGTAGAAACTAAAAACACGTCCAGATCTTCTCCTCCTCATCTCTGGTTTTATTTCCAATTAATCAAAACTTTATAAACGACCTGAACTTACAGCTACGACGGCCTTTAAATGAAACACACCATGTAGCGTGAGCACTCGTCCTCCATCTGCTCTCAGCTGTTGCGTCCGTCATCGTTTCCTCCTGCAGCAAGTTGATGAAGGTTGAACTGAGTGGGCGAGCCGCAAATCAAAACTAAATCTGTAAAGGTACAAAAATGTAAAGGTATAAAAATCAACATAGTCCTCTCCTCACATAATTGTGAAAGCTCAGATTTCCTTGGGACAGCATCACTCGTTGGCAAGACAAGGTTTGCAGAATGAATCTAAATAATCAAATATGCAATATCACAATGACAGGAAAAATGTGTCACAGGATTGTGGTGTGTTGTTGTTGTGTTGCTGCAGAGACAACAAATCATGTCCTTGTTTGGTACAAGCTCAGCAACAACACAAAAATTCACATCATCTTTTACATTTTCTTTTAATGAAAATGTAAAAATTACTACTCCGGTTCATATCATGACTTGTAATCTCATCACAATATCTGCCACAATAAATAAGGATTTCTGAGGCTGATACTGATTTTAGTGTGTAAAAAAAGTCTAATACCTGGTTCATCAGCTGTATGCAGTATTTTTTGCATTGATCCCTCAAATATGGTTCAAACTATTTTTTTTTAAAGCCCCAGTATGTAACTTATTTGGCTTTTTATTAGCAAAAATCAAATATTGCTTTCATAAATACGTATTTCACTGAAGTCGAATCACACCCGCATACAAATGAAAGCTTTCTTGTACCTTAGAATGACTGCCCGATGCAGGAATCGAACTGGGGCCGCCTGCAGTGAGGACTGTAGCCTCAACATGGGGCGGCAGCTCTACCAAGTGAGCTGAACGGTTCAAACTATTTTGTGACAAATCTGTAATGGAGGCTAAACATTTTACTGTTTAACAGTAAATAACTTGAATAATGAAAAATGTCTTCAGTGCAGCTCTGCGGTAAACTCTTGGAAAATGTGAATAAAGTAGGTGAAAATCCTCTAATGAGTAATGACACACTGCATCAAACCTGTAGAAATGAGAATAAACAACACAAACTTTATTTTTCTCAAGTGGACACAGAAAAAGTCTGAACATCGGTTCTTATCGACCAACACCAGACGCTGAAACTCAAATCAGCCTGTACAATAACAACATATTGTTTATATTTTACACATTATTCATCTTTACTTATAGAATAAAACCCAAACTGAAAATATTTGGGAGAAGTTGAGGCTCTGAAAGGTTGAAAAGTATCGACTGCTGTGAACGTGTGATGTTCAGTTTTCAGGAGTGAGGTGAAGCTACTGGAGCGTGTGATGGAGAACACAGAGCAGCTCCGGCTCGGGAACATCAGTTTGATTCTTTTATTTTATTATTTTTTCTACAATCCAGACGGTAGACGATGGAGAAATTGATGATTTCCGAGGGGAAATCAGAAAAGTAAACAGTGAATCCATTTTAGTTTTCCACCCTTTTTCTTTTTCTTCTTTTTTTTTTCTACATGGAAAGCACATTAGAAAACTGGCTCCGAGCAGCTGAGCAGTAACAAGTGTTATTTCACTTTGCAGACTCTTTTAAAACATCTGAAAGAAACTTTTATAATTTTATATATATATTTTTTTTTCACTCCTGAACAGCAACTCGTGTTCTGGCGCCAAACTCGGCAGCTGAATCACCTTCTTCTTCTTCTTCCTTCTAATAAAGCAGGAATAACTCTGTTTCTCCGCTTCAAACGACGGAGGAAACCTAATAGCGCCGATGTGAAAACGTTGCTGTCATCGCCGCGATCAATAGAAATGAAAGGCGGCGGCGGCGTCTCGGCTCAGCTGGTTTCTGTAGATTTCGACACGACGTCACCGCGTCTCTAATGACGAGCCAGAGTTTCTCTCCCCGAGACGACGATGAGGTCAGCGGCTCCTGACGAGCTTTTATTCTGAAAGGCTCGGCTCGTTAATGGAGAGGAGCACGCAGGTTAATTTTATTTTTCACAGTCGGGGTCACGCTAACGAGCGCTGACATGGGACTGGCTCGGTAATCGGTCGGTCGGTGAAGTTTGCTTTTTTTTTCTGGAGGGGAGGTGGGGGGTTTCGTCTTTCTGATGACGGCCGTTCCTGCGAGAGTCGAAAATCAGGGAGGTTTGATTCCAGGCTGCGTTTTCCCAAAGAGACTCTCACATACATCATCTCTGAGTTTCCATACTTTCCCTCTCTCGTCTCTCTCTCTCTCTCCGCTCCATCCTATCCAGCTTCTCCTCTTTTAGTTTTTTGGCGTGCACGCTCCAAGGTCACACTGCAGGACGCCGCCGCCACCGACTCCAGGCAGCAAATCAATGGGCTTCAAGTATCAGATAAAGAGAGAGGAGAGAGAGAGAGAGAGAGAGAGAGAGAGAGAGAGGAGAAGGTGGAGGCAGACAGAGGAGCGGAAGAAGGGATGATGAGGAGAGAGTGCAGAAAGAAGAGAAGAGAAGGGAGGGATGGGGGGAGGAAGAGGAGGAAGAGGAGGGAGGGATGGTGACAGCCAGGAGAGCGACAGAGCGACGGCTGGAGGCGTAAGCAAGAAAAACTGGTCTGAGAGCAGAGTGGAGTCTGCAGAGGGGGGGAGGCACGTCACACACTGCAGTGCTGCCACATACAACACACACACACACACACACACACACACACACTTAGAGGAGAAGCTGAAATGGACAGAGTGCACTCTAATGCAACACACTAACACACACACACACTTAGTCTGTTTCCTCTCCTCTCTGCACCATTAACCTAATCTCCATCCCACATATGTCAGCGTGTCCTTAACCCCATTACAAGGTCACGACCCAGTCTGAGAGCTCACCTGCTGACACACACACACAGACACACACACGGTCAGGATGTGTCCGTCAGCAGGGCGAAGCAACACAACCTTCACCTCCACCTCCAGGGGCTGAGGGAGAACATGTCAGCTGAGTTTCCTCCCCTCAGTGGGGGGTGGGGGGAGCTGATCAGACGTGGAGGAAGAAAAAAACCACTTAAGAGGCAGATGCGTGTGTTTCACTTAACAACTGTGTCCAATGCAGCTCCGGGCTCCGAGAGAGAGCTCGTTAGCACCAACCACGTTCACATGACGACGCTGCTGTCTGTCTTTTTTTTTTTTTTTTAAACTCTGTAATTGACCTTAAGTGTTGGGCCTCAGACGTTAGTGATGAAGGTCAGTGGCAGTGATCACACAGACTGAAGCTTTGATGTGTGTGTTTGTTTTAACCTGCAGTAACTGATGCGAACACTAGGGGGAGAAGGGGGGGGGGTTGAAGATCTGAATGATGTAGGCAGCGAACAGTAACATTATTTTATTATTATGATTAATTTGTGCTTCTGTTGTCTGCTGTTTAGAGAAGAGCAGGGGGTGAAACTGGGTTCATATAGTGTCTATTTTTCAGTTGTAAACAGCTGGAAAGAGCAGAAGACGACAGAAATAATGAGCTGTAAAGTCCAGAGCAGCTGCAGATTTACAGGGTATTTCTCTGCGGTTTCATCACTACAACCTGCCTCCTTAACACCGTCAGGACATTTTCACTTTTTATATCGTAAGTTATTATTATAAAACTCTGATTAGAGCAGACGCAGCCGATTGAATCATTTGATCTGACTCTCTGTCGGCCGTCTCAGTTTCAGCGTCTGTGTTGACTTTTTCTGTGCAGGTGAACTATAAAACATATGGTTTAACGTAGAAACGACGTCCTGTCATTGGTTGATCAACTAGACAAAAATAATGTTTATTCAGTTTGTGGTTTTATCTCATTTCTACAGGTTTTGATCCGCACACAACACTGGGAAAACAAGAAGTGTGTCATTACGCATTAGAGGTTTTTCACCTTTTTTCTTTTCTTTTTTTTTTATTACTTATTTTCCAAGCGTTTACCACAACGCTGCACTGAAGCAACAAACCGAGGCAAATGCAGAGACTGCTTGCTGAAAAACTGCCCCCGACAGGAACGCGCATCAGCGGTTTTGCGTGAATTTACCTCTAAAACAACTCCGTCTCGTAACGTTCTGTTATTATCTCATAGCGTGGTGAATGTGCAGGTCACAACTTGTCCACCAGAGCGTTTTGGAGTTTGTATTTGATGAGTTTGATGAGGGAAATCAAGAAATCCCATTAGCCTCCGTAGCGTAGCTCTGAGCAGCTCACGGCTCTGCTCCGCCGTTCTAAAAATAGCTTGCACTGACAATTAACTCATTGAGTGCCGCGCTCCTTTCCAAAGTTTTAGTCAAGTGTACCGGCAATTTAGACCATTTTTGACTTTTTATGTAGAGCCACAGTGTATTCTATATTATTGCCACCAACACATACTGTGGCTCAATTGAAAGGTTTACCTTAATGCTTCAAGTGGCCACAAACCGTTTGTTTCTACGTGCCTCTGTTCCTGAGAAAAGTCAAGCTAAACATGGCTGGGTTTCACCAAAATCCCTCCTTTTTTTCTAGAAAAGGAGATAGAGCGTCTTTTATGAAAGGTGCGCTGTTTGTGTCTGTCGCTCTTCTGACACTCGCATTTCTGGATCAAAGGGCTCGTATAAGATAAATATATACAACAGTTGTTGTTCTATTCACAAAACCACCATCGGGGGCGGGGGGGGCGCCACTAAACAACAATAACACAGACGCACCGTGCCGTGTCACAGCTTCTCCCCGCGGAGCGTGAGGGTCAGTCGGCCACCGCGGCTCGGGAAGACCGGTCCCGCCGGTGGTCGCGGTCCTTCTGTGGTACGGGTCGGTGATGCCGGTCTGCTTTGGTCCAGAGACCATCAGATTTTACCGCGGGAGGACTTTGGGGAGGACACGGTGTTGCTCCAGCTGAAGACCGGGCGGACTGTCGGCTGAGAGCTTCCTGGTTCAGCTCCGAGCAGCTCCAGCAGCTGGAGCAGCAGCGCGGGTGAGAGCAGAGCAGCTGCGCTGCATCTGCATGCAGAACTCGTTTGCAGAAGCCCAGTTATGATAAAAACTTCCAGATCATGAGCTGTCATGTGACTTTGATCGTCATCTATTTCAGTTCTTCTCGTCGTAGAGTCCCCAAATTTACATATAATGTGTATTAAAGTGTCTATTTTCATAATTTAAAAAAAAAGCAAAAAACGTAAAATTACGTTTTCGGCACTCAACGCATGGGAACGAAAAACGAGAAATTACGTGGTTGGCACTCAATGAGTTAAAGGTAACAAACCTACTGCTATGACTAAAGGGATTATGGTAATCGGGCTAGTTTGCCAAAATGTTGAACTATCCCTTTAACACATTAATCATCAGTGATATTTCAAGCCAAACTGTCCGTTATGAACAGTTGATAGACCGACTTCCTTGTTCAACCTTCACCTGCACTGGAATCATCATCACCCACATTTCAGCAGCGATTCATAGTTTTTTGATCGGCTCACTAAACTGTTATTGTCCAAGGATAAATCTGATGATGTTCCACTTTTCTGAAACAAAAAAAAAACCTAGAGTGAAAAGATCCCACAAACATGCATCATGTGGGCTCTCAGAGTCTGATGTATCCGCTCCCTCGATGCCTCTGAGCTCTTCTCTGGTCCAAAAACTATTAATAACACATCAGAGCTCCACCGGTACCTTCACTGAATGTGAAGATGGACACTGTAGTTTTATTTTTTAAGCCAGAGGGATACAACCCCATCTTTATCTTGTAAATAATTAAAACACACTGTTTACTCCCAGAGTGCTCGGCTGCTTTAGGAAGTGATTCAGTCTTTAAAAAAACTACACATTCTTTAAATGTGATAAATACAAGTGGAGCAGGATCCAAATCTAAGGAGAAGAGAAAGACATAATAATTAAAGTGTGTAGTTTCTCTGAATGATTTCTAGGTCAAATATACGCAAATGTGGAGCACCACCGACAGATGCAACGACTCGGCAAGACGAGATTTGCATGAGTTGTGGTTTTCTGCACAAACTGGTGCAGAGGGAATGTCACATGTAAATGATCTCGACCAGTCGTGGTGGATCCACCTGCTCCATTCGATGCATTTACAAAAATATAGATTATTGTCAGACTTTTATTTTGAAAAGCAGAATCTCTACACACAGTTTTGGACTCTGTCTGTTATGACTCTATGATTCCTGCTTGGTTCAGGACATTTTTTATTTTATTATTCTTTAACATCCTTTGGTGCGTAGTTCTTTACTGGTGAGTAAAACTTTATGAAGGCATGCACATTCTCCTTTAGGGAGAAGGAAGTCACACAACAGATGTAAAATATTGGTCCTGATGAAGGTCAATAGACCAAAACGTTGACTTAACAATAAAAGAGCTTCAAGTGAGTGCAGGAGCAAGTGCAGATCTTTTAGTAAGTAAGAGTAGGAGAGGAGAGTAGTAGTAGAGAGGATTTGCCACTTTTTCTTTGTCTCCTTATAATAAACTCGATATCTTTAGATTGTTTTATTGATCACTGAACAAAACCAGATATCTTATGATGACATTGTGTGTTTTAAGTCTTTTTTTTTTAATTTTTTTAATTTATTCTCCAATCATCTTGAAAATAATTGGCAGATTAATTTATGATCTTAAATCCTTCAACACTGGAGTCTAGACTAATTGCCCTGTTATGTCACGACCTGCCCCCTTTTACCCCAGGCCCAGGTGCTACCTTCACTTGGATCCAGTCAGAACCTGTGTGGACTCTCAGAAACCTGCAGCAGCAAAACAGAAATCAATATCAGCCGGTGATCGGAGTCTTATTGTTGTTGTTATTATTATTATTATTATTATTATTATTATTATTATTATTATTATTATTATTATTATTATTATTATTATTATTATTATTATTATCATTATCTGACACAAGCGTCTCAGCTCTCGCCTCCCGCTCTGAAAAGGCTCTGACTGCTCTCGAAGTCGGAGGCCAGTGGGCGGAAAGTGGCCTGGCTCAAGTGTAGGATTTTTTCATTGACTGACTGGTTATTTAAGACGACGTACCAGAAGCTATTTATATGGTTGCCATGGCATCGGGGCTCATGGTGCAAGTAGGTGACGTGTGAAGCGACGCAAGTAAATTCCTGCGATTTTTTTAATACGAGTAACAGACACAGAACAGGCAGCTGGAGAGAAACAAAAAAAAAAAAACGGCAGAGTTTCCCCTGCTGTCGCTGCCACCTCACACACACATGTAAAACACACACACACACTTTCAAAGTAAGAGTCCATGTGTTTTGTAAGCCTTCATCCATAGTGATGAGCAGCGGGCTCTGGAACCCATTAGCAAGGCAGCGTGGGAAGAAGCAGTGCACTATGGGAGAAAGCCACGTCGCTCTCTCTCTCTCTCGTGTGTGTGTGGTGCTGTTGTCATAGCAACCGCTGTATCTTGTTAAATCTCTGACAAGTCAGTTTGTCTGTCTGTGTTGTCGTGTGAGAGTTTTGAGAAAAAGTGCAACAAACGCCTCTTCACTGTTGATGATGGCGTCATTTTTATTTATTTATTTTATTTTTTCCATCTGGATTGAAGTGACCTTTACTCTTCAAACACACGTACACACACACACACACGCACACACATTGGGCCATCAGATTTTAATCAGAGGGAGAAAAATGTGTTTGTGTGTGTGAAAGTGGCCGAGATGGAAAATCCAATTATGATGAAAAGGCCTCAGAGTGACGACCTGCGAACTGAACTTTTAATTTTTTTTTTTACCTTTTTCTCTCAGTTTATTGAGTTCATCAGTGTTTTTTATTTATTTGTTTAATTTATTCCCAGCTCTCCTCTGAGAACTGATCACAGGAAGCGAAGCCTTTGTTTAGAGTTTTGTTTTGTTTTCGTTGTGTTTTTTGGAAACAATTGTTGCCGAGCTGATTGTTTGGCGAGCGATGTGGGTTGAACAAACTATTACCAAGAGAAAATCATGGATTGGAAGAAGAAGGAGGCTCAGAGTCGCTCCCACACTCAACGACTGACTCACAATCTACAGGAAAACACTTCAACATGTGACGCAAAGAGAAAACCGAACACTTCAGTGTTTCTTTATGTTATGATTTCTCTAATATAAGAACTAAAAATGAACTCCAAGAAGCTCCGGATCAGACAGATGGTGTGTTGGATAGTAACACAATAGTTTGTGGAGGTGAGAGAAGGACACCGATTTCACACGAGGATGTGGAAGTGATAAAAATTTGAGGAAGAAGTGAGAACACTGAAGCATATTTGAACATGAGCCTGATATTAGTTTGTGGAAACGATGCCAGGAGTCTTATCTTTGTTTTTCTTCTTCTTGTTTTAGATCCGACCTTCTTTCCCGGCCGCTGCGCTGAGATCTTCGTCCACGGGAAGAGTGTCGGCCGTCTGGGCGTCCTCCACCCGGACGTCATCACCCGCTTTGAGCTGACCATGCCCTGCTCCGCCCTGGAGATCGACCTCGAGCCTTTCCTGTGATTTCCACTTTTCCCTAAACCTAAATCTACTTTTAAAAACATAAAAAAAAAATAATAATAATAATGATAATAATGATATAACCTCTAAGGTTTGAATTTGCCTGTGGTGTGATGCAGATCTGTGTTGCTGCAGCATGTGAGGACTGAGAGTGTTTTTATATATCAGTAACGAGGCCGTTTCTTTTCTTTTTTTTCTACTAAAGACATAAGAATTAAAAATTAACAAGGCTCCTTTGTGTTTGTGGCGTTCGCTGTGCGTGGGCTTGTACATGCATGCCTGGTCTTCATTTAGCTGACTTGTGCCCTGGGGGGTTAGTGCATGGTGATTACACTCGGTGACTCATTACCTGTTGCCTTGGTTCTTCCAGCGGCCACACGGCTGAAACGCAGCTCACGCACGACGTCCCCGTGCAGGAGGTCGTCGTCGTACACAGGTTCCCCACGCAGGCTCCTCGCCGCCCGGCCTCTACCAAGACTGTGTTTGGCGACGTGAGCACGCCGGCCGGTCTCAAAGCGCTCGATGAGTTTCTGGCGGATAAAAGCTACGTGGAGGGCTTCGCGGCGTCTCAAGCGGACGCGGCAGTGTTCGACGCCATCCCTTCTGCTCCCTCGCCGACCTTCTGCCACCTGCTGCGCTGGTACAAGCACATCCAGTCCTTCCAGAGGGAAAGGGCGAACCTGCCGTCCGCCAAGAGTCAGTTCGTCCTTCCTGACGCCTCCGCAAACGACGCAGATGACGATGAAGACGACGACATCGACCTGTTTGGCTCGGACGACGAGGAAGAGAGCGCGGAGGCGGCTCGGATCAAGGAGCAGCGGCTCGCCGAGTACGCCGCCAAGAAGTCCAAGAAGCCGGCTCTGGTCGCCAAGTCCTCCATCCTGCTGGACGTCAAGCCCTGGGACGACGAGACGGACATGGCCAAGATGGAGGAGTGCGTCCGCAGCGTCGGCATGGACGGGCTGCTGTGGGGTCAGTCCAAACTGGTGCCGGTCGGCTACGGCATCAAGAAGCTGCAGATCGGCTGCGTGGTGGAGGACGACAAAGTGGGAACGGATCTGCTGGAGGAGGCCATCACCGCCTTCGAGGACTACGTCCAGTCTGTGGACGTGGCGGCGTTCAACAAGATCTGAACCAGGACGGACAGATTAAAACTCGCAGAGTGGCTCCATCTGATGTTTTTCTGGTCAAACCTTTAGAGGTGTAGTCGCTGTCGTAGAAACAAAACACACATTTAGCTGTTCCAGTGTAACGACCCAATAACCAGCGCTCAGGTCCTTCGTTTATAAAGACTGTTGTTGATCCTTTGACACAAGTACAAACATCCCTTCAAACATCAAATAAAGCCATTCTTACTTTTGATTTCTGCTTTTCGAATCTTTTATCAGGTCACTGTTGATGTGTCACTGTCGATTTCAAAAGGCCGGTCGCTGCGGCCCGGTCCTCTCCCGAGATAGATAACAAGCCACCGTCTCGACGCAAATGAAGTCTGACAGGTGCTCCGGCATTCCTTCAGACTAAACTGTATCAAGGTTAACATTTTCAATCCTGCTCAGTCAGTGCTGAAACGTACAGTAAAGCTGGGGCCAACAGATGCTCGCCTGTTCGAACCCGAACAAGTCATGAGGACAAAAAGACGAAGCCGGGGCGTCCTTGGAATCGTCGTCGTTGCCAAGTTCCAGTGATTGAACTGATTTTGATCTGAGCTCAGCTGTGGAAATTATTCTGGCAACGTGTCCAAGCTCTGAAGTGCACAAACGCTGCTGCACTTGAGCCTCGACACTGATCAAACTGAGAATTGAGTCAAAAAAAAAAAAAAAGTTTATTGCGACGTGAGCAAAACATTTTATTTGTCTCAGGTCCCAGGTCAATCACGAGCTCGATGCTGTGAATCATTCCCTCGTATCTGAAGTCTAAGTAAGTAAAAGTAAAAAAAAACATATGGTAACACTTTATAATAAGTACACACTATTAAGCATTAGTTAAAGGGATAGTTCAACATTTTGGCAAATTGTCCCATTGCAATAATCCCTATAGTCATAGCAGTAGGTTCGTTACCTTTAATTGTTGGTGCAAGCTATTTTTGGAATGACGGAGGCGGAGCAGAGCGGCGAGCTGCTCGGAGCTACGCTACGGAGGCTAATGGGATTTCTTGGTTTCCCTCATCAAACTCATCAAATGAGATAATAACAGAACGTTACGAGACGGAGTTGTTTTAGAGGCAAATTCATGCAAAACTGCTGATGCGCGTTACCGTCTGGGGCAGTTTTTCGGCAAGCAGTCTCTGCATTTGCCTCGGTCAATCTGCCAAAATGTTAAACTATCCCTTTAAGTATTAATACGGTAAATACTGAATTCTTCATTTATAACGCATTAATACTCATTAGTATGTAGTTTATAAATACAGTTAGTGCTGATCAATGATGAGTAAAACATTTTAAACTGTGTTTATAAACTACATAATGAATATTCATGTGTTATAAGTGATGAATTCAGTATTTAATGCTTAACTAATGCTTAATAGTGTGTACTTATTATAAGTGTTACCAAACATAATGTGATGCACACTGAAATAAATATGAGGTACGTTGGTGTAGCCCAGGCTGTGAAGTGACATCCTTATGTTAAAACTATCACTTTAAAATAATTAATTTTAATTAGGAAAAAAACAATTAATTGAAAAATTCATTAAAAATTCTAAAAGCAATTCATTTTATTTTGAAATAAATATATAATTCATTGAAAACGAGCATAGCCAATCAGTGAATAGGTCAGGGTTTTTTTTCCCTGTGACATCATTAGATGAGGTCCCAGCCACGTCCCATCGTCCATTGGAGCGCTTCTGGCTGGGTTCGTGTGAAGTTTCCAGAGATCCAGAGATTGTTTCCAGATTCCAAGATCCATGTGAGCTGGGTGGCGAGTCGCATCGAAACTACTGACATTGAACTCTTGAGAGTGGTGAAGGATTCCTTCATTCCCCCTTCCTCACGGACTGTGTGGTAGGACAACATAAACTGATACACTTGACACGGATCGGAAGAAAAAAGAGCCCCAACACTAACTTTGGGAACAGAGGTTTTTTTTTTGCTGGCTTTAATATTTTAGTTTGCTATTTTCCATTAAACACACTCAAATGGGACAATAACATAAGCCATATAATAAAAAAAAGGCCAACCAAAGACTATTCCACCTCAGGCAACTCAAGAAATACAAAGTTAAACGCAATCTCCTCCTCCAGTTCTACACAGCCATCCTTGAAAGCATCCTCACAGCATCCATCAAAGTTTGGTACGGTAGTCTGGACCCTCTCTCACGCAGCAAACTCCAACGCATCATATAAAAAAAAGCATCTTTAATCACAAACACCCCCCCTCCCATCACTTGACTCAAGGCAAGGCAAGGCATTTATATACTGTAGCACATTTCATACCAAGGCAACTCAATGTGCTTTACATAAAGAGAAAACATAAAAAAAAACACAGCATAAACTTTACTTTACCATAAACGTACAATAACAAGAGCACATAAGATCATCTCTGATCCAACCACCTGTTTCAACTGTTGCCCTCTGGCAGGTGTTTAGGTCCATATCAACAGAAACAACCCGGTTCAAAAACAGCTTTTTTCCCCACTGTCATCAAGTTACTGAACTCCACTCATCGCCAAACTCTGTCTGCGTTAAATGTATAGTCTGTATGTAATATATCTGATGTTGATGCTGTTTATGTATGTTAAATCTATAGTCTGATGATGTTTGGTGCCACACTGAACTATGTGCCACTATGCTGTGCCGAAAGCAAATTCTGCCGACTTGTTGTGCAGTCCTTAAAGCCCCAGTATGTATCTTATTTGGCTTTTTATTAGCAAAAATCAAATATTGCTTTCAAAAATATGTATATCGCTAAAGTGGAATCACACCCGCATACCTATGAAAGCTTTCTCGTACCTTAGAATGAGTTATTACAAGTCGTTACAAATACATAAGTGGGCGACGCACCGAACCGAGGCGGCCATGTTGCATCGCCATTTTTACGTCTAGTGGCAGTGTGACCATAGGTAACCATGGAAACTCAGCGGAGCTGTGGGCTCGGCCTGTTAAAACTGTCACCACTGTGTAGTGTAAGGAAGGACGGAGGCACTGATGTTGCATTCAGGTGCAGTCAGGCATTTTACTGGACGAGAGAAAGACGGTAAAACGTGGGTCAGGTAAACAATATGACATCACCATGACAACATATTGTCACGCCTGTATTGTTTTGCCTCGTGCTGGCGAACCACTTGTTTACATAGAGGCTTGTTTATCCTGTTACATGCAGCGTCTGTTGTCTGTCTGACGTCTGCCCGATTCCACGTGAATGCAACATCAAGAATACGTTCTGATATGTAACCGCACCGCTAGATGGGGGTCATTCCTACATATTGTACCTTTTAATAAATGAAATGAAATTAATGAAATGAAATGGTTTATAATAACAAGTGGCCACACAAAAAACTCTAACCATTGATGCCTGTGTCTTTTGAGTATTCAACAACAACTGTCCATCTATTAGCATGGACTATTACTTACCTGTGCTCTGTTATTACATCGTAATAAGGGTTACGTTATTGTTGTAGAAAATTCAGCTCATTATTCATCAGTCTGACGTTAGCAGGTCATAACAGCCCCAGTAGGATAAAGACTCTGTTGACCACTATTGAGTTAACAAGTCCAACAGCTGTGTACGTGGCGAACTTATACGGCACCTCGATCTCCCTCCGCTTCCTGGCACCCGTGTCACCTTTTGGCACCTGGTACCAGGAGTATAACACCTGCAGACTCGCCGTTTTCACTATCTGGCGAGTTCCCACCAACACTGTGGCGCCCAGCAGGAAGCGGACGACGCCCACCGCCAGTGTGTTGGCCGTGAGCGTGGGCAGAGGCACGGGTAACGGGCCCCGGGGCTCGAACGTCTGCCCCAGCTGCTGGTTGACCCAGTAGCCCACGGAGCAGCCGGCCCCGACGGCGAGGATGGCGGTGGTGTCCCCCCGCGTGGGGCTGTAGTGGTCCAGCTCTGGGTACGTGTGGCTGAGGAGGAGGGGCAGCGCCAACGCCACCGCGGGGGAGACGGGACTGTGGAGCTGGAAGTGGTCGAAGGTTTCCCAGTAAGGAAAGGTGAAGAAGAGGAGGACGGCGGAGATTAAAACACCACTGATCACATCCTGGAAGAAAAATAGCAATCAATATTTAGGCTGGACTGCACTGACAAGTTTAAATTTAATATAAGATTAGAATTAGAGTTTAAACTAGGCTTAAAGTGAGTAAATCCCAGTTTAAAATTGAACTAAGCTCTGTTGTACCTTTTAAAATGCAACTTAGTTTAGTAAAGCCAAGTTTATTGATTTATACTGAGTTTAATTGATAGGGAAAAGTGTGATTACCAGAATTAGAATTGCCTGAATAAATACATAAAAAGGTCTATTATATAATCAGTTCTCCTGTTCAGCTCCAAAAACAGTTTCCTCTCTGACTCAGTACATGGGGGAAAAAAATTAATCTTCATAAAACTTAGTTGAGCCTCGGTTTTCTTTGATGAACTCTGTTCTGGTTGATTCATCTCAAACACTCAGCCACTCTAAAAGGTAATCCTACTCAACTGGTGGTTTAACATTAAGCCTCGATCACAGTTTCAATTTAGATTTCAATGTTTTTCTGCAACAGAATCAAATATCACCTTGAGTTAAAGTAAACTAGTGGTTTTAAGTAAAATCTCTTTCTCTCCTAATTTTCAAACTAGATTGGTGCAACAGGATTTCAATTTAAAGCAGATATCAGCTTCACGGCCGTTTCGGCTAATGCTGCGTTCAAGGCAGGCTTTTGAAACCGTAAGTTACAGCTTCAAGTCACAACTACGACTTGGTAGCGTTCCAGGTAACCCGTAGCTCGTGTTTTTACCATCCTGTTGTCTGTGAAAGTTCCCTATAACGCCCACTCGTAACTTCCGACCCGTGAACTCGTACCAGATCGAACTGGTATGACTTCACAGGAAGGAAAAACACAAAGTACGAGTTTCTTTGAACGCACCATGAGTTAGCAGCCCCCGCCCTTGTCAGGCATCAATTGGTCCTCGTGCTACGTCACCACATTCACGCGCATCCCTTGGCTGCACACACAGCCCTTCATGCCGTTCTCTCTCCTCATTGGATAACACTTGTATCCCACAAGGAAAATTTTCTCCTCGGGTTACAGCAGAGCAGAGTGACGGAGAGACTCGTGTTTAGGCTGAAATACTTAATGTAAGTGATTGCTGACGGAAAATAGGACTATTTAGGACTTATATTAACAAAAACATTCCACTGATATCTGCTTTAAACTGGGATTTAATCTGGTTTAAAAGTTTGTTTTCTTGACACAAGTCAGAAGATTAATGTCTGTCCATCATTAAATATGAGGCTAACACCAGCAGTTAGTTTAGCATTAAAGGGATAGTTCAAAACTTTTGGCAAATTGGCCCATTGCGTTCCCGTCGGGGGCAGTTTTTCAGCAAGCAGTCTCTGCATTTACCTCTAAAACAACTCTGTCTCTTAACGTTCTGTTATTATCTCATAGCGTGGTGAATGTGCAGGTCACAACTTGTCCACCAGAGCGTTTTGGAGTTGTTGGATTGTGTATTTGATGAGTTTGATGAGGGAAACCAAGAAATCCCATTAGCCTCCGTAGCGTAGCTCTGAGCAGCTCACGGCTCTGCTCTGCCGTTCTAAAAATAGCTTGCAACGACTATTAAAGGTAACAAACCTACTGCTATGACTATGGCAATGGGCCAATTTGCCAAAATGTTGAACTATCCCTTTAAGTGAAAACAACAGTAACAGCAACACGACTGAACTCATTATAGCCTTCATAACTTGATTATAATATAAACAAAAACTAGGTGTAGGTGCAGTAACTCTCCAAATGTGTTGTGGCCATGCTGTTAAAACCACACTCTGTGTGTTTACATTCTTCTTGTTTCACTTTTATAGGTCACACATGTTAAATAATGAGCGTTAGAGGAGCTTAGTCTGATCCAGGCTAGCAGTTTCCCCCCGTTTCCAGTCTTTATGCTAAGCTAAGCTAACCTGCTGCTGGACTTGGTTTAAAACTACATGATTTGTTTGGTATTTTCAGTGAAAGACATTTCTCCTCTGCCTCCTGTACAGATGTTAAAAGTACTTAAATAAAACTGTGACAACATGAAGCAGCTGCCACTGGATCAAAGCCTCAGTCAGACAGTTTAACCAGACGTGTGTATGAATAATGAATCCTGAGTTGAGCTTGAATGTTTTATGCTGTGGAATGTGTGTGTGTGCGCGCGCGTGTGTGTGGTTGTTGTAGCTCACCAAAACTGAATGCATGCCGGTGTAGAGCCGACTCAGAGACACCAGGGACGACAGCGTGACGGCGATCAGCAGACCCACCTCGAACTGGAACTGAACGACAAACACACACTTGTATCACTAAACCATCACACACACACACACACACAAACAAACAGACACACACACATTTATGTGACGACACTTCCTGATCAAAATGATAAAAGATCTAAATCTATGAGAGCAGAATGCCGTCTGAAATTCCTCACATTCCTCCGAGGAGGCACAGAGGCAGTTGTCGTCCTCCATGTTTGTTTTTGTTTTGTTTTGTTTTTTTAAACCTCTTCCTCTCTCAGTTTGTGATCAACTCCTCCATTTGTCAATCTCCTCGGCGTTGACGTGCAGCTCCTCTCTCCGTCTTTTGTGGTCGACGGCGCTCTGCCCGTCACCCAGTCACTCCTCGCTCCTTTCTTCCTCTACTGTCTCCGTCCTCCCCTCCTTTACCTACGGCGGCAGGTTTTGTTCCCCCCTCCATTTCAATAACAGTGAGAAGAGAGGCCTTGTGTATTCATTCACCTCCTCCTCCTCCTCCTCCTCCTGTGCCCCCCCTCCCTCTCTCTCTCTCTCTTTTCCTGTCTTTTGCAGCTGGAAGCCTATTCACTGGTAGTTCATGAAGAGAGGTTTTTCTTTCTTTTTTTATGAATGGCCACAAAGGATGCCGGGGGACAGGAGGGGGTCACTCTGTGATTGACTGTCATGACCTCTGACCTGCTCTGGGAACAGGGCGAGCTGCCCCGAGGCCTCGTGGGCCATTCAGGAGCCTCTGCAACAGCCCGCTACTCATTTATAGCCATGCATGATGCTCTGTTCTTTCAGGAGAGGAGAGGACAAGGGAGGAGGGTTTAGGGGGGCACCCTGGAGGAATTTCAGGCCACAGTTAAGCGCTCTACTGTACACGGGTGATTTCTCTGACCTTGAGAAACGGCGGTTTAAGAAAACGCGCGAAAGAGATTGAGATAGAGAGAGAGGGAGAGAGGGAGGGACCCGATCTGACCACAAATCAGTCCGACAGCTGCGGAGGCCGTAAACTAGTGAAAGAGTTCTTCATTAAAACTCACAGCTCGATCAGAAGGACGGCCGTTGATTGAGCCACTGAGTGTTTTATTGACTTGGCAGTGGAGTGGGAAGAGGAGGAGGAGGAGGAGGAGAAGCGGGGAGCAAAGGGGGGGGGGGTCAGTCAGTCAGAGACGTGGACTGACAGTCATTGACTCAGTCGAGTCCATCAGGAGACCAAACAGCAGCTCGACGGGTGTGGCTGATGGTGACTGATGGTGACTGCTGGCCCCGCCCCTCCCTGCCCATTGTCCAACAGACTCACTGATGGACAGCGGGGCCACTCCCTTCAGCTGCTGGCGGCGGCGGCGGTGGCAGCGGGCGGAGGGGGGCGAGCTGCCATCCAGCGGCCCCTCTGGCCCCCTCCCCTCTCCTCCAGTACTTCCACAGACTTCACCTCATTCAACACAGTGAGGGCGACTCGTCCGACACTTGTTAATCTTAAAGGAATCCATAATATTCGTGGCTATAATGAGATACCGTCCTCGAGCTGGGGATCATCACAGTTCGTTCGACGCCCACTTAGCCCCCCGTTTCCCGGCTCTAATGAGGTGGAAGTAGATCATTTGCACTCGTTTATGGAGGTAATATCGTTCTTCATAGTGCTGAGCAGTGAGTCTAGTGCAGTTTCAGTTAAGAACATCACAGCTACCAATCAAAAAATGGCTCCACTTTAATTACCATCATTGCCACCTCTACAGATCAAACTGAAACTGGAGCTTGTTGAAGTTACTACATGTCTGATCTGATTGTTATTTCCGCGTAAAATTATAATAGTTATCAAATTATTTTATTTCACAGGAGAGATAATGTATTTATTAGATTTTTACAAGTAGGAGAAAAAAACAACTTATCATGTGACTAATGTATATTTTGGAGGAAGTCTGCAGACATGCCAACACCTCTACATTATGAATCTATATTATAGGCGCTGTGGAGCTTTGAGCTAAGTGCTGATGTCAGCTGAAGTAGATCATTTGTAGTTATTTATGGAGGTAATATCGTTGAAACGGATCAAGAAATGATTCTACTCTAATTATTATCACCAGCTTTAGAAGGTAGAATGTTGACATAATAATAATAGTATGTGTTAGCATGCTAATTAGCAGAAAATCCACAGTAAAACAAAGGTATTGAAAGTTGGATTGAAGTAAGAAGGAGACATTTTGACCAGACGACTGACTACATAAAAAGTCAATGTCAACATGAATGATCTTTCTCTATAATCCATCCAAGAGCATATATGTCAAAATCATGGTTGAGATGAACTGAAGCATTATTGCCATGCCAGAAAAAAACAAAGGAAAGGTGTGGAAAGGTTTTTTTTTTAAATATGTTTTTCGTGTTATAAATGTCAAAAGATTCTTCTTTTTTTTTTACATTGTTATAACATGATGAGTTTGTGTTGTCATAAAAACACAAAAACATACTGCAACAAGAATAAACTTTTCACATTACAACATGATGCAGGTTTTTTATTTTTATCCGACATGGCAGCGACGTGGCTCCGTAGAGAGCAGCAGAATAAAACTCTGTTGGATTCGTTCTTTGTGTGATGAGGTGTGACAGCTGTCAGAGGAGCTCACCTGTATCCTCGAGGGGGCGCTGAGCAGAAAGGTGAAGGAGATGGCGGTGGCGGCCATGGCGTGGGTGGAGGGCAGCCCGTACTCGGCGGCGACGCGCGTCTCCAACTTGACCACGGGCGGCGAGGGAGGACGAGGCAGCTTCAGCACGTCCTTCATCACCTGGCCGATGTACATCACCACCTCAGGGAGGAGATAAGGACATGTCTCTAAGAAGGAGGTTCACATTATATATCTTATTTATTCCATTATTTTTTATTTTCTATAAGTTTTCATGGACATTTGCATGAATTTACTTAAAAGGACACCAAGTTATGCTTAAAAGGAGACATTATTTTATTTTTTATTTTTTTCTTCCCTATGTATTTCACCCCTCTTTGTTTTGTTTTTTCTTTCTTTTACCCTTTCTTTCTAAGTTTCTCTCGTTTTTACAATTTTTATTCTGTGTATTCACATTTTTTTTCTATTTCTATTTTTTTTTTTTTTTTTTCTCAGTGGCTGTATGCGTATGTCCATGTTCAGTTGTTTGGACAAGGGGTTATGTTGTGTCATCATGGGTGGATGTTGGACAAAAAATCTAAAATTATCTTCCTGTGCAGTGATTGTCTTATACATGCCTAATTGTCAATAATAAAAAGACCATTGAAAGAAAGAAAAGAAGACATTAAAGTTTCCTCCCAGTGCAGGTGAACCTTATTCAACAGTGCAATTACAGTTAAACACCAGAGAAGACGACGACAGGAAAGTGCTGCAGTGAGCTGGCAACAGTAGCATAAATTAGAGCTGGAGGAAGATGATGATAAAATAATGAGAGCGAGGAGGAAGTAAAATCCTGATTAGGCTACGCTCTAAAACCAACCCCACTCTCTCATGAATAAGTAATCACCTCCCGACTCTAAAGGAAAAAAAAAAGTGAGGAGGATGAAACTGTACAAAGGATGGGGATGGAGACCCACCCACCCACCTTGGGATAAAGTGCAGATGCTGCAGTCGTTACGGTAACAAAATCTATTGTAAGAAACTGGGAAAGGAAGAAGACGGCAGGGTTTTAGCTGACACAGTGTCTTCAGCTGGAGGAGAGGTGGCGAGGCGAGGCGAGGGGAGGAGAGGTGGAGGGGAGTGAGATGGAGAGCTTCTGACACAATGACACAGTCAGTGCAAGGTGTGTGTAGGTAGTGGTGTGTGTCTCATAACTGTGTGTGTGTGTGTGAGAGGAGAGAGTGTGTCCTGCCAAATTGTGCAGCCTATTCTCTTTCATGAGCTCCCCAGCGGCCCTCGGAGGGGCAGCCTGCTCCAGCGCCAGGTTTATTTAAAGCTCTGCCTTGTATATTTAATGAATGGCTGTCTTAGCGAGGAGCTAGGGAAGGCAGCGCACACGGAGGGAGCGCGACACTAATGTGTGTGTTTAAGCTGGAGAATAGAGAGGTTGTTATTACCATCTCTATACTGACACTGTAATCAGAAGATGTTTGTTACCATGGCAAATGAGATATAAAAGTAGTACGTCGTCTGACTGACCCGCGCAGCTGCCAAGTGCTGCAAACTTTTAAGAAACAGCGTAAAGAGGAGGGAGCCAGAGATGGAAATTGAGATGCACAAACAAAACGGCCCCCCAAAAAAATCAATTTTAAATTCATATGGATGATTTCCCTCCAGAGTGGAAGCAGAGATTTGGACGAGAATATGGGAAGTGACTGCAGTGATTTTCTCCCATTCAGTCACAAGAGCGTTAATAAAAAGGGTGAAATTCATAGGTCATCTCAGAGGTGGTTGGTGGAATTGAAAAGATATAAACTTTATGCTTTACAAATCCATTTCTCAACAGTCTGGCTCTCTGTGTGTGCAGGGTTATTATTATCAAGTTGAAAAGGGGACCTTCACCTTCCTATTGAGTTAGCGTTCAGATTTCCCTCAAGGAAATAGATATTTCACTTCAGATATTTCACTGTTTGCTAACCGAGAATTTCAATACCACACTCATATCTGTGCTAAGTGCAGCGCTTAGAGTCAAAGGATGTTTAGCTGAGGCTTGCAAAAAGACAAGAAAACAAAAAGGGACGCTACTAGCTAATAGCATTATGTCTACTTTATTGTTTTTTCTATACACAAACAAAATAACAGTTTGGCAAAGCTGTGATTTTCCACTTTGCTAATTAGTGCAAAACCAAAAACTGGGATGATGAGTTTAAATAGAAATGTTTTAAAGGAGAATTCCAGCCATTCCTGACCCCTAAATCGTTTTCCGGATGGTCACCCAGTCTTGGGGGGGAGCAAAACACGCAACTAAAAAAAAAAGGTTAGCTCCCATGTTAGCATGCTTAGGATTCTGCTGTATGATTGTCAACATACTTTTGGCCAGTATAGGTTGAAATATGAGCAGAAATAAGGGCGATAAAGAGACAAACCACTCTTACTATAATAATGTTTTGTTGTTCTTTTCCTAAAGCTATATCTTTATTTTCATTCTCTCCTCTGGTTATGGCCTAATGTAGCCTACTAAATGTTATTTTCCCGACATTAGCGTCTACCTACAATGTGCACACACACAGACACACACACACGTGCCCAGACACAATAATCTGCACCATGAAGTGGACAAAAAACAAAGGACAGACAATGGTAAACCCATTTAGCATGTCTGATCCCATTCATTCACCATGACTGTGCTTTCATACAACAAGCTGTACAGTGTGTTCATCATCCACTGTGACCGCCCCGCCTTCACACAATGAATCTGCCTACCAGCTTGAATGATATGATGCTACACACTCCCCCAACCCACCCCACCACAGACAGACACAGACACACACACCATCCATCCATCCCTACCCCTGCATGCCCCGTCAACACAAACATCATATTCAACTGCCTCCAGTAACCACTGTTTCATTGGTGCCTTTGTACGAACCATCAAAGGACTGACCCAGGGACAGTCTGGTCACATTAAGGGAAGAGTTAAAGACAGGTCAAGACACACACTCACACACACACACAGATAGTAGCACTCGGAGTGTGCGTGTTTTCTCATGAATGAGTGTATTGATCGAGGCGAGGGGCAGCTTTGGACCTTGATCTGTCAACATGTGGATCAGACTGAGTGAAGTGTGTGCGGCTCTGTGTGTGTGTGTGTGTGTGTGTGTGTGTGTGTGTGTGTGTGTGTGTGTGTGTGTGTGTGTGTGTGTGTGTGTGTGTGGCTTTGGCACAGGTCACTGTTTGAATGAAGGAGAAAACACACAAGATGTTTGTTTTGTTCTACAGTGACATGATTAATAGCTGGTTTGGTTTCTGGGTCATATCTTGGCTGAGTGTCCCTGCAGCCCAGTGACCACCAACTAACACACTGTGAAATGAGGAAAGCTGCTTTCTAACACTGATCCTCTGATGTAAGGCTACAGTGATGTAAAAAAAAAAAAAAAAAAAAAATATTCACACAAAATTACCATACCTGAGAAGAGTACATTTTAGTACAATAAAGATTTTAACAGTAAAAGCCATAAGAAGTTTCACTTTAGAAACCGGAGAACTCCTTAGCAGCAAATAACAAAGCTTGATTTGATCAATTGGTATTTTGGGAGCAGTGCTGCTACGCTCGCTCTTAAACCGTGAAGTGTTTTCTGCAGATAGGTAGGAGTACCGCTGTAACACGACCGCAGAGCCAATATGCCAAATCCCCACAGCATGGTTACAGCAAATTATAGAGACAGCCTTAATGAGGCAGCAGAATCTGTTGTTCTTCTGGGTCCACTTTTAAAAGCTGAGCTCAGACTATGCTGACCTGCTCGCTGAGTTACAATGCTCTGGTGTTTCTTTTATAAACTTGTATTTTTACCCAGAATGCTGTTTGTTTTTGCTGCTGAACCTCTTAAATGTTTCTTCATCAAGTAAATGGAAAAACAGCTCACTGTAAATATTAGAGTATCATGTATAATGTATTCTGTCAACAATTAAAGGGATTTATCCTCTGGGGAACATTTATGTCTGTATCGAGTTTCATGACAAACAATCCAACAGATAAAGACATTTCAGTCAAAAACAAAAAAAATGTTAATCTTCTGGTGGTGCTACAGATAAAGTGAGGGAATCAGTAAAGTCACCCATATTCATGAACATCAATACCTGGATATGACATGAATATCAATACCAACTCAAATGGAAAAGGGGACCTCAAATGGAAAACAGTCCAATCAATGTAGAGATATTTCACTAAAAAACTATTAATTTGCTTCTTATGCTACAGGTAATGTTACTTGGATTCATCCTCTGGGGAGCATTACTGTCAGTACCAAATCTCATAGCAAGTCATTAGATAAATATTGAGACATTTTACTCACTTTAAAACTAATAATATCAATCTGCTAATTGTGCTACAAGTAAATTTAGAGTCATCCTCTGGGGAACATGAATGTCAGTATCAAATTCCATGGCAAACCATCTGATAGATGTTGAGACATTTTTGCCAAACACTTGTATATCTTCTAATTGTCCTGCTAGTAAAGTCAGAGCATCAGTAGTAAGTTATTTGGATGAATCCTCTGGGGAACTTGAATGTCAGTATCAAATTCTGTAGCAGTAGACCAAAACCAATAGATGTTGAGACATTTCCCTACAAATCTAAAGATATTGATAAACATAGTAAGTAAGTAAAGTGAGGGGAGATCAGCAAAGTCACTCCAATTTATCCTCTGGGGAACATGAATGTCTGTATCAAATTAGTGGTAAAGTTTAAAAATAAAAAATATCAGCAAAGTCTCCTCTGGGGAGCGCAAATGTCTGTATCATGAGACATTTTACTCGAAAACTAAACCAAACTAAAAACAAAAAAATATGAGCTGGTAAAACGAGGGGATCAGTAAAGTCATCCTCTGGAGAACATGACTGTGACATGACTTCAGTGAGCAGCAAAGTAATGGACAAACTGAGCTGCATGTTTAGAGCCACCAGACAAAAGTATGTTGATGTTTTTATGTAGATATTTTTATATAGGTCTTAATTTGTTGAAAATTAGACATTTTTTAGTTATTTGTATCTTCAATCACTGTTTGATGTTAAAGTAGTAAAAAGAAAAAGCGGTTATTATGCCGGTAGAAACTCCAGTGATCACAGTTTCCTTGTGATGGTGACAGGACGGTGATAGACTCAAAGAGTAGACGTCCTTTTATCCCTACAACTTTCTGATGTCCGCCCGGCCTTCATCGCTGATGGCTGCTCCAGCCCGACGGAGGCTGTGCAGCAGAAAAAAGTTTTGTCCTCTGGGGATAAAGTGACTTTTTGTCATTGACTGTGACCCTCGCTCTGTATCGTCACTCCTGCATACAAATGAAGACAACATTATAGCAGCAGACGCTCTACATGCCTCCCTCTAAACCTGACTTCACAGCTTCAGAGCGTGCCCTTTGTGTCATTATGTAAAAGTACAACAACTTGAGGATTTTTTGATATTCCAAACAGCAGTAGGCGTTGGATTTGCATAATACAACGCTATAGTAATAATAATAATACCATACAACACTGCTATGTAATTCATGACCATATGGTTAATGACAGTCATTGTTTTCTAAGTCAACCAAAGTCACCCTGCAATAAAGACAACACAGAGTAGTAGAGGACACAAAGGGGGGAATGTGTGCGCGTGTGCATGTGTCGTTCACGGGCCTGTAATGTGTTTGCTCGTGCACCCAAGTCTAAATTTGCATGGATGCACTTGAGAGAGAGAGAGTGACAGAGTGAAGAAGAGAGAGTGAGCGCTCAGTGCCTCTGTGAACCTTAGATAACTCCTGCAGCACAATGGCAGGGTGCTGTTAGAAGTTGGGAGTGCGGGGTGACGCGCCCCGAGGGCTGACAGACCAAATGGTCGGTCCAGAGAGGAGAGAAAGCTCCGAGCGCTGATGATGAGGCCAATAAAACACTCTGCCGCTGCTGGAGCAGGGGCGGGGAGAGGGAGGAGGGGGGCGGGGGGCTGGGGGCAGAGTAAAGCTGGTAATGTCTAACTAGAGGGAGGGCAACGAGTGTTTAGCGGGGCGAGGTGGTGGTGGAGTGTGAGCATGTGTGTTGCTGTTTATGTGTGTTTGACAGGAGTTCACGCAGGGGGGGGCAGAAGAATGGGATCTCTTTCCCTGTGGGGGTGGGTGTGGTGGTGGGGGGGCAAACGAGGGGGTTCAGACACAGGGCACCCACCACCACCAAGTGCTCGGGGCAGGGACACAAAGGGCACAACAACACACACACTCTGCAGGAGTGAGGGTGTATGGCTGTCTGTGTCTGTCTCCGTCTCTGTCTCCACAAGTGTCACATATTCTGCTCCCGGGAGCTCATCCGACGTGTTACGGGAGGGGGGAGGGGGGGGGGGGGGGGTCTCATGTCGTAATGTGTCGGGATGAACATCTAAAAGGGGAGATGCTGGTCGTCGTCTCATGTGTGGCGTCAAAAAAACCAACGTCAGGGGAGTTGGGGCGGGGGGCGGCGGGTCAGGCTGGCCCTAGAGTGGCCCCTGTAAGCCTGGGGATACGAGGGGCATGGTGGTGTCAGAGACAGGCCAGCGGGGGGAGGAGGGGAGGAGGGGGTGAGGTGGGGGGGATGAAAGGGAGGTTGAAAGGCAGAAAAGAAGAGAGGTGGCATTGTGACGAAAACACACACACACACACACACTGTAGGAGCCATAATTTATAGATGTAGAAATAGATTGAGATTTAGATTGAATTTCATTATTTCATAGTTTGTATATTTGATCTATGTCAGTGATTTTCAACCTTGGGGTCGGGACCCCACGTGGGATCGCCTGGAATTCAAATGGGGTCGCCTGAAATGTCTAGTAATTGAGTTTTAAAAAATTACAGATATATATATATTTTTTTTAACTAATTACAGTATTATTCTGGCAAAACAATAGAGGCGTGACAATATGTTGTCATGGTGATGTCGTATTGTTTACCTGACCCACGTTTTACCGTCTTTCTCTCGTAGAGTAAAATGACATCTGGTTGGTTTGCAGACGGCGTCATTCAGGTGTCTGACTGCACCTGAATGCAACATCAGTGCCTCCGTCCTTCCTCACACTACACAGTGGTGACAGTTTTCACAGGCGCGACCTGGAAAACTTTCTCCCCGAGCCGACAGCTCCGCTGAGTTTCCGTGGTTACCTACGGTCACGCTGCCACTGAACGCAAAAAATGGCGATGCAACATGGTAGCCTCGGTTCGGTGCGCCCCCCCTTATGTATTTGTAACGACTTGTAACAACTCATTCTAAGGTACGAGAAAACTTTCATTTGTATGCGGGATTCGACTTCAGTGAAATACGTATTTATGAAAGCAATATTTGATTTGCAAATAAAAAGCCAAATAAGTTACATATACTGGGGCTTTAGGTAAACTTTTGTTTTTGAAACGGATACATATGGTGGCCCTAAGGTGCAAATCACAACAGCAAATCAGAAAACACAATGACAAATTACTAATTACTACTATTAATACTATTACTATTACTACTTGTGTTTTCTCTTTTGTTGTTGTGTTTTCTGATTTGCTGTTGTGATTTGCACCTCAGGGTCACCGCAGATACATCTCGTTCTTGTACGAAACCCTGCCTTTCATCCTCTCACGTGGCTTTGGCACCACAAAGGAAAACCACAACACACACACAGACACATCCATACACACACACAGAGCTTACGGTCCACATGTTGATGAGGCGGCGGCACAGGAACGGGTCCAGGTTCCAGTGGATGCAGGGCAGACAGGTGATGTAGGAGGCTTCGTGGCCCAGGCCCGACGAGAACAGGAAGAGGAAGTGCAGCAGCCAGTTCCTCACCTCGTACGGCGGCCGGATGCTCGCGCCCTGCACAAGATAAACACCTGTCACTGAACGATGACACCGCCAGACGCTTCTGACACGGCTCCTGGAACCAAACCAGACTGAGATTAGAGATTATTACGTGTGTCCTCAATTTGAACTCACCTCACACCCTTTTGATTTTTGCAATACTTTACATTAGATTCAATGAGCTGGAAACATCGAGACAAGTGCTATCGTCTTCTGACTCCACTTTAAGGAGCACTGAGCTGAGGCCGCTCGATGCTGCTGCACTTCAATAAAGTTAGTCCACTCACAAGAGACAAGAGGCAGACTGATTTAATCTCAAATTTAATTTCAAGATTAAAGCCTCTGCAGCAGAGACACAGATATCCTGTCTGTTATTCTCCGATATAGGTCACAGCTTCAAAACAAAACCCCACTACACTATACATCCCCCACAATGCAGCTGGTCTGCAGCTCCTGACCTTCACTGATCACATCTATAGGCGTTCCACTGATAATATCACAAACTAAATACTGTAGTTACTCAACTGCATTTTTGCTTTTACAGCCCAAAAATAAATTGTTTGGCCATGACAAGAAGGACTCAAAAATGTCAACATCCCCCACCTACACACACATGCAGAGGGCTGGTCTCTGACTTACACACCTGGACAAACGGGAAAAGCCAGTCACACTTTGCTGTGCAGACGCCAAATAAAACGATAAAGGTTTTAGTTTAAGTGAATTGATTTACAGCAGCTTTGTGTGTTTAACCCTTACTACATATGTCTCTATGTGTTTAATACCAGTACCTTACAGTAAAAGCAAAATAGAGGTCCAATAGAAAAACATTGCACGTGCTCCCTCTGAATTCATGTCTCAGGCTTCAGTGAGCCCTGCACTTACACATCCGTTCTCCGTGTATTCATATTTGGAGTTCTTGTCCTGGTGGTCCCATCGTCCCCTCAACTGCCCATGTGGTTTGACTTCCACCAGGAAGAGTCCGCATCGTCTCTGGAACCGGGCCACGAGCTCCGAGTCATGGAGGTAACCCAGAAAGTCCAGCATGTCCGGCGCGAACACACACACACAGACACAGACAGACACACAGACACAGACAGACAGACAAACAGACGGTGTAGTATAGTGTAGGTGAGGTCACATCTGCCCTGCACAGACAGGGCGAATCCCGGGAGGGGCAGCGTACAGGTGCTTTAAACAGGTGCACGCACGGGGCGGGGCTAGACGCTCGAAGAGAGAGATGACGTCACGTAGGGCTTGGTCCGACCCTTATTCTGGTAGTGTTACAGTTTGTTTTTACAATCGCTTTGACACGTTTTTCATTAATTAAAACACTTTTTCAAAACTCTTCAAACCTAAAGGCCAAAGTGAACAGCAGTTCACATTATAGACTGAAACAAATTTATGACCTGCATTTTGTTTCATTGCTTTTGAAAAACAGTTGATTGAGCTCATGCAAATACATCATCACAGCTGATTTTTTTTTCTTTTTAGTGAATAGTGCAAGACAGCTACTGTAAATGCTGATGAGTAATTTTCATTTGCAAATACTGTAATACACTAAAGTGTTTATTGCAAATCCTGTAATTTAGCTACTGTCTTTTACATAAACTTTACATTCTGCAAAGCTGCTCTGAGATGGGTCGTTCACTTTTTATACTGTGTGTTACAAAAAAAAGGAACAAAATTCATGCCCAACAAATGAAAAATGAAAAGGGGTTCAAAATAAACTACAGCACAAACATCAATTTATGATCAATACAATAATCTGTCTGTTGTAAAACATTAGAGCTGACGCATGTAAGATGATTCAGTTTGTGTTGTTCCATCAGTTGTCCGTGTTTTTATGACACTGTGCTGTGACTGACTACATGTTTCTGTTACTGCTTGGTGAGTTGTGTTAGTGTATTATTGTATTTTGGAAATGTGTGTCTGTGTTTAGTTACACTGTGTGATTTTGAGCATGAAATTAACTGTTTTGGGAATTGTGTGTTTTGTGTGAAAAAGTGTTTTAAGTACCGAAATATCGGTCATAGTGATGGTAAAAAAACACACAGACTGATGTATAGCGAGGAGGGGAGACAGATTTATTGCTTAGGTCTCTGTGGACCTTGTCTCTTTACATCACCCAGAGAAATAAGGTTTTAAAAACAATAAAAAATAGAAATAAAGATGAAAATATAGAAACACGGTAAGATTACGACATAAGGTGAAGGAGTTTTACCTGCAGGCCATTCAGTGTTTTTCTGGGCACAAATCAGAAATGTTGGCTTCACCTTCTCATTAATCATTTTCATCTTAATCTGTCAGCGCTGTGATCTGAAGCCAAAGCAGCAAACACCCAGATGACTGACAAAAACAACAGCAACAATTTATTCTGTTCTTGTCATTGTGCTGCAGAGCCATGAGCACTGTTAATATCTGGGTGTAGGGAAATGAAATGCAAGGTAACAGTGATTCATGCATGCATGCACTAGGTTACATGATAGTGTGTGTTTATTAGTGCTGCGGGATATGTAAAAACATCATAATGCAATAACATGGGCAGATATTGGGATTCATTGTGAATGGTTCATTTTCACTTCCAAAAAATATCCCTTTTACACTTATATAAGTGTATTAATAATGACACTTACACTTCTAACAATGCACAGCAATGTTATGACACATTTCACCTTTAATTTTGCAGCCGTTATTATTATGTGAATTATTCTCTATGACAATACACAACCCCATTTAAAGCAGAGGCTCTATAATGATTACAGTAATACACAATTTTGTGACACATTTATCACAAAATATACAGCTTCTGAGACCTAAATATTGCACTTGCATTACATTATGATGAATTATGCAGCCCTATGGTTTCATTTCTTCCCTGCTATGAAAGAAAAACTTTAATGCACTCGTCTCTTCACATCTTACATCACTTATATGGAAACAGGGGAAATAACATAGGAGGATACAGAATCACAGTGTCCCTGTCCAAAGTAGGTGTATGAGGTAACTGAAATGTGAATCGCCTGTTAATGAGTACTCTCCTCCACCATCATCACCATCATCATAATCATTATCATCATCATCATCATCATCACCATCAAAACACCAGGTGAGAGGAAAGTCATCCCTCAAACAAAACACGTCATGTTGGGTTTTCCTTTAATTTGTCACATATTATTCACATAATAAACCATTATGTCCAGAAGCTGTAACTTCATTGGTATTTTTGTATTATACCTGTAGTTTCCTCCTCCTCCTTAATATAGATGTAGCTCCTGCAGATCACAGAGCATCGCACACAGTCTCTTTCCCTGGTCCTGTTACTGTATATGAAAGACTTCAATCAGCTCTAATGTGTTAACTCTTCACAGGTCGGTCACCACTGTAAAAACCCATAAAGACATTAATGTGAAACTCACTTTATTAATTAACAACGGAGGGTCGTTTACAGCTGAAAAGCAGAAATGACAGTCTATCAGCAGATTAAATGAAGTCTAACTCTAGTTAACTTTGAACCAGTTCACACTTTTATAAACGGGTCATGTGATGCAGTTTACAATCAGGGGTCTCAAACTCCCGGCCCGGGGGCCACTTCTGGCCCACGGCCGCCCTACATCCGTCCCGCATCTTGACATAAAAAGTAAGGCAAAATGCTTTTAACGGCACTATTTTTTTTTAACGCGCGATTAACGTGCTAACCTCGGGCCGCTCCGTAGTTTGGGGAAACAGAGAAGTTGCTTCTCTCCAGACGTGACCAAAGACAGTGACCTCACAGATGTGTGTGTGTGTGTGAGTTACTTTGATTACCGCGACGCTCCTGTCCCCCGGATATTTCTGCAGTTGGATTTACATGATCCGGTCTGAGACATGAAACTAATGGACTGAGGAGTCGTCCCACTGCGGTCTGCACGTCACACCGACGATCGTGCATTTGTAGGAGGATGTTGTTGTTGCTGTTGTTGCTGTTGTTGTGGTTGTGCGCGACCATAGATATACATACTGACTAGATGCCGCCTTCTGCTTCTCAGCGTATGTCAATAGTGCCGCCATCCTTGGTCCGGGGTTTCTGACCATAGACATATACGTCTGACAAGCAGTCCGACCCGGTCAGACCCTTATAGAACAAATTTTAGCGTATATATACATGTGGATGTGTGTCTGAGTATGGAGCCCCTAAAGGGACATGGAGGGAAACATTGTTTTTGCGAGATCTCGCAATACTTTTTGCGAAGTTTTTAACCTACCCCACTACGAGGGTAGGTTGTAACACAACCTGGGGTAAATTGTAACAGTGAGATTAAAAACTAAAAACTGAGACCAAACCAAAAAAACATGAATGTTCCAACACTAAAAGCATCTTCCTATGGTTCAGTATGATATCATATTCTGATAATACCAGTGAATGCTGAACATGTATGAATGGTAATCTTCAACAGGAGGTCAGAAGCAGATCATACAATTCCAGGAAAGACGGTGACACTTAATGACACTTAGAGTAATAAAACAACAAAGGTAAAAGGTGTAACAACCATCCCCACCCCTGTCAGCCATTGTTTGACTAGCTGTACCACCATGGTGGTTTAAAATAAACTTTGATGAAATTACTCATATTTTACCTAAGAACCTGTTCTTTCATCTTATACAAGTTACCTAAGTCCTAATTCAAACTTCAACGGTATCAATATCATGTCAAAATTTAGGCTTGGTCCAAAATATTAGTTTTTGGCTGTAAAACCTACACACTTATTGTCTTACAGATATAGTCTTACAGAAAACCTGCATATGTTTTTTCTCCTCAAGTTCCTACACTAGAGAACTTGATCTTCTTATCACAAAATGAGGCTGCTCTCTCTCTCTGACAACTGATTTTTAAATACCATGAATGGAAAGCATAAGAAACACCCAGATCTGGATGTTTCTTATGCTTTCCATTCATATTGCTGTTATTTCAAGCAAAAAAGAAAGAGATGGATTAATTGCAATTAACTCAGGAAATTTTGAGATGAATCGCGATTAAAATTTTAAATAATTTGACAGCCCTATTTATCATACAATATTTGAAAAACAAACCCCGTTTTCAGAAATATTTGTGATTTTTTTTTTTTATACTTGTCTCGAACATTGAAGTGGCCCTCCACTGCATGACAGTGCCAGCAGTGGCCCCCAGCTCATTTGAGTTTGAGACCCCTGGTTTACATGATAGTTTATGTGACTTTTGGCTCAATTTAACTCCAACAATACATACTACACTTAACTGTTAGGCGAGACCGGGGATGGTTGTAACAAAGGGATGGTTGTATCAGCATCACTTTCACCAATAAGGGATAACATTAGAGTTATGTGATCAATATCATGTGTACCCACTCATTCCTTGACATTGCATGTGAATTTGCATGGCTGTGTCAATAAGTGTGTAGGTTTTACAGCCAAAAAACACTTTTTTAGGTCAAAAACTAATATTTTGGACCAGGTCTATCGATACCGTTGAAGTTTGAATTAGGTAAGATGAATATGATGAAAGAGCAGGTTCTTAGGTAAAATATGAGTAATTTCATCAATGTTTATTTTAAACCACCATGGTGGTACAGCTGGTCAAACAATGGCTGACAGGGGTGGGGACAGTTGTTACACCTTTTACCTTAAAGGTAAAAGGTGTAACAACTGTCATTAAGTGTCAACCATCTTTCCTGGAATTGTATGAGCTGCTTCTGACCTCCTGTTGAAGGTTTCCATTCATACATGTTCAGCATTCACTGGTATTATCAGAATATGTTCTTAAAGACAGCTTTCTAATCTTAGGATGCACATCACTGTCACTGTTCTTCATTTAGCCGTCAGTGATGAATTCTTTTTGCACTTCATCTCCCAGAAACTCCTATGGTCCCCCTAACCATGGAACGTGTTTGAGTCCTCTTGTTGTCCTTATGTTGTCTACATTATTATGTGTATTGTCATTGATCTGTTTTAACGTCATGGGACTCCGGATGGAAATTAGCACTTTTGCTACAATCCGGTACAATTACATGCTTTTATTACCATTAATGTGCACTGTCCCAAATAAACAAATAAAGTAAAGCCAGATCTGTTCCTCCTCATCAGACCCCCCCCCCCCCCCCCCCCTGGTTTGTACAAGCACATCCTGGATTAAAGGCTGTGACAGTAGGCCTATATAAGTGTGTATTTGTGTGTGTGTGTTTGTAAAGTTTACTGGGTACATTGTGTGAGTTCAGCTGCTCTTTGTTACAGGAAACAGTGAATTGACGCCCACCGTTTGACCAAATTAGCGCATCCTATTGTCTCCGGCGTGATGTCGGGCTACGTGATTGCGCGCGAGCTTGGCTGTCATCATCGCTGCTTCCTGCACAGAAAACAACAACTCTCTCTCTCTCTCTCTCTCTCTCTCTCTCTAACGGGACTTTAAGGCGACACATCGCCGCCTCTCTCTCCCCTTCTCTCTCCATCTCTCTCTCTCTGTGTTTTGTGGGATGCTCTGGTTGGATGAGCCCTCGCATCGGAGTCACCACCATTACATCATCTATTCCCACACAGCCTGACACGAAATGCGAGCTTTTTAATATTTAAACGGGATCCCGATCGTTTAGCAGCAGCAGCAGCAGCAGCAGCAGCAGCAGCAGCAGCATAAAGGACGCCGAGGGGGGATTAAACATGAAAACATCCACACAAATATCTGCGGGAATGATGATGATGGCGTTTCAATGAGCGGGGAGGAGAGGAGGGGGAGAGGAGGAGAGACGTGCACCGTCATCAGCATCTGTCCGCCAGCTCCCTTTGTGTTCACCGGAGAATGTGAATGGCGAAAGATGACATGGCAGAGGTAGATCTGGCATCAAACGGAGCGGAACCCCCCGGCGAGGCCTCGTTTCCCTACGAGGAGTACGAGTGCAAAATCTGCTACAATTACTTCGACCTTGACCGCCGGGCTCCTAAGATCCTCGAGTGCCTGCACACGTTTTGCGAGGAGTGCCTGAACACGCTTCACCTCCGGGAGGAGCGGCCATGGCGCATCAGCTGCCCCGTCTGTCGCCACCGGACGCCGGTGCCGGATTATCGGATACAAAACCTGCCCAACAACACCAAGGTGACGGAGGATTTTCCGCTCTACATCGACTCGGACCCCCTGCCTCAGGACGCGCTGCCGCCGTACCCTCCGCCGCTGCACCCAGCCCTGGTCGCCCTCCGCCGGGAGGAGGCGTCTGGGACGTCCACCAGCCAGAGCCAGAGCCAGGCGACCCCGTCCACCACGGTGTCCACGGCCACGACCCTCTCCCAGGACTCGGTGCGCTACGACAGCTGTCAGAGCTGCAAGAGGGTCGCCCTGACCACCGGCTGCGTCTGCGTGATCTTCTCCTTCCTGTCCATGCTGGTGTTGCTCTTCATGGGCCTGATCTTCGTGCACAGCCACAGCATTCCTCCGTCGCCGGCCGGACCCATCTGCCTGTCGGTGGCCAGCATCCTGGCCATGTTCTCGGTGGTCGTCACATGGCTCATCTGCTGGCTCAAATACAGACCGGACCATGAGACAGGCCGCGCCTCCGCCACCAGTAACTCCCGGAGAAACGCCTGATAGATATAGGCTGCAGGAGGGGATGCAGGGAGGGAAGGGAGGCTGCTGCTGGAGGCTCAGACTATTGATGGAGATGTTGTGCTGTGGCTGTGTGGTGGTTCTGTACATAATACTGACAACTGATAACTCCTGCTCCCTTTACTTTTTCTATAGGAATAAATCTCGTCCAGAACGGCCTTTTTGATCAGTATAGCAAACACCCACAGGCCTTCATGTTGTTTGGAGCAATAGGCCGACATGATCCTTGATGATAATCTTGTTTTTCTTTTTGTTTTCACCCCCCCTTATAAGTTATTATATGCACTTGAATTTGCAGAACAGAGCCCAGCTGATGGGCGTCTTGAGGAGTGAACTTCAGACTCAACCCAACCCTCCTCCTCTCCTCTCCTCTCCTCTCCTCCCTCCTTGGTGTTGGTCTGAGATGCAGCTGGTTTGATGACTGAATGTGAAGTGTTTCATTTCCAGGGTTTGACACCCTCCTCCCTCCTCCTCCCCCGTCTCCCCCTTGTCCTGCTAAATGATATGCATATCCCACTATGCCACTCACTGTATGATAACTGTCCATGATGATGATGATGATTCACTCTTATATCTCAACACACACACACATACACATACACACACGTATCGTATTGTACAGATATCTGGCGTTATAGCTATGTTCACTCCTAGGTGGTGGATGTTTTGGTTTGTGATGGAGGCTCGTTTGTCCCTGTTGCAAAAAAATACAACAAAACAAAACAAAAAAAAGACATCCAAACTGTAAATAGTCCACACACAGAGAGGTGGAGGCGGTGGTGTTGGTGGTGATTGGTACCTCTCCTGAACCCTCGTGCTTTAACTTATCTTATACAGGATGGCACTGTTTTCATTACTGCACCTCTTCCAAGGCAAAGGGAAAACATGACACACACAAAAAAGCTGGCTTGTGATTTTTTAAGAAAAACCTGTGTTTGGCTAAACTTTTGTGCATGTTAGGCTACTGAGAGGTCAAGGCTTCTTTCGTTTTTATGTTGTGTTTCCTTCTTTTGTTTTTGTTTTTTAATGGTAAGGGATGATGTAGTGTCTCCTGACTCCTGTGCCTCACCTCATTGCTGAACCAAGCAAAAAAAAAAAACTTCACTGTAATCATGCACGGGGGCTCCCACCACTGACAGCACCCAGCCGGGGGGTGTCGGCAGGGATTTCCTCCTCCTCCTCCTCCTCCTGTCACATTATCTACATATCGGTAGTGAAAAACAGGGTTTCCAGCTTTCCTTTCTTTTTTTTTCTTGCACCTGGCTTTGGAGGAAGGTTAAAGAAGACACATGTGTGTCCGTTAAAGTGTTCGAACAGGTCCAAGTTTCAGCTACGTACTTCCTGTTTCTCTCAGAGCCACGTGGTGTGGGATCAATCAGACCGCCATGGTGAGAAAAAATACAGAAAGACAAACCTCCACTCTGGTTCCTCAGAGATCATCAGGAGTCGTAATGATAATGATAAGGATAAGGATAATTATTACCTCTGGAAAAGCAGATCAGAATCAGAAAAGCAGCACCTTCTACATACAAGTCCTTTGTTAACGCAATGCAATCACTGAACTGTGCTAATATAATTCACTTTATATGGGAAAGGTTGGGATTAGCTCCAGACTAAACAAGCTACAACTCAAGGCCTATATACTTCTTATTCTGATATGAACTGTGAACGGCTGGTCAATCCTGTGTATGTACAATCTAGACCATTTATTTATTGGTAATTCTTGAATGTGGCAAAAAACAAAGTCAGACACAGAGTATAAAGACTATCAAACTGAGATTTGCGATTTTTTTTTTTGCACTCCTCTGGGACCTTCTCTAAAAAAAGATTTAGTGAAGAAGAAGATTCGGACACCATGCAGAGTTTAACTTTGATATGTCCCTACCTCATTGCACTATAAGAAAGGAGGGGGGAAAACAAAAAGCAGAATATAACAGTTCAACATGAGCTCCCCTCAACCTCCAATGCTTGCTTCAATCATCCTGCTCAACCTTTACCCCTCCCTCCCTCCCTCTCCTAACTTCTAAACAATGCACTTTCCCCCCTTATTTGACACAAGTAACGGGGTATTTACCTTTGACTGAAAAAAAGTGAGCATATTGTATTTATTTCAGAGGACCTAGACAAAAACAAAACATAAAAACAATGTTGTTTGGTTTTTAAATGAGAATCTGTGGTTGTTGTTGATGATGAAGTTACCAAAATGTATTTGCACAGAGAAACTGTTCTTTCTTCTTTATGTGCTGTTTTACAAACATACAACACATTTCAGTAATAAAGACAAACGTGATGAGACCCAGCGCTGTCATTATCTCTCCTGGAGCATCACAGCTGGTAGCCATAGAGACCGAGCCTCATCCTCATCATCATCCTCATCACCATCACCATGCTTGCTCCCTCTTACATAATGACTGGTAATATAAATTGAATATGGGCCAGCTTGACACAGTTAGCATCCTGCTGTGCATCAAATATGCCCCCTACTGGAAGACAAAGGATGCTACATGCTATTAAATAAAAATAAAAAAAAGGGAAATCCCAGCCCACTCGTTCAGCCTGGTTGCATTTCTCATGTAGGTCTGAGTTGTGTAAACTTCTGGTGGTGGTGGCAGCGGCTGAAGGCTTGATTAAAAGTAAATACATTTTTCAATACGGGGCTGGATGTGCTGATGTGCTGTTAATATCACAGGCGGAGATTTGTCATATGTGTTTATGTGGTTTTCACAAAGCTCCCATTTACTTTTATATCAATTAGGCCATTCAGCAACGAGCTTTTCCTCACACACACACACACAGATTAGATAAAACCCAGTGTTGACCATTCACCGTCTAATCACTGGTCACTATTGAGGCCTTTACACACGCACACACTCCACATCATGTATTGACCAAAGCTTCCTTGCTCCATAAACACAAACACACACATATAAAGGAATATATGTATAGGCTACCTCCTTCTACTTCTTCTCTCCATGTAAATAAATCCCTGCTCTCTGATTGGTCGGTTCGAGTGTGGCAGCATCAACACTAAAGCCTATTGTATGGAGGGCCTTGGCTGTATTTTTCAATTAGCCACAGTTACACTGATTAGGCTACTGGAAAATAGTTGGAGGCAAATATGTGTTTACAAATTAGCCATGACAACAAACAAAATCAGATGACACGTTGTTACGGTGCTAAAGCCAATGAATTTAATGCCTCTCATTAGATATTTAGGTCTGTTATAACGAGCTGCTTTTACAGTTTCTGTAAGTTGAACTAAAAAAAAAAAAACACTCCACTGTTTTTAGTCAAGACTTATGTATTTATGTTTTTCCTTCTCATTTATTCACATCCAGCTATGATTATTGTATTTTTAATTAACTATTTATGTTATTATATGAAATACTTGTAGCATATTAATCTAACTGTATAAAATAGGCCACAGTAGCATTTAAAAATGATGATGAGATACATTAAACAAGAAGGATGCCAGATTTTAAGCTTTGATAAAAGTTTTTTAAAAAGTAATACATCTCTATATAGTGTAGAGGTGGTATCATAAATACACAATAGTATACTAAGTAATACTAAGTAGTATAATAGTTAGTCTAAAGGCCTATACTGTCTCCACAGGAAGACGTATAAAGGCATTTTACTTTATGAAAACGGTCTAAATAAAGTAGGTTACTCCAATAAAGTGTGAATATATTAGAATATCTTTGGTAAAATATTGAAATAAAGCACAAAAACAGTTAAGTCTAAAAGTCCATGACGCAGCATGTGACCACGTCATCATCATCACCCTTATTAGTGCAGCCTGTTAATTATGAGGCTGCAGCAGCAGCATCATCACTGGCGCATTGGAAACTAATTGATTTGACAAAATATGTGTTGTGTGTTGTTTGTGAAGGCTGGGCCCCTCCACGCGGAGCAGAGCAGAGCATGTGATGCAACTAATTTATTTCTCATCAAGCGAGATTTCTTGACTTTGAATTTCATCCCCCCGGTAATGGATTGGACACGGAGATTCAGTGTCGCCTTTTAAAAGAAAGGGCCGCGGTATGCATCATGCCTCACTCTCTGTTTTCCATTTGCTCCCCCCCCCCCCCCCCCCCCCCACACACACACACACCACCACCACCCCAACCCCAGTTTCTTTCTTTTTTTTTGTTTGGGCTGTAATATCCAGTTTCACTAAGATCACTGACACTCCCCAATCGTCACGTTCGCGTGCGTAAAAACTGATGTTTTTTTCCCCCCTCCTCCAAATGTGAGAAAGTGAAATAACTCGCAGCTTTTATTGTCTATAATAACTCAACTTTTACTCAAACCGCTTCACATATTCATCCTGTAAAAAGCCGTGCAGCACTTACTTGTGTTGTGTGATTTATAGGGGCTAACCCACACACAGACACACACACATACACCCACACACAACACGGTAATAATGAAGCTCATCTGGTTTATTACAAATGTAAAAATCTGTTTAAAACAAACTCACATTTCCCTGCAGCCTTTGAAGCGCTGTTATGGCAACTCGCAGGGTTCATTCAATGCGCATGATAATAATCTCGCAGCCCGGAGGATGATAATGACATCCAAGGGCGTCAGTTTACTTTGAAAAGTGGTGGGGACAATTACCCCCGCCGCACCGCACTTACCGCACCTGGCTGACACCGTTTCCCAGACCGTCAAAGACTACCGTTCTCAACCAGACTCTGGTCTCCTAGTGGACCGGGTCTGGCTCCAAGTTTGAGCAAATAAATGTGCAAAGACCCGACCAGGTCCGACCAGTGTTTAAGTGTTTAAGCCTGGACCCTGGACCTGATGCGGCAGGACGAGCTTTTTTTTATTTTTTTTTTTAGATTCTTAGTGATGAGGAACTGTCACTGTCAGCAGCTGCTCCAAACAGACACGTTACAAACTTTATTTTGAAGGGACAGATTAGATGTTGATTTCGTTAACAGTGACTTTGCACCCAAACATTAAGCATATAGACAGGAAGTCGGGCACAGAAAAGGCGATTTTCAAAATAAAATGATGATTACCGCCGGTAATGAAGTTGTTGCTTGTCCGTCTATAAATATTTGTCAGTTGCGTCTGCACAGGAGACACACACACACATCCATACATACAGAGCTAGAGACAGACCTGTGTGTGTGGAAAACCGAGTACAGACGAGTGGTTGATGTTTTACCGGCGCGGAGAGAGAGAAGCAGCTCCCTGTGTAACCAGCCAAGCGCCTGCGAGGACGCGCGCAGCGCGCCGCTCTGGGCTAGAACTCTTTAATCGAAGCTACATTGTTGCGAGTTCGCTCCGGCAGAAGCTCTGCGCCGTGCACACTGTTTCAGCTGCCTATTTTGTCATAGTTTATCAACGTCATTCTTCATTAGGATAATGTTAAGTTAATTTTGTGGTGGGGACAAAATTGTTCTTGACAAAAAGTGGTGGGGACATGTCCCCAGCGTCCCCAGCGTAAATGACGCCTATGATGACATCCTCATCCTCCTTAGCAGGTGAAAGACCCCCCGGTCCCGCTGCTTATTTTAAACCCAGCGTCCTTCATTGTCCGCCTGCGTTCTTCTTTCTGACAGTAAAGACAACATTTGAAGTGCGTTTCATCAGAGGTGAATGTTAATTGAAACCTACTTATAACCTGCGGTGGGGGTATCCTCTCTTTTCTTAAATAAAAGGTGAATGACAGTGACCCCCGTTGTTACAGCTACAGTAGGTGAGCAGGGTGAGTGGGAGATGAAAGGGGCAGATCAGGTGCTGGGGGGGCTTTTATACGCTTTTAGTTTTGCATGAGCCACAAGAAAAGTTTCAGGGTTTCTGTTTTGACAAATACAGATGTTTACCACTTTACAGCTGTTTTTTTTTTATGTTTAACCTTGGTTGCACATTGGTTACACGAGGTTTAAACCGCGCTTGATTGACATGAAGATGGGGCTGGCTGACCCAGTTCCCGTGGTGCCGCCATGTGTCCAACAACATCCATGAGTGAAATTAAATTAATGACAAAAACTAAATTTGAATCAGGAGGTTCTTCATGGCTGCAAATTTAATTCAACAAACTTTTTTCCCAATAAAAAAAAAAGAGAAAAAAAAAGAAAAAAGAGGAAGCTCCTCTGCTGCGTCGCACCGGTCCGAGGATCCACTTTGGCTCAAATGGCGCAGAGGACGGGATTGTCTTCTCTCCGGGTTGATGGACAGCTTTTGTCCCGGTTCAAAGCGCAGGAGCGGAACCTTTGCCTCAGTGATTGATTAGAGGGACTAAAGGATGCTGTGACCCCGCGCGGAGGGACACAGAGATGCGGCTGCTGCTCTAACTCTCGTTATCTGTGATATACTAAATGCTGATTATTGGATTTATTTTTATTGTTTTGGGACATGAACACGCACCTTTCTCTCTACGGTGGCCGGTGGAGGAGCTAGACAGGACTGGTGCTTTACGGCCGCCCTGGCGTCGTATCCTGCTGTGGCGCACGCCCCCCACCACCCCCTGCCAGCCCCCCACCACCCCTCCAGACTGTCCTCGGCTGGCTTGGTGCTCAGCCCTGACAAAAAAAAAAAAAAACCTCTACAATAAATTCCTTGAGGTGCACACACTTTAGCACCATTTGTGTCATATACGAGGCCGTGGGGTGGAAACAAATTAGGGGTCGCGCGCGATAGCACGCACTTGGACAGTTTGGAGACGTTGTTTTATACGCACAGATTAGTGCCAGACTGGATCTGAGTGATGGATGTGTTTTTGTTTTTATCAGCGAGGGAGGAAAGGATGAAGTAAAGCATTGAAAGTAAATAAGGTAAATTATACAGCTACTGTTTCTATGTGGCTGAATATATCTGGATGTAGCCTATTCTTTACCTTGCTTTAAATTATATTATGTTTGGAGGTTTTGGTAAAATATAAAACAATGAAAAATAATCCTAATGCAAAACAGTGCAACTGTAATAATTATATTTTAATCAAAAAAGTTGTCAGATTTTGTTGAGACTTGTTTTTGTTGTTTGTCATCATTTTGGTGCTGGTATGCGATGCTAAAATATCATATAATGTATAAGCTGCATTTTTATTCTCATTTGCACTGAGTTACATTAAAAAAGTTGAGTTTATATTTGTAATTCCACACTAAAAGTCAATGTAACCTACTTTCCACAGACTATTTATTATGTTAATCTTTAAAAAGTAGGAATTAAAGATGATAAATTTGACATTAATGTAGGTGGAAACGCTCACACGTGTAGCTACCACCACACTGTGTGCTTCTGTGCAGACCTGCTGTTAATTCATCACATTAACTAAATAATTATTCATCGTTTATTCCACTTTTTCCCCCCAGTTCCTTCATCACATGAACGGGTTTGGAGACTGGTTTCACACACTAACAACACACACTCAGTGCCTCCACCGTGCAGCTCCCCTGCCCCTGTCCTGTCCTGTCCTGTCCGGACGGGAGCTGCAGTGACGGCGCTCATTGGAGGAAAGTTTTCGGCCTCGTCCAATCACCGCGCCCAGCTGCGTGCCGGGTGTGCGCGCTCGGCCAATCAGAGCCGGGAGCGCTGCCTGGGTCGAGAGAAGAGCTCCGCTACTTTTGACGCTCTCCCTTCACTTTGAACCGGTGTCAACAAACAACAACAACATTATTTTCGAAGCTCAGCTGCAGCAGCCGCGAACCCAGGCGACTAAACCCGAGGAGACAGACAGAGACACAGACACAGAGAGAGGAACCGACTCCCCATGCGCGTCCAACAACACATCTGACTGACTTTTCCTTCTTCTTTTGTCGTCATATCTGTGCTGCTCGGAGGGTCGTGGCCGGATAGTGAAGGCTGCTCCCCGGGCGCGGCTATCACCCACAACCCGAGGCTGCGACTGTAACCCAGGGAGGATTTTTTATTATCATCATTATTGTTATTATCATTATTATTAACGGTTGAATCCGGGTGTTGGAGGAGTAACAGCAGCCACAGCGACAGCCTGCCCCCCCCCCCTCCCCTCCCCAGCCAGGAGGAGAGAGATCCCAGCAGGCACCGGGGTCGTGGTGGTGGAGGTATGACTGCGTTGGCGGGGTCAATACCCAGGATGATGCGACCCACGCTGGCTCAGAACTACCCCCGCAGTGGCTTCCCACTGGAAGGTAAAGCACCACACGTTAAGAGGCTTTTTAGTGAAAGTTAGAAAAAAGTCACTGTTGCTTCTAAACAACTTTTCATATCCTACTTGTCTTGTCCCAAACATGAACTCATAAATACAAACTCTTCTTTGTAAACAATTAGTTTCCTGGCAGCAAAAGTGACATTTATAGTAATTTACTTGTTATTTTTATCCATACTTTTGTGACTTATTTTACTTTTTTCCTACAAAAAAATGTTGTTGAATTTGATCAACTTTTAGTGAACTTGTGTGCAGTTGTGTGTAATAATATATTTTGCATTTTTATACATAATTATAATATTTTAAGAGGCTAATTTTATGAAGTAGCATATTATTTACAGTTTTAATAAACTAAATATTTACTGTCAGCCATTTTTTGCAGCGTCAAAATAAAACTTGATGTGTTGTTTTTATCAGTGCATTGAGCTCAGTTAAGCCTCGGTGTGTGTGGATCCTCTCATATATTATAACTCTGATCAAACGCAGTGTCAACCCCGCTGGGTCAAGGCCGCGTCAACCAGCTCGGAGGAGTTTTCATAAACGGCAGACCGCTGCCCAACCACATCCGACACAAGATCGTGGAGATGGCCCACCACGGCATCAGGCCGTGCGTCATCTCCCGGCAGCTCCGGGTCTCGCACGGCTGCGTGTCCAAGATCCTGTGCCGGTACCAGGAGACCGGCTCCATCAGACCCGGAGCCATCGGAGGCAGCAAACCCAAGGTGAGGACCACGGAGATGAAGACTTATAGCACATGATAACCTGTTGATATTCAGCTTTTGTATTATTGTTTTTATTCTATTTTTTATAATAGACTGTGTATGCAATCATGGTGCCCCCGGGTGAATAAACACTGAACCTTTTTCTGACCTCTGTAGCAGGGAACGACGCCGGACGTAGAGAAGAGAATTGAAGAATACAAGCGGGAAAACCCGGGTATGTTTAGCTGGGAGATTCGGGATAAGTTACTGAAGGATGGGATATGTGACCGCAACACCGTGCCTTCAGGTAAAGAAGGGCAGAAATGAACCAAATTATTATTATTATAATAATCATTATCATTAATAATATCATTATTATTATTCCACATGTTAAAATAGTAAAGTAAGGAAAACTTTCTCTAATACAAATCTGGAAAATATTTCTAATTCCTAATTTTTAACGACCTTTATATATATATATTATGCATAAATATATACATATATTTTTTTATGTTGCCTGTAAATATATATAAATATATTATTGTTTTATTTTTAACTGATGAGCAGTTTGTGGCTCCACCTTTGCAGTGAGCTCCATCAGTCGCATCATGCGGAGTAAGTTCGGGGGAAAAGGCGACGAAGAGGAGGATGAGGAGGAGATGGAGAAGAAGGAGCTGGAGGAGCACGAGCGCAGGGCCAAACACAGCATCGAGGGCATCCTGGGAGACAGATGTGAGTGCAGCTATCTATCCATCTATCTCTGTCAGAGTGTTTGTTCCTGTTGCACAGAACAAGTTGGCTGCATGTTGTTAACACACACACTCACACATACACACACAGATTACAGACAGAGCTCGGTGGAGTCAGAGGTTTTTATCTGGTATAGGCCTATTTTTTTTATTTAGCGTTCAGCTGCTAACGTGTGTGTTAGAGCTGCAGCTGTGTGTGGAGAGGGAACAGGTCGTTTATTATCTGTTCTTCATCTTCAGTGTGTGTCGTTTCCCGAGAAGCTGCGGCTGCGACGTGTTGATTGGTTTGGAGCAGAGTTTAAAGCAAAGTAAAGTTGCACGTGAAGTTTTTAAGCATGTTGTAAAGTTGTTGGATGGTGAAGGGGTGAGGGTGAGGTGGGGGCTGAGTGTGTGTGTGTGTGTCGTCCTTTGTGAGGAATTCTTTATCGACCATATCTCTCCTGCTAATGCCTTTCCCATGAGGCCATACCGTAAATCAAGCAGCAGGTGATGGCTCTGTGCGGGAAAGTGTGTGTGCATGTTTGTGTGTGTGTGTGTGTACGTTTAAGTGTGTGTATTTGTATGTGTGCATATGTGTGCATATGTGTGTGTGTGTGTGTGTGTGTGTGTGTGTGTGTGTGTGCATGTGTGTGTTTAACTGTGTGTATGTGTGCGTGTGTGTGTGTGTGTGTGTGTGTGTGTGTGTGTGTGTGTGTGTGTGTGTGTGTGCAGCAGTGGTTTAAAAG